>NC_090023.1:7500-703750 GCF_037176765.1 Anolis sagrei
CTGCCACCTGAAGTTCGTGCCCTGCGGGACTTGCCAGCTGTCCGCAGGGCATGTAAGACATACGTGTTTCGACAGGCTTTTAATGTTTGATACTGTTGTTTTTAAATTGTTTTAAATTGCTTTTAAACTTTGTTAGATTTTAGCTATTCTTGTAAGCCGCTCCGAGCCCCAGGGAAGGGAGTGGCGGCATAGAAGTTTAAATAATAAATAAATACATAAATAAAAATACTAACTAATGGGGAAATGCTTAACTTCTAACCTGGGCAGTCTGTGCATGTTTCTGTTGGCGTGGAGCCCCTGCACCCGGTACCAACTGCGTCCGGCTTCCGCGAGCGACCCTTGCCAAGCAGAGCTTTGTAGACTTCCAGGGCAAAAGAAGGAGTTCAGGGTGCTGTGATGGCTGACTGAAGTCCCTCAGCAAAGGAGCTGTAAGGTGGTAAAATCCTCCTGTTCCAGAACAGTTGTAGTTCACCTACATGCAGGGAGCAGTGTGGATGCAAACAATGATGGATCTGGGCCAAACTTGGCATGAACACTCAATATGCCCAAATTTGAACGCAGGTGAGGTTTGGGGAAAATAGACCTTTACATTTGGGACTTGCAGTTGTTCAAATTTCTGCTCCTCCTCTTTTTGAAAAATAATCTTTATTGCATATTTTCAGGTTCTCAAGTCACTCCTGACATGAAAAAAATGGATTCCCAGGTGCAAGCCTTTGTCTGTCCTTGCTTTGGCTCCCCTGCCTGTGCGTGTGCCCCATGCTGCCATGCGCCGAACGTGTCTTCCCTCCCCTCCCCAACTGCAGCTGCTCTACTCCGAACTCAAGAACGGAAATGTTGGAGGACAGGAAAAGAGATTGAAAGATGGGCTCAAAGCCAACCTTAAAAACTCTGGCATAGGCACTGAGAACTGGGAAGCCCTGGCCCTTGAGCGCTCCAGCTGGAGGTCAGCTGTGACCAGCAGTGCTGCAGAATTTGAGGAGGCACGAGTGGAGGGTGAAAAAGAGAAACGTGCCAAGAGGAAGGCGCGTCAAGCCAACCCCGGCCGAGACCGCCTTCCACCTGGAAACCAATGCCCTCCTCACTGCGGAAGAAGATGCAGAGCAAAAATAGGGCTCCACAGCCACATACGGACCCACAGGAAGACAATCATCCTCGGAAAGTGAGGGATCGCCTAAGTAAGTAAGTAAGTAACTAGTCTCCTGTAACAGCGACTGAGATCTCTATTAAGTAACAGATCCGAATACAGAACAGAAGCATAGAGTTGTTGTTGTTGTTGTTGCTGTGTGTGTACAAGTCACACAGAGAAATGAATGAAATGCACCTTCTGCCTCTCTTTCCGGAGGAACGTCCTTGGGACACAATGTCCTTTATGGAAGGAGATGGAGCCCTTCCTTCCTTCCTTCCACAGGCAGGCAGGCAGGCAGGAAGGCCACTCTGGATCCAACTCTCAGGCTGTAACAGCTCTAGCTTCATGACATTGATGCTGGGTCTAGGGCTCCTCCTCAGGGTCAGATAGACATCAGAGTCACCTAGCCAGGGTTGACATATCTCGGAAGGCGTATCGTAAATGTCATCAGAGGATCGGTATTTAGCACCCATTGGCTTATTGGTTTATCTACCCATAACCCATCCATGTTTAGGTCAGTTAACACAAGTTCCCAATGTTAGCTGACTAAATGTAGACCAATGGTTCTCAACCTGTGGATCCTCAGGAGTTTTGGCCTACAACTCCCAGAAATTTCAGCCAGTTGACCAGCTGTTGGGATTTCTGGGAGTTGAAGGCCAAAACACCTGGGGACTTGCAGGTTGAGAACCACTGATGTAGACCTTGCATATACCAAAAAAACATATTGGAGATCCAAATACATTGTATTGTGGTATCTCTACTCTGTGGCTGGGAAATCATCTCCCATATATTGGCACCTTTATAGCATAGTAGTAATCTTGTGATGAGAAACTAACCGTGACAGTTCTGAGCTACACTTTTATAGTCAACACTCACAAAAGTCACAGAAAAAGTACTATTTGGGTCAGTTAATGATGATCTATGTGGTCTCTTCCAACTCTGTTATCCTAGGATTCCAATATCACCCTCCTAGTCACTTTTGCCATCAACTTCTGGTCGATAAACATCCCATTTTATCATACAGTCTTTCACTTGCTCATCTTCCAACTGAAATGTAAATATATATATATATATATATTACCAATATTACCAATTATCTGTTCACAATATGTGCGTAACCGACCCTTTTGGATTAGTGAGGGAGTGCTTCCTGTTAAACTCTTCTACACCAATTATGTAACTTCCAATAAAGAACACCCTAGGCGCCATCATGCATTCTGCCATACGTAGCTTCATAGAATGCAGTTCAAAGCAGTTCAACGATATTCTACAGTATTGCAGATGGGGCCTGGTTGCAAGGGTTGCCTAAACTGTTGTTGACATGGAGGCAGCCTCAGCTGATCACAAACACTCTGATGCCATGAATGATGATGATGATGATGTCACTATCGGGATGACCTTCAGGTCTGAGCAGAGGTGGCAGCTGGGAGGGAGAGAGGCTGGCCACTTGCCAGACAGCCAACTACTGTCCAGTTGTGTCTTTGGATCTGTTACAGATGCGGTTATATGTGGCTTGACTACACTACATAGAAGACCCAGATTTACCTTGAATTCAACACAGAGTTTATCTGCTATGCACATGTATTTTTGGTGAGTATTCTAGGTTTTCCCGGTTGCATGCTACTTTGCCCCATTTAGGCAAAGTCTGGGGATGCTCCTTCTTCCCTATGGCATGGGAGTCTCATTCTGACATGAGCAGACTCGATTGGTGACAGACAGGCAGTCGCGCAGAGCTCCATGGCCCCCAAGAAATGGTGGTGGTGGTGGTGGTGACTCAAAGGATGATGATGTCCCACTGTGGCCAAATTGGAAATATGACATTTCCTTTGTGATGTTTCTGATCCGTTCCTGGTTAATTGACACGCCATTGGGGAAAGAAGGAACCTTCCCCAAAGTTTTTAGTGCTTTATATTTTAGTAAAGTGGAAACATTTGGCATCTTTTACATTAATTGTTATTTAAAAGAACAGAAATAGCAAGCAGAATCAAGACTCTACAAAGGAAGAGGAAGAGACAAACATGTTTTTCTATATGCAAAACTAAATGACAGCCAGGAACAGAACTCTAAGGCGATCATGCTAATCTATGCAACCCACACTGCTCAGAAGAAGTCCCATAGAATGACTCTGTGAGACGGAGCCCCCAGCCAGTGGCGCAAAGGGTGAAACCCTCGTGTCAGCAGCAGGACTGCTCTTTGGGAACCATATGCCTTGTGCCGTGGACTCAAGCCCTTCCTTCCTTCCTTCCTTCCTTCCTTCCTTCCTTTCTTCCTTTCTTTCTTTCTTTCTTTCTTTCTTTCTGCAGGAGCACAGCTTGGACGAGAAGCCCCACAAGCACCAAAGGTGAAGCCAAGCTTTCAGGCAAAGCTCCAGGCACATCAACACCCACCCGGCCCCCCATGGGACAAGTATGTCTGGATAAGTGGTACCATGAAGCTCTGTATCATGAAGAAATGCTCACACGTATGGCTGAGAAAGACCCAGGCCTGTTTGGTTGCCAACGATGCAAGGAGAAGGATGCTGCAAGTGGCTTCCAACTGACACCAGAGCTCTTGGGTTGCCCCGTTCCTCCTCCTCAGGTGAGTCCAAGGCAGCACAGGACAAAGTTTGTTCTAGAAGTCTTTGGTAGTCTTTGCATTTCCTTCTCTGGTTCATTAAAGCAGTTTGAACTGGTCTGGCTGGCTTCCCGGCATGGGGTCTCCACTCCTCTTCCCTGCTGGACTTCTGATCTGGGAAGGGAGCCAGGTGGGGGGCAACAGGCATCCTCATATTTTAGATCTGGGCCCAAAATTGGGTCCTTCACCAAGCTGGTGAAGCTGCCTTGTGTCATGTGATGTCCTTCTTCTCATTCTCCTCAGGTGAAAAGCCTCACAAGTGTTGGGATACGGCAGAGATATCAGCCAGGGTTTCAGCCGGATCCAGCCCGGTCGGAAACATACTCTGTGCCAAAGACTTGGAGAGTCTTGGTGAATTTGCGGAGACAACAGGAGACAACAGCACCAGGAGTGAGAGCCAGGTGGAATCCGAGGAAAGCAAGAGAACCACGACTACGCCAAGGCGGCGTTTGGCCTTCTTCTTCTTCTTCCTGATGGGTTGCCCAATGCCCAATGTTCCTCTCCTCAACTGCCTGGATGTTGGATCCACTTCTGGCTAGATTTGAACTCAACAGGAAATCACAGCATTGACCAGTCGTGAACAGAACTGAACCCAAAACATCTTGAGATGAGAGTAGAAGGCCATGGTTGAAGGAAGACAGGCTGAACCGTCCTCTTTTTTCCTGTTTTTTAATTCTTCCCACCAGTTTGAAATCCCAAAGACTTGAGATGTGTGTTCAGTTGTGGCAAAAGTCTGACTGTTCAATCCCCCTCCCTCCCACCCTTTCCCCTCCCCCCTCCCCCCTCCCTCCCTCCCCTCCCCTCCCCCTCCCTCCCCTCCCCCTCCCCTCCCTCCCTCCCCCTCCCTCCCCCTCCCTCCCTCCCCTCCCCTTCCTTCTCCCCTCCCCACACCTGACACACCACACACATCACACAGAACACTTCATCACACAGAACACACACATCAGGTCATACATAATACACACGCCTCATACACCAGACAAACCACACACATCACACATCACACATCACACACCACACACATGTCACACAACATGCTATATTCCTGCTTCTTGGCGGAATGGGGTTGGACTGGATGGCCCATGAGGCCTCTTCCAACTCTTTGATTCCATGATTCTATGAACATGCCCATTTCATATCACCCATTTCATATCATATGCAACACACAGAATACGAACATCGCACAGAACACATACCACACGCATAGTACACACAGTTCATACACCACACAAATTGTGCACATTATACTGCACACACATCACATACACCATGCACATCTCACACACGTTGCCCATCTCAGATCACCCATCACTCTTTTCTCCCTTTTTCTTTTTATATTTTGTTTTTTTTCTGGTTTTTTCCCTCTCTTTTACCTTTTTCTTCTCACACACTATACACATCTCACATACCTCACATTCTCACTCATCTGCCTCCTTTCTCTTAACTCTTTCCCTCTTTCTTTCTCTTCTCCCTCCTTTCGTCTCTCTCCTCTCCCTCTTCCCTTTGCCCTTCTCTGTTCACTTTTTCTTTCCTCCTTCTCCTTTGGCCTTCTCGTTTCTTTTCTCAGGCCCCTCTCACGCCTCCGTCTACCTCTTCTTCACCTCAGTTTCATACTTTGATCCAATTCTCGCCTAGGTCGTAAGAGTTGGTAGATTTCACTTTCTTGCTCCAAATTCTTTTCCCAATCAGTCATTCATGTAGTGTGTCCAATATTTGCTGCTCACTTTGTGAAGCAATCTTCTCTTGTTTGGGTTCACTGTCTCTCTTTGTCTCTGAGCCACCTTTCCCACCCTCGATCTCTCCTGTGTACCGCTTCCACGGTGGGTATTCAGAGGTTTTTTAAAAAATGAAATCTGCTTTTCTACTTTCCCCAAATTCTTATCAAGGAGGATCTTACAAATCGGTATATTATTATATACCGATTTTATGGCATTTATGAAGTAGTGCCCCATATCGAATTCTTGCATGAGTTAGATGAAGGACTTCCAATTTATGTTGTTGAAGGCCTTCTCCGCGTCTAGCGCTAAGAACGCACATTCTTCATCGTTGTTCTTTTCAGAATGACGTTTGTCATGGTTCTGACGTTATCGTTCATTCTTCGTTACGGGAGGAAGCCCCATTGTTCTTCCTTTATCCATTAGAAAGTGCTTTAGTCTTTCTACCAAGATATTAGCAAATAATTTATCATCAATATTCAATACTGAAATTGAGCGGTAGGTTTCTTTACATCCATCTTCTCTTTTGTTTTCTCTTTCTGTTTCTCTTTTCTCTTTCTCTTTTTCCGTATCCTTTGCTTTCTATTTTTCTTTTTCCCTTTCCTTTCTTTCTTTCTTTCTTTCTTTCCTTCTGTTTCTCCTTTCCCCACCCTTCCCCCTCCCCTCCCTTCCCCCTCCCCTCCCCTCCCCTCCCCTCCCTTCCCCTCCCCTTCCGGTTCCCCCTCCCCTCCCCCCCTTCCCCTTCCCCTTCCCCTTCCCTTTTCCTGCCACTCTTCAGCTGCCTACTTGCAGAATTCAAGTTATATCTTCTTCTTCGAAGCAATTGAAGAGCAGCTGAAAAGGAAGAGACTAAAAACAAAGAAATAAACTGAGTGTTTTGCTATTAAGAACTGATGTTGTGTGATGTTGTGTCAAAATGGGAGCAACCTGTGCACAGAAAGAGACCTTCCTTCTGAAATGGTGGTTGGTGCTTGAAGTGTGGAGGGATGGGTATGTCGTTTTTGTGATGCCTGTTGGGGAATTCATTTCCTTTCATTGTACAATGTACAGTGACAATAAAGTTATTCTATCATTCTAAAGACTTTAAGGTTTCTGTGGTTATTGGACCATTCAGTGAGAGGCAGCCAACGTTCTTCTGATACTCTGGTGTCTCTATGTGGGGGATTGGCTCTGAAATGTCCCTGTTTCTGGAATGACTGAGGACTTTGTGTCTATGGAAAGAACAGTAGGACACCCGTGTGATAAATCACTAAGGCCACCCAGCCCAAGCCCTTTCGGCTAGGAAGGAAGACCAGGGAAAGCCCTCCCAGAAGACGGCCATCCGGCCTGTTTGTGTAGCTCCAGGGAATGAGATGCCAGAGACCCCCAAAGGGAATTGGGTCCAGCCCCCTCCAGCCAGCAGAGAAACTTACTCCCTACAGAAGTGGAAAGCTGGTCTTGTTCCAGTGGAGATGATACTACTAGAACGTTTATAACTTGCACAAAGTGGAGGTTGATTTGAGTTAAATAACACTAACATGGATCCTATTTTTCAAATTAATGGGCGTAATTTGGCACAAATAACCGATATGCCCAAATCTGAATACTGCTGGAGTTGCAGTGGGATAGATTTTGTCATTTGGGAGTTGTAGTTGCTGGTATTTCACCTACAAACAAAGAGCACTCTGAACTCCGCCAATGATGCAATTGAACCAAACCGGGCACACAGAACTCCCATAACCAACAATAAATAATGGAAGGGTTTGGTAGGCATTGACCTTGAGGTTGTAGGTAGGCATTGACCTTGTTGTGCTGTCGCACGCTGGGCCTGTGCATAAGACTGTAGACAGGACATACATGCCCAACGGGGCTGCCTCAGATTAAAGGCCCTTGGATTTCCTTCAACAAAGTTCTGTAGAGGCTTAAAGGAAGTCCAGCAAAGTTCTTTATTGATGAAAACAAAGAGGGACTTTAAAGCTTTCTTCACAGTCTATTGGCTCTTGCAATCTTGTTCACTGGGAACAGGCGCTATCTTCATAACTGTATACTAACTAATGGGGAATTGCTTAACTTCTAACCTGGGCAGTCTGTACTTGCCTGTGTTGGCGTGGAGCCCCTGCACCCGGTACCAACTGCGTCCGGCTTCTGCGAGCGACCCTTGCCAAGCAGAGCTTTGTAGACTTCCAGGGCAGAAGAAGGAGTTCAGGGTGCTGTGATGGCTGACTGAAGTCCCTCAGCAAAGGAGCTGTAAGGTGGTAAAATCCTCAGCCAAGCTGTGGGGCCTTTTCTCCCCGGCCAAGCCGTAGAAGACGAAGCTTTCGACAGGAGCTCTTGGTTTCGTGTCCTGTATGGAAAGCTGCTCTGTGTGGACTGACTCAAAAAGGCTCCTCTTCCCTCCAAAAACCCAAAGGGGGCGGGACCAGGGAACCTAACTCTAATTGACAGGTGGCTTGCCCTATGATTGCAGCCAAAAGAAGCCACCTATCTGCAGAGTCCCTGAAACTTAGGACTGCAAACAAACATTCAATGCAAAGCAAACAAAATTGGAGCTCCTGGCACAGCTGTTCCAGAACAGTTGTAGTTCACCTACATGCAGGGAGCAGTGTGGACGCAAACAATGATGGATCTGGGCCAAACTTAGCATGAACACTCAATATGCCCAAATTTGAACGCAGGTGAGGTTTGGGGAAAATAGACCTTTACATTTGGGACTTGCAGTTGTTCAAATTTCTGCTCCTCCTCTTTTTGAAAAATAATCTTTATTGCATATTTTCAGGTTCTCAAGTCACTCCTGACATGAAAAAAATGGATTCCCAGGTGCAAGCCTTTGTCTGTCCTTGCTTTGGCTCCCCTGCCTGTGCGTGTGCCCCACGCTGCCATGCGCCGAACGTGTCTTCCCTCCCCTCCCCAACTGCAGCTGCTCTACTCCGAACTCAAGAACGGAAAACGGAACGTTGGAGGACAGGAAAAGAGATTGAAAGATGGGCTCAAAGCCAACCTTAAAAACTCTGGCATAGGCACTGAGAACTGGGAAGCCCTGGCCCTTGACCGCTCCAGCTGGATGTCAGCTGTGACCAGCAGTGCTGCAGAATTTGAGGAGGCACGAGTGGAGGGTGAAAAAGAGAAACGTGCCAAGAGGAAGGCGCGTCAAGCCAACCCCGGCCGAGACCGCCTTCCACCTGGAAACCAATGCCCTCCTCACTGCGGAAGAAGATGCAGAGCAAAAATAGGGCTCCACAGCCACATACGGACCCACAGGAAGACAATCATCCTCGGAAAGTGAGGGATCGCCTAAGTAAGTAAGTAAGTAACTAGTCTCCTGTAACAGCGACTGAGATCTCTATTAAGTAACAGATCCGAATACAGAACAGAAGCATAGAGTTGTTGTTGTTGTTGTTGCTGTGTGTGTACAAGTCACACAGAGAAATGAATGAAATGCACCTTCTGCCTCTCTTTCCGGAGGAACGTCCTTGGGACACAATGTCCTTTATGGAAGGAGATGGAGCCCTTCCTTCCTTCCTTCCACAGGCAGGCAGGCAGGCAGGAAGGCCACTCTGGATCCAACTCTCAGGCTGTAACAGCTCTAGCTTCATGACATCGATGCTGGGTCCAGGGCTCCTCCTCAGGGTCAGATAGACATCAGAGTCACCTAGCAAGGGTTGACATATCTCGGAAGGCGTATCGTAAATGTCATCAGAGGATCGGTATTTAGCACCCATTGGCTTATTGGTTTATCTACCCATAACCCATCCATGTTTAGGTCAGTTAACACAAGTTCCCAATGTTAGCTGACTAAATGTAGACCAATGGTTCTCAACCTGTGGATCCTCAGGAGTTTTGGCCTACAACTCCCAGAAATTTCAGCCAGTTGACCAGCTGTTGGGATTTCTGGGAGTTGAAGGCCAAAACACCTGGGGACTTGCAGGTTGAGAACCACTGATGTAGACCTTGCATATACCAAAAAAACATATTGGAGATCCAAATACATTGTATTGTGGTATCTCTACTCTGTGGCTGGGAAATCATCTCCCATATATTGGCACCTTTATAGCATAGTAGTAATCTTGTGATGAGAAACTAACCGTGACAGTTCTGAGCTACACTTTTATAGTCAACACTCACAAAAGTCACAGAAAAAGTACTATTTGGGTCAGTTAATGATGATCTATGTGGTCTCTTCCAACTCTGTTATCCTAGGATTCCAATATCACCCTCCTAGTCACTTTTGCCATCAACTTCTGGTCGATAAACATCCCATTTTATCATACAGTCTTTCACTTGCTCATCTTCCAACTGAAATGTAATATATATATATATATTAGGCCTGTAGGTTTCGTTTCGTTAATTCGTTAATTCGTATTAAAATCGTTTTTTTTTCATATCCGAAGCGATATCAAAACAATATTTTTAAACCCGGAAGGGTTTAAAAATATCGAAGCAGCAGCCCCATGTATTTTACGAGCTGAAGCTCCGCTCGTTAATGGCATGGAGGCTGCTGCTGAGTGGTGCTGCAGTGGTGCCTGGGAGCCAATCCGGCGCTCCCAAGCACCCCAGCAGTGCACCATGGCAGAAGCCGGATGGCGCGCGGAGGCCGCTTGTGAGCGCACGCGCCATCCAATGGGCTCTGGCTTCTGCGCCCCCCTCCTCCTCCTCCTCCTCCTCCTCCTCCCAGATGGGAGGAGGAGGAGGAGGAGGAGGAGGAGGAGGGGGGCGCAGGAGCCAGAGCCCATTGGATGGCGCGTGCGCTCACAAGCGGCCTCCGCGCGCCATCCGGCTCCGGTTCCTGCGCCCCCCCTCCTCCTCCTCCTCCTCCTCCTCCTCCCAGGAGGAGGAGGAGGGAGGGCGCAGGAACCGGAGCCGGATGGCGCGCGGAGGCCGCTTGTGAGCGCACGCGCCATCCAAGCGGCCTCCGCGCGCCATCCGGCTCCGGTTCCTGCGCCCCCCTCCTCCTCCTCCTGGGAGGAGGAGGAGGAGGAGGAGGAGGGAGGGCGCAGGAACCGGAGCCGGATGGCGCGCGGAGGCCGCTTGTGAGCGCGCGCGCGCCATCCGGCTTGTGTGTCAGTGTATACCATGTTCCAGAAGCATTCTCTCCTGACATTTTGCCCACATCTATGGCAGGCATCCTCAGAGGTCTGTTGGAAACTAATGGTGAGTTATATATCATCTCTCTAATACTATGGAATGTCCAGGGTGGGAGAAAGCCATTGGTGACCATTACTGCAACATTCACACTTAGCCTGTTTGATCAAGAAAAATTTTTTTTCTAAAATGTTTTGTAAATAATAACGAAAATTCGTAAATAACAAAACATTTTTTTGGTAAGTTTTGTAAATATTTTTAATATCGAAACAAAAAAACACCCCAATTAAGAATCGAATTTAGAAACAAATTTTTTCTTGATCAAACAGGCCTAATATATATATATATTACCAATATTACCAATTATCTGTTCACAATATGTGCGTAACCGACCCTTTTGGATTAGTGAGGGAGTGCTTCATGTTAAACTCTTCTACACCAATTATGTAACTTCCAATAAAGAACACCCGAGGCGCCATCATGCGTTCTGCCATACGTAGCTTCATAGAATGCAGTTCAAAGCAGTTCAATGATATCCTACAGTATTGCAGATGGGGCCTGGTGGCAAGGGTTGCCTAAACTGTTGTTGACATGGAGGCAGCCTCAGCTGATCACAAACACTCTGATGCCATGAATGATGATGATGATGATGTCACTATCGGGATGACCTTCAGGTCTGAGCAGAGGTGGCAGCTGGGAGGGAGAGAGGCTGGCCACTTGCCAGACAGCCAACTCCTGTCCAGTTGTGTCTTTGGATCCGTTACAGATGCGGTTATATGCGGCTTGACTACACTACATAGAAAACCCAGATGTACCTTGAATTCAACATAGAGTTTATCTGCTATGCACATGTATTTTTGGTGAGTATTCTAGGTTTTCCCGGTTGAATGCTCTTTTGCCCCATTTAGGCAAAGTCTGGGGATGCTCCTTCTTCCCTATGGCATGGGAGTCTCATTCTGACATGAGCAGACTCGATTGGTGACAGACAGGCAGTCGCGCAGAGCTCCATGGCCCCCAAGAAATGGTGGTGGTGGTGGTGGTGACTCAAAGGATGATGATGTCCCACTGTGGCCAAATTGGAAATATGACATTTCCTTTGTGATGTTTCTGATCCGTTCCTGGTTAATTGACGCGCCATTGGGGAAAGAAGGAACCTTCCCCAAAGTTTTTAGTGCTTTATATTTTAGTAAAGTGGAAACATTTGGCATCTTTTACATTAATTGTTATTTAAAAGAACAGAAATAGCAAGCAGAATCAAGACTCTACAAAGGAAGAGGAAGAGACAAACATGTTTTTCTATATGCAAAACTAAATGGCAGCCAGGAACAGAACTCTAAGGCGATCATCCTAATCGATGCAACCCACACTGCTCAGAAGAAGTCCCATAGAATGACTCTGCGAGACGGAGCCCCCAGCCAGTGGCGCAAAGGGTGAAACCCTCGTGTCAGCAGCAGGACTGCTCTTTGGGAACCAGACGCCTTGTGCCGTGGACTCAAGCCCTTCCTTCCTTCCTTTCTTTCTTTCTCTCTTTCTTTCTTTCTTTCTTTCTTCCTTCCTTCCTTTCTTTCTTTCTTTCTTTCTTTCTTTCTGCAGGAGCACAGCTTGGACTACAAGCCCCACAAGTGTCACCAAGGGTGAGGCAAAGCTTTCAGGCAAAGCTCCAGGCACATCAACACCCACCCCGCCCCCCATGGGACAAGTATAAGTGGTACCATGAAGATCTGTATCATGAAGAAATGCTCACACGTATGGCTGAGAAAGACCCAGGCCTGTTTGGTTGCCAACGATGCAAGGAGAAGGATGCTGCAAGTGGCTTCCAACTGACACCAGAGCTCTTGGGTTGCCCCGTTCCTCCTCCTCAGGTGAGTCAAAGGCAGCACAGGACAAAGTTTGTTCTAGAAGTCTTGGGTAGTCTTTGCATTTCCTTCTCTGGTTCATGAAAGCAGTTTGAACTGGTCTGGCTGGGTTCCCGGCATGGGGTCTCCACTCCTCTTCCCTGCTGGACTTCTGATCTGGGAAGGGAGCCAGGTGGGGGGCAACAGGCATCCTCATATTTTAGATCTGGGCCCAAAATTGGGTCCTTCACCAAGCTGGTGAAGCTGCCTTGTGTCATGTGATGTCCTTCTTCTCATTATCCTCAGGTGAAAAGCCTCACAATTGTTGGGATACGGCAGAGATATCAGCCAGGGTTTCAGCCGGATCAAGCCCAGTCGGAAACATACTCTGTGCCAAAGACTTGGAGAGTCTTGGTGAATTTGCGGAGACAACAGGAGACAACAGCACCAGGAGTGAGAGCCAGGTGGAATCCGAGGAAAGCAAGAGAACCACGACTACGCCAAGGCGGCGTTTGGCCTTCTTCTTCTTCTTCCTGATGGGTTGCCCAATGCCCAATGTTCCTCTCCTCAACCGCCTGGATGTTGGATCCACTTCTGGCTAGATTTGAACTCAACAGGAAATCACAGCATTGACCAGTCGTGAACAGAACTGAACCCAAAACATCTTGAGATGAGAGTAGAAGGCCATGGTTGAAGGAAGACAGGCTGAACCGTCCTCTTTTTTTCTGCTTTTTTATACTTCCCACCAGTTTGAAATCCCAAAGACTTGAGATGTGTGTTCAGTTGTGGCAAAAGTCTGACTGTTCAATCCCCCTCCCTCCCACCCTTTCCCCTCCCCCCTCCCCCTCCCCTCCCCTCCCCCTCCCCTCCCTCCCCCTCCCTCCCTCCCCCTCCCTCCCTCCCTCCCTCCCCCTCCCCCTCCCTCCCCCTCCCTCCCTCCCTCCCTCCCCCTCCCTCCCTCCCCTCCCCTTCCTTCTCCCCTCCCCACACCTGACACACCACACACATCACACAGAACACTTCATCACACAGAACACACACATCAGGTCATACATAATACACACGCCTCATACACCAGACAAACCACACACATCACACATCACACACCACACACATGTCACACAACATGCTATATTCCTGCTTCTTGGCGGAATGGGGTTGGACTGGATGGCCCATGAGGCCTCTTCCAACTCTTTGATTCTATGATTCTATGAACATGCCCATTTCATATCACCCATTTCATATCATATGCAACACACAGAATACGAACATCACACAGAACACATACCACACGCATAGTACACACAGTTCATACACCACACAAATTGTGCACATTATACTGCACACACATCACATACACCATGCACATCTCACACACGTTGCCCATCTCAGATCACCCATCACTCTTTTCTCCCTTTTTCTTTTTATATTTTGCTTTTTTTCTGGTTTTTTCCCTCTCTTTTACCTTTTTCTTCTCACACACTCTACACATCTCACATACCTCACATTCTCACTCATCTGCCTCCTTTCTCTTAACTCTTTCCCTCCTTTCTGTCTCTTCTCCCTCCTTTCGTCTCTCTCCTCTCCCTCTTCCCTTTGCCCTTCTCTGTTCACTTTTTCTTTTCTCCTTCTCCTTTGGCCTTCTCCTTCCTTTTCTCAGGCCCCTCTCACGCCTCCGTCTACCTCTTCTTCACCTCAGTTTCATACTTTGATCCAATTCTCGCCTAGGTCGTAAGAGTTGGTAGACTTCACTTTCTTGCTCCAAATTCTTTTCCCAATCAGTCATTCATGTAGTGTGTCCAATATTTGCTGCTCACTTTGTGAAGCAATCTTCTATTGTTTGGGTTCACTGTCTCTCTTTGTCTCTGAGCCACCTTTCCCACCCTCGATCTCTCCTCTGTACCGCTTCCACGGTGGGTATTCAGAGGTTTTTAAAAAATGAAATCTGCTTTTCTACTTTCCCCAAATTCTTATCAAGGAGGATCTTACAAATCGGTATATTATTATATACCGATTTTATGGCATTTATGAAGTAGTGCCCCATATCGAATTCTTGCATGAGTTAGATGAAGGACTTCCAATTAATGTTGTTGAAGGCCTTCTCCGCGTCTAACGCTAAGAACGCACATTCTTCATCGTTCTTTTCAGAATGACGTTTGTCATGGTTCTGACGTTATCGTTCATTCTTCGTTACGGGAGGAAGCCCCATTGTTCTTCCTTTCTCCATTAGAAACTTTGCTTTAGTCTTTCTACCAAGATATTAGCAAATAATTTATAATCAATATTCAATACTGAAATTGAGCGGTAGGTTTCTTTACATCCATCTTCTCTTTTGTTTTCTCTTTCTGTTTCTCTTTTCTCTTTCTCTTTTTCCGTATCCTTTGCTTTCTATTTTTCTTTTTCCCTTTCCTTTCTTTCTTTCTTTCTTTCCTTCTGTTTCTCCTTTCCCCTCCCCTCCCTTCCCCTCCCCTCCCCTCCCTTCCCCCTCCCCTCCCCTCCCCTCCCTTCCCCTCCCCTTCCGGTTCCCCCCCTTCCCCTTCCCCTTCCCCTTCCCTTTTCCTGCCACTCTTCAGCTGCCTACTTGCAGAATTCAAGTTATCGATTCTTCTTCGAAGAAATTTAAGAGTAGCTGAAAAGGAAGAGACTAAAAACAAAGAAATAAACTCAGTATTTTGCTATTAAGAACTGATGTTGTGTGATGTTGTGTCAAAATGGGAGCAACCCATGCGCAGAAACAGACCTTCCTTCTGAAATGGTGGTTGGTGCTTGAAGTGTGGAGGGATGGGTATGTCGTTTTTGTGATGTCTGTTGACAAAAGCATTTCCTTTTATTGTACAATGTACAGAGACAATAACGTTATTCTATCATTCTAAAGACTTTAAGTGCTACCTTATTGGACCATTCAGTGAGAGGTAGCCAATGTGCTTCTGAAACTCTGGTGTCTATGTGGGGGATTGGCTCTGAAATGTCCCTGTTTCTGGAATGACTGAGGACTTTGTGTCTATGGAAAGAACAGTAGGACACCCGTGTGATAAATCACTAAGGCCACCCAGCCCAAGCCCTTTTGGCTAGGAAGGAAGACCAGGAGGGAAAGCCCTCCCAGAAGACGGCCATCCGGCCTGTTTATGTAGCTCCAGGGAATGAGATGCCAGAGACCCCCAAAGGGAATTGGGTCCAGCCCCCTCCATCCAGCAGAGAAACTTACTCCCTACAGAAGTGGAAAGCTGGTCTTGTTCCAGTGGAGATGATACTATTAGAACGTTTATCACTTGCACAAAGTGGAGATGGATTTGAGTTAAATAACACTAACATGGATCCTATTTTTCAAATTAATGGGCGTAATTTGGCACAAATAACCGATATGCCCAAATCTGAATACTGCTGGAGTTGCAGTGGGATAGATTTTGTCATTTGGGAGTTGTAGTTGCTGGTATTTCACCTACAAACAAAGAGCACTCTGAACTCCGCCAATGATGCAATTGAACCAAACTGGGCACACAGAACTCCCATAAGCAACAATAAATAATGGAAGGGTTTGGTAGGCATTGACCTTGAGGTTTTGGAGTTGTTGTGCTGTCGCACGCTGGGCCTGCGCATAGGACTGTGGACAGGACATAAATTCTGTGTGCCCAACGGGATGCCGGAGATCCAAATACATTGTATTGTCATATCTGTTCTCTGTGGCTGGAAAATCAGCTCCCATATATTGGCACTTTTATAGCATAATCGTAATATTGTGATGAGAAACTAACCGTGACAGTTCTGAGCTACACTTTTATAGTCAACACTCACAAAAGTCACAGAAAAAGTACTATTTGGGTCAGTTAATGATGATCTACGTGGTCTCTTCCAACTCTATTATCATATGATTCCAATATCACCCTCCTAGTCACTTTTGCCATCAACTTCTGGTCGATAAACATCCCATTTTATCATACAGTCTTTCACTTGCTCATCTTACAACTGAAATGTAAATATATATATATGTATTTTACCAATATTACCAATTATCTGTTCACAATATGTGCGTAACCGACCCTTTTGGATTAGTGAGAGAGTGCTTCATGTTAAACTCTTCTACACCAATTATGTAACTTCAAATAAAGAAACACCCAAGGGTTGCCTAAACTGTTGTTGACATGGAGGCAGCCTCAGCTGATCACAAACACTCTGATGCCATGAATGGTGATGATGATGATGTCACTATCGGGATGACCTTCAGGTCTGAGCAGAGGTGGCAGCTGGGAGGGAGAGAGGCTGGCCACTTGCCAGACAGCCAACTCCTGTCCAGTTGTGTCTTTGGATCCGTTACAGATGCGGTTATATGCGGCTTGACTACACTACCTAGAAGACCCAGATGTAAATTGAATTCAACACAGAGTTTATCTGCTATGCACATGTATTTTTGGTGAGTATTCTAGGTTTTCCCGGTTGAATGCTACTTTGCCCCATTTAGGCAAAGTCTGGGGATGCTCCTTCTTCCCTATGGCATGGGAGTCTCATTCTGACATTAGCAGACTCGGTTGGTGACAGACAGGCAGTTGCGCAGAGCTCCATGGCCCCCAAGAAATGGTGGTGGTGGTGGTGGTGACTCAAAGGATGATGATGTCCCACTGTGGCCAAATTGGAAATATGAAATTTCCTTTGTGACGTTTCTGATCCGTTCCTGGTTAATTGACCCGCGATTGGGGAAAGAAGGAACCTTTCCCAAAGTTTTTAGTGCTTTATATTTTAGTAAAGTGGAAACATTTGGCATCTTTTACATTAATTGTTATTTAAAAGAACAGAAATACAAACATGCAAGCAAGCAGAATCAAGACTCTACAAAGGAAGAGGAAGAGACAAAAATGTTTTTCTATATGCAAAACTAAATGACAGCCAGGAACAGAACTCTAAGGCGATCATGCTAATCGATGCAACCCACACTGCTCAGAAGTCCCATAGAATGACTCTGTGAGACGGAGCCCCCAGCCAGTGGCGCAAAGGGTGAAACCCTCGTGTCAGCAGCAGGACTGCTCTTTGGGAACCAGACGCCTTGTGCCGTGGACTCAAGCCCTTTCTCTCTCTCTTTCTTTCTTTCTTTCTTTCTTTCCTTCTGCAGGAGCACAGCTTGGACTACAAGCCCCACAAGACACACCAAGGGTGAGGCAAAGCTTTCAGGCAAAGCTCCAGGCACATCAACACCCACCCCGCCTCCCATGGGACAAGTATGTCTGGAAAAGTGGTACCATGAAGATCTGTATCATGAAGAAATGCTCACACGTAGGGCTGAGAAAGACCCAGGCCTGTTTGGTTGCCAACGATGCAAGGAGAAGGATGCTGCAAGTGGCTTCCAACTGACACCAGAGCTCTTGGGTTGCACCGTTCCTCCTCCTCAGGTGAGTCAAAGGCAGCACAGGACAAAGTTTGTTCTAGAAGTCTTGGGTAGTCTTTGCATTTCCTTCTCTGGTTCATTAAAGCAGTTTGAACTGGTCTGGCTGGGTTCCCGGCATGGGGTCTCCACTCCTCTTCCCTGCTGGACTTCTGATCTGGGAAGGGAGCCAGGTGGGGGGCAACAGGCATCCTCCTCATATTTTAGATCTGGGCCCAAAATTGGGTCCTTCACCAAGCTGGTGAAGCTGCCGTGTGTCATGGGATGTCCTTCTTCTCATTCTCCTCAGGTGAAAAGCCTCACAAGTGTTGGGATACGGCAGAGATATCAGCCAGGGTTTCAGCCGGATCAAGCCCGGTCGGAAACATACTCTGTGCCAAAGACTTGGAGAGAAAGGTGAATTTGCGGAGACAACAGGAGACAACAGCACCAGGAGTGAGAGCCAGGTGGAATCCGAGGAAAGCAAGGGAACCACGACTACGCCAAGGCAGCGTTTGGCCTTCTTCTTCTTCTTCCTGATGGGTTGCCCAATGCCCAATGTTCCTCTCCTCAACTGCCTGGATGTTGGATCCACTTCTGGCTAGATTTGGACTCAACAGGAAATCACAGCATTCACCAGTCGTGAACAGAACTGAGCCCAAAACATCTTGAGATGAGAGTAGAAGGCCATGGTTGAAGGAAGACAGGCTGAACCGTCCTCTTTTTTCCTGTTATTTAATTCTTCCCACCAGTTTGAAATCCCAAAGACTTGAGATGTGTGTTCAGTTGTGGCAAAAGTCTGACTGTTCAACTCCCCTCCCTCCCTCCCTCCCCTCCCCTCCCTCCCCTCCCCCTCCCTCCCCCTCCCTCCCCCTCCCTCCCCTCCCCTTCCTTCTCCCCTCCCCACACCTGACACACCACACACATCACACAGAACACTTCATCACACAGAACACACACATCAGGTCATACATAATACACACGCCTCATACACCAGACAAACCACACACATCACACATCACACACCACACACATGTCACACAACATGCTATATTCCTGCTTCTTGGCGGAATGGGGTTGGACTGGATGGCCCATGAGGTCTCTTCCAACTCTTTGATTCCATGATTCTATGAACATGCCCATTTCATATCACCCATTTCATATCATATGCAACACACAGAATACGAACATCGCACAGAACACATACCACACGCATAGTACACACAGTTCGTACACCACACAAATTGTGCACATTATACTGCACACACATCACATACACCATGCACATCTCACACACGTTGCCCATCTCAGATCACCCATCACTCTTTTCTCCCTTTTTCTTTTTATATTTTGCTTTTTTTCTGGTTTTTTCCCTCTCTTTTACCTTTTTCTTCTCACACACTATACACATCTCACATCCCTCACATTCTCACTCATCTGCCTCCTTTCCCCTCTTTCTGTCTCTTCTCCCTCCTTTCCTCTCTCTCCTCTCCCTCTTCCCTTTGCCCTCCTCTGTTCACTTTCTCTTTTCTCCTTCTCCTTTGGCCTTCTCCTTTCTTTTCTCAGGCCCCTCTCACGCCTCCGTCTACCTCTTCTTCACCTCAGTTTCATACTTTGATCCGATTCTCGCCTAGGTCGTAAGAGTTGGTAGATTTCACTTTCTTGTTCCAAATTCTTTTCCCAATCAGTCATTCATGTAGTGTGTCCAATATTTGCTGCTCACTTTGTGAAGCAATCTTCTGTTGTTTGGGTTCACTGTCTCTCTTTGTCTCTGAGCCACCTTTCCCACCCTCGATCTCTCCTCTGTACCGCTTCCACGGTGGGTATTCAGAGGTTTTTTAAAACATGAAATCTGCTTTTCTACTTTCCCCAAATTCTTATCAAGGAGGATCTTACAAATCGGTATATTATTATATACCGATTTTATGGCATTTATGAAGTAGTGCCCCATATCGAATTCTTGCATGAGTTAGATGAAGGACTTCCAATTTATGTTGTTGAAGGCCTTCTCCGCGTCTAGCGCTAAGAACGCACATTCTTCATCGTTGTTCTTTTCAGAATGACGTTTGTCATGGTTCTGACGTTATCATTCATTCTTCGTTACGGGAGGAAGCCCCATTCTTCTCCCTTTATCCATTAGAAAGGGCTTTAGTCTTTCTACCAAGATATTAGCAAATAATTTATAATCAATATTCAATACTGAAATTGAGCGGTAGGTTTCTTTACATCCATCTTCTCTTTTGTTTTCTCTTTCTGTTTCTCTTTTCTCTTTTTCCGTATCCTTTGCTTTCTATTTTTCTTTTTCCCTTTCCTTTCTTTCTTTCTTTCTTTCTTTCCTTCTGTTTCTCCTTTCCCCACCCTTCTCCTTCCCCCTCCCCTCCCCTCCCTTCCCTTCCCTTCCCTTCCCCTCCCCCTCCCCTCCCTTCCCCTCCCCTTCCGGTCCCCCCCCTTCCCCTTCCCCTTCCCCTTCCCTTTTCCTGCCACTCTTCAGCTGCCTACTTGCAGAATTCAAGTTATAGATTCGTCTTCGAAGAAATTGAAGAGCAGCTGAAAAGGAAGAGACTAAAAACAAAGAAATAAACTCAGTATTTTGCTATTAAGAACTGATGTTGTGTGATGTTGTGTCAAAATGGGAGCAACCCGTGCACAGAAACAGACTTTCCTTCTGAAATGGTGGTTGGTGCTTGAAGTGTGGAGGGATGGGTATGTCGTTTTTGTGATGTCTGTTGGGGAATTCATTTCCTTTTATTGTACAATGTACAGTGACAATAACGTTATTCTATCATTCTAAAGACATTAAGTGCTACCTTATTGGACCATTCAGTGAGAGGTAGCCAATGTGCTTCTGATACTCTGGTGTCTCTATGTGGGGGATTGGCTCTGAAATGTCCCTGTTTCTGGAATGACTGAGGACTTTGTGTCTATGGAAAGAACAGTAGGACACCCGTGTGATAAACCACTAAGGCCACCCAGCCCAAGCCCTTTCGGCTAGGAAGGAAGACCAGGGAAAGCCCTCCCAGAAGACGGCCATCCGGCCTGTTTGTGTAGCTCCAGGGAATGAGATGCCAGAGACCCCCAAAGGGAATTGGGTCCAGCCCCCTCCAGCCAGCAGAGAAACTTACTCCCTACAGAAGTGGAAAGCTGGTCTTGTTCCAGTGGAGATGATACTATTAGAACGTTTATCACTTGCACAAAGTGGAGATTGATTTGAGTTAAATAACACTAACATGGATCCTATTTTTCAAATTAATGGGCGTAATTTGGCACAAATAACCGATATGCCCAAATGTGAATACTGCTGGAGTTGCAGTGGGATAGATTTTGTCATTTGGGAGTTGTAGTTGCTGGTATTTCACCTACAAACAAAGAGCACTCTGAACTCCGCCAATGATGCAATTGAACCAAACCGGGCACACAGAACTCCCATAAGCAACAATAAATAATGGAAGGGTTTGGTAGGCATTGACCTTGAGGTTGTAGGTAGGCATTGACCTTGTTGTGCTGTCGCACGCTGGGCCTGTGCATAAGACTGTAGACAGGACATACATTCTGTGTGCCCAACGGGATGCCCAACGGGGCTGCCTCAGATGAAAGGCCCTTGGATTTCCTTCAACAAAGTTCTGTAGAGGCTTAAAGGAAGTCCAGCAAAGTTCTTTATGGATGAAAACAACGAGGGACTTTAAAGCTTTCTTCACAGTCTATTGGTTCTTGCAATCTTGTTCACTGGGAACAGGCGCTATCTTCATAACTGTATACTAACTAATGGGGAAATGCTTAACTTCTCATCTGGGCAGTCTGTACTTGCCTGTGTTGGCGTGGAGCCCCTGCACCCGGTACCAACTGCGTCCGGCTTCCGTGAGCGACCCTTGCCAAGCAGAGCTTTGTAGACTTCCAGGGCAAAAGAAGGAGTTCAGGGTGCTGTGATGGCTGACTGAAGTCCCTCAGCAAAGGAGCTGTAAGGTGGTAAAATCCTCAGCCAAGCTGTAGGCTGTGTATCTCCCCGGCCAAGCCGTAGAAGACGAAGCTTTCGACAGGAGCTCTTGGTTTCGTGTCCTGTATGGAAAGCTGCTCTGTGTGGACTGACTCAAAAAGGCTCCTATTCCCTCCAAAAAGCCAAAGGGGGCGGGACCAGGGAACCTAACTCTAATTGACAGGTGGCTTGCCCTATGATTGCAGCCAAACGAAGCCACCTATCTGCAGAGTCCCTGAAACTTAGGACTGCAAACAAACATTCAATGCAAAGCAAACAAAATTGGAGCTTCTGGAACAGCTGTTCCAGAACAGTTGTAGTTCACCTACATGCAGGGAGCAGTGTGGACGCAAACAATGATGGATCTTGGCCAAACTTGGCACGAACACTCAATATGCCCAAATTTGAACGCAGGTGAGGTTTGGGGAAAATAGACCTTTACATTTGGGACTTGCAGTTGTTCGAATTTCTGCTCCTCCTCCTCTTTTTGAAAAATAATCTTTATTGCATATTTTCAGTTTCCCAAGTCACTCCTGACATGAAAAAAATGGATTCCCAGGTGCAAGCCTTTGTCTGTCCTTGCTTTGGCTCCCCTGCCTGTGCGTGTGCCCCACGCTGCCATGCGCCGAACGTGTCTTCCCTCCCCTCCCCAACTGCAGCTGCTCTACTCCGAACTCAAGAACGGAAAACGGAACGTTGGGGGACAGGAAAAGAGATTGAAAGATGGGCTCAAAGCCAACCTCAAAAACTCTGGCATAGGCACTGAGAACTGGGAAGCCCTGGCCCTTGAGCGCTCCAGCTGGAGGTCAGCTGTGACCAGCAGTGCTGCAGAATTTGAGGAGGCACGAGTGGAGGGTGAAAGAGAGAAACGTGCCAAGAGGAAGGCGCGTCAAGCCAACCCCGGCCGAGACCGCCTTCCACCTGGAAACCAATGCCCTCCTCACTGCGGAAGAAGATGCAGAGCAAAAATAGGGCTCCACAGCCACATACGGACCCACAATAATATTGGAAGACAATCATCCTCGGAAAGTGAGGGATCGCCTAAGTAAGTAAGTAAGTAACTGGTCTCCTGTAACAGCAACTGAGATCTCTATTAAGTAACAGATCCGAATACAGAACAGAAGCATAGAGTTGTCGTTGTTGTTGTTGCTGTGTGTGTACAAGTCACACAGAGAAATGAATGAAATGCGCCTTCTGCCTCTCTTTCCGGAGGAACGTCCTTGGGACACAATGTCCTTTATGGAAGGAGATGGAGCCCTTCCTTCCTTCCACAGGCAGGCAGGAAGGCCACTCTGGATCCAACTCTAAGGCAACAGCTCTAGCTTCACGACATCGATGCTGGGTCCAGGGCTCCTCCTCAGGGTCAGATAGACATCAGAGTCACCTAGCCAGGGTTGACATATCTCGGAAGGCGTATCGTAAATGTCATCAGAGGATCGGTATTTAGCACCCATTGGCTTATTGGTTTATCTACCCATAACCCATCCATGTTTAGGTCAGTTAATACAAGTTCCCAATGTTAGCTGACTAAATGTAGACCAATGGTTCTCAACCTGTGGATCCTCAGGAGTTTTGGCCTACAACTCCCAGAAATTTCAGCCAGTAGACCAGCTGTTGGGATTTCTGGGAGTTGAAGGCCAAAACACCTGGGGACTTGCAGGTTGAGAACCACTGATGTAGACCTTGCATATACCAAAAAAACATATTGGAGATCCAAATACATTGTATTGTGGTATCTCTACTCTGTGGCTGGGAAATCATCTCCCATATATTGGCACCTTTATAGCATAGTAGTAATATTGTGATGAGAAACTAACCGTGACAGTTCTGAGCTACACTTTTATAGTCAACACTCACAAAAGTCACAGAAAAAGTACTATTTGGGTCAGTTAATGATGATCTACGTGGTCTCTTCCAACTCTGTTATCCTATGATTCCAATATCACCCTCCTAGTCACTTTTGCCATCAACTTCTGGTCGATAAACATCCCATTTTATCATACAGTCTTTCACTTGCTCATCTTCCAACTGAAATGTAAAAAAATAATAATATGTATTTTACCAATATTACCAATTATCTGTTCACAATATGTGCGTAACCGACCCTTTTGGATTAGTGAGGGAGTGCTTCCTGTTAAACTCTTCTACACCAATTATGTAACTTCCAATAAAGAACACCCTAGGCGCCATCATGCATTCTGCCATACGTAGCTTCATAGAATGCAGTTCAAAGCAGTTCAACGATATTCTACAGTATTGCAGATGGGGCCTGGTTGCAAGGGTTGCCTAAACTGTTGTTGACATGGAGGCAGCCTCAGCTGATCACAAACACTCTGATGCCATGAATGATGATGATGATGATGTCACTATCGGGATGACCTTCAGGTCTGAGCAGAGGTGGCAGCTGGGAGGGAGAGAGGCTGGCCACTTGCCAGGCATCCAACTCCTGTCCAGTTGTGTCTTTGGATCCGTTACAGATGTGGTTATATGCGGCTTGACTACACTACATAGAAAACCCAGATGTACCTTGAGTTCAACACAGAGTTCATCTGCTATGCACATGTATTTTTGGTGAGTATTCTAGGTTTTCCCGGTTGAATGCTATTTTGCCCCATTTAGGCCAAGTCTGGGGATGCTCCTTCTTCCCTATGGCATGGGAGTCTCATTCTGACATTAGCAGACTCGGTTGGTGACAGACAGGCACCGTGGACTCAAGCCCTTCCTTCCTTCCTTCCTTCCTTCCTTCCTTCCTTCCTTTCTTTCTTTCTTTCTTTCTTTCTTTCTTTCTGCAGGAGCACAGCTTGGACGACAAGCCCCACAAGACACACCAAGGGTGAGGCAAAGCTTTCAGGCAAAGCTCCAGGCACATCAACACCCACCCCGCCTCCCATGGGACAAGTATGTGTGGATAAGTGGTACCATGAAGATCTGTATCATGAAGAAATGCTCACACGTATGGCTGAGAAAGACCCAGGCCTGTTTGGTGGCCAACGATGCAAGGAGAAGGATGCTGCAAGTGGCTTCCAACTGACACCAGAGCTCTTGGGTTGCACCGTTCCTCCTCCTCAGGTGAGTCCAAGGCAGCACAGGACAAAGTCTGTTCTAGAAGTCTTGGGTAGTCTTTGCATTTCCTTCTCTGGTTCATTAAAGCAGTTTGAACTGGTCTGGCTGGGTTCCCGGCATGGGGTCTCCACTCCTCTTCCCTGCTGGACTTCTGATCTGGGAAGGGAGCCAGGTGGGGGGCAACAGGCATCCTCATATTTTAGATCTGGGCCCAAAATTGGGTCCTTCACCAAGCTGGTGAAGCTGCCTTGTGTCATGTGATGTCCTTCTTCTCATTCTCCTCAGGTGAAAAGCCTCACAATTGTTGGGATACGGCAGAGATATCAGCCAGGGTTTCAGCCGGATCAAGCCCAGTCGGAAACATACTCTGTGCCAAAGACTTGGAGAGTCTTGCTGAATTTGCGGAGACAACAGGAGACAACAGCACCATGAGTGAGAGCCAGGTGGAATCCGAGGAAAGCAAGAGAACCACGACTACGCCAAGACGGCGTTTGGCCTTCTTCTTCTTCTTCCTGATGGGTTGCCCAATGCCCAATGTTCCTCTCCTCAACCGCCTGGATGTTGGATCCACTTCTGGCTAGATTTGAACTCAACAGGAAATCACAGCATTGACCAGTCGTGAACAGAACTGAACCCAAAACATCTTGAGATGAGAGTAGAAGGCCATGGTTGAAGGAAGACAGGCTGAACCGTCCTCTTTTTTCCTGTTATTTAATTCTTCCCACCAGTTTGAAATCCCAAAGACTTGAGATGTGTGTTCAGTTGTGGCAAAAGTCTGACTGTTCAACTCCCCTCCCTCCCTCCCTCCCCTCCCCTCCCTCCCCTCCCCCTCCCTCCCCCTCCCTCCCCCTCCCTCCCCTCCCCTTCCTTCTCCCCTCCCCACACCTGACACACCACACACATCACACAGAACACTTCATCACACAGAACACACACATCAGGTCATACATAATACACACGCCTCATACACCAGACAAACCACACACATCACACATCACACATCACACACCACACACATGTCACACAACATGCTATATTCCTGCTTCTTGGCGGAATGGGGTTGGACTAGATGGCCCATGAGGCCTCTTCCAACTCTTTGATTCCATGATTCTATGAACATGCCCATTTCATATCACCCATTTCATATCACATGCAACACACAGAATACGAACATCGCACGGAACACATACCACACGCATAGTACACACAGTTCATACACCACACAAATTGTGCACATTATACTGCACACACATCACATACACCATGCACATTTCACACACGTTGCCCATCTCAGATCACCCATCACTCTTTTCTCCCTTTTTCTTTTTATATTTTGCTTTTTTTCTGGTTTTTTCCCTCTCTTTTCCCTTTTTCTTCTCACACACTATACACATCTCACATACCTCACATTCTCACTCATCTGCCTCCTTTCTCTTAACTCTTTCCCTTCTTTCTGTCTCTTCTCCCTCCTTTCGTCTCTCTCCTCTCCCTCTTCTCTTTGCCCTTCTCTGTTCACTTTTTCTTTTCTCCTTCTCCTTTGGCCTTCTCCTTCCTTTTCTCAGGCCCCTCTCACGCCTCCGTCTACCTCTTCTTCACCTCAGTTTCATACTTTGATCCAATTCTCGCCTAGGTCGTAAGAGTTGGTAGATTTCACTTTCTTGTTCCAAATTCTTTTCCCAATCAGTCATTCATGTAGTGTGTCCAATATTTGCTGCTCACTTTGTGAAGCAATCTTCTACTGTTTGGGTTCACTGTCTCTCTTTGTCTCTGAGCCACCTTTCCCACCCTCGATCTCTCCTCTGTACCGCTTCCACGGGGGGTATTCAGAGGTTTTTTAAAAAATGAAATCTGCTTTTCTACTTTCCCCAAATTCTTATCAAGGAGGATCTTACAACGCTCCTTGCTTATTCTATACCGATTTTATGGCATTTATGAAGTAGTGCCCCATATCGAATTCTTGCATGAGTTAGATGAAGGACTTCCAATTTATGTTGTTGAAGGCCTTCTCCGCGTCTAGCGCTAAGAACGCACATTCTTCATCGTTGTTCTTTTCAGAATGACGTTTGTCATGGTTCTGACGTTATCATTCATTCTTCATTACGGGAGGAAGCCCCATTCTTCTTCCTTTATCCATTAGAAAGTGCTTTAGTGTTTCTACCAAGATATTAGCAAATAATTTATAATCAATATTCAATACTGAAATTGAGCGGTAGGTTTCTTTACATCCATCTTCTCTTTTGTTTTCTCTTTCTGTTTCTGTTTCTCTTTTTCTGTATCCTTTGCTTTCTATTTTTCTTTTTCCCTTTCCTTTCTTTCTTTCTTTCTTTCTTTCTTTCCTTCTGTTTCTCCTGTCCCTCCCCTCCCCTCCCTTCCCCTCCCCTCCCTTCCCCCTCCCCTCCCCTCCCTTCCCTTCCCTTCCCTTCCCCTTCCCCTCCCCTCCCTTCCCCTCCCCTTCCGGTCCCCCCCTTCCTATTCCCCTTCCCCTTCCCCTTCCCTTTTCCTGCCACTCTTCAGCTGCCTACTTGCAGAATTCAAGTTATAGATTCGTCTTCGAAGAAATTGAAGAGCAGCTGAAAAGGAAGAGACTAAAAACAAAGAAATAAACTGAGTATTTTGCTATTAAGAACTGATGTTGTGTGATGTTGTGTCAAAATGGGAGCAACCTGTGCACAGAAAGAGACCTTCCTTCTGAAATGGTGGTTGGTGCTTGAAGTGTGGAGGGATGGGTATGTCGTTTTTGTGATGTCTGTTGGGGAATTCATTTCCTTTTATTGTACAATGTACAGAGACAATAACGTTATTCTATCATTCTAAAGACTTTAAGGTTTCTATGGACCATTAAGTGCTACCTTATTGGACCATTAAGGGAGAGGTAGCCAATGTGCTTCTGATACTCTGGTGTCTGTATGTGGGGGATTGGCTCTGAAATGTCCCTGTTTCTGGAATGACTGAGGACTTTGTGTCTATGGAAAGAACAGTAGGACACCCGTGTGATGAATCACTAAGGCCACCCAGCCCAAGCCCTTTCGGCTAGGAAGGAAGACCAGGGAAAGCCCTCCCAGAAGACGGCCATCCGGCCTGTTGAAATAGCTCCAGGGAATGAGATGCCAGAGACCCCCAAAGGGAATTGGGTCCAGCCCCCTCCAGCCAGCAGAGAAACTTACTCCCTACAGAAGTGGAAAGCTGGTCTTGTTCAAGTGGAGATGATACTATTATCACATTTATCACTTGCACAAAGTGTAGATTGATTTCAGTTAAATAACACTAACATGGATCCTATTTTTCAAATAAATGGGTGTAATTTGGCACAAATAACCGATATGCCCAAATCTGAAGACTGCTGGAGTTGCAGTGGGAGAGATTTTGTCATTTGGGAGTTGTAGTTGCTGGCATTTCACCTACAAACAAAGAGCACTCTGAACTCCGCCAATGATGCAATTGAACCAAACTGGGCACACAGAACTCCCATAAGCAACAATAAATACTGGAAGGGTTTGGTAGGCATTGACCTTGAGGTTTTGGAGTTGTAGTTCACCTACATGCAGGGAGCACTGTGGATGCAAACAATGATGGATCTGGACTATACTTGGCAAGAACACTCATTATGCCCAAATTTGAACACAATTGAAGTTTGGGGGAAATAGACCTTTACATTTGGGACTTGCAGTTGTTGGAATTTCTGCTGCTCCTCCACCTCTTTTTTAAAAATAATCTTTATTGCATATTTTCATAATACAGAGATAAAAAAAATAAAAATCGTGTATATAGAAAAATGTAATGCTGGGATTTCTGCTGCTCCTCTCCCTCTTGATGCTGCTGAGCCACTCTCAGTCCCATGTTGCAGGAGCATTTTCCCCCTTGCCTTCAACCGATTCAGTTACACCCCTGTGCCGGCAAACCTGAAGACTGACAGGTTGCAGGTTAAAATCTGGGGAGAGTGTGTATGAGCTCCTTCTGTCAGCTCCTCATGCGGGGATATGAGGGACGCCTCCCACAAGCTTGGTAAAACATCAAAACATCCGGGTGTCCCCTGGGCAACATCCTTGCATATGGCCAATTCTCTCACCCCAGAAGCAACTTGCAGTTTCTCAAGTCACTCCTGACATGAAAAAAATGGATTCACAGATGCAAGAACAGACAAAAAGATCTTCAACCTCATGGTTTTCTCATGGTCTTTGGTGACCCCTCTGAAATGCCCATTTGACTCCCCCCAAGGAAGGGGTGGTGACCCCCAGGTTGAGAAACGCTGCTCTAGCTTCAGGGCTCTGTTGATGAGGGGGCTCCAAGGCTTTAAAAAATCCTAGCATTGCTCAAACTTATTATGTCAATTTCCCCCTGTAATGCTATGATGCCTTTTTAACCTGGTCACTAGTCTCCTGTAACAGCGACTGAGATCTCTATGAAGTAACAGATCCAAATACAGATCAGAAGCATAGAGTTGTCGTTGTTGTTGTTGTTGCTGTGTGTGTACAAGTCACACAGAGAAATGAATGAAATGCTCCTTCTGTCTCTCTTTCCGGAGGAACGTCCTTGGGACACAATGTCCTTTATGGAAGGAGATGGAGCCCTTCCTTCCTTCCACAGGCAGGCAGGAAGGCCACTCTGGATCCAACTCTAAGGCTGCAACAGCTCTAGCTTCATGACATGGATGCTGGGTCCAGGGCTCCTCCTCAGGGTCAGATAGACATCAGAGTCACCTAGCCAGGGTTGACATATCTCGGAAGGCGTATCGTAAATGTCATCAGAGGATCGGTATTTAGCACCCATTGGCTTATTGGTTTATCTACCCATAACCCATCCATGTTTAGGTCAGTTAATACAAGTTCCCAATGTTAGCTGACTAAATGTAGACCAATGGTTCTCAACCTGTGGATCCTCAGGAGTTTTGGCCTACAACTCCCAGAAATTTCAGCCAGTAGACCAGCTGTTGGGATTTCTGGGAGTTGAAGGCCAAAACACCTGGGGACTTGCAGGTTGAGAACCACTGATGTAGACCTTGCATATACCAAAAAAACATATTGGAGATCCAAATACATTGTATTGTCATATCTGTTCTCTGTGGCTGGGAAATCAGCTCCCTAACCCTAACCCTAACCCTAACCCTAGACCCTAGACCCTAGACCCTTGACCCTTGACCCTAAACCTAACCCCTAACCCCTAACCCCTAACCCCTAACCCCTAACCCCTAACCCCTAACCCCTAACCCCTAACCCCTAACCCTAACCCCTAACCCTGAGCTTAGTGTGATTGTGTATGAGATCAAAGCTGCCATGACTCAAAACCGCTTTGAGTCCCGCCAGGGGTGAGAAGAGCGGAATAGAAATACTGTAAATAGATGTTGGTGTGCTGGGCTTCTCCTTCCTCTGAGTGTTCAGTGAATCAGATTCGCCTTTAATACCGGTTGGAATTATGGGAGAGACTAAACACAAAATAGTTGACAATGTTTTGTTCTAAAGGGGCGTTTCTGCGTCCCCCATTGATAACTGTAACATTCTGCCCAGTGTGTGATGTTTCTAAATTTGTGATGTATCTCATTTTATAGAAAAAAACGAGAAAGAGGAAAAAGTAAGGTCTACATTTTGAAACGTTGTGCTGTGTCACAAAACAAAATGACCTGAGATACCCATTGCATCCCCAGTGTAGCAGGATGGTGGCTTAGAAGTTACGTTAACACCCCCTTTCCTCTAAATTCATTTCTCCAACCCCATTGGTGCAGCCTTTTTGGGGTCCCTGCTTGCAATCCCAGGCATTCTTTAAGAGGTCTCTACTCGCATTTTAGGCCTCTCCAAGGGGTCCCTGCTGGCAACCCCAGGCCTTTTTATGGGGTCCTTGCTGGCAACCCTAGGCCTCTTCATGGGGTCCCTGTGACATCAAGGGCTGCAGAGACCCCCGCCTTCAAATTGGTATAAACACCGCAGCGGAGAGTTCCACAGTTCCTGGGCTGTGCAATTGCAATCCACTGATGAAATGTGCCTCCAGCAGCCAGCCCAGGCAGGGACGAGCAAGCCTCAACGCCTTTCCTTTCCTTTCCCCAAGCCCTGGCATTGTGTCTTATCCCCCAATAAAAGATCCAAAATTGCAACTTCTCAACTCTCCCGCTTGCTACTTGGTGTCCTTGGCTTGACTGAAGTGTCTAATGCGTGAAATGAACCCTTTCTGGGCTCCGGGGAACCGCCAGCCTGCCTGGGGCGCCTTTCTGGTGTCCCCGGGATGCGGAATCTATACTCACAAAAATCGTGGAGACAGAGTTTTCCCTTCCAGATCTCTGTATCCACCAAAACTTTAAGATGGCGGATCGGGTCCATTTTAGTCTCATATTTTTCTGCACGAAATTCCAAACATAACTGCTATCTCATTTTTCCCTCTGTGGATCCCTACGCCCAAGTAACAACCTTTAAAGTTCCAGGAATATTTTCCAGCACAAACCAGCTGATTGTCAAAATCTGCCGGCTCTTCTCCTCCACGCCGATCGGTCCAGCTTCTCCTTGCTTTTGCCAAACTCTGGACTCGGGGACCCGATGCGCTTTCCCCCATGGGACTCGGGGAAGGGTCTGGCCAGGAAGGCCCCCTCCCTTCGGGTGAGTTCTAGTTCACCAAGGACTCTCAAGGAAGCCGATCGCAGCACGGCAGGGGGGAGGGGCTGTTTCTGCCGGCTCCAAGGACTCCAGCCTCCCCCCCCCCTTGTGCCCCCGCAGATCGTGAACTCTCTGGCGCTTACCCTTTTTGGGCATCAACGAGCCCTTTTCCTCCCCATGAACTTTCCGAGAAACCCAGGACTAAAAATATTCATTTTCATAATACAATTGCTTTATTAATTTTGTTTGGGGAAGGGATGGGAATAAGTTTAATCAATGTACTATGTATGGAAGGCTTATGAATGTGTACCCCTTGTATTCTTAATTTGCCAATCACAATAGGGGCCAGGCTGCCCACCAGGGAGTCCGTGCCCAGCCCAGATCATATCTCTTGGAAATCATTAAAACAACATATTTGCTCAGTTTCGGCCAGGAAAGCTCAGATTGATCCAATCACACTTTATCCCCCAAACAATAGATTGGCTTCCCTGCTGGCCGAAATTGCCCCGGACGCGTGAAGACCCCTTTGTCAAGCAATCATTTTTCCTCCTCCATTGTTCCTTCTCTCCTGATTCGCCGGCTCCACGAAGCGAGGATCGCTGTGATTGGCCGAGAGCAGGGGCGGACTGGCAAACCTCTCCCAGCTGTTCGGCCATCAACCAATCACAGCGAAGCCGGGTGAGGGAGGGCGGGCGGGAATTTCAAAGTTGCGGAACTTACTGAATGTATAAAGATGCCTCCAAACTTTGTATTTTCATGCTTGTGGTGGAATAATTCCCACAATTGCATCCGATATCAGCTGAATCGCTAATCAAAGCCTCGGTCGCCGCTTCTTCTACCTCTTGGGCAGGAAAATCATTTTCTATCGGTCGCTTGGATTGGCTTCCTGAAAGTCTCGCCGAGAAGGTAGCGGATCCTCTTTGGTGTGATCCAGGGGTACCCTCCTCACGAGGAGACCCATCTAAAATTGCTGACTTCAGGATGGGTATGTTGTTTTTGTGATGTCTGTTGACAAAAGCATTTCCTTTTACTGTACAATGTACAGTGACAATAAAGTTATTCTATCATTCTAAAGACTTTAAGGTTTCTGTGGTTATTGGACCATTCAGTGAGAGGTAGCCAATGTGCTTCTGATACTCTGGAGTAGGTATGTGGGGGATTTGCTCTGAAATGTCCCTGTTTCTGGAATGACTGAGGACTTTGTGTCTATGGAAAGAACAGTAGGACACCCGTGTGATAAATCACTAAGGCCACCCAGCCCAAGCCCTTTCGGCTAGGAAGGAAGCCCAGGGAAAGCCCTCCCAGAAGACGGCCATCCGGCCTGTTTATGTAGCTCCAGGGAATGAGATGCCAGAGACCCCCAAAGGGAATTGGGTCCAGCCCCCTCCAGCCAGCAGAGAAACTTACTCCCTACAGAAGTGGAAAGCTGGTCTTGTTCCAGTGGAGATGATACTATTATCACATTTATCACTTGCACAAAGTGGAGATTGATTTGAGTTAAATAACACTAACATGGATCCTATTTTTCAAATTAATGGGCGTAATTTGGCACAAATAACCGATATGCCCAAATCTGAATACTGCTGGAGTTGCAGTGGGATAGATTTTGTCATTTGGGAGTTGTAGTTGCTGGTATTTCACCTACAAACAAAGAGCACTCTGAACTCCACCAATGATGCAATTGAACCAAACTGGGCACACAGAACTCCCATAAGCAACAATAAATATTGGAAGGGTTTGGTAGGCATTGACCTTGAGGTTTTGGAGTTGTTGTGCTGTCACACGCCTGCGCATAAGACTGTAGGCAGGACATAAATTCTGTGTGCCCAACGGGATGCCGGAGATCCAAATACATTGTATTGTCATATCTGTTCTCTGTGGCTGGAAAATCAGCTCCCATATATTGGCACTTTTATAGCATAGTAGGAATATTGTGATGAGAAACTAACTGTGACAGTTCTGAGCTACACTTTTATAGTCAACACTCACAAAAGTCACAGAAAAAGTACTATTTGGGTCAGTTAATGATGATCTATGTGGTCTCTTCCAACTCTGTTATCCTAGGATTCCAATATCACCCTCCTAGTCACTTTTGCCATCAACTTCTGGTCGATAAACATCCCATTTTATCATACAGTCTTTCACTTGCTCATCTTCCAACTGAAATGTAAAAAAATATATATGTATTTTACCAATATTACCAATTATCTGTTCACAATATGTGCGTAACCGACCCTTTTGGATTAGTGAGAGAGTGCTTCATGTTAAACTCTTCTACTCCAATTATGTAACTTCAAATAAAGAAACACCCAAGGGTTGCCTAAACTGTTGTTGACATGGAGGCAGCCTCAGCTGATCACAAACACTCTGATGCCATGAATGATGATGATGATGAGGTCACTATCGGGATGACCTTCAGGTCTGAGCAGAGGTGGCAGCTGGGAGGGAGAGAGGCTGGCCACTTGCCAGACAGCCAACTCCTGTCCAGTTGTGTCTTTGGATCTGTTACAGATGTGGTTATATGCGGCTTGACTACACTACATAGAAAACCCAAATTTACCTTGAGTTCAACACAGAGTTTATCTGCTATGCACATGTATTTTTGGTGAGTATTCTAGGTTTTCCCGGTTGAATGCTACTTTGCCCCATTTAGGCCAAGTCTGGGGATGCTCCTTCTTCCCTATGGCATGGGAGTCTCATTCTGACATTAGCAGACTCGATTGGTGACAGACAGGCAGTCGCGCAGAGCTCCATGGCCCCCAAGAAATGGTGGTGGTGGTGGTGGTGACTCAAAGGATGATGATGTCCCAGTGTGGCCACATTGGAAATATGACATTTCCTTTGTGACGTTTCTGATCCGTTCCTGGTTAATTGACCCGCGATTGGGGAAAGAAGGAACCTTTCCCAACGTTTTTAGTGCTGTATATTTTAGTAAAGTGGAAACATTTGGCATCTTTTACATTAATTGTTATTTAAAAGAACAGAAATACAAACATGTAAGCAAGCAGAATCAAGACTCTACAAAGGAAGGGGAATAGACAAAAAAGTGTTTCTTTCTATGTGCAAAACTAAATGACAGCCAGGAACAGAACTCTAAGGCGATCATGCTAATACATGCAACCCACACTGCTCAGAAGGAGTCCCATAGAATGACTCTGTGAGACGGAGCCCCCAGCCAGTGGCGCAAAGGGGGAAACCCTCGTGTCAGCAGCAGGACTGCTCTTTGGGAACCAGACGCCTTGTGCCATGGACTCAAGCCCTTCCTTCCTTCCTTCCTTCCTTCCTTCCTTCCTTCCTTCCTTCCTTCCTTCCTTCCTTCCTTCCTTTCTCTCTCTCTTTCTTTCTTTCTTTCTTTCTTTCTTTCTTTCTTTCTTTCTTTCTTTCTGCAGGAGCACAGCTTGGACTACAAGCCCCACAAGCCTCACCAAGGGTGAGGCAAAGCTTTCAGGCAAAGCTCCAGGCACATCAACACCCACCCTGCCTCCCATGGGACAAGTATGTGTGGATAAGTGGTACCATGAAGATCTGTATCATGAAGAAATGCTCACACGTATGGCTGGGAAAGACCCAGGCCTGCCAACGATGCAAGGAGAAGGATGCTGCAAGTGGCTTCCAACTGACACCAGAGCTCTTGGGTTGCCCCCGTTCCTCCTCCTCAGGTGAGTCCAATGCAGCACAGGACAAAGTTTGTTCTAGAAGTCTTTTGCAGTCTTTGCATTTCCTTCTCTGGTTCATTAAAGCAGTTTGAACTGGTCTGGCTGGCTTCCCGGCATGGGGTCTCCACTCCTCTTCCCTGCTGGACTTCTGATCTGGGAAGGGAGCCAGGTGGGGGGCAACAGGCATCCTCATATTTTAGATCTGGGCCCAAAATTGGGTCCTTCACCAAGCTACAAAACCCTATACGGTTCCGGCCCAGTGTATTTGTCCGAACGGATCTCCCTCTACGTCCCATCTCGAAGCTTAAGATCTTCTGGGGAGGCCCTGCTCTCGACTCCGCCACTGTCACAAGTGAGGCTGGCGGGGACGAGGAGCAGGGCCTTCTCAGTGGTGGCCCCCCACCTGTGGAACTCACTCCCCGGGGAGATTAGATCGTCATCCTCCCTCTTGGTGTTTAGGAAAAAACTGAAGACCTGGATCTGGGATCAAGCCTTTGGTCATTCTGTCAGTTAACTGAAGGTTCTGATGATAGACAAGGACAAATGGATTGGTTTGGATATATGGACTCTGAATTCTGAGCATGAGATTGTTTTATGATTTTATTATGTACTGATGTTTTTAATTAATTGTTGAATTGTTTGTATCTGTACTACTTGTGAATTGCCTTGGGCATCTAATTGTGCCCCCACTGTAAGCCGCCCTGAGTCCCCCCCGGGGTGAGAAGGGCGGGGTATAAGTAAATGAAATAAATAAATAAATAAATAAAATAAGCTGGTGAAGCTGCCTTGTGTCATGTGATGTCCTTCTTCTCATTCTCCTCAGGTGAAAAGCCTCACAAGTGTTGGGATGTGCCAGAGATATCAGCCAGGGTTTCAGCCGGATCAAGCCCGGTCGGAAACATACTCTGTGCCAAAGACTTGGAGAGAAAGGTGAATTTGCGGAGACAACAGGAGACAACAGCACCAGGAGTGAGAGCCAGGTGGAATCCGAGGAAAGCAAGGGAACCACGACTACGCCAAGGCAGCGTTTGGCCTTCTTCTTCTTCTTCTTCTTCCTGATGGGTTGCCCAATGCCCAATGTTCCTCTCCTCAACCGCCTGGATGTTGGATCCACTTCTGGCTAGATTTGAACTCAACAGGAAATCACAGCATTGACCAGTCGTGAACAGAACTGAACCCAAAACATCTTGAGATGAGAGTAGAAGGCCATGGTTGAAGGAAGGCAGGCTGAACCGTCCTCTTTTTTTCTGCTTTTTTATACTTCCCACCAGTTTGAAATCCCAAAGACTTGAGATGTGTGTTCAGTTGTGGCAAAAGTCTGACTGTTCAATCCCCCTCCCTCCCATCCTTTCCCCTCCCCCCTCCCCCCTCCCCCTCCCTCCCCTCCCCTTTTCCCTCCCCCTCCCCCTCCCTCCCCTTCCTTCTCCCCTCCCCACACCTGACACACCACACACATCACACAGAACACTTCATCACACAGAACACACACATCAGGTCATACATAATACACACGCCTCATACACCAGACAAACCACACACATCACACATCACACACCACACACATGTCACACAACATGCTATATTCCTGCTTCTTGGCGGAATGGGGTTGGACTGGATGGCCCATGAGGCCTCTTCCAACTCTTTGATTCTATGATTCTATGAACATGCCCATTTCATATCACCCATTTCATATCATATGCATCACACAAAATACGAACATCGCACGGAACACATACCACACGCATAGTACACACAATTCATACACCACACAAATTGTGCACATTATACTGCACACACATCACATACACCATGCACATCTCACACACGTTGCCCATCTCAGATCACCCATCACTCTTTTCTCCCTTTTTCTTTATATTTTGCTTTTTTTCTGGTTTTTTCCCTCTCTTTTACCTTTTTCTTCTCACACACTATACACATCTCACATCCCTCACATTCTCACTCATCTGCCTCCTTTCTCTTAACTCTTTCCCCTCTTTCCGTCTCTTCTCCCTCCTTTCGTCTCTCTCCTCTCCCTCTTCCCTTTGCCCTTCTCTGCTCACTTTTTCTTTTCTCCTTCTCCTTTGGCCTTCTCCTTCCTTTTCTCAGGCCCCTCTCACGCCTCCGTCTACCTCTTCTTCACCTCAGTTTCATACTTTGATCCAATTCTCGCCTAGGTCGTAAGAGTTGGTAGATTTCACTTTCTTGTTCCAAATTCTTTTCCCAATCAGTCATTCATGTAGTGTGTCCAATACTTGCTGCTCACTTTGTGAAGCAATCTTCTATTGTTTGGGTTCACTGTCTCTCTTTGTCTCTGAGCCACCTTTCCCACCCTCGATCTCTCCTCTGTACCGCTTCCACGGTGGGTATTCAGAGGGTTTCTTAAAAAAATGAAATCTGCTTTTCTACTTTCCCCAAATTCTTATCAAGGAGGATCTTACAAATCGGTATATTCTTATATACCGATTTTATGGCGGCATTTATGAAGTAGTGCCCCATATCGAATTCTTGCATGAGTTAGATGAAGGACTTCCAATTTATGTTGTTGAAGGCCTTCTCCGCGTCTAGCGCTAAGAACGCACATTCTTCATCGTTGTTCTTTTCAGAATGACGTTTGTCATGGTTCTGACGTTATCATTCATTCTTCGTTACGGGAGGAAGCCCCATTGTTCTTCCTTTATCCATTAGAAAGTGCTTTAGTCTTTCTACCAAGATATTAGCAAATAATTTATAATCAATATTCAATACTGAAATTGAGCGGTAGGTTTCTTTACATCCATCTTCTCTTTTGTTTTCTCTTTCTGTTTCTCTTTCTCTTTCTCTTTTTCCGTATCCTTTGCTTTCTATTTTTCTTTTTCCCTTTCCTTTCTTTCTTTCTTTCTTTCTGTCTTTCTTTCCTTCTGTTTCTCCTTTCCCCACCCTTCTCCTTCCCCCTCCCTTCCCTTCCCCTCCCCTCCCCTCCCCTCCCTTCCCCTCCCCTTCCGGTTCCCCCTCCCCTCCCCCCCTTCCCCGTCCCCTTCCCCTTCCCCTCCCCCTTCCCTTTTCCTGCCACTCTTCAGCTGCCTACTTGCAGAATTCAAGTTATAGATTCTTCTTCAAAGAAATGTAAGAGCAGCTGAAAAGGAAGAGACTAAAAACAAAGAAATAAACTCAGTATTTTGCTATTAAGAACTGATGTTGTGTGATGTTGTGTCACAATGGGAGCAACCCATGCGCAGAAACAGACCTTCCTTCTGCAATGGTGGTTGGTGCTTGAAGTGTGGAGGGATGGGTATGTCGTTTTTGTGATGTCTGTTGACAAAAGCATTTCCTTTTATTGTACAATGTACAGAGACAATAACGTTATTCTATCATTCTAAAGACATTAAGTGCTACCTTATTGGACCATTCAGTGAGAGGTAGCCAATGTGCTTCTGAAACTCTGGTGTCTATGTGGGGGATTGGCTCTGAAATGTCCCTGTTTCTGGAATGACTGAGGACTTTGTGTCTATGGAAAGAACAGTAGGACACCCGTGTGATAAATCACTAAGGCCACCCAGCCCAAGCCCTTTCGGCTAGGAAGGAAGACCAGGGAAAGCCCTCCCAGAAGACGGCCATCCGGCCTGTTTGTGTAGCTCCAGGGAATGAGATGCCAGAGACCCCCAAAGGGAATTGGGTCCAGCCCCCTCCAGCCAGCAGAGAAACTTACTCCCTACAGAAGTGGAAAGCTGGCCTTGTTCCAGTGGAGATGATACTATTAGAACGTTTATCACTTGCACAAAGTGGAGATGGATTTGAGTTAAATAACACTAACATGGATCCTATTTTTCAAATTAATGGGCGTAATTTGGCACAAATAACCGATATGCCCAAATCTGAATACTGCTGGAGTTGCAGTGGGATAGATTTTGTCATTTGGGAGTTGTAGTTGCTGGTATTTCACCTACAAACAAAGAGCACTCTGAACTCCGCCAATGATGCAATTGAACCAAACTGGGCACACAGAACTCCCATAAGCAACAATAAATAATGGAAGGGTTTGGTAGGCATTGACCTTGAGGTTTTGGAGTTGTTGTGCTGTCGCACGCTGGGCCTGCGCATAGGACTGTGGACAGGACATAAATTCTGTGTGCCCAACGGGATGCCGGAGATCCAAATACATTGTATTGTCATATCTGTTCTCTGTGGCTGGAAAATCAGCTCCCATATATTGGCACTTTTATAGCATAATCGTAATATTGTGATGAGAAACTAACCGTGACAGTTCTGAGCTACACTTTTATAGTCAACACTCACAAAAGTCACAGAAAAAGTACTATTTGGGTCAGTTAATGATGATCTACGTGGTCTCTTCCAACTCTATTATCATATGATTCCAATATCACCCTCCTAGTCACTTTTGCCATCAACTTCTGGTCGATAAACATCCCATTTTATCATACAGTCTTTCACTTGCTCATCTTACAACTGAAATGTAAATATATATATATGTATTTTACCAATATTACCAATTATCTGTTCACAATATGTGCGTAACCGACCCTTTTGGATTAGTGAGAGAGTGCTTCATGTTAAACTCTTCTACACCAATTATGTAACTTCAAATAAAGAAACACCCAAGGGTTGCCTAAACTGTTGTTGACATGGAGGCAGCCTCAGCTGATCACAAACACTCTGATGCCATGAATGATGATGATGATGATGTCACTATCGGGATGACCTTCAGGTCTGAGCAGAGGTGGCAGCTGGGAGGGAGAGAGGCTGGCCACTTGCCAGACAGCCAACTCCTGTCCAGTTGTGTCTTTGGATCCGTTACAGATGCGGTTATATGCGGCTTGACTACACTACCTAGAAGACCCAGATGTAAATTGAATTCAACACAGAGTTTATCTGCTATGCACATGTATTTTTGGTGAGTATTCTAGGTTTTCCCGGTTGAATGCTACTTTGCCCCATTTAGGCAAAGTCTGGGGATGCTCCTTCTTCCCTATGGCATGGGAGTCTCATTCTGACATTAGCAGACTCGGTTGGTGACAGACAGGCAGTCGCGCAGAGCTCCATGGCCCCCAAGAAATGGTGGTGGTGGTGGTGGTGACTCAAAGGATGATGATGTCCCAGTGTGGCCAAATTGGAAGTATGAAATTTCCTTTGTGACGTTTCTGATCCGTTCCTGGTTAATTGACCCGCGATTGGGGAAAGAAGGAACCTTTCCCAAAGTTTTTAGTGCTTTATATTTTAGTAAAGTGGAAACATTTGGCATCTTTTACATTAATTGTTATTTAAAAGAACAGAAATACAAACATGCAAGCAAGCAGAATCAAGACTCTACAAAGGAAGAGGAAGAGACAAAAATGTTTTTCTATATGCAAAACTAAATGACAGCCAGGAACAGAACTCTAAGGCGATCATGCTAATCGATGCAACCCACACTGCCCAGAAGAAGTCCCATAGAATGACTCTGTGAGACGGAGCCCCCAGCCAGTGGCGCAAAGGGTGAAACCCTCGTGTCAGCAGCAGGACTGCTCTTTGGGAACCAGACGCCTTGTGCCGTGGACTCAAGCCCTTTCTCTCTCTCTTTCTTTCTTTCTTTCTTTCTTTCCTTCTGCAGGAGCACAGCTTGGACTACAAGCCCCACAAGACACACCAAGGGTGAGGCAAAGCTTTCAGGCAAAGCTCCAGGCACATCAACACCCACCCCGCCTCCCATGGGACAAGTATGTCTGGAAAAGTGGTACCACGAAGATCTGTGTCATGAAGAAATGCTCACACGTAGGGCTGAGAAAGACCCAGGCCTGTTTGGTTGCCAACGATGCAAGGAGAAGGATGCTGCAAGTGGCTTCCAACTGACACCAGAGCTCTTGGGTTGCCCCGTTCCTCCTCCTCAGGTGAGTCCAATGCAGCACAGGACAAAGTTTGTTCTAGAAGTCTTGGGTAGTCTTTGCATTTCCTTCTCTGGTTCATTAAAGCAGTTTGAACTGGTCTGGCTGGGTTCCCGGCATGGGGTCTCCACTCCTCTTCCCTGCTGGACTTCTGATCTGGGAAGGGAGCCAGGTGGGGGGCAACAGGCATCCTCATATTTTAGATCTGGGCCCAAAATTGGGTCCTTCACCAAGCTGGTGAAGCTGCCGTGTGTCATGGGATGTCCTTCTTCTCATTCTCCTCAGGTGAAAAGCCTCACAAGTGTTGGGATACGGCAGAGATATCAGCCAGGGTTTCAGCCGGATCAAGCCCGGTCGGAAACATACTCTGTGCCAAAGACTTGGAGAGAAAGGTGAATTTGTGGAGACAACAGGAGACAACAGCACCAGGAGTGAGAGCCAGGTGGAATCCGAGGAAAGCAAGAGAACCACGACTACGCCAAGGCAGCGTTTGGCCTTCTTCTTCTTCTTCCTGATGGGTTGCCCAATGCCCAATGTTCCTCTCCTCAACTGCCTGGATGTTGGATCCACTTCTGGCTAGATTTGGACTCAACAGGAAATCACAGCATTCACCAGTCGTGAACAGAACTGAGCCCAAAACATCTTGAGATGAGAGTAGAAGGCCATGGTTGAAGGAAGACAGGCTGAACCGTCCTCTTTTTTCCTGTTATTTAATTCTTCCCACCAGTTTGAAATCCCAAAGACTTGAGATGTGTGTTCAGTTGTGGCAAAAGTCTGACTGTTCAATCCCCCTCCCTCCCATCCTTTCCCCTCCCCTCCCCCTCCCTCCCCTCCCCTCCCCCTCCCTCCCCCTCCCTCCCCTCCCCTTCCTTCTCCCCTCCCCACACCTGACACACCACACACATCACACAGAACACTTCATCACACAGAACACACACATCAGGTCATACATAATACACACGCCTCATACACCAGACAAACCACACACATCACACATCACACACCACACACATGTCACACAACATGCTATATTCCTGCTTCTTGGCGGAATGGGGTTGGACTGGATGGCCCATGAGGTCTCTTCCAACTCTTTGATTCCATGATTCTATGAACATGCCCATTTCATATCACCCATTTCATATCATATGCAACACACAGAATACGAACATCGCACAGAACACATACCACACGCATAGTACACACAGTTCGTACACCACACAAATTGTGCACATTATACTGCACACACATCACATACACCATGCACATCTCACACACGTTGCCCATCTCAGATCACCCATCACTCTTTTCTCCCTTTTTCTTTTTATATTTTGCTTTTTTTCTGGTTTTTTCCCTCTCTTTTACCTTTTTCTTCTCACACACTATACACATCTCACATCCCTCACATTCTCACTCATCTGCCTCCTTTCCCCTCTTTCTGTCTCTTCTCCCTCCTTTCCTCTCTCTCCTCTCCCTCTTCCCTTTGCCCTTCTCTGTTCACTTTTTCTTTCCTCCTTCTCCTTTGGCCTTCTCCTTTCTTTTCTCAGGCCCCTCTCACGCCTCCGTCTACCTCTTCTTCACCTCAGTTTCATACTTTGATCCGATTCTCGCCTAGGTCGTAAGAGTTGGTAGATTTCACTTTCTTGTTCCAAATTCTTTTCCCAATCAGTCATTCATGTAGTGTGTCCAATATTTGCTGCTCACTTTGTGAAGCAATCTTCTATTGTTTGGGTTCACTGTCTCTCTTTGTCTCTGAGCCACCTTTCCCACCCTCGATCTCTCCTCTGTACCGCTTCCACGGTGGGTATTCAGAGGTTTTTTAAAACATGAAATCTGCTTTTCTACTTTCCCCAAATTCTTATCAAGGAGGATCTTACAAATCGGTATATTATTATATACCGATTTTATGGCATTTATGAAGTAGTGCCCCATATCGAATTCTTGCATGAGTTAGGTGAAGGACTTCCAATTTATGTTGTTGAAGGCCTTCTCCGCGTCTAGCGCTAAGAACGCACATTCTTCATCGTTGTTCTTTTCAGAATGACGTTTGTCATGGTTCTGACGTTATCATTCATTCTTCGTTACGGGAGGAAGCCCCATTCTTCTCCCTTTATCCATTAGAAAGGGCTTTAGTCTTTCTACCAAGATATTAGCAAATAATTTATAATCAATATTCAATACTGAAATTGAGCGGTAGGTTTCTTTACATCCATCTTCTCTTTTGTTTTCTCTTTCTGTTTCTCTTTTCTCTTTTTCCGTATCCTTTGCTTTCTATTTTTCTTTTTCCCTTTCATTTCTTTCTTTCTTTCTTTCTTTCCTTCTGTTTCTCCTTTCCCCACCCTTCTCCTTCCCCCTCCCCTCCCCCTCCCCTCCCCTCCCCTCCCCCTCCCCTCCCTTCCCCTCCCCTTCCGGTCCCCCCCCTTCCCCTTCCCCTTCCCCTTCCCTTTTCCTGCCACTCTTCAGCTGCCTACTTGCAGAATTCAAGTTATAGATTCTTCTTCGAAGAAATTGAAGAGCAGCTGAAAAGGAAGAGACTAAAAACAAAGAAATAAACTCAGTATTTTGCTATTAAGAACTGATGTTGTGTGATGTTGTGTCAAAATGGGAGCAACCCGTGCGCAGAAACAGACCTTCCTTCTGAAATGGTGGTTGGTGCTTGAAGTGTGGAGGGATGGGTATGTCGTTTTTGTGATGTCTGTTGGGGAATTCATTTCCTTTTATTGTACAATGTACAGTGACAATAACGTTATTCTATCATTCTAAAGACATTAAGTGCTACCTTATTGGACCATTCAGTGAGAGGTAGCCAATGTGCTTCTGATACTCTGGTGTCTCTATGTGGGGGATTGGCTCTGAAATGTCCCTGTTTCTGGAATGACTGAGGACTTTGTGTCTATGGAAAGAACAGTAGGACACCCGTGTGATAAACCACTAAGGCCACCCAGCCCAAGCCCTTTCGGCTAGGAAGGAAGACCAGGGAAAGCCCTCCCAGAAGACGGCCATCCGGCCTGTTTGTGTAGCTCCAGGGAATGAGATGCCAGAGACCCCCAAAGGGAATTGGGTCCAGCCCCCTCCAGCCAGCAGGGAAACTTACTCCCTACAGAAGTGGAAAGCTGGTCTTGTTCCAGTGGAGATGATACTATTAGAACGTTTATCACTTGCACAAAGTGGAGATTGATTTGAGTTAAATAACACTAACATGGATCCTATTTTTCAAATTAATGGGCGTAATTTGGCACAAATAACCGATATGCCCAAATGTGAATACTGCTGGAGTTGCAGTGGGATAGATTTTGTCATTTGGGAGTTGTAGTTGCTGGTATTTCACCTACAAACAAAGAGCACTCTGAACTCCGCCAATGATGCAATTGAACCAAACTGGGCACACAGAACTCCCATAAGCAACAATAAATAATGGAAGGGTTTGGTAGGCATTGACCTTGAGGTTGTAGGTAGGCATTGACCTTGTTGTGCTGTCGCACGCTGGGCCTGTGCATAAGACTGTAGACAGGACATACATTCTGTGTGCCCAACGGGATGCCCAACGGGGCTGCCTCAGATGAAAGGCCCTTGGATTTCCTTCAACAAAGTTCTGTAGAGGCTTAAAGGAAGTCCAGCAAAGTTCTTTATGGATGAAAACAACGAGGGACTTTAAAGCTTTCTTCACAGTCTATTGGTTCTTGCAATCTTGTTCACTGGGAACAGGCGCTATCTTCATAACTGTATACTAACTAATGGGGAAATGCTTAACTTCTCATCTGGGCAGTCTGTACTTGCCTGTGTTGGCGTGGAGCCCCTGCACCCGGTACCAACTGCGTCCGGCTTCCGTGAGCGACCCTTGCCAAGCAGAGCTTTGTAGACTTCCAGGGCAAAAGAAGGAGTTCAGGGTGCTGTGATGGCTGACTGAAGTCCCTCAGCAAAGGAGCTGTAAGGTGGTAAAATCCTCAGCCAAGCTGTAGGCTGTGTATCTCCCCGGCCAAGCCGTAGAAGACGAAGCTTTCGACAGGAGCTCTTGGTTTCGTGTCCTGTATGGAAAGCTGCTCTGTGTGGACTGACTCAAAAAGGCTCCTATTCCCTCCAAAAAGCCAAAGGGGGCGGGACCAGGGAACCTAACTCTAATTGACAGGTGGCTTGCCCTATGATTGCAGCCAAACGAAGCCACCTATCTGCAGAGTCCCTGAAACTTAGGACTGCAAACAAACATTCAATGCAAAGCAAACAAAATTGGAGCTTCTGGAACAGCTGTTCCAGAACAGTTGTAGTTCACCTACATGCAGGGAGCAGTGTGGACGCAAACAATGATGGATCTTGGCCAAACTTGGCACGAACACTCAATATGCCCAAATTTGAACGCAGGTGAGGTTTGGGGAAAATAGACCTTTACATTTGGGACTTGCAGTTGTTCGAATTTCTGCTCCTCCTCCTCTTTTTGAAAAATAATCTTTATTGCATATTTTCAGTTTCCCAAGTCACTCCTGACATGAAAAAAATGGATTCCCAGGTGCAAGCCTTTGTCTGTCCTTGCTTTGGCTCCCCTGCCTGTGCGTGTGCCCCACGCTGCCATGCGCCGAACGTGTCTTCCCTCCCCTCCCCAACTGCAGCTGCTCTACTCCGAACTCAAGAACGGAAATGTTGGAGGACAGGAAAAGAGATTGAAAGATGGGCTCAAAGCCAACCTTAAAAACTCTGGCATAGGCACTGAGAACTGGGAAGCCCTGGCCCTTGACCGCTCCAGCTGGAGGTCAGCTGTGACCAGCAGTGCTGCAGAATTTGAGGAGGCACGAGTGGAGGGTGAAAAAGAGAAACGTGCCAAGAGGAAGGCGCGTCAAGCCAACCCCGGCCGAGACCGCCTTCCACCTGGAAACCAATGCCCTCCTCACTGCGGAAGAAGATGCAGAGCAAAAATAGGGCTCCACAGCCACATACGGACCCACAATAATATTGGAAGACAATCATCCTCGGAAAGTGAGGGATCGCCTAAGTAAGTAAGTAAGTAACTGGTCTCCTGTAACAGCAACTGAGATCTCTATTAAGTAACAGATCCGAATACAGAACAGAAGCATAGAGTTGTCGTTGTTGTTGTTGCTGTGTGTGTACAAGTCACACAGAGAAATGAATGAAATGCGCCTTCTGCCTCTCTTTCCGGAGGAACGTCCTTGGGACACAATGTCCTTTATGGAAGGAGATGGAGCCCTTCCTTCCTTCCACAGGCAGGCAGGAAGGCCACTCTGGATCCAACTCTAAGGCAACAGCTCTAGCTTCACGACATCGATGCTGGGTCCAGGGCTCCTCCTCAGGGTCAGATAGACATCAGAGTCACCTAGCCAGGGTTGACATATCTCGGAAGGCGTATCGTAAATGTCATCAGAGGATCGGTATTTAGCACCCATTGGCTTATTGGTTTATCTACCCATAACCCATCCATGTTTAGGTCAGTTAATACAAGTTCCCAATGTTAGCTGACTAAATGTAGACCAATGGTTCTCAACCTGTGGATCCTCAGGAGTTTTGGCCTACAACTCCCAGAAATTTCAGCCAGTAGACCAGCTGTTGGGATTTCTGGGAGTTGAAGGCCAAAACACCTGGGGACTTGCAGGTTGAGAACCACTGATGTAGACCTTGCATATACCAAAAAAACATATTGGAGATCCAAATACATTGTATTGTGGTATCTCTACTCTGTGGCTGGGAAATCATCTCCCATATATTGGCACCTTTATAGCATAGTAGTAATCTTGTGATGAGAAACTAACCGTGACAGTTCTGAGCTACACTTTTATAGTCAACACTCACAAAAGTCACAGAAAAAGTACTATTTGGGTCAGTTAATGATGATCTACGTGGTCTCTTCCAACTCTGTTATCCTATGATTCCAATATCACCCTCCTAGTCACTTTTGCCATCAACTTCTGGTCGATAAACATCCCATTTTATCATACAGTCTTTCACTTGCTCATCTTCCAACTGAAATGTAAAAAAATAATAATATGTATTTTACCAATATTACCAATTATCTGTTCACAATATGTGCGTAACCGACCCTTTTGGATTAGTGAGGGAGTGCTTCCTGTTAAACTCTTCTACACCAATTATGTAACTTCCAATAAAGAACACCCTAGGCGCCATCATGCATTCTGCCATACGTAGCTTCATAGAATGCAGTTCAAAGCAGTTCAACGATATTCTACAGTATTGCAGGTGGGGCCTGGTGGCAAGGGTTGCCTAAACTGTTGTTGACATGGAGGCAGCCTCAGCTGATCACAAACACTCTGATGCCATGAATGATGATGATGATGATGTCACTATCGGGATGACCTTCAGGTCTGAGCAGAGGTGGCAGCTGGGAGGGAGAGAGGCTGGCCACTTGCCAGGCATCCAACTCCTGTCCAGTTGTGTCTTTGGATCCGTTACAGATGTGGTTATATGCGGCTTGACTACACTACATAGAAAACCCAGATGTACCTTGAGTTCAACACAGAGTTCATCTGCTATGCACATGTATTTTTGGTGAGTATTCTAGGTTTTCCCGGTTGAATGCTATTTTGCCCCATTTAGGCCAAGTCTGGGGATGCTCCTTCTTCCCTATGGCATGGGAGTCTCATTCTGACATTAGCAGACTCGGTTGGTGACAGACAGGCACCGTGGACTCAAGCCCTTCCTTCCTTCCTTCCTTCCTTCCTTCCTTCCTTCCTTTCTTTCTTTCTTTCTTTCTTTCTTTCTTTCTTTCTGCAGGAGCACAGCTTGGACGACAAGCCCCACAAGACACACCAAGGGTGAGGCAAAGCTTTCAGGCAAAGCTCCAGGCACATCAACACCCACCCCGCCTCCCATGGGACAAGTATGTGTGGATAAGTGGTACCATGAAGATCTGTATCATGAAGAAATGCTCACACGTATGGCTGAGAAAGACCCAGGCCTGTTTGGTGGCCAACGATGCAAGGAGAAGGATGCTGCAAGTGGCTTCCAACTGACACCAGAGCTCTTGGGTTGCACCGTTCCTCCTCCTCAGGTGAGTCCAAGGCAGCACAGGACAAAGTCTGTTCTAGAAGTCTTGGGTAGTCTTTGCATTTCCTTCTCTGGTTCATTAAAGCAGTTTGAACTGGTCTGGCTGGGTTCCCGGCATGGGGTCTCCACTCCTCTTCCCTGCTGGACTTCTGATCTGGGAAGGGAGCCAGGTGGGGGGCAACAGGCATCCTCATATTTTAGATCTGGGCCCAAAATTGGGTCCTTCACCAAGCTGGTGAAGCTGCCTTGTGTCATGTGATGTCCTTCTTCTCATTCTCCTCAGGTGAAAAGCCTCACAATTGTTGGGATACGGCAGAGATATCAGCCAGGGTTTCAGCCGGATCAAGCCCAGTCGGAAACATACTCTGTGCCAAAGACTTGGAGAGTCTTGGTGAATTTGCGGAGACAACAGGAGACAACAGCACCATGAGTGAGAGCCAGGTGGAATCCGAGGAAAGCAAGAGAACCACGACTACGCCAAGACGGCGTTTGGCCTTCTTCTTCTTCTTCCTGATGGGTTGCCCAATGCCCAATGTTCCTCTCCTCAACCGCCTGGATGTTGGATCCACTTCTGGCTAGATTTGAACTCAACAGGAAATCACAGCATTGACCAGTCGTGAACAGAACTGAACCCAAAACATCTTGAGATGAGAGTAGAAGGCCATGGTTGAAGGAAGGCAGGCTGAACCGTCCTCTTTTTTCCTGCTTTTTTATACTTCCCACCAGTTTGAAATCCCAAAGACTTGAGATGTGTGTTCAGTTGTGGCAAAAGTCTGACTGTTCAATCCCCCTCCCTCCCTCCCTCCCCTCCCCTCCCTCCCCTCCCCCTCCCTCCCCCTCCCTCCCTCCCTCCCCTCCCCTTCCTTCTCCCCTCCCCACACCTGACACACCACACACATCACACAGAACACTTCATCACACAGAACACACACATCAGGTCATACATAATACACACGCCTCATACACCAGACAAACCACACACATCACACATCACACATCACACACCACACACATGTCACACAACATGCTATATTCCTGCTTCTTGGCGGAATGGGGTTGGACTAGATGGCCCATGAGGCCTCTTCCAACTCTTTGATTCCATGATTCTATGAACATGCCCATTTCATATCACCCATTTCATATCACATGCAACACACAGAATACGAACATCGCACGGAACACATACCACACGCATAGTACACACAGTTCATACACCACACAAATTGTGCACATTATACTGCACACACATCACATACACCATGCACATTTCACACACGTTGCCCATCTCAGATCACCCATCACTCTTTTCTCCCTTTTTCTTTTTATATTTTGCTTTTTTTCTGGTTTTTTCCCTCTCTTTTCCCTTTTTCTTCTCACACACTATACACATCTCACATACCTCACATTCTCACTCATCTGCCTCCTTTCTCTTAACTCTTTCCCTTCTTTCTGTCTCTTCTCCCTCCTTTCGTCTCTCTCCTCTCCCTCTTCCCTTTGCCCTTCTCTGTTCACTTTTTCTTTTCTCCTTATCTTTTGGCCTTCTCCTTTCTTTTCTCAGGCCCCTCTCACGCCTCCGTCTACCTCTTCTTCACCTCAGTTTCATACTTTGATCCAATTCTCGCCTAGGTCGTAAGAGTTGGTAGATTTCACTTTCTTGTTCCAAATTCTTTTCCCAATCAGTCATTCATGTAGTGTGTCCAATATTTGCTGCTCACTTTGTGAAGCAATCTTCTACTGTTTGGGTTCACTGTCTCTCTTTGTCTCTGAGCCACCTTTCCCACCCTCGATCTCTCCTCTGTACCGCTTCCATGGGGGGTATTCAGAGGGTTTCTTAAAAAAATGAAATCTGCTTTTCTACTTTCCCCAAATTCTTATCAAGGAGGATCTTACAACGCTCCTTGCTTATTCTATACCGATTTTATGGCATTTATGAAGTAGTGCCCCATATCGAATTCTTGCATGAGTTAGATGAAGGACTTCCAATTTATGTTGTTGAAGGCCTTCTCCGCGTCTAGCGCTAAGAACGCACATTCTTCATCGTTGTTCTTTTCAGAATGACGTTTGTCATGGTTCTGACGTTATCATTCATTCTTCATTACGGGAGGAAGCCCCATTGTTCTTCCTTTATCCATTAGAAAGGGCTTTAGTCTTTCTACCAAGATATTAGCAAATAATTTATAATCAATATTCAATACTGAAATTGAGCGGTAGGTTTCTTTACATCCATCTTCTCTTTTGTTTTCTCTTTCTGTTTCTGTTTCTCTTTTTCTGTATCCTTTGCTTTCTATTTTTCTTTTTCCCTTTCCTTTCTTTCTTTCTTTCTTTCTTTCTTTCTTTCCTTCTGTTTCTCCTGTCCCTCCCCTCCCCTCCCCTCCCTTCCCCTCCCCTCCCTTCCCCCTCCCCTCCCCTCCCTTCCCTTCCCTTCCCTTCCCCTTCCCCTCCCCTCCCTTCCCCTCCCCTTCCGGTCCCCCCCTTCCTATTCCCCTTCCCCTTCCCCTTCCCTTTTCCTGCCACTCTTCAGCTGCCTACTTGCAGAATTCAAGTTATAGATTCGTCTTCGAAGAAATTGAAGAGCAGCTGAAAAGGAAGAGACTAAAAACAAAGAAATAAACTGAGTATTTTGCTATTAAGAACTGATGTTGTGTGATGTTGTGTCAAAATGGGAGCAACCTGTGCACAGAAAGAGACCTTCCTTCTGAAATGGTGGTTGGTGCTTGAAGTGTGGAGGGATGGGTATGTCGTTTTTGTGATGCCTGTTGACAAAAGCATTTCCTTTTATTGTACAATGTACAGAGACAATAACGTTATTCTATCATTCTAAAGACTTTAAGGTTTCTATGGACCATTAAGTGCTACCTTATTGGACCATTAAGGGAGAGGTAGCCAATGTGCTTCTGATACTCTGGTGTCTGTATGTGGGGGATTGGCTCTGAAATGTCCCTGTTTCTGGAATGACTGAGGACTTTGTGTCTATGGAAAGAACAGTAGGACACCCGTGTGATGAATCACTAAGGCCACCCAGCCCAAGCCCTTTCGGCTAGGAAGGAAGACCAGGGAAAGCCCTCCCAGAAGACGGCCATCCGGCCTGTTGAAATAGCTCCAGGGAATGAGATGCCAGAGACCCCCAAAGGGAATTGGGTCCAGCCCCCTCCAGCCAGCAGAGAAACTTACTCCCTACAGAAGTGGAAAGCTGGTCTTGTTCCAGTGGAGATGATACTATTATCACATTTATCACTTGCACAAAGTGTAGATTGATTTCAGTTAAATAACACTAACATGGATCCTATTTTTCAAATAAATGGGCGTAATTTGGCACAAATAACCAATATGCCCAAATCTGAAGACTGCTGGAGTTGCAGTGGGAGAGATTTTGTCATTTGGGAGTTGTAGTTGCTGGCATTTCACCTACAAACAAAGAGCACTCTGAACTCCGCCAATGATGCAATTGAACCAAACTGGGCACACAGAACTCCCATAAGCAACAATAAATACTGGAAGGGTTTGGTAGGCATTGACCTTGAGGTTTTGGAGTTGTAGTTCACCTACATGCAGGGAGCACTGTGGATGCAAACAATGATGGATCTGGACTATACTTGGCAAGAACACTCATTATGCCCAAATTTGAACACAATTGAAGTTTGGGGGAAATAGACCTTTACATTTGGGACTTGCAGTTGTTGGAATTTCTGCTGCTCCTCCACCTCTTTTTTAAAAATAATCTTTATTGCATATTTTCATAATACAGAGATAAAAAAAATAAAAATCGTGTATATAGAAAAATGTAATGCTGGGATTTCTGCTGCTCCTCTCCCTCTTGATGCTGCTGAGCCACTCTCAGTCCCATGTTGCAGGAGCATTTTCCCCCTTGCCTTCAACCGATTCAGTTACACCCCTGTGCCGGCAAACCTGAAGACTGACAGGTTGCAGGTTAAAATCTGGGGAGAGTGTGTATGAGCTCCTTCTGTCAGCTCCTCATGCGGGGATATGAGGGACGCCTCCCACAAGCTTGGTAAAACATCAAAACATCCGGGTGTCCCCTGGGCAACATCCTTGCATATGGCCAATTCTCTCACCCCAGAAGCAACTTGCAGTTTCTCAAGTCACTCCTGACATGAAAAAAATGGATTCACAGATGCAAGAACAGACAAAAAGATCTTCAACCTCATGGTTTTCTCATGGTCTTTGGTGACCCCTCTGAAATGCCCATTTGACTCCCCCCAAGGAAGGGGTGGTGACCCCCAGGTTGAGAAACGCTGCTCTAGCTTCAGGGCTCTGTTGATGAGGGGGCTCCAAGGCTTTAAAAAATCCTAGCATTGCTCAAACTTATTATGTCAATTTCCCCCTGTAATGCTATGATGCCTTTTTAACCTGGTCACTAGTCTCCTGTAACAGCGACTGAGATCTCTATGAAGTAACAGATCCAAATACAGATCAGAAGCATAGAGTTGTCGTTGTTGTTGTTGTTGCTGTGTGTGTACAAGTCACACAGAGAAATGAATGAAATGCTCCTTCTGTCTCTCTTTCCGGAGGAACGTCCTTGGGACACAATGTCCTTTATGGAAGGAGATGGAGCCCTTCCTTCCTTCCACAGGCAGGCAGGCATGAAGGCCACTCTGGATCCAACTCTAAGGCTGTAACAGCTCTAGCTTCATGACATCGATGCTGGGTCCAGGGCTCCTCCTCAGGGTCAGATAGACATCAGAGTCACCTAGCCAGGGTTGACATATCTCGGAAGGCGTATCGTAAATGTCATCAGAGGATCGGTATTTAGCACCCATTTGCTTATTGGTTTATCTACCCATAACCCATCCATGTTTAGGTCAGTTAATACAAGTTCCCAATGTTAGCTGACTAAATGTAGACCAATGGTTCTCAACCTGTGGATCCTCAGGAGATTTGGCCTACAACTCCCAGAAATTTCAGCCAGTAGACCAGCTGTTGGGATTTCTGGGAGTTGAAGGCCAAATCACCTGGGGACTTGCAGGTTGAGAACCACTGATGTAGACCTTGCATATACCAAAAAAACATATTGGAGATCCAAATACATTGTATTGTCATATCTGTTCTCTGTGGCTGGGAAATCAGCTCCCTAACCCTAACCCTAACCCTAACCCTAGACCCTAGACCCTAGACCCTTGACCCTTGACCCTAAACCTAACCCCTAACCCCTAACCCCTAACCCCTAACCCCTAACCCCTAACCCCTAACCCCTAACCCCTAACCCCTAACCCTAACCCCTAACCCTGAGCTTAGTGTGATTGTGTATGAGATCAAAGCTGCCATGACTCAAAACCGCTTTGAGTCCCGCCAGGGGTGAGAAGAGCGGAATAGAAATACTGTAAATAGATGTTGGTGTGCTGGGCTTCTCCTTCCTCTGAGTGTTCAGTGAATCAGATTCGCCTTTAATACCGGTTGGAATTATGGGAGAGACTAAACACAAAATAGTTGACAATGTTTTGTTCTAAAGGGGCGTTTCTGCGTCCCCCATTGATAACTGTAACATTCTGCCCAGTGTGTGATGTTTCTAAATTTGTGATGCATCTCATTTTATAGAAAAAAACGAGAAAGAGGAAAAAGTAAGGTCTACATTTTGAAACGTTGTGCTGTGTCACAAAACAAAATGACCTGAGATACCCATTGCATCCCCAGTGTAGCAGGATGGTGGCTTAGAAGTTACGTTAACACCCCCTTTCCTCTAAATTCATTTCTCCAACCCCATTGGTGCAGCCTTTTTGGGGTCCCTGCTTGCAATGCCAGGCATTCTTTAAGAGGTCTCTACTCGCATTTTAGGCCTCTCCAAGGGGTCCCTGCATACAATCCCATGCCTTTTTATGGGGTCCTTGCTGGCAACCCTAGGCCTCTTCATGGGGTCCCTGTGACATCAAGGGCTGCAGAGACCCCCGCCTTCAAATTGGTATAAACACCGCAGCGGAGAGTTCCACAGTTCCTGGGCTCCGCAATTGCAATCCACTGATGAAATGTGCCTCCAGCAGCCAGCCCAGGCAGGGACGAGCAAGCCTCAACGCCTTTCCTTTCCTTTCCCCAAGCCCTGACATTGTATCTTATCCCCCAATAAAAGATCCAAAATGGCAACTTCTAAACTTTCCCGCTTGCTACTTGGTGTCCTTGGCTTTACTGAAGTGTCTAATGCATGAAATGAACCCTTTCTAGGCTCCGGGGAACCGCCAGCCTGCCTGGGGCGCCTTTCTGGTGTCCCCGGGATGCGGAATCTATACTCACAAAAATCGTGGAGACAGAGTTTTCCCTTCCAGATCTCTGTATCCACCAAAACTTTAAGATGGCGGATCGGGTCCATTTTAGTCTCATATTTTTCTGCACGAAATTCCAAACATAACTGCTATCTCATTTTTCCCTCTGTGGATCCCTACGCCCAAGTAACAACCTTTAAAGTTCCAGGAATATTTTCCAGCACAAACCAGCTGATTGTCAAAATCTGCCGGCTCTTCTCCTCCACGCCGATCGGTCCAGCTTCTCCTTGCTTTTGCCAAACTCTGGACTTGGGGACCCGATGCGCTTTCCCCCATGGGACTCGGGGAACGTATTTGCTCAGTTTCGGACAGGAAAGCTCAGACTGATCCAGACACCCTTTATCCCCCAAACAATAGATTGGCTTCCCTGCTGGCCGAAATTGCCCCCGGACGCGTGAAGACCCCTTTGTCAAGCAATCATTTTTCCTCCTCCATTGTTCCATCTCTTCCGTCCCGCCTCCTCACTCCTGATTCGCCGGCTCCTCGAAGCGAGGATCGCTGTGATTGGCCAAGAGCAGGGGCGGACCGGCAAACCTCTCCCAGCTGTTCGGCCATCAACCAATCACAGCGAAGCCGGGTGAGGGAGGGCGGGTGGGAATTTCAAAGTTGCGGAACTTACTGAATGTATAAAGATGCCTCCAAACTTTGTATTTTCATGCTTGTGGGTCAGTTAATGATGATCTATGTGGTCTCTTCCAACTCTATTATCCTATGATTCCAATATCACCCTCCTAGTCACTTTTGCCATCAACTTCTGGTCGATAAACATCCCCTTTTATCATACAGTCTTTCACTTGCTCATCTTCCAACTGAAATGTAATAATAATAATAATATGTATTTTACCAATATTACCAATTATCTGTTCACAATATGTGTGTAACCGACCCTTTTGGATTAGTGAGAGAGTGCTTCCTGTTAAACTCTTCTACACCCATTATGTAACTTCCAATAAAGAACACCCGAGGCGCCATCGTGCATTCTGCCATACGTAGCTTCATAGAATGCAGTTCAAAGCAGTTCAATGATATTCTAGAGTATTGCAGATGTGGCCTGGTTGCAAGGGTTGCCTAAACTGTGGTTGACATGGAGGCAGCCTCAGCTGATCACAAACACTCTGATGCCATGAATGATGATGATGATGAGGTCACTATCGGGATGACCTTCAGGTCTGAGCAGAGGTGGCAGCTGGGAGGGAGAGAGGCTGGCCACTTGCCAGACAGCCAACTACTGTCCAGTTGTGTCTTTGGATCCGTTACAGATGCGGTTATATGCGGCTTGACTACACTACAGAGAAAACCCAGATGTACCTTGAGTTCAACATAGAGTTCATCTGCTATGCACATGTATTTTTGGTGAGTATTCTAGCTTTTCCCAGTTGAATGCTACTTTGCCCCATTTAGGCAAAGTCTGGGGATGCTCCTTCTTCCCTATGGCATGGGAGTCTCATTCTGACATTAGCAGACTCGATTGGTGACAGACAGGCAGTCGCGCAGAGCTCCATGGCCCCCAAGAAATGGTGGTGGTGGTGGTGGTGACTCAAAGGATGATGATGTCCCAGTGTGGCCAAATTGGAAATATGACATTTCCTTTGTGATGTTTCTGATCCGTTCCTGGTTAATTGACCCGCGATTGGGAAAAGAAGGAACCTTTCCCAAAGTTTTTAGTGCTTTATATTTTAGTAAAGTGGAAACATTTGGCATCTTTTACATTAATTGTTATTTAATAGAACAGAAATACAAACATGCAAGCAAGCAGAATCAAGACTCTACAAAGGAAGAGGAGGAGACAAAAAAAATTTCTATATGCAAAACTAAATGACAGCCAGGAACAGAACTCTAAGGCGATCATGCTAATCGATGCAACCCACACTGCTCAGAAGTCCCATAGAATGACTCTGTGAGACGGAGCCCCCAGCCAGTGGCGCAAAGGGTGAAACCCTCGTGTCAGCAGCAGGACTGCTCTTTGGGAACCATATGCCTTGTGCCGTGTCCTCAAGCCCTTCCTTCCTTCCTTCCTTCCTTCTTCCTTCCTTCCTTCCTTCCTTTCTTTCTTTCTTTCTTTCTTCCTTCTTTCTGCAGGAGCACAGCTTGGACGACAAGCCCCACAAGCCTCACCAAGGGTGAGGCCAAGCTTTCAGGCAAAGCTCCAGGCACATCAAAACCCACTCCGCCTCCCATGGGACAAGTATGTCTGGATAAGTGGTACCATGAAGATCTGTATCATGAAGAAATGCTCACACGTATGGCTGAGAAAGACCCAGGCCTGTTTGGTTGCCAACGATGCAAGGAGAAGGATGCTGCAAGTGGCTTCCAACTGACACCAGAGCTCTTGGGTTGCCCCGTTCCTCCTCCTCAGGTGAGTCAAAGGCAGCACAGGACAAAGTCTGTTCTAGAAGTCTTGGGTAGTCTTTGCATTTCCTTCTCTGGTTCATTGAAGCAGTTTGAACTGGTCTGGCTGGGTTCCCGGCATGGGGTCTCCACTCCTCTTCCCTGCTGGACTTCTGATCTGGGAAGGGAGCCAGGTGGGGTGCAACAGGCATCCTCATATTTTAGATCTGGGCCCAAAATTGGGTCCTTCACCAAGCTGGAGAAGCTGCCGTGTGTCATGTGATGTCCTTCTTCTCATTCTCCTCAGGTGAAAAGCCTCACAAGTGTTGGGATGTGGCAGAGATATCAGCCAGGGTTTCAGCCGGATCAAGCTCAGTCGGAAACATACTCTGTGCCAAAGACTTGGAGAGAAAGGTGAATTTGCGGAGACAACAGGAGACAACAGCACCAGGAGTGAGAGCCAGGTGGAATCCGAGGAAAGCAAGAGAACCACGACTACGCCAAGGCGGCCTTTGGCCTTCTTCTTCTTCTTCTTCCTGATGGGTTGCCCAATGCCCAATGTTCCTCTCCTCAACTGCCTGGATGTTGGATCCACTTCTGGCTAGATTGGAACTCAACAGGAAATCACAGCATTGACCAGTCGTGAACAGAACTGAACCCAAAACATCTTGAGATGAGAGTAGAAGGCCATGGTTGAAGGAAGGCAGGCTGAACCGTCTTTTTTTCTGCTTTTCTATACTTCCCACCAGTTTGAAATCCCAAAGACTTGAGATGTGTGTTCAGTTGTGGCAAAAGTCTGACTGTTCAATCCCCCTCCCTCCCACCCTTTCCCCTCCCCCCTCCCCCTCCCTCCCTCCCCTCCCCTCCCCCTCCCTCCCCTCCCCCTCCCTCCCCCTCCCCTCCCCCTCCCCCTCCCTCCCCCTCCCTCCCTCCCCCTCCCTCACTCCCCTCCCCTTCCTTCTCCCCTCCCCACACCTGACACACCACACACATCACACAGAACACTTCATCACCCAGAACACACACATCAGGTCATACATAATACACACACCTCATGCACCAGGCAAACCACACACATCACACATCACACATCATACACCACACACATGTCACACAACATGCTATATTCCTGCTTCTTGGCGGAATGGGGTTGGACTGGATGGCCCATGAGGCCTCTTCCAACTCTTTGATTCTATGATTCTATGAACATGCCCATTTCATATCACCCATTTCATATCATATGCAACACACAGAATACGAACATCGCACGGAACACATACCACACGCATAGTACACACAGTTCATACACCACACAAATTGTGCACATTATACTGCACACACATCACATACACCATGCACATCTCACACACGTTGCCCATCTCAAATCACCCATCACTCTTTTCTCCCTTTTTCTTTTTATATTTTGCTTTTTTCTGGTTTTTTCCCTCTCTTTTACCTTTTTCTTCTCACACACTCTACACATCTCACATACCTCACATTCTCACTCATCTGCCTCCTTTCCCCTCTTTCTGTCTCTTCTCCCTCCTTTCGTCTCTCTCCTCTCCCTCTTCCCTTTGCCCTTCTCTCTTCACTTTTTCTTTCCTCCTTCTCCTTTCGCCTTCTCCTTTCTTTTCTCAGGCCCCTCTCACGCCTCCGTCTACCTCTTCTTCACCTCAGTTTCATACTTTGATCCAATTCTCGCCTAGGTCGTAAGAGTTGGTAGATTTCACTTTCTTGTTCCAAATTCTTTTCCCAATCAGTCATTCATGTAGTGTGTCCAATATTTGCTGCTCACTTTGTGAAGCAATCTTCTCTTGTTTGGGTTCACTGTCTCTCTTTGTCTCTGAGCCACCTTTCCCACCCTCGATCTCTCCTCTGTACCGCTTCCACGGTGGGTATTCAGAGGTTTTTAAAAAATGAAATCTGCTTTTCTACTTTCCCCAAATTCTTATCAAGGAGGATCTTACAAATCGGTATATTATTATATACCGATTTTATGGTGGCATTTATGAAGTCGTGCCCCATATCGAATTCTTGCATGAGTTAGATGAAGGACTTCCAATTTATGTTGTTGAAGGCCTTCTCCGCGTCTAGCGCTAAGAACGCACATTCTTCATCGTTGTTCTTTTCAGAATGACGTTTGTCATGGTTCTGATGTAATCATTCATTCTTCGTTAAGGGAGGAAGCCCCATTGTTCTTCCTTTATCCATTAGAAAGGGCTTTAGTCTTTCTACCAAGACATTAGCAAATAATTTATCATCAATATTCAATACTGAAATTGAGCGGTAGGTTTCTTTACATCCATCTTCTCTTTTGTTTTCTCTTTCTGTTTCTCTTTTCTCTTTCTCTTTTTCCGTATCCTGTGCTTTCTATTTTTCTTTTTCCCTTTCCTTCCTTTCTTTCTTTCTTTCTTTCCTTCTGTTTCTCCTTTCCCCACCCTTCCCCTTCCCCTTCCCCCTCCCCTCCCCTCCCTTCCCTTCCCCTTCCCCCTCCCCTCCCCTCCCCTCCCCCTCCCCTCCCCCTCCCCTCCCCTCCCCTCCCCTCCCTTCCCTTCCCCTCCCCTCCCTTCCCTCTCCCCTTCCCCCCTTCCCCTTCCCCTCCCCCTTCCCTTTTCCTGCCACTCTTCAGCTGCCTACTTGCAGAATTCAAGTTATAGATTCTTCTTCGAAGAAATGTAAGAGCAGCTGAAAAGGAAGAGACTAAAAACAAAGAAATAAACTGAGTATTTTGCTATTAAGAACTGATGTTGTGTGATGTTGTGTCAAAATGGGAGCAACCCGTGCACACAAACAGACCTTCCTTCTGCAATGGTGGTTGGTGCTTGAAGTGTGGAGGGATGGGTATGTCGTTTTTGTGATGCCTGTTGACAAAAGCATTTCCTTTTATTGTACAATGTACAGAGACAATAACGTTATTCTATCATTCAAAATACTTTAAGGTTTCTATGGACCATTAAGTGCTACCTTATTGGACCATTCAGTGAGAGGTAGCCAATGTGCTTCTGATACTCTGGTGTCTCTATGTGGGGGATTGGCTCTGAAATGTCCCTGTTTCTGGAATGACTGAGGACTTTGTGTCTATGGGAAGAACAGTAGGACACCCGTGTGATAAATCACTAAGGCCACCCAGCCCAAGCCCTTTCGGCTAGGAAGGAAGACCAGGGAAAGCCCTCCCAGAAGACGGCCATCCGGCCTGGTTATGTAGCTCCAGGGAATGAGATGCCAGAGACCCCCAAAGGGAATTGGGTCCAGCCCCCTCCAGCCAGCAGAGAAACTTACTCCCTACAGAAGCGGAAAGCTGGTCTTGTTCCAGTGGAGATGATACTATTAGAACGTTTATCACTTGCACAAAGTGGAGATTGATTTGAGTTAAATAACACTAACATGGATCCTATTTTTCAAATTAATGGGCGTAATTTGGCACAAATAACCGATATGCCCAAATCTGAATACTGCTGGAGTTGCAGTGGGATAGATTTTGGGAGTTGTAGTTGCTGGTATTTCACCTACAAACAAAGAGCACTCTGAACTCTGCCAATGATGCAATTGAACCAAACTGGGCACACAGAACTCCCATAAGCAACAATAAATAATGGAAGGGTTTGGTAGGCATTGACCTTGAGGTTTTGGAGTTGTTGTGCTGTCGCACGCCTGTGCATAACACTGTAGACAGGACATACATTCCGTGTGCCCAACGGGATGCCGGAGATCCAAATACATTGTATTGTCATATCTGTTCTCTGTGGCTGGGAAATCATCTCCCATATATTGGCACTTTTATAGCATAGTCGTAACATTGTGATGAGAAACTAACTGTGACAGTTCTGAGCTACACTTTTATAGTCAACACTCACAAAAGTCACAGAAAGAGTACTATTTGGGTCAGTTAATGATGATCTATGAGGTCTCTTCCAACTCTGTTATCCTAGGATTCCAATATCACCCTCCTAGTCACTTTTGCCATCACTTCTGGTCGATAAACATCCCATTTTATCATACAGTCTTTCACTTGCTCATCTTCCAACTGAAATGTAAATATATATATATGTATTTTACCAATATTACCAATTATCTGTTCACAATATGTGCATAACCGACCCTTTTGGATTAGTGAGAGAGTGCTTCATGTTAAACTCTTCTACACCAATTATGTAACTTCCAATAGAGAACCCCCCCTAGGCGCCATCATGCATTCTGCCATACGTAGCTTCATAGAATGCAGTTCAAAGCAGTTCAATGATATTCTAGAGTATTGCAGATGGGGCCTGGTGTCAAGGGTTGCCTAAACTGTTGTTGACATGGAGGCAGCCTCAGCTGATCACAAACACTCTGATGCCATGAATGATGATGATGATGATGTCACTATCGGGATGACCTTCAGGTCTGAGCAGAGGTGGCAGCTGGGAGGGAGAGAGGCTGGCCACTTGCCAGGCAGCCAACTCCTGTCCAGTTGTGTCTTTGGATCTGTTACAGATGCGGTTATATGCGGCTTGACTACACTACATAGAAAACCCAGATGTACCTTGAGTTCAACACAGAGTTTATCTGCTATGCACATGTATTTTTGGTGAGTATTCTAGGTTTTCCCGGTTGAATGCTACTTTGCCCCATTTAGGCAAAGTCTGGGGATGCTCCTTCTTCCCTATGGCATGGGAGTCTCATTCTGACATTAGCAGACTCGGTTGGTGACAGACAGGCAGTCGCGCAGAGCTCCATGGCCCCAAGAGATGGTGGTGGTGGTGGTGGTGACTCAAAGGATGATGATGTCCCAGTGTGGCCAAATTGGAAGTATGACATTTCCTTTGTGATGTTTCTGATCCGTTCCTGGTTAATTGACCCGCGATTGGGGAAAGAAGGAACCTTTCCCAAAGTTTTTAGTGCTGTATATTTTAGTAAAGTGGAAACATGTGGCATCTTTTACATTAATTGTTATTTAATAGAACAGAAATACAAACATGCAAGCAAGCAGAATCAAGACTCTGCAAAGGAAGAGGAAGAGACAAACATGTTTTTCTATATGCAAAACTAAATGACAGCCAGGAACAGAACTCTAAGGCGATCATGCTAATCGATGCAACCCACACTGCTCAGAAGTCCCATAGAATGACTCTGTGAGACGGAGCCCCCAGCCAGGGACGCAAAGGGGGAAACCCTCGTGTCAGCAGCAGGACTGCTCTTTGGGAACCAGACGCCTTGTGCCGTGGACTCAAGCCCTTCCTTCCTTCCTTCCTTCCTTCCTTCCTTCCTTCCTTTCTTTCTTTCTTTCTGCAGGAGCACAGCTTGGACTACAAGCCCCACAAGACTCACCAAGGGTGAGGCAAAGCTTTCAGGCAAAGCTCCAGGCACATCAACACCCACCCCGCCCCCCATGGCACAAGTATGTCTGGATAAGTGGTACCATGAAGCTCTGTATCATGAAGAAATGCTCACACGTATGGCTGAGAAAGACCCAGGCCTGTCTGGTTGCCAACGATGCAAGGAGAAGGATGCTGCAAGTGGCTTCCAACTGACACCAGAGCTCTTGGGTTGCCCCGTTCCTCCTCCTCAGGTGAGTCAAAGGCAGCACAGGACAAAGTCTATTCTAGAAGTCTATGGTAGTCTTTGCATTTTCTTCTCTGGTTCATTAAAGCAGTTTGAACTGGTCTGGCTGGGTTCCCGGCATGGGGTCTCCACTCCTGTTCCCTGCTGGACTTCTGGTCTGGGAAGGGAGCCAGGTGGGGGGCAACAGGCATCCTCCTATTTTAGATCTGGGCCCAAAATTGGGTCCTTCACCAAGCTGGTGAAGCTGCCTTGTGTCATGGGATGTCCTTCTCATTCTCCTCAGGTGAAAAGCCTCACAAGTGTTGGGATACGGCAGAGATATCAGCCAGGGTTTCAGCCGGATCAAGCCCGGTCGGAAACATACTCTGTGCCAAAGACTTGGAGAGTCTTGGTGAATTTGCGGAGACAACAGGAGACAACAGCACCAGGAGTGAGAGCCAGGTGGAATCCGAGGAAAGCAAGAGAACCACGACTACGCCAAGGCGGCGTTTGGCCTTCTTCTTCTTCTTCCTGATGGGTTGCCCAATGCCCAATGTTCCTCTCCTCAACCGCCTGGATGTTGGATCCACTTCTGGCTAGATTTGAACTCAACAGGAAATCACAGCATTGACCAGTCGTGAACAGAACTGAACCCAAAACATCTTGAGATGAGAGTAGAAGGCCATGGTTGAAGGAAGACAGGCTGAACCGTCCTCTTTTTTTCTGCTTTTTATATACTTCCCACCAGTTTGGAATCCCAAAGACTTGAGATGTGTGTTCAGTTGTGGCAAAAGTCTGACTGTTCAATCCCCCTCCCTCCCACCCTTTCCCCTCCCCCTCCCCCTCTCCCCCTCCCTCCCCTCCCCTCCCCCTCCCCTCCCCTCCCCCTCCCCTCCCCCTCCCCTCCCCCTCCCTCCCCCTCCCTCCCCTCCCCTTCCTTCTCCCCTCCTCACATCTGACACACCACACACATCACACAGAACACTTCATCACACAGAACACACACATCAGGTCATACATAATACACACGCCTCATACACCAGACAAACCACACACATCACACATGTCACACACCACACACATGCCACACAACATGCTATATTCCTGCTTCTTGGCGGAATGGGGTTGGACTGGATGGCCCATGAGGTCTCGTCCAACTCTTTGATTCTATGATTCTATGAACATGCCCATTTCATATCACCCATTTCATATCATATGCAACACACAGAATACGAACATCGCACAGAACACATACCACACGCATAGTACACACAGTTCATACACCACACAAATTGTGCACATTATACTGCACACACATCACATACACCATGCACATCTCACACACGTTGCCCATCTCAGATCACCCATCACCCTTTTCTCCCTTTTTCTTTTTATATTTTGCTTTTTTTCTGGTTTTTTCCCTCTCTTTTACCTTTTTCTTCTCACACACTCTACACATCTCACATACCTCACATTCTCACTCATCTGCCTCCTTTCCCTCCTTTCTGTCTCTTCTCCCTCCTTTCGTCTCTCTCCTCTCCCTCTTCTCTTTGCCCTTCTCTGTTCACTTTTTCTTTTCTCCTTCTCCTTTGGCCTTCTCCTTTCTTTTCTCAGGCCCCTCTCACGCCTCCGTCTACCTCTTCTTCACCTCAGTTTCATACTTTGATCCAATTCTCGCCTAGGTCGTAAGAGTTGGTAGATTTCACTTTCTTGTTCCAAATTCTTTTCCCAATCAGTCATTCATGTAGTGTGTCCAATATTTGCTGCTCACTTTGTGAAGCAATCTTCTATTGTTTGGGTTCACTGTCTCTCTTTGTCTCTGAGCCACCTTTCCCACCCTCGATCTCTCCTCTGTACCGCTTCCACGGTGGGTATTCAGAGGTCTTTTAAAAAATGAAATCTGCTTTTCTACTTTCCCCAAATTCTTATCAAGGAGGATCTTACAAATCGGGATATTATTATATACCGATTTTATGGCATTTATGAAGTAGTGCCCCATATCGAATTCTTGCATGAGTTAGATGAAGGACTTCCAATTTATGTTGTTGAAGGCCTTCTCCGCGTCTAGCGCCAAGAACGCACATTCTTCATCGTTGTTCTTTTCAGAATGACGTTTGTCGTGGTTCTGACGTTATCATTCCTTCTTCGTTACGGGAGGAAGCCCCATTGTTCTTCCTTTATCCATTAGAAAGTGCTTTAGTCTTTCTATCAAGATATTAGCAAATAATTTATAATCAATATTCAATACTGAAATTGAGCGGTAGGTTTCTTTACATCCATCTTCTCTTTTGTTTTCTCTTTCTGTTTCTCCTTTCTCTTTCTCTTTTTCCGTATCCTTTGCTTTCTATTTTTCTTTTTCCCTTTCCTTTCTTTCTTTCTTTCTTTCTTTCCTTCTGTTTCTCCTTTCCCCACCCTTCCCCTTCCCCCTCCCCTCCCTTCCCTTCCCTTCTCCTTCCCCCTCCCCTCCCCTCCCCTCCCCTTCCGGTCCCCCCCCTTCTCCTCTCCCTTCCCCTTCCCTTTTCCTGCCACTCTTCAGCTGCCTACTTGCAGAATTCAAGTTATATCTTCTTCTTCGAAGAAATGTAAGAGCAGCTCAAAAGGAAGAGACTAAAAACAAAGAAATAAACTGAGTATTTTGCTATTAAGAACTGATGTTGTGTGATGTTGTGTCAAAATGGGAGCAACCCGTGCACAGAAACAGACCTTCCTTCTGAAATGGTGGTTGGTGCTTGAAGTGTGGAGGGATGGGTATGTCGTTTTTGTGATGTCTGTTGGGGAATTCATTTCCTTTTATTGTACAATGTACAGTGACAATAACGTTATTCTATCATTCTAAAGACTTTAAGGTTTCTATGGACCATTAAGTGCTACCTTATTGGACCATTCAGTGAGAGGTAGCCAATGTGCTTCTGATACTCTGGTGTCTCTATGTGGGGGATTTGCTCTGAAATGTCCCTGTTTCTGGAATGACTGAGGACTTTGTGTCTATGGAAAGAAGAGTAGGACACCCGTGTGATAAATCGCTAAGGCCACCCAGCCCAAGCCCTTTCGGCTAGGAAGGAAGACCAGGGAAAACCCTCCCAGAAGATGGCCATCCGGCCTGTTTATGTAGCTCCAGGGAATGAGATGCCAGAGACCCCCAAAGGGAAGTGGGTCCAGCCCCCTCCAGCCAGCAGAGAAACTTACTCCCTACAGAAGTGGAAAGCTGGTCTTGTTCCAGTGGAGATGATACTATTATCACGTTTATCACTTGCACAAAGTGGAGATTGATTTGAGTTAAATAACACTAACATGGATCCTATTTTTCAAATTAATTGGCGTAATTTGGCACAAATAACCGATATGCCCAAATCTGAATACTGCTGGAGTTGCAGTGGGATAGATTTTGTCATTTGGGGGTTGTAGTTGCTGGTATTTCACCTACAAACAAAGAGCACTCTGAACTCCGCCAATGATGCAATTGAACCAAACTGGGCACACAGAACTCCCATAAGCAACAATAAATAATGGAAGGGTTTGGTAGGCATTGACCTTGAGGTTTTGGAGTTGTTGTGCTGTCGCACGCCTGTGCATAAGACTGTAGACAGGACATATATTCCGTGTGCCCAACGGGATGCCCAACGGGGCTGCCTCAGGTTAAAGGCCCTTGGATTTCCTTAAACAAAGTTCTGTAGAGGCTTAAAGTAAGTCCAGCAAAGTTCTTTATTGATGAAAACAAAGAGGGACTTTAAAACTTTCTTCACAGTCTATTGGCTCTTGCAATCTTGTTCACTGGGAACAGGCACTATCGTCATAACTGTATACTAACTAATGGGGAAATGCTTAACTTCTAATCTGGGCAGTCTGTACATGTTTCTGTTGGCGTGGAGCCCCTGCACCCGGTACCAACTGCGTCCGGCTTCCGCGAGCGACCCTTGCCAAGCAGAGCTTTGTAGACTTCCAGGGCAAAAGAAGGAGTTCAGGGTGCTGTGATGGCTGGCTGAAGTCCCTTCGCAAAGGAGCTGTAAGGTGGCAAAATCCTCAGCCAAGCTGTGGGGCCTTTTCTCCCCGGCCAAGCTGTAGGCTGTGTATCTCCCCGGCCTAGCCGTAGAAGACGAAGCTTTCGACAGGAGCTCTTGGTTTCGTGTCCTGTATGGAAAGCTGCTCTGTGTGGACTGACTCAAAAAGGCTCCTATTCCCTCCAAAAACCCAAAGGGGGCGGGACCAGGGAACCTAACTCTAATTGACAGGTGGCTTGCCCTATGATTGCAGCCAAAAGAAGCCACCTATCTGCAGAGTCCCTGAAACTTAGGACTGCAAACAAACATTCAATGCAAAGCAAACAAAATTGGAGCTTCTGGAACAGCTGTTCCAGAACAGTTGTAGTTCACCTACATGCAGGGAGCACTGTGGACGCAAACAATGATGGATCTGGGCCAAACTTGGCATGAACACTCAATATGCCCAAATTTGAACGCAGGTGAGGTTTGGGGAAAATAGACCTTTACATTTGGGACTTGCAGTTGTTCAAATTTCTGCTCCTCCTCCTCCTCCTCCTCCTCTTTTTGAAAAATAATCTTTATTGCATATTTTCAGTTTCTCAAGTCACTCCTGACATGAAAAAAATGGATTCCCAGGTGCAAGCCTTTGTCCGTCCTTGCTTTGGCTCCCCTGCCTGTGCGTGTGCCCCAATTCCCAGGTGCAAGCCTTTGTCCGTCCTTGCTTTGGCTCCCCTGCCTGTGCGTGTGCCCCACGCTGCCATGCGCCGAACGTGTCTTCCCTCCCCTCCCCAACTGCAGCTGCTCTGCTCCGAACTCAAGGACGGAAAACGGAACGCTGGAGGACAGGAAAAGAGATTGAAAGATGGGCTCAAAGCCAACCTTAAAAACTCTGGCATAGGCACTGAGAACTGGGAAGCCCTGGCCCTTGACAGCTCCAGCTGGAGGTCAGCTGTGACCAGCAGTGCTGCAGAATTTGAGGAGGCACGAGTGGAGGGTGAAAAAGAGAAACGTGCCAAGAGGAAGGCGCGTCAAGCCAACCCCGGCCGAGACCGCCTTCCACCTGGAAACCAATGCCCTCCTCACTGCGGAAGAAGATGCAGAGCAAAAATAGGGCTCCACAGCCACATACGGACCCACAAGAATATTGGAAGACAATCATCCTCGGAAAGTGAGGGATCGCCTAAGTAAGTAAGTAAGTAACTAGTCTCCTGTAACAGCGACTGAGATCTCTATTAAGTAACAGATCCGAATACAGAACGGAAGCATACAGTTGTCGTTGTTGTTGTTGCTGTGTGTGTACAAGTCACACAGAGAAATGAATGAAATGCGCTTTCTGCCTCTCTTTCCGGAGGAACGTCCTTGGGACACAATGTCCTTTATGGAAGGAGATGGAGCCCTTCCTTCCTTCCACAGGCAGGCAGGAAGGCCACTCTGGATCCAACTCTAAGGCAACAGCTCCAGCTTCATGACATCGATGCTGGGTCCAGGGCTCCTCCTCAGGGTCAGATAGACATCAGAGTCACCTAGCCAGGGTTGACATATCTCGGAAGGCGTATCGTAAATGTCATCAGAGGATAGGTATTTAGCACCCATTTGCTTATTGGTTTATCTACCCATAACCCATCCATGTTTAGGTCAGTTAATACAAGTTCCCAATGTTAGCTGACTAAATGTAGACCAATGGTTCTCAACCTGTGGATCCTCAGGAGTTTTGGCCTACAACTCCCAGAAATTTCAGCCAGTTGACCAGCTGTTGGGATTTCTGGGAGTTGAAGGCCAAAACACCTGGGGACTTGCAGGTTGAGAACCACTGATGTAGACCTTGCATATACCAAAAAAACATATTGGAGATCCAAATACATTGTATTGTCATATCTGTTCTCTGTGGCTGGGAAATCATCTCCCATATATTGGCACCTTTATAGCATAGTCGTAATATTGTGATGAGAAACTAACTGTGACAGTTCTGAGCTACACTTTTATAGTCAACACTCACAAAAGTCACAGAAAAAGTACTATTTGGGTCAGTTAATGATGATCTATGAGGTCTCTTCCAACTCTGTTATCCTAGGATTCCAATATCACCCTCCTAGTCACTTTTGCCATCAACTTCTGGTCGATAAACATCCCATTTTATCATACAGTCTTTCACTTGCTCATCTTCCAACTGAAATGTAAAATAATAATAATATGTATTTTACCAATATTACCAATTATCTGTTCACAATATGTGCGTAACCGACCCTTTTGGATTAGTGAGGGAGTGCTTCCTGTTAAACTCTTCTACACCAATTATGTAACTTCCAATAAAGAACACCCGAGGCGCCATCGTGCATTCTGCCATACGTAGCTTCATAGAATGCAGTTCAAAGCAGTTCAATGATATCCTATAGTATTGCAGATGGGGCCTGGTGGCAAGGGTTGCCTAAACTGTGGTTGACATGGAGGCAGCCTCAGCTGATCACAAACACTCTGATGCCATGAATGATGATGATGATGAGGTCACTATCGGGATGACCTTCAGGTCTGAGCAGAGGTGGCAGCTGGGAGGGAGAGAGGCTGGCCACTTACAAGGCAGCCAACTCCTGTCCAGTTGTGTCTTTGGATCTGTTACAGATGCGGTTATATGCGGCTTGACTACACTACATAGAAAACCCAGATGTACCTTGAATTCAACATAGAGTTCATCTGCTATGCACATGTATTTTTGGTGAGTATTCTAGGTTTTCCCGGTTGAATGCTACTTTGCCCCATTTAGGCAAAGTCTGGGGATGCGCCTTCTTCCCTATGGCATGGGAGTCTCATTCTGACATTAGCAGACTCGATTGGTGACAGACAGGCAGTCGCGCAGAGCTCCATGGCCCCCAAGAAATGGTGGTGGTGGTGGTGGTGACACAAAGGATGATGATGTCCCAGTGTGGCCAAATTGGAAATATGACATTTCCTTTGTGACGTTTCTGATCCGTTCCTGGTTAATTGACCCGCGATTGGGGAAAGAAGGAACCTTTCCCAAAGTTTTTAGTGCTGTATATTTTAGTAAAGTGGAAACATTTGGCATCTTTTACATCAATTGTTATTTAAAAGAACAGAAATACAAACATGCAAGCAAGCAGAATCAAGACTCTACAAAGGAAGAGGAAGAGACAAAAATGTTTTTCTATATGCAAAACTAAATGACAGCCAGGAACAGAACTCTAAGGCGATCATGCTAATCGATGCAACCCACACTGCTCAGAAGTCCCATAGAATGACCCTGTGAGGCGGAGCCCCCAGCCAGTGGCGCAAAGGGTGAAACCCTCGTGTCAGCAGCAGGACTGCTCTTTGGGAACCAGACGCCTTGTGCCGTGGACTCAAGCCCTTTCTTTCTTTCTTTCTTTCTTTCTTTCTTTCTGCAGGAGCACAGCTTGGACTACAAGCCCCACAAGCTTTGCCTGGAGCTTTCAGGCAAAGCTCCAGGCACATCAACACCCACCCCGCCCCCCATGGGACAAGTATGTCTGGATAAGTGGTACCATGAAGATCTGTATCATGAAGAAATGCTCACACGTATGGCTGAGAAAGACCCAGGCCTGTTTGGCTGCCAACGATGCAAGGAGAAGGATGCTGCAAGTGGCTTCCAACTGACACCAGAGCTCTTGGGTTGCCCCGTTCCTCCTCCTCAGGTGAGTCCAAGGCAGCACAGGACAAAGTTTGTTCTAGAAGTCTTGGGTAGTCTTTGCATTTCCTTCTCTGGTTCATTAAAGCAGTTTGAACTGGTCTGGCTGGGTTCCCGGCATGGGGTCTCCACTCCTCTTCCCTGCTGGACTTCGGATCTGGGAAGGGAGCCAGGTGGGGGGCAACAGGCATCCTCCTATTTTAGATCTGGGCCCAAAATTGGGTCCTTCACCAAGCTGGTGAAGCTGCCTTGTGTCATGTGATGTCCTTCTTCTCATTCTCCTCAGGTGAAAAGCCTCACAAGTGTTGGGATACGGCAGAGATATCAGCCAGGGTTTCAGCCGGATCAAGCCCGGTCGGAAACATACTCTGTGCCAAAGACTTGGAGAGTCTTGGTGAATTTGCGGAGACAACAGGAGACAACAGCACCAGGAGTGAGAGCCAGGTGGAATCCGAGGAAAGCAAGAGAACCACGACTACGATGCCAAGGCGGCGTTTGGCCTTCTTCTTCTTCTTCCTGATGGGTTGCCCAATGCCCAATGTTCCTCTCCTCAACCGCCTGGATGTTGGATCCACTTCTGGCTAGATTGGAACTCAACAGGAAATCACAGCATTGACCAGTGGTGAACAGAACTGAACCCAAAACATCTTGACATGAGAGTAGAAGGCCATGGTTGAAGGAAGACAGGCTGAACCGTCCTCTTTTTTTCTGCTTTTTTATACTTCCCACCAGTTTGAAATCCCAAAGACTTGAGATGTGTGTTCAGTTGTGGCAAAAGTCTGACTGTTCAATCCCCCTCCCTCCCATCCTTTCCCCTCCCCCCTCCTCCTCCCCTCCCCCTCCCCTCCCCTCCCCCTCCCCTCCCCCTCCCTCCCCCTCCCTCCCTCCCCCTCCTTCCCTCCCCTCCCCTTCCTTCTCCCCTCCCCACACCTGACACACCACACACATCACACAGAACACTTCATCACACAGAACACACACATCAGGTCATACATAATACACACGCCTCATACACCAGACAAACCACACACATCACACATCACACACCACACACATGTCACACAACATGCTATATTCCTGCTTCTTGGCGGAATGGGGTTGGACTGGATGGCCCATGAGGTCTCGTCCAACTCTTTGATTCTAGGATTCTATGAACATGCCCATTTCATATCACCCATTTCATATCACATGCATCACACAGAATACGAACATCGCACAGAACACATACCACACGCATAGTACACACAGTTCATACACCACACAAATTGTGCACATTATACTGCACACACATCACATGCACCATGCACATCTCACACGCGTTGCCCATCTCGTATCACCCATCTCAGATCACTCTTTTCTCCCTTTTTCTTTTTATATTTTGCTTTTTTTCTGGTTTTTTCCCTCTCTTTTACCTTTTTTCTTCTCACACACTATACACATCTCACATCCCTCACATTCTCACTCATCTGCCTCCTTTCCCCTCTTTCTGTCTCTTCTCCCTCCTTTCGTCTCTCTCCTCTCCCTCTTCCCTTTGCCCTTCTCTGTTCACTTTTTCTTTCCTCCTTCTCTTTTGGCCTTCTCCTTTCTTTTCTCATGCCCCTCTCACGCCTCCGTCTACCTCTTCTTCACCTCAGTTTCATACTTTGATCCAATTCTCGCCTAGGTCGTAAGAGTTGGTAGATTTCACTTTCTTGTTCCAAATTCTTTTCCCAATCAGTCATTCATGTAGTGTGTCCAATATTTGCTGCTCACTTTGTGAAGCAATCTTCTACTGTTTGGGTTCGCTGTCTCTCTTTGTCTCTGAGCCACCTTTCCCACCCTCGATCTCTCCTCTGTACCGCTTCCACGGTGGGTATTCAGAGGTTTCTTAAAAAATGAAATCTGCTTTTCTACTTTCCCCAAATTCTTATCAAGGAGGATCTTACAAATCGGTATATTATTCTATACCGATTTTATGGCATTTATGAAGTAGTGCCCCATATCGAATTCTTGCATGAGTTAGATGAAGAACTTCCAATTTATGTTGTTGAAGGCCTTCTCCGCGTCTAGCGCTAAGAACGCACATTCTTCATCATTGTTCTTTTCAGAATGACGTTTGTCACGGTTCTGACGTTATCATTCATTCTTCATTACGGGAGGAAGCCCCATTGTTCTTCCTTTATCCATTAGAAAGTGCTTTAGTCTTTCTACCAAGATATTAGCAAATAATGTATCATCAATATTCAATACTGAAATTGAGCGGTAGGTTTCTTTACATCCATCTTCTCCTTTGTTTTCTCTTTCTGTTTCTCTTTTCTCTTTCTCTTTTTCCGTATCCTTTGCTTTCTATTTTTCTTTTTCCCTTTCCTTTCTTTCTTTCTTTATTTCTTTCTTTCCTTCTGTTTCTCCTTTCCCCACCCTTCCCCCTCCCCTCCCCTCCCCTCCCCTCCCTTCCCCTTCCCCCTCCCCTCCCCTCCCCTCCCCCTCCCCTCCCCCTCCCCTCCCCTCCCCTTCCCCCTCCCCTCCCCTCCCCCTCCCCTCCCCCTCCCCTCCCCTCCCCTCCCCTCCCCTTCCGGTCCCCCCCTTCTCCTCTCCCTTCCCCTTCCCTTTTCCTGCCACTCTTCAGCTGCCTACTTGCAGAATTCAAGTTATAGATTCTTCTTCAATGAAATTGAAGAGCAGCTGAAAAGGAAGAGACTAAAAACAAAGAAATAAACTGAGTATTTTGCTATTAAGAACTGATGTTGTGTGATGTTGTGTCAAAATGGGAGCAACCCATGCGCAGAAACAGACCTTCCTTCTGAAATGGTGGTTGGTGCTCCAAGTGTGGAGGGATGCGTATGTTGTTTTTGTGATGTCTGTTGGGGAATGCATTTCCTTTTATTGTACAATGTACAGAGACAATAAAGTTATTCTATCATTCAAAATACTTTAAGGTTTCTGTGGTTATTGGACCATTCAGTGAGAGGCAGCCAACGTTCTTCTGATACTCTGGTGTCTCTATGTGGGGGATTGGCTCTGAAATGTCCCTGTTTCTGGAATGACTGAGGACTTTGTGTCTATGGAAAGAACAGTAGGACACCTGTAGGACACCCAGGACACCCAGGCAAAGGTTTTGAGGCACTGCGCCCATCACCACTGGGACCCCTTGACTGGCTTGTGCCAGAGTCTTTGCAGCTCAATTTTCAAATCCTTCTATCGTCTCAGCTTTTCCAGTTGTTTCTCTACAATCCCGCTGTCTCCTGGGATTGCGACATCCACAATCCATACTTTGTTTTTTAATATGATTGTGGGGTCAAGAGTATTATGCTCCAAAACTCTGTCTGTCTGAATCCAGAAGTCCCAGAGGAGTTTGGCATGTTCATTCCCTGTAACCTTTTCTTGCTTGTGATCCCATTATTATTATTATTATTATTATTATTATTATTATTATTAGTGCCACCAAACACAGGAGCAGCAGCAGCGTTGCCCAAACATGAATTAGGGATCAAGAAGGGCACCACAGACTAGTCCAAGCAGAGAAGTCGGCCGTGGCAGAGCCCCTGAGGAACCGGCCTGGGCACAGAATACTATTACTGGAGAACACGCAAGGCTGGCCCACTCTCACAGCTGATATCGAGCTGCTTTTAGTAGGGTCTCCCGTGGGAGGAGATCCTTGAGGACCGCTCAAAGGGCCCTGGAACCTTGGTGAGGCCAGCGAGAGCCAATCCAAAGAGCAAAAATATTACAAATAATAATGCTTCATCAAGTGGAAGAAGTTCTTCAGCAACCGAAGTTTATTTGTGATTCAGCTGAGATCAGATGCATTGCAGGAATCATTCCACCGCAAGCATAATTTTACAGAATTTTCAAGCATTTTTATAGTACACAGACAAAGGAGAACAGTTTCAAAACTCCCGCCCGCTCTCTGCCGGCCGGCTTCGTCCTGATTGGCTGGCCGCGGAACAGCTGGGAGGAGGCTTGGCGGCATGCCTTGCCTCTAGTCCAATCAGCGGGCTCCGCCGCCTCTGGGAGGCCAATCAGCGCCTTCCTAGCGCCTCGGAAGATGGACCAATCGGCAGCTAGGAGGCGGGACGAAGCCTGACAAAGACTGAGGAAATGACAGCCTTAAGGGCATCCGCCAGCTGGAATGTGAGGCTTTGTCCTCACTTGGCGGCGTGTCAGATAGGGGGACAATGAGCTTCCTGGTCTGTGATGGGATTTGGGAGGAAATATGAAAAGGCTTTCTCGGTATCGGACCTCAAACAATACCTGGTTGATTAAATCAGTCTTTGTTTCCGAGTTTCTGCTGACCCCCTCCCTTGCTGGCCTGCTCCGATGGCTAGGGTCGGGGGGATCAACAGCACGGTCCATGCAAATGAAGCAATCAAGGAGAGTTTCGGGAGGACAAAGGAGTTCCTCCTCATGACAGTAATCCCCAGGTCACATCTTTATGGGGCAAGGGTCAAAGGGGAAGGTGGGAAGGGGAAACACAGTACATTCTACCTGATATTTCATTACATACATTTCATATATTTCATAAGGCAATCCCATCCCCATCCCCAGCAAAGTTTATTAAAACAGTTGATTTTCTATTATTTGAAGAAATTCCTGGTCTCCTGGTGAAGGCACGCGGAAACGGAGGCTGCTTGCTCTTCAGGGCAAGCCTGGCCTGAAGGTTTGTGTCCAAAGATATGCCAGAAAACAGTCCGGGACGTGGAGCATAAAGTCAATAGGAGAGGGCAAAAAGAGTCCAAGGAGGATTTCCGGGTCGCAATGGTGGGGCAGTGTCCTTGTCTGTCCTTTGGAAAACTATGTCTCCCAGGTCAGAGGCCGGGACCCACACCTGGCTGCCTTCCCGGGGCCTCCTACAGGTGGCCGCAGTGGGTCTCCGGTTGCTGGGTCCAGGCAGGGAGCGAGCAGCGCTGAGGAGAAACGGGCTGTCTTGGAAGAACCCAGCCAAATTGACAAACAGCTGATTTCTGTCAAATAATAATACTTTAAACAAAATGATTATTCCCCGAGCGCAGGAGTCCAAAATGAGGAAAACGAGATGGCAGTTAGTCTTAAAATCAATAGCAGAAAAATATAAAATTTGAACGGCGGCGATCCGCCATTTTACTGTTTTAGTGGTTACTGGGGTCCAAAATGGCGGTTTCCGTATCCGCGGTCCGGGCGGACGCAGATTCGGGGTTTGGGGGGCGCCCGGAGGCGCCTCTCGCAGGCTCACGGCTCTCCAGAGCCCGGAAAAAGGTTTATTGTCAGTTTGAGTTAGTCTGAGGCATGCAAGGACACAATAGTATCAAGCGGAGAGATCAAATGTTGCAAGTTTCAAGTGCTTATTAGGGGAATGATACAATGTAAGGAGAAGGGGAAAGCAAAAGAAGAGCTGCAGGCATTACTTGTTTTGAGCAGGCTGCTGGGGCACATTTTATCTGTTGGTCCCAAACTTTGGTCCAGGAACTGCGGAACTCCCTGCTGCGGCTCATAAGGCGGGGCTCCCGGCTGTGCTTGGGCTCACAGCCACCAGGTCAGGCCACGCAGAGAGGCCACTGCAGTCCACGAGGAGCGGGTGGGGCATCTCCACAGACAGGAGGAAACCAGGGAAATGAACACCACCTGGCTCCCAGGACTAACAAGGCTCTAAAACCAGGGCAGTCAATTACCAGCTAATCACCTCCCAACAAAGGATTCCCCCAGGCAGAAAGCAGCCAGGCTCTGAAGCTGCGAGACCATTGGATGCTAAGCCAGGCGCCTCCAACAGACCAGAGTTCCGTCTTCCTCCCTCCCTCCCTCCCACCCGGGCGCCATTCCGCAGGGACTGCCTCGGAGGGGGCGAAACGTCAGGAGAGCGTGCTTCCGGAAGGCAACCGCTGGGCCAGGCAGGAGGGCAGCCACGCGGAAACCCCTCCCCGCCCCCCCCCCCCAGCAGGGGCTCCGGCCGGGAAAGCCTTCCTTCGAGGAGACCTCGACGCAGAGCTGGGGGGGGGGGGAGGGAGGGGGAGGAGGAGGAGGCAGCCTGAGCCCACCCCCCCGGTCAGGCTGGCCCGGGAGGCCCCTCCCCCTTCCTCCCTCCGCCCCCCCCCCCGGCCACTCCCCTCTCCCCCTTCCCAGGCCCCGCCCTCCTTCCGGGGAGCTAGTAAATGGGGAGGGGGGGAGGGGGGGAGGGAGGCGCCCTCTCCCCCCCTCTGTGGGTCTGGGTTCCCCCCTCCTCAGGCGAAGCCCCGCCTCCCTTCGGGGCGCCTGCCCGTGTCCGCCATGCTTGTGCCGGGCGGAAGTCCAGCGAGAGGGCGGGCTCCGCTTCCTAGAGGGGCAGGAAAAGGCTCGGGCGAGGCGCTTCCCGCTGCGCTCACTTCCGGAGGAGGAGAGCGGAAAGGGAAGGCTTGAATGACGCCGGGACTGCGAGAGAGGGAGAGAGAGGAAGAGGAAGGACACGGTAAGGCGGGGGCCGGGGGGGGGGGGGCGAGTGGCTGAGAGATGAGATAGGATAGCCATGTATAAATACGTGAGAGGAAGCCACAGGGAGGAGGAGGGAGCAAGCTTCCTTTCTGCTTCCCTGGAGAGAGACTAGGACACAATGGAGCCATGGCTTCAAACTCCAAGAGAGGAGATTCCACCTGAACATGAGGAAGAACTTCCTGACTGTGAGAGCCGTTCAGCAGTGGAACTCTCTGCCTTCCCCGGAGGGAGTGTGGTGGAAGGAGGCTCCTTCTTTGGAAGCCTTGAAACAGAGGCTGGATGGCCATCTGTCAGGGGTGCTTTGAATGCAACATTCCTGCTTCTTGGCAGAATGGGGGTGGACTGGAGGATGGCCCAGGTGGTCTCTTCCAACTCTAGGATTCTATGATTCTATGACTATGAGAGCCGTTCAGCAGTGGAACTCTCTGCCCCGGAGAGAGTGTGGTGGAGGCTCCTTCTTTGGAAGCTTTTAAGCAGAGGCTGGCTGGCCATCTGTCAGGGGTGCTTTGAATGCAATATTCCTGCTTCTTGGCAGAATGGGGTTGGACTGGATGATGGCCCAGGAGGTCTCTTCCCACTCTTTGATTCTATGATTCTATGGCTTCAAACCCCAAGAAATGAGATTCCATCTGAACATGAGGAAGAACTTCCTGACTGTGAGAGCCGTTCAGCAGTGGAACTCTCTGCCTTCCCCGGAGGGAGTGTGGTGGAGGCTCCTTCTTTGGAAGCATTGAAACAGAGGCTGGGTGGCCATCTGTCAGGGGTGCTTTGAATGCAACATTCCTGCTTCTTGGCAGAATGGGGGTGGACTGGAGGATGGCCCAGGAGGTCTCTTCCCACTCTAGGAGTCTAGGATTCTATGAGTGTCCCTTGGACCCGCTTTCCCCTCCCTCCCTCCCTCCCTCCCTCCCTCCTCCTCCTCCTCCTCCTCCTGGGGCCAGGCTCTTCTCCTCTCCTCTCCTCGCGGGGCTCCGGCCTCAGGAGTGCCGCCCCGGCCGGCCTCCTTTGCGAGGAAGGAAGGAAGGAAGGCAGGAAGGGGGGGTTCTCGAGCGTGGCGGCGTGTTCTCTGTCACGGCGCAGGTCGGAACCAAGACCCTCCTGGGGGGACCAGGCCCAAGCCGGGAGGGGGGAGGGGGCCGCCTCCACCACACTCCCTCCGGGGCAGGCAGAGAGTTCCACAGCTGTTCAGCAGTGGAACTCTCTGCCCCGGAGGGAGTGTGGTGGAGGCTCCTTCTTTTAAGCAGAGGCTGGGTAGCCATCTGCCAGGGGTGCTTTGAATGCAACATTCCTGCTTCTTGGAAGAAGGGGGGTGGGCTGGATGATGATGGCCCAGGAGGGCTCTTCCCACTCGAGGATTCTAGGAGGGAGCCCGGGGGGTTCTTCGGGAGCGGAGCAGCGGGAGCAGCCTGGCCTCGGCAAGGTCTCCCGGGGGGGCGCCGGGCGGAGGACAGCGAGCGAGGGAGCCCGCCCAAGAGGCCTCCCCCCTTCCATTTGGGGGAGAGGGCCCGGTCAGTCGCTCAGGCCCCGCAAGGGAGGGGGGAGGGAGGGGCCCCGCGGGCAGAGGGAGGAGGGTCATGACTGTCTTCTAGTTATTGTTTTGCCCTGTATGTGGGGTCTGCCCATTGTTATCGTCATTGTGATTGTGTTTGTTAGAATGTTGTTCTATGGCTGCCTTTTCCTTCTTCTTTCTCATGAAATTTTGATGGTGATGTTGTTTATGCTTTGAAACGACTCCAGCCCAGTTTACCTGTCCAAACAGATTCTTCCCTATGAACCATCAAGGCTTTTCATAGAATCCTAGAATCCTAGAGTGGGAAGAGACCTCCTGCGCCATCCTCCAGTCCAACCCCCTTCTGCCAAGAAGCAGGATTATTGCATTCAAATCACCCCTGACAGATGGCCATCCAGCCTCTGCTTAAAAGCTTCCAAAGAAGGAGCCTCCACCACACTCCCTCCGGGGCAGAGAGTTCCACTGCTGAACAGCCTTTCTCACAGTCAGGAAGTTCTTCCTCATGTTCAGGTGGAATCTCCTCTCTTGTAGTTTGAAGCCATTGTTCCATTGCGTCCTAGTCTCCAGGGAAGCAGAAAGGAAGCTTGCTCCCTCCTCCTCCCTGTGGCTTCCTCTCACATATTGATCCATGGCTCTCACCATGTCTCCTCTCAGCCTTCTCTTCTTCAGGCTAAACATGCCCAGCTCCTTAAGCCGCTCCTCATAGGGCTTGTTCTCCAGACCTTTTAAGATGTTCGGGGGGGGGGGCTGCTCTCGGTCCCACCACCTTCGCAATCAGGGTTGGTGGGGACGAGGGACAGGGCCTTCTCGGTGGTGGCTCCTCGGCTTTGGAACTCCCTCCCACTAGAGATTAGAACTGCCCCCTCCCTCCTGACTTTCATGAAACGAACAAAGACCTGGCTTTGGGGCGTGGCATTTGATAACTGAGTCAGTAACCTTTGCCCACATGGAAGGAGGAGGAGGAACAATGAACCGCGACTGTGATTGTATTGACAATTTGGCTCGTATAATGTGATGATAATGTTTTATTCTACTTATATTTTAACGTGTAATGATGCTGCATTGTGTTGTTTTGTATATTATTGTATATTAACACATGTTGTGAACCGATCTGAGTCCCTCCTACGAGGTGAGAAGGTCGGTTACATAAAACTCCTAAATAAGTAAATAAATAAATAAATAGCTGTGTAAGCCGCTCCAAGTCCCCGCTGGGGAGATGGAGGCGGGGTAGAAATCAAGATTATTATTATCATTATCATTATTGTTATTCCTCCTCTGGAGTGGGACCCTCCCCCCCCCCTCTCTGCCCACCTGCCGGCCTGGGGGTCCCTCTGAGGCAGTGGCTCTCAGCCTTCCCAATGCCGCGACCCCTTAATGCAGTCCCTCATGTTGTGGTGAACCCCAACCATCACATGATTTTCATTGTCACTTTATAACAATTGACCACAAGACGATTTTATTGCTGCTAGCATACTGTTTGATTGTTTTAATTAGTTATAACTGTTGACATCATATGGTAAATTTGTGTATTGTTTATTGTATATCGTACTGTATTTTGTGAATTGTTAGGCATCGAATTGTGCCTTTTGTAAGCCGCCCTGAGCCCCCCCCTAGTTAGGGGTTGAGAAGGGCCGGGTAGAAGCACCCCAAATAAATAAACAAATAATAGCTGGAATTTTGCTCCTGTTATGAATCGTAATGTCAGTATCTGATATGCAGGTTGTATTTTCATTCATTGAACCAAATTTGGCACAAATGCCCGATAGGCCCAAATTCAAATACTGGTGCAGTTGGGGGGGGGGGGGAGATTTTGTCATTTAGGAGTTGTAGTTGATGGGATTTATAGTTCACCTACAATCAAAGAGCATTCTGAACTCCACTAATGATGAAATTGAACTAAACCTGGCATACAGAACTCCCATTACTAATAGAAAATACTGGAAGGATTTGATGGGCATTGAGTTTTGGAGTTGTAGTTCACCTACATCCAGAGAGCACTGTGGACTCAAACAATAATCAATCTGGACCAAACTTGGCATGAATACTCAATATGGCCAAACGTGAACAGTGGTGGAGTTTGGTGAAAATAGACCTTGACATTTGGGAGCTATAGTTGCTGAGATTTACAGTACACCCGCAATCAAAGAGCATTCTGAACCCCACCAATGATAGAATTGAGCCAAACTTACCAAACAGAAGCCCCGTGGTCAACAGATGGGCTTTGGTGACCCGTCTGACACCCCCCTTGTGACCCGCTCAGGGGTCCCGATGATGGCGAAAGGCAAGGGGCCTTTGTGCAAGGTCAGGCCTCGCGCCAAGATCCCCATGCCAAATGGCGAAAGCACGAGGTGAGTGAAGGGGCTTTGTGAGGTGAGCGATGGAGCTCTTGCCTGGCCAGCGCCCTTGGGGTGGGGCCAACGGAGGCGGCCTCGCGACCCCTCCAAAATGGCCAGGCGACTGCCCCCCCCCCAGATTGAGAACCGCTGCTCTAAAGCTGGGGTCCTCAAACTGTCTAAACAGAGGGCCAGGTCACAGACCCTCAAACTGTTGGAGGGCCAGATTATAATTTGAAAAAAACATGAATTTATTTATTTATTTATTACTTCGCTTATATACCGCAATTCTCAGCCTAATGGCGACTCATTGCGGTGTACAACATGGAAAAACAGGTGCAAAAATACAACATACAAAAAAAATAATACACAGTACATCATTATCAAAACATCTCATCAAAAACATCAATATAACTACAAGCCATTCCGAGTCGTCTCATCGTCAAGTTCACAATCCAATATCATTTCCGTTGTTCCATTCCTATGGTCGAGTTACCCGTCATTGCACTACTATTCAAATGCCTTCTCAAACAACCAGGTCTTTAACTTCCTGCGGAATATCAACAGGGAGGGGGCTAGCCTGATGTCTACGGGAAGGGTGTTCCACAGCCGAGGAGCCACCACCGAGAAGGCCCTATCTCTCGTCCCCGCCAGCCGTAGTGTGGGCCTGCTTTTGGCCGATGAGATAGGATTGTTGTTGTTGTTGTTGTTGTTGTTGTTGTGTGCTCTCAAGTCATTTCAGACTTAGGTTGACCCAGAGCAAGGGCCTGGTAAATGGCCGTGGAGGACCATTTAGTTTGAGGACCCCTGGCCTAAGGAATGGCAGGAATTTGCGGGATGAGTGGAGCTGGTTCTGAATGTCAGCCGTCACCCCAATTTGGGGATTCAAGAAGGAAAGGTGGACAAAGAAGCCCCCCCCCCCCCCCCCATGGACAGAAGGCGGCCTTCCTCCTCCTCCTCCGGACCTTGCTGTCTGGGTTGTTGTAGGTTTTTCGGGCTATATGGCCATGTTCTAGAAGCATTCTCTCCTGACGTTTCACCTACATCTATGGCAAGCATCCTCAAAAGATGCCTCACAACCTCTGAGGATGCCTTTAGCCACAGATGCAGGCGAAACGTCAGGAGGTGATGCTTCTAGAACATGGTCATATAGCCCGAAAAACCTACAACCACTGATTCCAGCCATGGAAGCCTTTGATTCTGCTCCCGTCCTCTGGAGTATTGGCTCTCCCTCCCAGTTTGGTGTCATCTGGGTATACACACCACTTCCTTAATGATCTTTTCCAGAATCTTGCCTGGTATTGACGTGAGGCTGACCGGACATTGGTCATTGTTTGGGTTGTCCTTTTTTCCCTTCTTGAAGATTGGGACCACATTGGCCCTCCACATTGGCGGCAAAAAAAGCCAGTGGGATTTTGGCCTTCATCAAGAGGAGCATAGTGTCTAGATCCAGGGAAATCCTGCCCCTCATGCTCTATTCCGCTTTGGTTAGACCACACCTGGAATATTGTGTCCAATTCTGGCACCACAATTGAATGGGAGATGTTGACAAGCTGGAATGTGTCCAGAGGAGGGTGACTGAAATGATCAAGGGTCTGGAGAACAAGCCCTATGAGGAGTGGCTTAAAGAGCTGGGCATGTTTAGCCTGAAGAAGAGAACGCTGATAGGAGATATGATAGCCATGTATGAATATGTGAGAGGAAGCCACAGAGAGGAGGAGGGAGCGAGCTTGTTTTCTGCTTCCTTGGAGACTAGGGCGCAATGGAACAATGGCTTCAAACTACAAGAGAGGAGATTCCATCTGAACATTAGGAAGAACTTCCTGACTGTGAGAGCTGTTCAGCTGTGGAACTCTCTGCCCCGGAGGGAGTGTGGTGGAGGCTCCTTCTTTGGAAGCTTTTAAACAGAGGTTGGATGGCCATCTGTCAGGGGTGATTTGAATGCAATATTCTTGCTTCTTGGCAGAATGGGGTTGGACTGGATGATGGCCCAGGAGGTCTCTTCCAGCTCTTGGATTCTAGGATTCTATGATCCTCCAATCTGCTGGGGCTTCTCCTGTTCTCCACGAACTCTCAAAGATTATTGCCAATGGTTCCGAGATGACTTCCGCTAGTTCCTTCAATACTCTTGGATGGAGTTGATCTGGCCCTGGGGAATTGAACCCGTTTAGAGCTGCCAGGTATTCCTGGATGACTTGTTTGCGTATTTGGGGTTAGATGTCCTCTAATCCCTCACTACTCCATCTTGCTGAGGTTGAAGATGGATTTCTTTTTGTGAGAAGACCGAGGCAAAGAAGGCATTAAGTAGGCAATATTCCAGCGAGCTTAAAGCAAGCTGTAATAAAACCGCTGTTGAAAAAACCATCACTCAATTCGTCAACTATCAGCCAGTTTCCAATCTCCCCTTTTTGGGCAAAGTCTTGGAACGTGTGGTGGCCTCACAACTCCAGGGATTCTTGGAAGACATGGATTATCAGGATCCAGCACAGTCTGGCTTTAGACCGGGACATGGTACCGAGACAGCCTTGGTCGCCTTAGTGGATGATCTTCGCCGGGAGCTGGACAGGGGGAGTGTGTCCCTGTTGGTTCTGCTGGACCTCTCTTTGGCCTTCGATACCTTCGACCACGGTATCCTTCTGGGACGCCTCGCAGGGATGGGCCTTGGTGGCACTGTTCTGCAGTGGCTCAGGTCCTTCCTAGAGGATCGTACCCAGAAGGTGTTGCTGGGGGACAACTGCTCGACCTCACAACCATTTTCTTGTGGGGTCCCGCAGGGTTCTATACTGCCCCCCATGTTGTTTAACGTCTACATGAAGCCGCTGGGGGAGATCATCCGGAGTTTTGGGGTGCGGTGTCATCTGTATGCAGATGATGTCCAACTCTGTCACTCCTTTCCACCTGCTACTAAGGAGGCTGTTCAGGTCCCTAACCGGTGCCTGGCCGCTGTGTCGGACTGGATGAGGGCTAACAAATTGAAATTGAATCCAGACAAGACGGAGGCACTCCTGGTCAGTCGAAAGGGTTACAGCCTGTGTTGGATGGGGTCGCACTCCCCCTGAAGACGCAGGTTCGCAGCTTGGGTGTGAACCTGGATTCATCGCTGGGCTTGGACCCCCAGGTTTCGGCGGTGACCAGGGGAGCATTCGCACAGCTCAAACTTGTGCGCCAGTTGCGCCCGTACCTTGGGAAGTCTGACTTGGCCACGGTAGTCCACGCTCTGGTTACATCCCGCATAGATTACTGCAACATGCTCTACGTGGGGTTGCCTTTGAAGATGGCCCGGAAGCTTCAAATGGTCCAGCGCTCGGCAGCCAGGTTGCGAACAGGAGCGGGGCTCAGGGAAGACACAACTCCTCTGCTGCATCAGCTCCACTGGCTGCCAGTTTGCTACCGCGCTCAATTCAAAGTGCTGGCTTTAGCCTTTAAAGCCCTAAACGGTTCCGGCAGCCCAGCCTACCTATCCGAACGCATCTCTTCCTACGAACCCTCCAGGAAGTTAAGATCATCTGAGGAGACCCTGCTCTCGATCCTGTCTGCTTCGCAAGCACGCTTGGTGGGGACGAGGGACAGGGCCTTCTCTGTGGTGGCCCCTCGGCTGTGGAACTCCCTGCCTAGGGATATTAGATCAGCCCCCTCCCTCCTGACTTTTCGGAAGAGAGTGAAAACCTGGCTCTTTGAGCAAGCCTTCGGAACCCCGGAATAGATAGTCAAGCTTGAGATGGAGAATGACCCAGGAACGGCCAAGACGGTGAAACGGATGAGGATTGGAATGAGAGGATAGAGCTCTTTTTAAATTGTTATTGCACTTTTTGTCTAATGCACTTAATGTTTTTTGCTTTTGTATTGTATGTATTGATGGCATCGAATTATGCCAATATGTAGACCGCCCTGAGTTGCCTGTGGGCTGATATGGGTGGGATATAAATAATGTAAATAAATAAATAAAATAACTAATAGTTCTGCTTTTTCCCCATCCCCTGCCTGTCAGCATTGCCCCATCTTCTCCTTCATTCTGTGGAAGGCAGCTCTCCTGAAGTCCAGAATGCGGGTTTGACTTGTCTTAGTTTCAGCCTTCCTTCGTATCACGAACTGCAGGAGGACGCTCTCACTTGCTCCAAAGGATCATCATCATCTAATTACTTATTAATCGCCCTCCATCCAAGATGCTCTAGGCGATTTACAAGCTAAATTGTAAAGGATAAAAATACATACATACAGATATTGATAAAATTAACAAAGATCAAAAGCTCTAGTAAAAAGCCAGGTCTTAAGTGCCAGGGTAAACGGCCCCAAGTCACCCATGGCTCTCAAATAGGGCGGCAAGGAATCCCATCAGGCAGGAGGGGCAGAAATGGAGAAAGCCCACCTGTGCCTGGTCCTTTCCAAGGGCGCTTCTCTAGGACCCGGTATATAGAGTAAATCACGTCGGGATGGTCGTTGCGACCTGCGATGATGGGAGAAGGAGAGGCGGCCCCTAAGGTACGATGGACCCTGGCCGTAAATAATTTTAAAGGTCAGAACTAGCACTGCCCCGGTGGCGCAGTGGTTAAAGCACTGAGCTGCTGAGCTTGTTGATCAAAAGGTCGCAGGTTCGATTCCAGGGAGCGGCATGAGCTTCCGCTGTCAGCCCTAGCTTCTGCCAACCTAGCAGTTCAAAAACATGCAAATGTGAGTAGATCAATAGGTACCGCTCCGGCAGGAAGGTAACGGCGCTCTATGCAGTCATGCCAGTGGCCACCTGACCTTGGAGGTGTCTACGGACAACGCTGGCTCTTCGGCTTAGAAATGGAGATGAGCACCACACCCCAGAGTCAGACATGACTGGACTTAATGTCAGGGGACTACCTTTACCTTTACCTTAATCAGTTGGAAGCCAATGCAAATGGGTTATATCTCTTCCCTGTTTCCTTTCACCACTTCCTTGTTTACACATTTTCATGGACCTCACTATTATGGCTCACTTCCCTCTCTCAGCCTTGATCAACCACATGGGTGTCTGTAAAGAAGCGTTAATCCCACCGCTTGTCAACAAAAATGTAAAGAAGCAGCGCTAATCTCACTAGAATGCCACCAAAAATTATGTGAGGAAGTATTAATCTTCTTTAATGCCACCAATATTCTGTGAGGAACCTTCTTTTAAATATCAATTAAGCTGCCACCAATATGTTTAGAGACGCTGGTTTATGTCTCTGTTTATCTTTAGTCGTGTTGTGAGGTGACTTTGGTAGTGTGGAATGCACCAAGCATAAAAGCAATGGAGGAGGCAGGTTTGAAATACAAAGAGAACAAGATTTATTGTTAACAGAACGTAATTGTTGCAGTTTTGAGAATTTGAACTTGGCACAAGGCTTGATGTTACAAAATGGCTGGTTTGAGATACATGCTTCTGATGATACAATTCTACAAACTTCTTCTTTAGTGAAGTGCTTATACTACTTCAGAGTTCCCTATTGTGAATGTCCACACTGTTTGCCCTATACTCGGAACAAACCACTGATCACCAGTCTTTCCTTACTGGCAATCCTGAAGACCCCCTCTGTTAGATTCTTTTAACCTAAGCAATCTAACAAGGTAACACCTTCAGCTCTCTTGCTGAAGAAATATTCACAAATTCTAGGAACTACTGAATTCTCACAGCTTCACAACAGAGCCCTAACTGGCTCTCCTCTTCCCCGGGTCTCATCCACCGGACAAAACTACTTTCCCCAGAGTCCTTTCTTGACTCTGCTATTTCCCAGAGCCCTTAACTGGCTCTGCTCTTCTCCGGGTCTCCTCCACCGGACTGGAGCTTAACTGCCACTTTCAAACCTTTTTCTCCTTAAGCTCCGCCCACCTCCTCTTCTGCCTTGTCTTGTCACCATGGCAACCTATCCCTCACAGCTAGGCCATGGCAATAAATGTAATACATAAATGCAGTTTAAACACAGTACATTAAACACTCTATAATAAACATTATAAATACAGTTTAAACACATTATAAATAACACTTTATAATGAACACATCTCTACAGTGTCATTAACAATTGCTTGTTCACAACTCTTTGAAGTTTTTGTGTGATCCCTGGCAGCTGGTGCCTTCTTGAATTGCAACTCCCAGAAATCCCATAGTGTTGAGCTGTGGCCGCCCCATTGGAGTGAATTGGTGTTTGTTCTATCTACACTGTGGATGCGTCCAGGTCAGGGAAGCCTTTCAGAAGCAGAATACACCATTTTGGATTTTGTAGAGGACACTTGGAGGCATCCTCCAAAAATTATCCAGGCAGACTTTTTCTCTCCACAGCGTCTGTTTTTCTCATGATTTCCTTTGGGCCGGCTGAATATTTTGGCCCATACTTTTATTAAATGTCGTGGGGAGGGGGCGACTGAATTATCTGCTCCCTCCCTTTCCCCTCGGTTTGGCTCATGCAGAGGAGATGCCGTTCTTCCCCAGGTTGGGATTTAATGGCTTAGATTACTGCAGAGACGTTCCTTCGTAGAATCATAGAACCAGAGAGTTGGAAGAGATCCTCCAGTCCAACCCCATTCTGCCAAGAAGCAGGAATGTTGCATTCAAAGCACCCCTGACAGATGGCCATCCAGCCTCTGCTTCAAAGCTTCCAAAGAAGGAGCCTCCACCACACTCCCTCCGAGGCAGAGAGTTCCACTGCTGAACGGCTCTCACAGTCAGGAAGATCTTCCTCGTGTTCAGATGGAATCTCTTTTCTTGTAGTTTGAAGCCATTGTCCCATTGCATCCTAATCTCCAGGGAAGCAGAAAACAAGCTTGTTCCCTCCTCCCTATGACTTCCTCTCACATACTTATACATGGCTATCATATCTCCTCTCAGCCTTCTCTTCTTCAGGCGAAACATGCCCAGCTCCTTAAGCCGCTCCTCATAGGGCTTGTTCTCCAGACCCCTGATCATTTGAGTTGCCCTCTTCTGGACACATTCCAGCTTAGAGTCAATATCTCCCTTCAATTGTGGTGCCCAGAATTGGACACAATATTCAACCCTGTCTACATAGCCTGTGTTTCTCTCAAGCACCTTCACCTGCTGAAACCCTTTTTACCCATAACAGGGAAATGGACAGGAGTGAAAAGAGCTGGGCTGGAAGGAGGCTTTCTTGGTTGAGCGGTGCCTGCGTTTGCATGCCATCCTGTGGCTCAACCAAAAGAGGAGGAGTGAACACCCAACAGGGAATTAGTCCAGAAGAGAACAAATCTGTGAACATCTCAGCATACATAAGTGTAGTTTTGGATCTACCAGGCTGGAAGGAAACCTTTTTGGGAATTTGGGATTCCTTGGGGAAATGTAGGAAATTTGGTAGCAGCAGGGGTCTAATTTGGGGTACACAGGAAGCGGACCTGAGATCCCTTCTGGCCTGAAAGGGGGCCCAGACATTCATGACATAGTCAATAAAGGAGTCATTGTGTCTCTTAATATTTAACATATGGTGGTGATTCATGGAAACCCATTATTCAGAGTGAATGATGCCCGTGTCTGCATATATTTATTTAGCCATGTTTAGGGTCAAGCCAATGGAATCAATGTGTCTCTTTAGTATTGGACGAAGGTCCCTTTTTCCTTCCTTCCTTCCTTCCTTCCTTCCTTCCTTCCTTCCTGCTATGATTCATTTTTAATGCTCCCTCCCTTCTTTTCTTCTTTCCTTCTGAATCCATCCCTTATTGTTTATAAATCTGTGATCCCCTTTGCTTGTTTCTGTGCCTGTCCTTCATCCCTCCAGTTCTTGATATTTCCATTTTCAACATGAGCCATGAAGGGAAAAGAGGATAATCTTGGAAATAAAGGAGGTTTGCAGCTTCTTGTTTAATTTCTGCTTCTTTCTTCAACAGGGAAATGAAAACCCTATGAAGTCACCTCTGGCATGATAAGAAAATACCACTATCTAGTGGATATTTAGGAGTTTGGAAACCAACGTGCAAAAATGAAAGAAATCCCATAGGAAGAAGAAACCCTCTCCAGGTGCTGATCTTGCGGAATTCACTTTTGATCAGATAAAAGGGAGGACTCAAGTGTCCATATTGCAACTACTCATATCCATAACTGTCAACATGGAGGAGAAACCCTATAAATGCCTGGAGTGTGGACAGAGCTTCGTTCATAGTGGAAGTCTACATTTGCATAAAAGAACTCACACTGGGGAGAAACCCTATAAATGCCTGGAGTGTGGACAGAGCTTTGCTCAGAGTGGAAGCCTAAGTTCACATCAAAGGATGCACACTGGGGAGAAACCCTATAAATGCCTGGAGTGCGGACAGAGCTTTACTCAGAATGGAACACTACGTTCACATGAAAGAACTCACACTGGGGAGAAACGCTATAAATGCCCGGAGTGTGAACAGAGCTTCACTGAGAGTGGAAATTTGTATAAGCATCAAAGGACTCACACTGGGGAGAAACCTTATACATGCCTGGAGTGTGGACAGAGCTTCACTGAAAGTGGCAGTCTACGCAGACATCAGAGGATTCACACCGGGGAGAAACCCTACAAATGCCAGGAGTGTGGACAAAGCTTTGCTCATAGTCAAAGTCTACATTCACATCAACGAACTCACACTGGGGAGAAGCCCTATGAATGCCTGGAGTGTGGACAGCGCTTCGCTCATAGTGGAGGTCTGCGTAGACATCAAAGGACTCACACTGGGGAGAAGCCCTATGAATGCCAGGAGTGCGGACAGAGCTTTGCTCAGAGTGGAAGCCTGCTTTCACATCAAAGGACTCACACTGGGGAAAAGCCCTATAAATGCCAGGAGTGTGGACAGGGCTTCGCTCATAGTAAAAGTCTGCGTTCACATCAAAGGACCCACACTGGAGAAAAACCCTTTCAGTGCCTGGAGTGTGGACAGAGTTTTGCTCATAGTAAAAGTCTACATTCCCATCAAATAACTCACACTGGGGAGAAGCCCTACGAATGCCTGGAGTGTGGACAGAACTTCACTCAGAGTGGAAGCCTACATTCACATCAAAGGACTCACACTGGGGAGAAACCCTATACATGCCTGGAGTGTGGGCAGAGCTTCACTCGTAGTGGAAATCTACTTTCACATCAGAGGACGCACTCACACTGGGGAGGAACGTTATAAATGCCTGAAGGGTGGACAGAACTTTGCTCATAGTGGGAGTCTACGTTCACCTCAAAGGACTAACACTGGGGTGAAACTGTGCATGCCTTTAGTGTGAACAGAGCACCACTCAGAAACCCAATCTACATACACGTCAGAGGACGCATCGTGGGAGAAACCTTATCAATGTCTGGAGTGAGGAAAGACTTTCACTTATAGTGCAAATCTACGTTCACATCACAGGACTCAGAGTAGGGAGGAACCCTATAAAAGCTTGCAGTGTGGACAGAGCTTCCCTGAGAGTGGACGTCTATGTTCACCCCACAGGACGCACACTGGAGAGAAACCCTGCACATGCAAGGAAGGAGTGTGCTTCTTAGGAATGCGGGATGGTCATCTAGAAAGAAAGTTTGAAAGATTACTCGACTATATGATACTTGCAGCAAGAATCCTGTATCCTCAGAGATGGAAGGAAGGAGTAATCTGAACTTAAGTGAACTGACTGATGGAGATCTGCAAAGTAGCAAATATTAGGAAACTGATGCTTTTGAATTAAGGAGAAACATTTGGTCTCTTTCAAGAAACACTGGAACTTTAAAATCACTCTTTCATGACAACAATCGGGGCGTTTGTCAAGTGTAAGATTTATGAATTAGAAGAGTGGTACCGAAGGCAGAGGAGTGCTTATTATATAGGATTGTCTAAATAGAGTAGAATAATAACGAGGTATAGAAATAGAAAAAGAGACGGTTTGCAGAATTAGACCCGTGTGTCTCTGTTTTTTGTTTGTTGGTGTAGATTGTGTCTGTTTGTGTCTATGTAAGAGTGTTTTGTTGGTGTGTTTGTTTCTAATTTAGTTTTACTTTGTTGTAGTAGCCAGTTAGTTAGTTGCATAGTTTTAGTATTACGCGTTATAAACATTTTCGTTTTTGTGATTTTACTGCTTTTTAAAAACTAGTCTCTTAAAAGGTGGCAAATTTAGAAAGGTTGGCATTGCTGAGACGGGAGTGGCAGATAGACATGATTTTAGACCAATGTGGGGTTTATTGCCTAATATATTTTGTCCTTAAGGTTAGCCGCATAGCTCTGCAGTTGAAGGATATCCTGTCAGTGACGCAGAAAGGAGACGTCCCCAAAACTGGCCAGGACTTATAACATCCTTTTCTGCCTTTTCCACACGATTTCCCCAATAAATCAAGCAGCAACTGTTCATTTCAGCTCACAGAGCGGCTGATTGGCTTTATTTACACAAGCATATACAACAGGGTTACTCATACAGCCCAGTGTCCTACACAAAAGAGAAACTGCACACAAATGAATATTTATGCTGCCTGTTACCATTTGACCAACCTCTGGCTATTACGTTGTCTTGACCGGAAAGGTCCTTCTCTATTATTACAGACCTGTGCCTTTAGCCCAGGCATGGGGAAACCCAGACCCATGGGCCAGATGCGGCCCTTTGGGGTCTCAGGTCCGGCCTCCGTCTGCCTCGGCCCTCCCCTCAGCATGAGGATGCGGCCCCCGTCCCCCGACTGAGAGGAAGGCCAAGGCAGAAGTATTCTGGGTGGGGAAGGCGGCATCGGGTGGCCCCCTCCTCTTCCTCCTCTCCTCCGCCTGCTTGGGAGAGCGGCGGGCCACAGTCTCCCCAGGTGGAGAATAATAATAATACTCTATTTATACCCCGCTACCATCTCCCCAATGGCGCTCCATGCAGTCATGCCGGCCACATGACCTTGGAGGTGTCTACGGACAACGCTGGCTCTTCGGCTTAGGAATGGAGATGAGCACCACACCCCAGAGTCAGGCATGACTGGACTTAATGTCAGGGGACGACCTTTACCTTTACCTACCATCTCCCCAAGGGACTCGGTGTGGCTTACAAAGGCCAAGGCCTCAACACAGTAAATTTGTCACTGTTGAACTTCTTTGTGTTATATAATATATAACGGCGTTCCATGCGGTCATGCCAGCCACATGACTTTGGAGGTGTCTGTGGACAACGCTGGCTCTTCAGCTTAGAAATCGAGATGAGCACCACACCCCAGAGTCAGACATGACTGGACTGAATGTCAGGGGACTACCTTTACCTTTACCTTTACCTACCATCTCCCCAGGGGACTCGGTGTGGCTTACATGAGGCCGAGCCCGCAGTACATCAAGACAAGTAATAACAATCACAATACAAAGCAAAGCAACTAAAATAAATCTCATACACAAATAGCATAAACAAAAACACAATGCACATTTCAAAAAACTATGGCTGGGCCAAATGTAACTGAAGTTTACAAATAATGCTGGGCATGAACAAGATAGAGGAGGAGGAGGGGCGTTGGTGGAAACGTACAAGCAGCCTTAAATCAGTATAAAGTGCTTTTAGAGGACATAATGCTAAGGGTTCGTTATTCCGGGAAGGCACACTGGAACAACCACGTTTTCAAGCTCCTCCTAAAGACTGCCAGAGATGGGGCATGCCCGATGTCCTTGGGGAGTGAGTTCCAGAGTCAGGGGGCCACCACCGAGAAGGCCCTCTCCCTCGTCCCCACCAATCGTGCTTGTGATGCAGGTGGGAGCGTGGGTAGGGCATCTCCAGATGATCGAAGAGATTGTGTGGGTTCGTACACAGAAATGCGGTCACGCAGGTAGATGGGTCCCAAACTGTTCAGGGCTTTGTAGGTAAGAACCTGCACCTTGAATTCGGTCCGGACGGAACCCTGTTTGTGGCACTCCGCTTGTCACTTCTTTCCAGGATGAAGAGGAGGAAGCCTTGGGGAGAATCACCCTCTGTGTTCGTCCACTTAACCAATTACAGATCCACCTCACCGTAGTTTTGCCTCGCCCACATTGGACTAGTTTCCTTGCCAGAAGGTCATGGGGGACCTTGTCAAGGAAGGCCTTCCTGAAATCCAGATATGCCATATCCACAGCATTCCCCACATCTATCCAGCTGGTAACTCTATCGAAAAAAGAGATCAGATTAGTTTTGACTTGTTTTTGGTAAATCGTGTTGACTATTAGTGATGACCGCATTCGTTTCTAAGACCACTTCCTTAACGACCTTTTCCAGAATCTTGCCCGGTATCGACGTGAGGCTGACCGGACATTGGTAGTTGTTTGGGTCATCCTTTTTTCCCTTCTTGAAGATTGGGACCACATTGGTCCTCCTCCAATCTGCTGGAACTTCTCCCGTTCTCCAAGAACTCTCAAAGATGATTGCCAATGGTTCCGAAATGACTTCCACTAGTTCCTTCAGTACTATTGGGTGTAGTTGATCTGGCCCTGAAAGGGGACTTGGACTCATTGAGAGCGGCCAGGTATTCCTGGAAAGCTTGTTTCCCAATTTGGGGTTGGATGTCCTCCAATCCCTCATCCACTCCATCTTGCTGAGGTTATTTATTATTATTATTAAAAACATATATATTTATACAATTCTATTACAATCACAATTCTACTACATAAAAATACATTTAAACATACATCGTACATGAAATACACACTGACACCCATCACAAACTTCACGCAACAGTCCCATAGACACCAGGCACATCCTTCTGGCATCAGGCATTTCCCCGTGGACACTGACCGCTCAAGGGGCCGTGGGGGTGGCGCAATGGGTCAAACCGCTAAGCTGCAGAACTTGCTGATCAGAAGGTCAACAGTTTGAATCCGTGGGACAGGGTGAGCTCCCGCTGTTAGCCCAGCTTCTGCCAACCTAGCAGTTTGAACACATGCAAACGTGAGTAGATCAATAGGTACCGCTTTGCTGGGAAGGCAACAGCGCCCCATGCAGTCATGCTGGCCACATGATCAGGAGGCGCCTATGGACACCACTGGCTCTTTGGCATAGAAATGGAGATGAGCGCCACAATCCCAGAGTTGGAGATGGTTGGACTTGATGTCAAGGGAGACCCTCGCCTTTTATTTCCTGGTCACAGAGGCCGGGGGCAGAGGTAGCTAAGGCAGGATCTGGTACTTAAAGTGGTGTCAAACTGCATTAATTCCACAGTGTAGATGCCCTCCTAGTCATGAAGGGGAACAGGAGACGGGAAGGCAAGGCTCCTCTGGGTGCAGGCCGACATCCCATGGGCTTCCCGTCTCCTGTTCCGTGTGACCTGGAACCCCACTGGGTCCCATTCTGGGCGCCGCCACCACGGAAAGGAGAGGTTGGAGCTGGAATGGGGTGTCCAGGGGGAGAGGGCGACTCAAAGGATGATCCAGGGGGATCCGGAGAACAAGCCCTATGAGGAGCGGCTTGAAGAGCTGCTGGGCATGTTTACCCTGAAGGAGAGAAGGCTGAGAGGAGACAGGTTGAGAGCCATGTGTAAATACGTGAGAGGAAGTCCTAGGGAGGACAATAGACAAAGTGCATAGCATTAGCATCTAAACAATCACTAAAGCAGTTAAAACAATACAACAATACATCAGTAAATGAACAAACATCAATACATCCAATAACTAATCTGTCACGTCTCATCAGTAAAATCACAATCCGATCTCCTCATCCATTATTCCAGTTCCAAACCCAGTCAATTGATTGCACTGCTTAATTGAACACCTGTTCAAAGAGCCAGGTCTTCACTCTTCTCCTGAACGCCAGCAGGGAGGGGGCCGATCTAACGTCTGCGGGAAGGAAGGGTGTTCCACAGCCGAGGGGCCACCACGGAGAAGGCCCTGTCTCTCGTCCCCGCCAGCCGTGCCTCACACCTATACAAAAGTCTCCCATATCCAAATCAGTAACACACAACTATAGAAAACAACCATGAAAACTATAAAAACATCAAGCAGAGGCACAGGCGTGAAAGCCTAGACCAGGGGTCCTCAAACTTTCAAAGCAGAGGGCCAGGTCACAGCCCCTCAAACTATTGGAGGGCCGGATTATAATTCGAAATTCCTATGCACACTGTACGTATCTTATTTGTAGTGCCAAAACACTTAAAAACAATACAGTAATTAAAAGGAAGAGCAAATGTAACAAACGTAAACTCATTAGTATTTCAATGGGAAGTGTGGTCCTGCTTTTGGCTGATGAGACAGGATTGCATTTATTTATTTATTTATTCCACCGTTTTGTATACCGAGCTTCTCAACCTCGTTGAGGGACTCAGCCCGGTTTCCAGCCATAAAAACATATACACTCATTAAAATATCCTATCTTGTAGTTGTTGTTGTGTGCTTTCATGTCATTTCAGACTTAGCTTGACCCTGAGCGAGGGCCAGGTAAATGACCTTGGAGGGCCGCATCCGGCCCCCGGGCCTTAGTTTGGGGACCCCTGGCACAGGCCTTGTGGCAATGGAGCCATGGCTTCAAGCTACAGGAAAGGAAGGAGATTACGCCTGAAGAGAGCCGTTCAGCAGTGGAACTCTCTGCCCCGGAGGGAGGGAGGGAGCGTGGTGGAGGCTCCTTCCTTCTTTGGAGGCTTTGAAGCAGAGGCTGGATGGCCATCTGTCAGGGGTGCTTTGAGTGTGATTGTCCTGCTTCTTGAGAGAATGTGGTTGGACTGGAGGATGGCCCGCGGGGGGGGGGGGGGGGTCGGGTCTCTTCCGCTTGAATGATTCTAGGATTCAGTTCTTGTGGGTTTTTTCGGTCTCTATGGCCATGTTCTAGAAGCATTTCTCCTGACGTTTCGCCTGCATCTATGGCAAGCTTCCTCAGAGGGAGTGAGGTCTGTTGGAAATGGGAAAAAAGGGGTTTATATATCTGTGGAATGACCAGGGTGAGACAAAGGGCTTTTGTAAGTTGAGCTGGGTGTGAATCTTTCAACTGACCACCTTGATTAGCATACAATGGGCTGACTGTGCCTGGAGCAAACTCTTCCTGAAAGGTGATTAGATGTCCCTGCCTGTTTTTCTCTCTGCTGTTGTGCTGTTGTGATTTTAGAGTTTTTTAATACTGGTAGCCAGACTTTGTTTATTTTCATGGTTTCCTCCTCTCTGTTGAAATTGTCCACATGCTTCTTGTGGATGTCAATGGCTTCTCTGTGTAGCCTGACATGGTGGTTGTGAGAGTGGTCCAGCATTTCTGTGTTCTCTAATAATCTGCTGTGTCTAGGTTGGTTCATCAGGTGCTCTGCTATGGCTGACTTCTCTGATTCTAGGATTGTGTGCTGTGCCCAGAGGAAGAGGGCGTCTCCAAGGATGATTGGGGGGGGGGGGGGGGTGCCTGGAGAACAAGCCCCATGAGGAGCGGCTGAAAGAGCTGCAGGGCATGTTGAGTCTGAAGAAGAGAGAGAAGGCTGAGGGGGGAGAGGGGGGGGCAGTGATCCAGAGGGGAGAGGGGGGAGGAGGGGGCTTCCTTTCCTCTGCTCTGGAGAGAGACCCGGATGCCACGGAGCCAGCCAGGGCTTCAAACCGCAGGAAAGGGAGGGAGGGAGGGAGGGAGGTTGGAGGTTCCGCCTGAAGAGGAAGGGCTTCCTGACGGTGAGGGGGAGAGCCGTTCAGCAGTGGAACTCCCTGCCTCTTGTGGAGTCCAGCGGAGGAGGGGGCGGAGGGGGCGGAGGCTGTGAAGCAGAGGCCGGATGGCCATCTCCGCAGGGGGGGGGGGGAAGGGGGGGTGGCGTTGAAGGCGGCGTCGCTGCTTCTGAGTGTCGTCGTTGTTCTTGTCCACATGGAAACGAGCGAGGCGCCCCCCTGCCCGGGAGAGAGAGGGAGAGGGAGGGAAGGGGGGCTAGTGGCCCACGGGCCTGCGGGGGGGGGGGGGGCAGTCGTGGCGGGGCAGCCCCTCACGGCAGCCCCTCGCTAGGATTGGCGGGGGAGGGGGTTGCTTTTCTCCCGACCCCCGCCCCCTGCCCCCTCCCTCCCTCCCTCCCTCGGAAGAAGACGAAGGCGGCCTCTCTCCTTCCTTCTCCCCCTCCCTCCCTCCCTCCCTCCTTCCCTCCCTCCTTCCCTCCTTGCAGCCCGTCCATCAAAGCCGGAGAGCAGGGGGGGGCCTCCGGTGGGCGGGGCGCCGCGGCCCCAGCCAATGGGAGGCGGAGAGGCGGAGAAAGCCTTGAAGGAGGGGGCTCCCTCCCCTCCAGGTGGAAGCCGAGCCGGGAAGGAAGGAAGGAAGGAAGGAAGGAAGGAAGGAGGGACAGCCAGCCAGCGAGCGAGCGGGGTAGGCCTCTCTTTCTCTCTCTCTCTTGGGGGGAGGGGAGGGGAGGGGAGGGGGCGCGGCCTGCCTTCACCCTGGAAGAAAACAGCCCCCCCTCCCCGCCCGCCTCCCTCCGGAGGGGGCCCAAGAGCCTTGCATAGACGGTGGGCGGGGCTGGGGGGGGGGGCTGCCTGCCTCTCGCCTGCCTTGGTGCGGAGGGCTCACGGGGGGGGGGAGCGGGCGGGCCTCCTCCTCCTCCTCCTCCTGCGCCCCTCCCCAGGTCGGCCCCCCTCCCTCCCTCCCTCCCTCCCTCCCTCCCTCCCTGGCCCGGTGGACGCCTCCCCTGGGCCCCGGCCCGCCCGCTCTCCCTCCCTGCCTCTCTCCCTCTCCCCCCGGGGGCCCTTGGCCCCCTCCGCCCTGGAGCCCGAGGCTCGCCGAGTGGGAAGGCGCCCCCGGCCCCCCCCGCCCCCCTTTCTGCACCACCGAAGCCGCCCCAACAGGCGCCCAGCCAGCCAGCCAGGCTTGAAGGCCTCCCCGGCTGCCTGCCTCCGAAGGGGAGCCTTTCCAGACCCCGCAAACGAGGAGGAGGAGGAGGAGTTCGCCAGGAAAGGAGCCGAGGGCGGAGAGGGAGGGGCGGGGTTGGTAGGCCCTCCTGCACCCCGCCCCCGGCAGAAGGAGGGGCGGGGCCGGCAGCCAGGGCGTGCCCCCCCCCACCACAGGAATCCAGACACCCCCAAAGAGGGAAAGGCCCCCCCAAAGAGGGAGAGGCGGGGCCACGCCCAGGGGCGGAACCAGCAGCCCCCCCCCTCCGCCAGCCCCCTGGGCTTGTTTCTCGGGGGGGGGGGCACTTTGGGAGTTCTGTCAGGTGTTGTAAGCCGAATTGATGGTTTGGGTCTCCCTTTCCCGTATCCCCCCCTACCCGATACCACCTCTATGCCCCCCCCTGCCCACTGGAACCCCCCCCCCAGCATGCCTCCCTCCCTCTTGCCCACCCCCCCCCCGTCTTCATCCCACCCTTCAGAGACATTTAATAAGGAAAAACTTGAGTTCATAGTCCCTTTGAAGGAGTTCGTGAGAGGAAGAAGGTTCTTCTGAGTCCAAAACGTGTGATAGAGAGTCCCGAGTCCTTGGGAAGAGCCGGCTGGCTCCCACTGAGCCCGGGGGTGGGATTCCCGTGGCGCTGCGATCGTGTCGGTCCTAGGTCCTTGGGAAACTAGAGCTCCTTCCAAGGACCGGGACCCCAAAGTCCTCTTGGGGGAACCACACCGCGTTTCCAGGTCGGGGGCTGGGCAGGAGCCAAGATGGGAAGGCGAGGCACAGCCGGGGGGCAGCAGCAATGGAACCGGCCTTTGCACAATCCGCTGTTCCTTGTGAGATGTAGTCTTCAAAAGGTCATTCCCACAGCGGAAAAGCCATGAAGGGGGAGGGCGAGAAAGCAGAAATCCGCCTGTGGCCCAGTAAGGGACCATTCCTGCATTTACACTGTTTCAGGCAAAGAAAAGGACGCAAAGTATCATCAGACGGGGAGAGGTACAGGACACAATTCGATTAATGTTCATTAGGGGTTGGCTACAAAGTTGGGATTGGGGAAAGAAATGGAGCAAGAGGCTCATTGTTAGAGAAAGTTCTAAACTGAGATTAGGGTTGAGGCACATTCCATCGGTTTGGGCTCAACTAAGCATCCAGGCAAGTTGTGGCAAGTTCTGGGTGGGATGGGCATACCAAACCACCTTGTCTCTCTCCTGAGGAATCTGTCCAAGGACCAAGGAGCAACGGTCAGAACTGACCACGGAGGAACAGACGGGTTCAAGATTGGGAAAGGCGTCCGGCAGGGTTGTATACTCTCACCCAACCTCTTTAACTTGTATGCAGAACACATCATGCGAGGATGTGCGGGGCTGGATGAATGCAAAGCTGGGGTGGAAATGGCTGGAAGAAACACTAACAACCTCAGATATGCAGATGACACCACTCTGATGGCCGAAAGCGAGGAGGAGCTGAGGAGCCTTCTCATCAAAGTGAAAGAAGAAAGCGCAAAAGCCGGGTTGCAGCTAAACGTCAAAAAAACCAAGATTATGGCAACAAGAATGATTGACAACTGGAAAATAGAGGGAGAAAATGTGGAGGCCGTGACAGGGTTTGTATTTCTAGGCGCAAAGATGACTGCAGATTCAGACTGTGGCCAGGAAATCAGGAGACGCTTCCTTCTTGGGAGGAGAGCAATGTCCAGTCTCGATAAAATAGTAAAGAGTAGAGACATCAGACTGGCAACCAAGATCCATTGCCTAGTCCAAGCCATGGTCTTCCCTGGAGTCACATCTACGGATGTGAGAGCTGGACCTTCTTAGGGAAGGCTGAGCCAAGGAAGAGAGATGCTTTTGAGCTGTGGGGCTGGAGGAAAGTGCTGAGAGTGCCTTGGACTGCGAGAAGATCCAACCAGTCCATCCTCCAGGAAATAAAGCCCGACTGCTCACTGGAGGGAAAGATACTAGAGACAAAGTGGAAGTCCTTTGAATGCCACATCATGAGGAGACAGCCAAGCCTGGAGAAGGGAATGATGCTGGGGAAAGTGGAAGGCAAAAGGAAGAGGGGCCGACCAAGGGAAAGGTGGATGGATGGCATCCTTGAAGTGACTGGACTGACCTTGAAGGAGCTGGGGGTGGTGACGGCCGACAGGGAGCTCTGGCGTGGGCTGCTCCATGAGGTCACGAAGAGTCGGAGACGACTGAACGAATGAACAACAACAAGCATCCAGGAACCGCGGAACTCCCCGCTGCAGGTCAAATTAGGGCCAGAAGCAGGGGCCTGGGCCGGGCCCAGCATCACGGTGATGGAATATCACATTTGGTGGGAAAATGCAGTCAAGTGCCAGGAGGGACCTAAAAATAGCATTAAAATGACAGGCCCAGCCTTAGTGGCATGGAGCCTTCCCAGCAGCAGTGTTATCATTAATAATAACAATAACACCAACATCCGTGGGATTGTAGTAGACGGCAAAGGGCACCGAACCCCCCAAGGAAGGAAGGGCTGTGGCAAATGGGGGGGGGGCAGTTCGGGGAGGGGAAAGGGCTGGATTCGAACCTCCGAGGGAGGCAGTTAAGACTATAAAATGGATGGGCCTCCTGCAGAGTAATGTGGCAACACTGGACTGAGGTGGGGTCTTACTGGGCAGAGTACAAAGAGCAACCACAACCCCCAGTGGATCCGAAGACAGCAACCAGTCTCAACTGTGCAGCCATTGCCTTCTTCTTCCCCTTCTTCTTCCCCTCCTTGTCTGCCAGAGAGAGGCTCCTCCTCCTCCGATGGCTCCGTGGCCTGGAGGTGGTGACGTGGCCACTGCCCAGCAATGGAAGGCAATGGAAGGCAGATGGGCCGAGAGACCTAGGACTCCAGTCGTTGCACAAATCGGGCCCCACTGGTTTGCGCCAAAGCCTCCTCCTCTCAAGATCTCCACAGAGAGCTCCCTCTGGATCCCAGCACAAGGTCAACCCAAGTCACCTCAAGCACTCGCAGGAGGTGAAGGAGCGACGGCAGTAACGCTGGAGTCGGCAACAGCAAGGGCCTGCTCATCTCCGTGATCGCATCTTCCTCTATGAACCCGTGCGTCCCTTGAGATCCTCTGGGCAGGCGGTGCGCTCTCTCCCCCCCCCCCCCCGACGTCTCAAGCACGGTTGGTGGGGACGCGGGAGAGGCCTTCTTGGTGAAGCCAAACTAGACTTTAGGGGGGTCAACTCCAAGGAGAGATGACCCTTAGTTCCCACCAAAGAGGGAACGCTACCTTGGCAAGCCTTCAGGGAAGCCCGATTCCAGCAATTTTATTTAATGTTAATAATTGATATGAGACCCTTGCCAAAGCGAAGAAGAAGAGGCATCGAGGTGTTTATTAGCGATTCAGCTGAGATCGGATGCAAGTGGGAATAGTTCCACCACAAGCACGCAGGAGCACAGTGATGCAGGCGTATTTATACAATTTTGAAAACCCAGGGTTCAAACTTCCCGCCCTGGCTCCTCTGACATTCCCCGCTGTGATTCAGGAGCAGAATTCAAAACGATCTTGACAGATTAGAGAGATGGGCCAAAACTAACAAAATGAAGTTCAACAGTGACAAATGCAAGATACTCCACTTTGGCAGAAAAAATGAAATGCAAAGATACAGAATGGGGGACAATGCCTGGCTCGAGAGCAGTACGTGTGAAAAAGATCTTGGAGTCCTCGTGGGGAGGAAGGTAAACATGAGCCAGGAATGTGATGTGGCGGCAAAAAAAGCCAATGGGATTTTGGCCTCAGGCATCAATAGGAGCCTAGTGTCTAGATCTAAGGAAGTCATGCTACCCCTCTATTCTGCTTTGGTTAGACCACATCTGGAATACTGTGTCCAATTCTGGGCACCACAATTCAAGAGAGATATTGACTCTAAGCTGGAATGTGTCCAGAGGAGGGCGACTAAGATGATCAAGGGTCTGGAGAACAAGCCCTATGAGGAGCGGCTTAGGGAACTGGGCATGTTTAGCCTGAAGAAGAGAAGGCTGAGAGGAGACATGATGAGAGCCATGTATAAATATGTGAGAGGAAGCCACAGGGAGGAGGAGGGAGCAAGCTTGTTTTCTGCTTCCTTGCAGACTAGGACGCAATGGAACAATGGCTTCAAACTACAAGAGAGGAGATTCCACCTGGACATGAGGAAGAACTTCCTGACTGTGAGAGACGTTCAGCAGTGGAACTCTCTGCCCCAGAGGGAGTGTGGTGGAGGCTCCTTCTTTGGAAGCTTTTAAGCAGAGGCTGGGTGGCCATCTGTCAGGGGTGATTTGAATGCAACATTCCTGCTTCTTGGCAGAATGGGGTTGGACTGGATGATGGCCCAGGAGGTCTCTTCCAACTCTAGGATTCTAGGATTCTTTCCGGAGTCAACTGAAACCTGGGTGTCCTGGTGTGCTTTTGATTAGGATTTTCCTGTCCCCGCTTAAAGTTCAGCCCTTTCCACCGGCCCTCTGACGGTCTCCCTCAGCGTGTGTTGAAGATGGCAGCGTTTCCAGCCCTGCTCCCTCTTGGGTTATTGCACTTTCCTTGCGCTCCTGCCGGAATGTATTGCACTCGTTGTGTCTGCATCTCAGCCGAGTTCTTGTCTCAGCCTTATTGTTTTTATGCCGTGTACAATTGTTGTTTTGTATTTTATTTTATCTGATGTTTTTTAATCAGCTAAACTGTTTTATTTGTGTGTTTTACTTGTAATTGTGGGCTTGTCCCCTGTCAGCCGCCCCGAGTCCCTTAAGGGAGATGGCTGGCGGGGTATAAAAATAAAGTTGTTACTATTATTATATTATTAGTTGGAATGCCAACAACCAGCTTTGAGAGGCCGGGGCAGATGTATTTGTTTGTTTATTTTGCATATTTGTATCCCGTCCTTCTCACACACACACACACACACACACACACACACACACAGGGCGGCTTCACAAGGGGCGTTCATTTAGTGCCATCAACAGAAAGAAATAGCCATAGTAATTAAAACAACATTTTCTTTCCTGATTAGAAATGCTTTCAGGTTTCTATCAAACCAAATGAGGCTTCATCATGCGTAACCTTTTCCTTTTCCTTTCTTGACCAGGACGCGAGGGTTCAATGGAGCCACGCCTGGACCGATGGGACACAAACCAGTTCCTAGCAGACCGTGACACATTTGGAAAGCAAAGTGCCAAAAGGAAGCCAGCTCGATATGAACAATAAATCCCCTCAAGGTGCTGATCTTGCTGAAGTCTTGAACTCATTTTAGATCAGAAAGGGAGAAACAAGAGACAAGTGTCCATGTTGCAATTAAATGTACCTCATGGAGGAGAAAGCCTATGAATGTCTTGAATGTGGAAAGCGCTTCCATCCGCACGGACATCTAAAGAGACACCAAAGGACTCGGCTCTGAACGCCTGGCACCTGGGCAGAGCTTCACTCCTTGTTCGGTGTGGCTTTTTAGTATTGTAGGAAGACCCCCCCCCCCTTTTCTTTCCTCCATGCATCCATCCATCCATCCATTTATTCTTTTCATCCTCCCCCTTCTTTCCTTCTGAATTCATCTCTTATTAATATTATTATTATTGTTATTATTAATGCCCCACTTTACCTCCCCAAAGGGGACTAAAGGCATCTTGACTTAAAAGCATTAGTATCCAATTGAAAACGTACAAATAACACAAGCACAAACAGTGAGGCGACCCAGAAGGATACGTGATTTATGAATCCGTGATCACCTTTGCTGATTTCTGTGTATGTTCTTGAGACCTTCCCTAACTCAATTTGTGTGGTATTTCCGTTTTCAGCATGAGCCATGAAGGGAAAAGAGGATAGTATTGGAAATAAAGGAGGTTTGCAGCTTCTTGTTTAATTTTCTGCTTCTTTCTTGACCAGGGAAATGAAGACCCCATGAAGTCACCTCCGGCATGAGAAGGAAACATCAGCATCTAGTGGATATTTCGGAGTTTGGAAACCAACGCGCAATAATGAAAGAAATCCCATAGAAAGAAGAAACCCTCTCTAGGTGCTGATTTTGTGAAACTCACTTTCGATCAGATAAAAGGAAGGACTCAAGTGTCCATATTATAATCAATCATATACCTAACCGTCAACATGGAGAAGAAACCCTATAAATGTCTAGAAAGCGAAGCTCTACATAAACACCAAAGGACGCACACTGGGGAGAAACCCTATAAATGCCTGGAGTGCGGACTGAGCTTCACTCAGAATGGAAGTCTATGTTCGCATCGAAGGACGCACACTGGGGAGAAACCCTATATATGCCTGGAGTGTGGACAGAGCTTCACTCAGAGAGGAAATCTTAGTTCACATCAAAGGACTCACACTGGGGAGAAACCTTATACATGCCTGGAATGTGGACACAGCTTCACTCAGAGAGCACATCTATGTTTACACCAAAGGACTCACAATGGGGAGAAACCCTATACATGCCCAGAGTGTGGACAGAGCTTTGCTCAGAGTGGGAATTTATGTTTACATCTAAGGACTCACACTGGGGAGAAACCTTATAAATGCCTGCAGTGTGGACAGAGCTTCACTCAGAGAGGTCATCTACGTTCACATCAAAGGACTCATACTGGGGAGAAGCCCTATACATGCCCAGAGTGTGGACAGAACTTCGCTCAGAGGCCACATCTACGGTCACATCAAAGGACTCACACTGGGGAGAAACCCTATACATGCCCAGAGTGTGGACAGAGCTTTGCTCGAAGTGGAAATCTACGGTCACATCAAAGGACTCACACTGGGGAGAAACCGTATCCATGCCTGGAGTGTGGGCAGAGCTTCACTCAGAGAGGACATCTACTTTCACATCAAAGGACTCACACTTGGGAGAAACCCTATAAATGCTTGGAGTGTGGACAGAGTTTCACTCAGAGTGGAAGTCTACGTTCACATCAAAGGACTCACACTGGGGAGAAACCTTATGCATGCCTGGAGTGTGGGCAGAGCTTCACTCATAGTTCAGGTCTACATTCACATCAGAGGATTCACACTGGGGAGAAGCCCTATACATGCCTGGAGTGTGGACAGCGCTTCACTGAAAGTGGAAGTCTACGCTCACATCAAAGGACTCACACTGGGGAGAGACCCTATAAATGCCAGCAGTGTGGACAGAGCTTCACTCAGAGTTCAAATCTACATCGACATCGCAAAATTCACACTGGAGAGAATGGAGAAATTTGACACAAGATAGTCTTTCTAACATATACAAAAGCAACTCTTGTAAATTTTGGAAATGCAAGCACAAAATTGGGACATTTTATCACATGTGGTTAATTGTAGAAAGATTGAACTAAAATACATTCCAGCCTGGAAGTAATTAAAGTGAACAGTTTTTTTTTTGAGAATACTGGATGATGTCAGTTGGAAAAAATTATTAATTTGAAATGTTATCAAAAGTAGACGTGTGATTATAAAACATTATATAAAGTGAGTAGCATTGTAAGGGATAAAAATTAAGCTGAAGCTTGTAGAAATGTACCCATGTCTGTCTGTTGTCAGGTTGGTTCCCTTTGTGTGCCTATGTAGGAACGCTGAGTATGGCAACCAAATTCGATAGGGTTGTTGAGACAGTTTTAACGAGAGGATTTTACCGTCAGGGTAAGTGATTTTAATGTTTTTGTTATGTGTATAGTCTAGTATGTTTCAGCATTGAATGTTTGCCGTTTATATGTTGTGCTCTGCCCCGATTCCCCTTTGGGTTGAGAAGGGCGGGATAGGCCTGCTTTAAATAAATAAATATGTGTGTGTTTCTTAACGACTTCAATACAATTGCCCTACTTCTGCTGGGCGGGTGTTTACCAGCTTGACGCCAAAGACACTAAACCGCCCCATGAGCGCTTCAAGCCTGTGATCGCTTGCTCCCACCGGCAGTCGTTCAGGGAAGTCCAGCTTGCCGTCTGCAGCCGTCTCGGTTGCAGGTCCGGGTGGGCCACGCCAGACCTACCTTGCCGGCCTCTGCTCTGCCGCCGTTCCATCTCTGCCCTTGCGGCTCTTTTGGGAGGACCGTGCCTCGTCCATTCGGTCCCCCAGAAACTTGGCTGGCTGCACACCGGAGCAAGCCGACCATCAGCCCCCACGGAGCCAAAAAAAGGATACCACCAGCCACAACGAACTCACCGCAACACCCACCCACCTTCCCCCACCAAGCCTGGCAAGGCCGTTGCTGCCCAGGCCAGTGAGAGAGTGTCCAGTGCTGGGGTCTACTTAGCACAAAGATGTTGGAGTGGGGAGAAAAAGAGAAGGGATCTCAGTTTAATGGGGTATGAGGGACGCAGAAAGAGAGAGGAAGATCAGGAAGAAGAGAGTTTGAGTAGGAGAAAGGAGAGAAGAGCCAGGAAAGAACTGGAGAAGGAAAAGGAAGGGGGCAAGAACCAAGGTAGCTAAGGGAGAGAGATGGAGGGAGGGATTTAGCCTGAAGAAGAGGCTGAGAGGAGATATGATGATAGCCATGTATAAATATGTGAGAGGAAGCCACAGGGAGGAAGAGGAGGGAGCAAGCTTGTTTTCTGCTTCCTTGGAGAGAGACTAGGACACAATGGGACAATGGCTTCAAACTACAAGAGAGGAGATTCCATCTGAACATTAGGAAGAACTTCCTGACTGAGAGAGCCGTTCAGCAGTGGAACTCTCTGCCCCGGAGTGTGTTGGAGGCTCCTTCTTTGGAAGCTTTTAAGCAGAGGCTGGATGGCCATCTGTCAGGGGTGATTTGAATGCAATATTCCTGCTTCTTGGCAGAATGAGGTTGGACTGGATGGCCCATGAGGTCTCTTCCAACTCTTTGATTCTATGATTCTATGATTTGGGGGTGATTTATATTAGGAAGGGAAGAAGAGTAAAAGAGGAGTAAGGAAGACTCAGAAAGTGATAGAGGGTAAGAGGAAGTGAGAGGAAGAGGAGGATTGGGAAGAGAAGGGGAGGAGGTTAGCGAAGGGAAAGAAGAGTTGAGTGAAGAGAAGGCCTGGGAGGAAGAGTGAGAGGAAGATCAGGAAGAGAGAGCGAGGGAATAAGATGAGTTGGGCAAGGAAGGGAAAGGAGGAACAGAGAAAGTGATAGGAGGTAAGAGGAAGTGAGGAAAGTGGTAGAAGGTTTGCGAGGGGAAGAGAGAACAGGCGAAAAGGAAGGGAAGTTAGAAGAGAATTGGAAAGAAGATTAGGAAAGAGAGAAAGAGGAAAGATAAAATGATTTAGGCAAGGAAGACCAAAGAAGAATAAGTAGAGTGAAGCAGAAAGGGTTAGAGGAAGTGAGAGAGAGAGAGACAGAGCGGGAAAGACAGAAAAGGAACCCAAGCCCTTAGAGTTGCCATTGAGTTAGTTGCAGGACGGTTGTCCTCCTGGCCACCTTGCCTCCCTCTTCCCGAGTGAAGGTTGCCTCCATCTTATCCGCGTGCGGCTATCGGAGATCTCCCTTCACTGAGGACAATCATAGAATCATAGAATCAAAGAGTTGGAAGAGACCTCATGGGCCATCCAGTCCAACCCCATTCTGCCAAGAAGCAGGAATATTGCATTCAAATCACCCCCGACAGATGGCCATCCAGCCTCTGCTTAAAAGCTTCCAAAGAAGGAGCCTCCACCACACTCCCTCCGGGGCAGAGAGTTCCACTGCTGAATGGCTCTCACAGTCAGGAAGTTCTTCCTCCTGTTCAGATGGAATCTCCTCTCTTGTAGTTTGAAGCCATTGCTCCCTTGCGTCCTAGTCTCTCTCCAGGGAAGCAGAAAACAAGCTTGCTCCCTCCTCCTCCCTGTGGCTTCCTCCCACATATTTATACATGGCTATCATATCTCCTCTCAGCCTTCTCTTCTTCAGGCTAAACATGCCCAGTTCCCTAAGCCGCTCCTCATAGGGCTTGTTCTCCAGACCCTTGATCATTTTAGTCGCCCTCCTCTGTCGCCCTTCCAGCTTGTCAATATCTCTCTTGAATTGGCTGACCTCGGGAGACTGCGGAATGGGTCAAACCGTGGGCCTCTTTCTCAATCATATAGAGGCACTTCACAAAAAACTAGACCACCTGATTACTACTACTACTAATAATAATAATAATACTCTTTATTTATGCCCCGCCACCATCTCCCCCAATGGGGACTCGGGGCGGCTTACATGAGTCCAAGCCCAAGCAGCAAATTACAGCAAAATAAAACCAAAAACACAAGCAGAAAACAACATCATCATTACATAAAAACATATGAATACATTAGCAATATAAAATTACAATACACACAATCGCAGTGACAATGGGCAGAACAAAATGATTAAAAAACTCAGGTGAGATAAAAGGAGGAGCAGAATATTTGCAAAGGGGCGCTCATAAAAAAATGGGGTCGTGGGACCAAGCTTTCCTACGAGGGGGGGTGGGTGGGTGGGACATGTACTCCAGTGACAGAAACGTTGAGGGTGAGCAATAATGTGAGGTTGTGTAGCTACTCCCCAAAGGCACAACGGAAGATCCAGGTTTTAAGATCCTTTTTAAAGGTTTCTAGGGCAGGGGCTTTCCTAATCTCTCCAGGTAATGAGTTCCAGAGTTGGGGGGCCACAGAGGAGAAGGCTCTCTCCCTTGTGCCCGCAAGGGGAGCTTGTGAATCTGGCAGGGGCGAAAGAAGGGCCTCCCTCAAAGATCGGAGGGCCTGGCCTGGTTCATGGAGAGAGATACGGTCTCAAAGGTCCACCGGGGGAGGGGGACAACAGCCTTGCGAACACTACTTTACCCATAATGTCTGGGAATCGCCAGAAGGCGAAACGGAGGGCTGCACAAACACAACAAGGACCAAGGACCAAAAGCACAATAATCCCAACTAAACAGCTCAGGGGAAGATCTCAGGGGCTCACATGTCTTTACACTAATGCACAGAGCGTGGGAAATAAACAAGACGAACTCCAACTTTTAGCACAACACCACAAATATGATATCATAGGGATCACTGAAACCTGGTGGGATGACTCCTATCGCTGGAATGTAGATATCGAGGGGTATAACCTCTTTCACAGAAACCGAACAAAGGGGAGAGGAGGCGGAGTAGCCTTATATGTCAAAAACTCTTATGCTGCAGAAGAGATTCAAGACAGCAATCTGGGAAACCAGCTTGAAAGCATCTGGATAAGAATCAAGGGAACTGGGACTCAAAAAGATGTCGCTGTAGGCGTCTACTACAGACCCTCAAGCCAGGAGGAAGAACTTGATGAAGTCTTCTGCCAACAGTTGACCAAACAGGCACAGAGAAGAGATGTAGTAGTCATGGGCGATTTCAACTATCCCGATATTTGCTGGAAAACAAACTCAGCCAAGAGTACAAAGTCCAACAAATTCCTCGCTTGCCTTGCAGACAATTTCATGGTCCAGAAGGTAGAAGAGGCAACAAGGGGATTGGCTACTCTTGATCTTATCCTAACAAATGCGGAAGACCTGATCGATGCGGTCGAAGTGGTAGGATCCTTAGGGGCAAGTGACCATGTGCTCCTGCAATTTGAGGTACAAAGGAAGGCCGAAACTAAGACAAGTCAAACCCTCATTTTAGACTGTAGGAGAGCTGATTTCCAAAAAATGAAGGAAACGCTGAGCAGCATTCCGTGGACACAGATACTAAAAGACAAGGGAGTTACGGATGGATGGGAATTTCTCAAGAGTGAAATACTCAAGGCGCAATTGCAAACTGTGCCAACAAAGAGAAAAAATAGCACAAGTGCAAAGAAGCCAGAATGGATGTCCAAAGAACTTCTAAAAGAGACATGCACAAGAAGTGGAAAAAGGGAGAAATCACCAAAGAAGAATTCAAACAAATAGCCAACACGTGTAGGAAAAAGGTCCGCAAGGCTAAAGCAGAAAACGAGCTCAGGCTTGCCAGGGACATTAAAAACAATAAAAAGGGCTTCTATTTTTATGTCAGTAGAAAAAGAAAAAACAAGGAGGCGATAGGACCTCTTCAAGGAGAAGATGGGGCAATGCTGACAGGGGATAGGGAAAAGGCAGAACTACTTAATGCCTTCTTTGCCTCGGTCTTCTCACAAACAGAGAGTCTTCAACCTCAGCAAGATGGAGTGGATGAGGGATTGGAGGACATCCAACCCCAAATTGGGAAAGAAGTCGTCCAGGAATACCTGGCCGCTCTAAATGAGTTCAAGTCCCCTTTCAGGGCCAGATCAACTACACCCCAGAGTATTGAAGGAACTAGCGGAAGTCATTTCGGAACCATTGGCAACCATCTTTGAGAGTTCTTGGAGAACGGGAGAAGTTCCAGCAGATTGGAGGAGGGCCAATGTGGTCCCAATCTTCAAGAAGGGAAAAAAGGATGACCCAAACAACTACCGTCCGGTCAGCCTCACGTCGATACCGGGCAAGATTCTGGAAAAGATTGTTAAGGAAGTGGTCTGCAAACACTTAGAAACAAATGCAGTCATCGCTAATAGTCAACATGGATTTATCAAAAACAAGTCATGCCAGACTCATCTGATCTCTTTCTTCGATAGAGCTACAAGCTGGGTGGATGTGGGGAATGCCATGGATGGAGCGTACCTGGATTTCAGGAAGGCCTTCGACAAGGTCCCCCATGACCTTCTGGCAAGGAAACTAGTCCAATGTGGGCTAGGCAAAACTATGGTGAGGTGGATCTGTAATTGGTTAAATGGACGAACCCAGAGGGTGCTCACTAATGCTTCCTCTTCATCCTGGAAAGAAGTGACAAGTGGAGTGCTGCAGGGTTCCGTCCTTGGCCCGGTCCTGTTCAACATCTTTATTAATGACTTAGATGAAGGGCTAGAAGGCATGATCATCAAGTTTGCAGACGACACCAAATTGGGAGGGATAGCCAATACTCCAGAGGACAGGAGCAGAATTCAAAACGATCTTGACAGATTAGAGAGATGGGCCAAAACTAACAAAATGAAGTTCAACAGTGACAAATGCAAGAGACTCCACTTTGGCAGAAAAAATAAAATGCAAAGAGACAGAATGGGGGATGCCTGGCTCGAGAGCAGTACGTGTGAAAAAGATCTTGGAGTCCTCGTGGACAACAAGTTAAACATGAGCCAGGAATGTGATGTGGCGGCAAAATAAGCCAATGGGATTTTGGCCTGCATCAATAGGAGCATAGTGTCTAGATCTAAGGAAGTAATGCTACCCCTCTATTCTGCTTTGGTTAGACCACATCTGGAATATTGTGTCCAATTCTGGGCACCACAATTCAAGAGAAATATTGACAAGCTGGAATGTGTCCAGAGGAAGGCGACTAAAATGATCAAGGGTCTGGAGAACAAGCCCTATGAGGAGCGGCTTAGGGAACTGGGCATGTTTAGCCTGAAGAAGAGAAGGATGAGAGGAGATATGATAGCCATGTATAAATATGTGAGAGGAAGCCACAGGGAGGAGGAGGAGGGAGCAAGCTTGTTTTCTGCTTCCCCGGAGACTAGGACACAATGGGACAATGGCTTCAAACTACAAGAGAGGAGATTCCATCTGAACATGAGGAAGAACTTTCTGACTGTGAGAGCCGTTCAGCAGTGGAATTCTCTGCCCCGGAGGGAGTGTGGTGGAGGCTCCTTCCTTGGAAGCTTTTAAGCAGAGGCTGGATGGCCATCTGTCAGGGGTGATTTGAATGCAATATTCCTGCTTCTTGGCAGAATGGGGTTGGACTGGATGGCCCATGAGGTCTCTTCCAACTCTTTGATTCTATGATTCTATGACTGTGATTTCCTCTGCCAAGTTTTCCTTCACAACAAACATCATTCTCAGCCTCACCATTTATCTTATCTGATCCTGGAAGGGGAAAACCTGAATCAAATGATTATCCCTAATCACTGATCCATCACAAGAACAAAAAACTAGTTTCCTTGGCTGGCTGACCCCTTGGGCACAGGACAGTGGAATGTCCTCATCCTCTCTGGACACAATGCCCCTCTTCCGTCCTGCCTCCCTCTCCCTGATTTGCGAAGGAGCCGAAGAGGGAGGGAGTTTTGAAACTTTCAAACCTGTATTTTGCCTATAAAAATGCCTGTAAATTCTGAATTGGTATGCTTGTAGTGGAACTATCCCTGCAATGCATCCGATCTCAGCTGAATCGCTCATAAAGACACCTCGATCGCCAGCTTCTTCCGCTTTGGTGGGGATTTATTATTTTAATATTTTCGCTACTGGAATTGGCTTTGCTGCCCTCACCAAGGTTCCAGGACCCACTTTGGTGCGGTCCTCAGGATCTCCTCGGCTGGGGAGATCCTCCTAAAAGAGGCTCGATATTATTAGTAACTACAAATCCCAAGCTTTAATCTCCCCAAACTCTGCCAGTGTTCACATTTGGGTATACTGAGTACCAAGTTTGGTTCAGATCCATTATAGCCTGAGTCCACAGTCATCTCTGGATGGAGGTGAACTACAATGCCAAAACTTAAGGTCAATGCCTACTAAACCCTTCCAGTATTTTCTGCTGGTCATGGGAGTTCTGTGTACCAAGTTTGAGTCAATTCCATTGTTGGTGGAGTTCGGAAAGCTCTTGGGTTGCAGGTTTACTATAAATCCCAGCAACTACGACTCCCAAAAGACAAAATCCATTTTTAAGGGATGGTCACTCCTCGAGTTAGTAGGTGCCTTGTGGCCAAATTTGGTGGCAATTTGTCCAGCGGATCTTGAGTTATGATGTCACTCAAAATGAACAGAACATTTATATATAGAGATAGAACATCTTACATGGGGTTGGTTTCCCTCCGGTAAGCTAGTTGAACCGATTGATCATGTCACAAAAGGATGTATGTCTAAAAAGTGCATTATCAACATTAAAAGTTTGGAAAACTCTGACTTAAGAGTGTCTCTGGGGTCAGACACCACTGTTCTCCCAATGTGAATGCTGTGTCTATGTAGAGTTCAATTCTCCGAGAAGCTCTTTTCACACGCTATGGATTTATAGGGTTTCTCCCCAGGGTGAGTTCATTGGTGTGAACCTATTATTATTATTAATTATTAACTTTATTTGTCCCCCGCGAGCATCTCCCGAAGGACTCGATGCGGCTTACGAAGGCCAAGGCCACAAAACACAATACAAACAATATAACACCAAAAGCAAATTAAAAACAGTTAAAGCAATATTAACAACATGCAATAGATAGTATATCAAGACACAATAAAAACTGGGCCGGGCCAGAGTAGTGGGTACAGGATTGAAAGTGCTGATGTGGCAGGAGGTATACGAGGATTATCGGGCAAGTGCAGTGTGCGGTGTGCAATCATCTTAGTTCTACTAAAGGTGCTTCGAGGACTTGTTATTGGAGATTTCCTATTCTGGGAAGGCACATCGGAACAGCCAGGTCTTCAAGTTCTTTCTAAAGACTGCCAATGTAGGGGCCTGTCTAAGATCTTTGGGGAGGGTGTTCCAGAGTCGGGGGGCAGCCACAGAAAAGGCCCTGTCTCGTGTCCCCACCAGCTGCGCTTGTGAGGCCGGCGGAATCACGAGTAGGGCCTCACCAGATGACCAAAGTGAACGTGTGGGTTCATAGATGGAGATGCGGTCACTCAGGTAGGCAGGTCCCAAACCGTTTAGGGCTTTGTAGGTAAGCACCTGCACCTTGAATTGGGCTCGGAAAATAAATGGCAGCCAGTGGAGCTCAACAGGAGGGTTGACCTCTCTCTGTAAGGAGCCCCAGTTAGCATCCTGCCTGCTGATCGCTGGACTAGTTGGAATTTCCGAGCCGTTTTCAAGGGCAGCCCCACGTAGAGCGCATTACAGTAATCCAATCTGGAGGTGACCAAGGCATGGACCACTCCGGCCAGATCAGCCTTTGCGAGGTATGGTCCTGATCTGCGGCTGAAGCTCTGTCCACACTCCAGGCATGTCTAGGGTTTCTCCCCAACGTGAATCCTTTGAAGTGTATGTATACTTCCATTCTGAGTGAAGCTCTGTCCACTCTCTAGGCATTTATCAGGTTTCTCCCCAATGTGAGTCCTTTGATGTCTATATGTAGATTTCCAGTCTCACTGAAGCTCTGTCCACACTCCAGGCATACGTACGGTTTCTCCCCAGTGTGAGTCCTCGGATGTGTGTGTAGATCTCCACTCAGGGCAAAGCTCTGCCCACACTCCAGGCATGTACAGGCTACTTTATTTGTACTCCACTGCTGCTTTGGTACATGAGGAAGAACAACCATGGTGGCATTTTAGGTATTTTAATCGTTTTCTCAGGGTCTGTGTTTTAATTGTTAATTATGTTATCAGTATCATTATGTTTAATGTATTGTCGAAGGCCCCCAATCATGATGTTTATTTGATAATTAAGGTGCAGGTGCTCACCTACAAAGCCCTGAACGGTTTGGGACCAGCCTACCTGCGTGACCGCATCTCCGTCTACGAACCCACGCGTTCCCTTCGTTCATCTGGAGAGGCCCTGCTCGTGATCCCGCCTGCGTCGCAAGCGCGTTTGGTGGGGACGCGAGACAGGGCCTTTTCCATGGTGGCCCCCCACCTCTGGAACGCCCTCCCGAAAGATCTTAGACAGGCCCCTACACTGGCAGTCTTCAGAAAGAACCTGAAGACCTGGCTGTTCCGATGTGCCTTCCCCGATTAGGAAATCTCCAATACCAAGTCCCAGAAGCACTTTAGTAGAAATTAAGATTGCCGCACACTGCACACGCCCTCTAATCCTTACATATCACATCAGCACTTTTAATTCTGTACCCTTCACTCTGGCCCGGCCCAGTTTTATTGTGTTTTGGTGTATTGATTATTGCTTGTTGTTTTGTTGTTTAATATTGCTTTAATTGTTTTTAATTTGCTTTAGGTTGTGTATTGTTATGTTGTGTGTTGAGTCCTTGGCCTTTGTAAGCTGCATCGAGTCCTTCGGGAGACGCTAGCGGGGGACAAATAAAGTTAATAATAATAATAATAATAATAATAATACTAATCTTAATTTATACCCCACCACCATCTCCCCCAACGGGGACTCGGGGCGGCTTACATGAGGCCAAGCCCAGGCAGCGAATCACAAAATGTTTATTTATGTGTTTATTTCCTATTCTTCTCTCCCGGCCTTCTCTCCCCGCCCCCCCCCCCCCCGGGGGACTCAGGGCGGCCTCACATAGGCATCAACGATGCTTGCAATGCAGACATCACAAAAATACAATTAAAACAGTCAAAACGTCTTAAAGACATCATACAAATCAGGCAATAAATTCATTTAACAATAATATTAGCGTGCCAGTAAAACCAAAAATCAAGCCAGGAAATTCAATGTTGCAAAATTGAATTTCAAAAAATGCGATACAATAAAATAAAAACCGAAACGCAAACGACAACACAGTAAAATACAAAAACATATGAATATAACAAGGAATATATACAAAAAGCATAGGAGTACAAAGAACAAACACAAGGACAGTGAGCAGGCCGCATGTACAATAAAAGGATTGAAAACTCAGGGTGAGATCAAAGGAGCGGATTATTATAGGCAAGGGAGCGCTTGCTCAGAGAGAGAGAGAGAGACAGGCGGGGTTGTAAACGGGGGGGGGGGGGGGGCTCCAAGGACAAAAGCCTTGAGGGGAGCAATAGCATAAGGTCGTGTGGATACTCCCCAAAAGCGCATCGGAAGAGCCAGGTGTTGAGGTCCTTCTTGAAGGTTCCTAAGGTGGGGCTTTCCCAATCTCTCCAGGCAATGATTTCCAGAGTGGGGGGGCCACAGAGAAGGCTCTCCCCCTATGAAAGTTTTGGGACTACACGTTGGCAGGCTGCAGGAAAGTGGGGTCTGACCTAACAAGGGCTTCTCCAAGGAGGGAGAAAAATGATGTGGTAACATTTGAATGCCTGAGGATGAATGGGTGTACACGTGGTGTGAATGTTGAGTGAAAATGTAATTCTCCAATGTAATTACAAATCCAGTGTAGTTGCATAGAATCTGCATGTCTGTATGTCCAATGTCATACTTTTGTCTAAATGTTTTTCTGTAATCTGATACACCCCCCCACACTGGAAATTGCAATACAAAGAACCTATGCTTCAAAGTTATTGAAAAGTCATTCACGACATTCTCCCCAGTAGTTAGTCATTGCAGGCCTTAATATTATACTGGCGTTTCCTTTGATGTGAACTTTGAGTGAAGCTCTGTCCCCACTCCAGGCATGTATTGTGTTTCTCTCTAGTGTGAGTTTTTTCGATGTGAAAATAGAGTTTCACTCCAAGCAAAACTCTTTCCACACTCCAGGCATTTATAGGGTTTCTCCCCAGTGTGAGTCCTTCCATGTGAACGCAGGTTTTCACTCCTAGCAAAACTCTTTCCACACTCCAGACATTTATAGGGTTTCTCCCCAGTGTGAATCCTTTGATGTTTACGTAAACTTCCACTCTCAGTGAAGCTCTTTCCACACTCTAGGCATGAATAGGGTTTCTCCCCAGTGTGAATCCTTTGATGTGAACGTAGACCTGAACTTTGAGTGAAGCTCTCTCCACACTCTAGGCATGTATAGGGTTTCTCCCCAGTGTGAGTCCTTTGATGTGAACGTAGATTTCCACTTCGAGCAAAGCTCTGTCCACACTCTGGGCATGTATAGGGTTTCTCCCCAGTGTGAATCATTTGATGTTTACGTAGATTTCCACTCTCGAAGAAGCTCTTTCCACACTCTAGGCATGAATAGGGTTTCTCCCCAGTGTGAGTCTGTTGATGCGAACGTAGACCTGAAATGCGGATGAAGCTCTTTCCACATTCTAGGCATGTATAGGGTTTCTCCCCAATGTGAGTCCTTTGATGGTAACGTAGATTTGAACTCTGAGTAAAATTCCTTCCACATTCCAGGCATGTATAGGGTTTCTCCCCAGTGTGAATCCTTTGATGTGAACGTAGACCTGAACTTTGAGTGAAGCTCTCTCCACACTCTAGGCATTTATAGGGTTTCTCCCCAGTGTGAGTCCTTTGATGTGAACGTAGATGCCCTCTCTGAGTGAAGCTCTTGCCACACTCTAGGCATATATAGGGTTTCTCCCCAGTGTGAGTCCTTTCATGCGAACGTAGATTTCCACTTCGAGTAAAGCTCTGTCCACACTCTGGGCATGTATAGGGTTTCTCCCCAGTGTGAATCATTTGATGTTTACGTAGATTTCCACTCTCGGAGAAGCTCTGTCCACACTCTAGGCATGAATAGGGTTTCTCCCCAGTATGAGTCCTTTGATGTGACTGTAGATGTGGCCTCTGAGCAAAGTTCTGTCCACACTCTGGGCATGTATAGGGCTTCTCCCCAGTATGAGTCCTTTGATGTGAACATAGACCTGAACTGTGGCTGAAGCTCTGTCCACAGGCTAAGCATGTATAGGGTTTCTCCGCCATATCAACAGGGTGTTTAATTGCAATACAGATTCTTGACTCCTTCTTTCTTTCTTATCTGTGGGGTGAAGAATTCTGCAAGATCATCACCTTGAGAGGATTTCTTCTTCCTATGTTATTGGTTTCTTTGCTGCACCCAAGAGGTGGCTCCACAGAATCCCCATTTACCTGGTTAAGAAAGAAGCAAAAGATGATGATGATGATGATGATTATATTTATAGCCCGTTTTATCTCCCCTCATGGATACTCAAAGCAGCAGAACATAAAACATCAGCAGACAACTTAAAATATAAAAATATGCAAACATTAAAACTGAGTGAAATATAAATGGTATTTTAAAACTCCCAGTTAACAGCCATTAAAACATACTCAAGGTTAGAAACCACAGAACCGCCTGAATTGACCTTATAATCTTCTTCTTTAAAAGCCTGCCTGAAGTTTTATTTATTTATTTGGTGCATTTGTTAACCGCCATTCTCAGCCCTTAGCCTGCTGCAGTCAGGACAATAGGGAGGGGGCCAATTTGGGAGTTCCAGAGTCGAGGGGCAGACACCGAGAAGGCCCTCTCTCTCATTCCCACCAACCGAGCTTGAGAAGGAAGTGGGACCAAGGGAAGGGCCTCTCGGCGCCCAGGCAGGTCCGCATAAGGCAGTGCTTCTCAACCTGGGGGGCAGGACCCCTGGGAGGGCCACAAGGGGGCTTTCAGAGGGGTCGCCAAATATCAGACGGTCCTGTGAAGGAGAAAGGCTTGCAGGGGGGAGTAGTTAACTAGAGGATACCTAGGATTGTTTTGCAGAGATGAAAGATTAGGGGGAAAGGACCAGAACCTATTGGCAGTTGTTTTTCCAGAGGCATCAGACCTTTCCAAAAACAAGACAGATGAGATATCAAACAGCAGAATTGGCTAAGAGTGATTGACATGAACAGGAAAGAAATACTATAGGATAAAGTATAAGATTTATTGTATAACTAGCCGTGCCCTGCCAGGCGTTGCTGTGGCCCAGTCTGGTGATCTGGAAAATAAAGTAATGAGAAAGGGTTGGTTTCTAATCTATGTAATTCCTTTCTGCTTGTGAGTAAACAGTATTTCTTGTTGTTTCTGAACTCCACCAGCAATGGATTTGAACCAAACTTGGCTCCCATGACCAATGGAAAACACTGGAAGGGTTTGATGGGCACTGACCTTGAGTTTGGGAGTTGTAGTTCACCTATATCCAGAGAGCACTGTGGACTCATGCAATGGTAGATCTGGACCAACTTGGCACGAAGACTCAATATGCCCAAATGTGAACACTGGTGGAGTCTGGGGAAAATAGATCTTGACATTTGGGAGTTGTAGTTGCTGGGATTTATAGTTCACCTACAATCAAAGAACATTCTGAACTCCACCAACGACAGAATTGGCTCAAACTTCCCACATGGAATCCCCATGACCATCAGAAAATACTGTGTTTTCTTATGGTCTCTGGTGACCCCTCTGACACTCCCTCGCGACCCCCTCAGGGGTCCCGACCCCCAGGTTGGGAAACACTGATTTAAGTCAATAATTCATGGAAACGTAAGGGAAATATGATACAGTGGTGGTTTTGTAAATGAAACGTTCTGGATACCTTAATTTGGGTTCAGATACATAGATTTATAAAGGAAATAAAACAATAAATGGTGTATGGGTTACAAAGATGGGAACTCAAAAGAAATGTGATATATTTGAATAATGTTGACGAGAAATACAGTTAAAGTTTTGCTATGGAAACGTAATGAAAATGAACAAAGAAGGAAACATTTGGGAACAAGATGGCCTTTGACCTTGTGCATATGAAGGAAGGTTCTTACATTATTGATCAAATGTTCTGAAGGTTTATTTGCAAAAGTTCCATTTACATATGAAATGGTTCATTCAATTGTAATGATGATGATGATATGGTTACTTGTAATTGTGAAAATGTATTTCTGGTTTAAGAAACTGAGATGTGAGACAACTAAAATTTAGAGGTTACTTTACTATATGTTGCATATAGATTTAAAAATGAAATCAATATGCAAGAGGAGGAATATGTAATAAGAAATTCAATGTGCAGATTTGGCAAATATGAATTTAATAGGATGTGTGGGAATGAATGGAAGGATGTGTGGTTGGAGTTAATCATTTTGGAAACACCAGTATAATATTAAGGCCTGCAATGACTAACTACCTGCTTGCTGGAGTTGTGATCAAAACCTGCTAATGAGAATTGATAAGAACTGTGATAATGACTCTTTCAAGTTAAGGAAATGTTTGCAACATTCCTCATGTTAAGAAGGAAGTCAACATAAGGTCAACACCAATCAAGAAGATCAACATCTGGCCAGGAAACTGAGATGGAGCCAGGATAGCTGAGGTCCATCATTAATTTACAACTTTGGGATGACATGAGCAAAATATTCCTATAAAAGACTCAGTCTAATAATGCTCAAAGTGTGGCCGACAGAGATGCTGTCCACCCGCTATGCTCTGCTCCGTGGGAAGGAGAGAGATCGTGTACCCAAGGAGAGTGACAGATCTGCTCTGGGAAAGCATGATTCTGGTCACTTTGGGGCTTCTCTCTCAAGGGAAGAGGAAGAAGAAGTGCGCTTTTAGAGTCTGGGATTTTGTGCAGGAGTCAGGTTCTGCTGTAAGGAAAACAGAGGTCTGGTCCTTGGCATTGTGCTTAGGGAAGAAGTTTTGGCATTTCAGCATTCTGAAGTTTTGGCGTGATGGAACTCTGCATTGGAAGGGCTGCAGGAAAGCAGGGTCTGGCCTAACAGGTGCTTCTCCAAGGAGGGAGAAAAGGATATGGTAATATATTGTCGAAGGCTTTCATGGCTGGAATCACTAGGTTCTTGTGGGTTTTTTCGGGCTATATGGCCATGTTCTAGAGGCATTTCTCCTGACGTTTCGCCTGCATCTATGGCAAGCATCCTCAGAGGTAGTGAGGTCTGTTGGAAACTAGGAAAATGGGTTTATCTATCTGTGGAATGGCTGGGGTGGGGCAAAGAGCTCTTTCCTGCTGGAGCTAGGTGTGAATGTTTCAACTGATCACCTTCATTAGCATTTGAAGGCCTGGTTGAGCCTGGGAAAATCCCCTGTTGAGAGGTGTTAAGATGTGCCTGGTTGTTTCCTCTCTGCTGTTTTGCTGTTGTAATTTTAGAGTTTTTTTAACACTAGCAGCCAGATTTTGTTCATTTTCATGGTCTCTTCCTTTCTGTTGAAATTGTCCACATGCTTCTTGTGGATTTCAATGGCTTCTCTGTGTAGTCTGACATGGTGGTTGTGAGAGTGGTCCAGCATTTCTGTGTTCTCTAATAATATGCTGGTTCCTGCAGAGGTGAGAGGATCCCTCTTGTCCTTTGCTGAACGTAGCATTGGTTGGATTTTCTTGGTGGGTCTGTAAGTGGTTTGTATGTTGTTTCCTCCTCAGTTTCCCTCTGCGGTCAGTGGTTCCCTTGATGTATGGCAGGAACACTTTCCCTCTGGGTGGATCTTCATCTTGACTCTCGTGGCTTCTTATCGGTGGTCTTGCAGCTCTTCTGATGCCTGAGGTGGAGTCTCCCTTGGCCTGGAGAGCCCAGTTGAGGTGGTTCAGTCCATCTTGGAGAAGGTGGGCTTCGCAGATTCTTTTTGCACGGTCTGCCAAGGCTTTAATGGGGCTTCTTTTTTGTCAGCCATAGCAGAGCACCTGATGATATGGTAATACTTTGGATGCATGTGGATGGATGCGTGTACATGTGGTGTGAATGCTGAGTGAAAATGTAACTCCCCTTTGTTTGTTAACCAATGTAATTGTGAATCCAATATAGTTGCATAGAATCTGTATGTCTGTCTGTCCAATGTCATACTTTTGTCTAAATGTTTTTCTGTAATCTGATATACCTTCTCACACTGGAAATTGCAATACAAAGAACCTATGCGTCAAAGTTATTGAAAAGTCATCCATGACATAAGTAAAGAAACAAGCATCTTCTTTGGTAAACTCATGGTAAGAAGCCAAACGAATAGTAACAGGACTTCAATTTCACAAATGGGATTTAATGATACATTCATACAAGAATATCTCACCATCTGTATCAATCTTTGCTTGCTTTAATGAAAGCTGAAAACGAGACCTTACAACAAATAAGTAAGGCTATGAGTTGTTTAACTGTACAAGCAAATTTGAGAGACTGGAAAGAAAAAACGATCAAGTTGTTAACAGGAGGGCATTCAGGGGCCTTCCTGGAAGTAAGGGGTTACGAGTTTCATTGTGTTACGGTGTACTGTTTTTACTGCTTACTGTTATTGCTTAGTGTTTTGATTTGCTTTTGGTTTATGTGTATTGGTTATATTGCTGTTTTATTGTGTAAGCCGCATCGAGTCCTTCGGATGATGTTAGCGGGGTGCCAATAATAATAATAATAATAATAATAATAATAATAATGTAATAAAATTACATTATTGGGTAAGAACGGACTATAAAGGATGGAGTAAGCTTGTCAAATATTCTTGGGGAGAAGATACCCTGAGATTGAAAATAGAAACCTTGGAAAAAACTGGATGCTGAAGAAAATTGGGTCTGTGATATAGTTCCTATGCCTATGAATGTGGGGAAATGGTTTTGGGTTTCCGTATCCAGGAAAACCATATGCAGAAGGTCCAAATATAGAAACTTAAATGAAACAATTGATATTGACAGATGTAACAAATGGGAAATGGGATGTGTATGTCCTTTAACAGTTAAGCAAGTTGGCGAATGTTCTTAGTTTACCATAACACATAAAAACGCAGCGGCACAGAAGAGGCGACCTCAAAAAAGAGCTGAACCACCTATCAGTTTGGGGGTCCTCCTGGACTCAGCACTGACACTTGATGCACAGGTGTGGGCGGTGGACGGGAGAGCCTTTGCACAAAAAAACCCGTGCGCCAACTGCGACCATACCTCATGAAGTCTGATTTGACCATGGTGATCCATGCGTTAGTTACCTCTAGGCTGGATTACTGCAACGCACTCTACATGGGGCTACCCTTGAAGACGGCCCGGAAATTACAACTTGTCCAACGCTCGGCAGCCAGATTAATAACCGGGGCGATTTACAGGGAGCGGTCAACCCCCCTGTTCAAGGGGCTTCATTGGCTGCCATTCATTTTCCGGTCCCAGTTCAAGGTACAGGTTCTCACCTATAAAGCCAAAACGGTTTGGGACCCTTCATGACCGTATCTCTCTCCATGAATCAGCCCGGAGCCCTTCATTCTTCGGGGAGACCCTCCTTTCACCCTTGCCAGTATCACAGGCCCGTCTTGTGGGTACAAGGGAGAGAGCCTTCTCTTCTGTGGCCCCCCGACTTTGGAACTCACTGCCCGGAGAGATGAGGAAAGCCCCTACCTTAGAAACCTTTAAAAAGAATCTTAAGACCTGGCTCTGCCGTTGCGCTTTTGGAGAGTGGCCATACAAGCCTGGTGCTCCCCTCATCGCTTTCCTCCTTGGAGTACACCTCCCCTTCTATGAAGGCCTGTTTACAACCCCGTCTCTCTGTGAGCTCTCCCTCGCAAATAATCCGCTCCTTTTATCTCACCCTGAGTTTTTAATCATTTTATTGTTCATGCGTACCACTCACTGTTATTGTGTTGTTTATTGCATTCTTTGTTCTTTGCATACTGCTGATTGTATTAATATGTTTCTGTATTCTATTGTGTTGTTGTTTGCGTTTCGGTTTTTATTTTGTTGTATCTTGTCTTATTGTAATTTGCTGTCTGGGCTCGGCCTCATGTAAGCCGCCCCGAATCCCTGTTGGGGGAGATGGTGGCGGGGTATAAATACAGTTGTTGTTGTTGTTGTTGTTATTATTATTATTATTATTATTATTATTATTACTACTACTACTACTACTACCACTACTATCAGACGTTCTGGTGCATGCGCAGGAAAGAGGAAAGGTCCAATGGACCCTCCCCACTGCTGTGTGAGAGGGAAATCTCATGGCCAGCTGCCCCAGATCTCACGAGAGGGGGCAGAAGAAGAGTGTGACGATGTGTAAGTTTTATTCTTTGGTTATGTGTAGTTTGGACAGTGGTTTAGGGATGGTAAGTATGGGAGATTATGTTTTGTTGGGGAGAGTGGCTTGATGGTAGCTGAGTTGCCATAGCAACAGGGGAGGAGCCAACCGCCTCTTCGGGAGGCATCTGTGTTTTAAAAAGTCAGTCAGTGGCCGGAGAGCTACTGAGAGGACACTGAATCTTTTGGTGGAGATTCAGGAAATGAGTCAGTGGCCGGAGAGCTACTGAGAGGACACTGAATCTTTTGGTGGAGATTCAGGGAATGAGTCAGTGGCCGGAGAGCTGCTGAGAGGACACTGAATCTTTTGGTGGAGATTCAGGGAATGTGTCTGTAGCCAGTGTGCTATAGGGAAAAACTGAATCTCTTGGAGATTCAGGGAATCAATTGGTGACCAAAGTGGTTGCAGAGAAGGACCCGGTACAGGGGGTTGTTGATTCTGAATTAAGAATCAAGGTTTGGCTGGGTTTAAGCCTGTTGTGCCAGCTGTGAAACCTTATGAAGTGTTTGCCTGAGTTTACTCATGAAACCTTTCCAGTGTATCCATCAAGATTTGTGCCTCTTTTGAAGAACAGTTATACATTGTTATACTCCTGTTCTCCTCAAGTCCTGCCTGATACAGTTTCTTCTAAGTTGAACAGCTTGCAATAGTGCAGTCAGCCAGAGATAGTAAATGCTACGCTATCCACTGAATAAAACCTTCTGTCATTAACAGTTCCTTTATAAAATAGCTTCTAGGCTGATATTGATCGTTGCCCGGCTTCCCTCATAGATTAGGTGGCAGTGGGTGTTTTACCACTCGCACCTTCACATTTGGTGGCATTCGGTGGCATTAAAACGGTCTCCTTTACAATTGGTGGCAACAGTTTAATAACGACTTCTTCGGGCAGAAGAAGAGGAAGGAGGAGAAGGCCGGGCACAGGCGGCGAGGGCTGAGGCGAAACCGGAGGTGGCGGGTGAAAGGGAAGGGAGGAAAGCGCCCAAGGGGAAGAAGGGCCCTTCCCTCCGCCTTGGAGATGGGCCAAAGCGGGAATTGCCTCCAAGGCGATGGTGGAAGAGGCCTGCAGGGTGAGTGACCAGGAGGGGAGGGAACCATTTAGGAAGAGCCTCCTTGGGCTTAGGGAGGGGGGTGTCTTTGGAGCCCCACTCACTCACTCACTCACTCAACAATAATAGGAAGCAGGGGGCATTGGGGTCATAGAATCAAAGAGTTGGAAGAGACCTCATGGGCCATCCAGTCCAACCCCATTCTGCCAAGAAGCAGGAATATTGCATTCAAATCACCCCTGACAGATGGCCATCTAGCATCTGTTCACACCCTGGGAGGGGCCTCTGGCCACTCCCTTCAGGAAACTAACACGGGGTGTGGCCTATCAGGAAGCCACGCCTCCTGTCATTCTCCCCATGCTTACGGCCAATCTTTAGAATTCTGTGGTTTACATCTAGACACAGATTGCTTCTCACACGGACAGTTTTATGTTGCGTGTTCTAGAGACAACCAACCAGACAATCCCTAGATCTGCACAGACAAAGGCATAACAGTACATATTGTATACCCACAAGCACTGTGAAATCACATCTATTAGAAGCCTGCTCTTTCTCCTCCCTTTCCCTCCCATTTAGCCAGACTAGGCCGCAGGACCTTCCTAAGGGGAAGATGGGCTCCTTCCTCGCATTCCCAGGATTCCAACGGATATGCCATTTCAATTTAAGAGTCTGCAATTCCCAATTTGACTGGCGTTTGCAATCACCATCAGCAAAGCACAAGGCAAATCAACAGAATTGTGTGGGTCAGATCTAGACACCGATTGCTTCTTACATGGAAAATATGTTGCGTGTTCTAGAGTTGGCAAACCAGACAGTCTCTATATCTGCAGCATTATGAAAAAACATAAATTAGAAACCAACTCTTACTCTTTTCTTTCTTCTCAATTGAACCAGACTGGGACACAGCAACACGTGGCCGGGTACAGCTAGTACACAAGATAGTGAGCGAAAACTCCAGAGAACAGGACCAGGAGTCAAAGTGACCTCAACAGACTAGAGAGCTAATTGGCCAAAGGTAACAAGATGAATGTCAACAAGGGAAATGCAAGATACGCCACGTAGAAAGTGAAATGAAATGCACAGATACAGGATGTGTGAAGCCTGGCTACACAACAGAGTTACATGTGAAAGGGATTTCAGAGTCTTCATGGCCAACAAGGAGAACGTGGGCCAACAGTGCGATGCAGCAGCCAAAAGAGGCAATAGGGTTTGGGCTGCATCACAAGGAGTGTCCGGATGGAGGGAAGTCCGGGCGCCTCTCTCTTCTGCTTCGGTCAGACCTCTTCACCTGGAATCACACTGGGTCCAGTTCTGGGCCCCACGGTTCAAAAGAGAGATGGACTCTAAGCTGGAAGGTGAACAGAGGAAGAGGGAGACTCAAGGGATCAAAGCTCTGGAGACCATGAACAGTCCCTCTGAAGAGGAGCGCTGTTCAGCCACAGAAGAAAAGGTTGGGAGGAGGAGACATGGAAGTACGTGGAAGGGTGTCCTAAGGAAGAGGGAGAGGCTTCCTTCTGCTGCCCTGGAGACGAGGACTCTGTGGAGCCGTGGGTTCCAGTGACAGGAAAGAACATGAGGAAGAACTTCCTGACCATAGGGAGACCTGTTCAGCAGTGGAACTCTCTGCCTCAGGGTCCAGTGGAAGCTCCTTCCTTGGAGGCTTCTAAACAGAGGCTGTCAGGGTACTTTGAGTTGTTTGCATGTAATGTTTGCAAATTGGTACGTTATAAATTTACGCTGATGCTTTTGTGTTAAGCCTCTTGTGTCCTGGTGAGGTTTGGGGGGGGGGGGATGGATCATGGATTATGGTGTCTGCAGTACCTTCACCCGCTTCAGCCCCTTCTTCCACAACCCCCACTGCAACCCCCACGAATGAGGGACCTGGACCACAGTTGGCTCACAGCCCCTCCCCATGACCCACTTTACATCCTAGTGAGGTCTGGGGGAGGATGGACCACGGATGATGGTTTTTGCAGTACTTCCACCCACTTTAGCCCCTGCCTCCACAGACCACTGCAACCCCCACTAATGATGGACCTGGACCAAATTGGGACACCCCTCCCACATGACCTGCGTTACATCCTGGTGAAGTTTTTGGGGGGGGGGGTGGAACATGGACGATGGGGTTTGCAGCCCCTTCACCTGCCTCCAGGGACCACTGCGAACCCCACCCCTAATGGACCTGGACACAGGCCCCCAATGACCCACTTTAGTTGGAAGTCTGGAGGAGGGTGGAACATGGATGATAGGACCTGCAGTACTTCCCCCCCCTTCAACAGACGGGTGTGACCCCCACGTATGACTGACTAGGGGCACAGACCCCTGATGGCCAACTGAATATACTGGAGGGATTTGGGGGGAGTGAACATTCATTTTGGGAGTTGCAGTTCACCTGTCCTTAGAGAAACGATGACCTGCCCAGGCCTGTAGCGAGGGGGTGGTTTTAGGGGTTCAACCCCCCCCCCCCGAAATGTTTCAGATTTTTTTTAAAAAAACCTGGTTTACTCATGAATTTTAACTGGTTAACCCAATCCTCATGCTGCTAAATCTATGAGATGCAAAAAATCAAGAGTCCCTCCAGAACTGCAAGCACTGTTATCTCAAGCCAATATTGACAATTTATTCACACTGGCATGACTTGCAGCAATAGCCGATGTAGCAAAGCAACCAAGTTGGGGGGGGGGGGGGAGTGTTGAATGCTCTCATTAAGGAGGCCAGACTTGGTGGAGGTGGTTGACAGGGGCGGAGATGCAGGCTATGGAAGGATGCTCTGCCTCCTGCAAGTGTGCTCTTGGCTTCAGCGTGAGATAGGAGGCAGGTCTCAGACACACACACGCCCCCACAAAATATTCAAAAAACCCCGCAAAAATTTAACCCCCCCCCCCGCAAAATGTTTAACCCCTCCCGAATTTTTTTTCTGGCTACGGCCCTGCCCCTCCCCAGGCACCAACGGACTGGGCTTAAACTGGGAACCCTCCTGACCAACTGGGCATACTGGGGGTTGGGAGGGAAGGGGCCCTGATTCCTGGGAGTTGTAGTTCCCCCGAACCCAGAGAAACGGGGGCTGTTGTTCTCTCATGGGAGCCCTGGCCTCAAAGGGGAGCGGGGGGGGGCACAAAAGAGAAGAGGAATTGGGGGGGGGGGGCTGGCTTGCTTGTGCTGCCCCTCCCAGAAGGCAAGGCCGCCCCCCCCCCACCTTGGTGCATAGAAAGGCTTCTTCTTCCCCAGCCCCCAGCCCCCCCCCCCAGCAGCGCCCCGCCCGCTCGGGGACCCACACCGCTGAAGGAAGCCCCCCCCCCCCCCCCCGGCCTTACCTCGTTCTTTCCTTCCTTCCTTCCTTCCTTTGCTTTTCTCACCCAAGCAGGCCGCGGGGTGAGTGACGGGTGACGTCACTCCTCTTTCCTTCCGGAGGGGAGGGGGCGGGGCCACGGGGAGGGAGGGGGCGGGGCCACCCCGAGGAGAGGAGCAGCCCCCTCCACAAGCCCCGCCCCCTAAGCCCTCCCTCCCTCCCTCAGGGCAGAGGAGGAGGAGGCGGCCGCCCAGCCTCTCCTCGCCCGCCAATCACTCGGGAAGACAGGCGGGGTCCTTCCTTCCTTCCTCCCTCCCTCCCTTCCTTCCTTCCCTCCTTCCCTCCTTCCCTGGGCCGCTCGCCCCAGACCTTCCTCTCCCCGGCCGGCCGGCCCTCTCTCGGAGTGGCACAAAATGGCGCCGGCCTTCTTCTTCTCCTCCTCCCCTCAGCGTGGCCCCGCCCACCGCCCGCCCATCACCCTGAGGGCCAATCAGGGCGCGGCTCTGGCCCTGGAGGCTGGCCCCGCCCCCTCCCGCCTGGCTTCCGCCTCACACCCCGGAAGAGGAGGAGGAGGAGGAGGAGGAGCCCTTGCCCTTGCCCTCCCTCTGAAGGCGGTGGGCGGGCTACCACTCCCACCACCACCAAGGCGGCCAGTTTGCCGTGTAGGAGGGCGTGGCCCCCAGAGGCGTCGCAGGGTGGGCGGTCACTCCCGCCAAGAGACCCCGCAGTGGGTTAAAGGCCAGCCAGGCCCGGCAGGACTGAAGATCCACAGGTTACAGGCTCCAATCCGGGGAGAGGCGGGTGAGCTCCCTCTGTCAGCTCCAAAGCTGAAGTCCTTTGAATGCCACATCATGAGGAGGAGACAGCCAAGCCTAGAGAAGGGAATGATGCTGATTGGGACAGTGGAAGGCAGAAGGAAGAGCAAGGTGGGTGGATGGCATCCTTGAAGGGGCTGGACTGACCTTGAAGGAGACCCTGGGGGTGGGGACGGCCGACAGGGAGTTCTGGCCTGGGCTGGTCCAGGAGGTCACCTAGAGAAGACAATGATGCTGGGGAAAGGGGAAGGCAAAAGGAAGAGGGGCCGACCAAGGGCAAGGTGGGTGGATGGCATCCTTGAAGGAGACCCTGGGGGTGGGGACGGCCGACAGGGAGCTCTGGCCTGGGCTGGTCCAGGAGGTCACCTAGAAAAGACAATGATGCTGGGGAAAGGGGAAGGCAAAAGGAAGAGGGGCCGACCAAGGACAAGGTGGAGGGATGGCATCCTTGAAGGGACTGGGCTGACCTTGAAGGAGACCCTGGGGGTGGGGACGGCCGACAGGGAGCTCTGGCCTGGTCTGGTCCAGGAGGTCACCAAGAGTCAGAGACGACTGAACGAATGAACAACAACATCAACTCCAGCTCCTCATGCGAAGGGGACATGAGAGAAGCCTCCCACAAGGATGAGGAAAACATCAAAAATCACCCAGGCAACGTCCTTGCAGACAGCCCATTCTCTCACAACAGGAGCAACTCCTGACACGACAAAATACAAAAACTCCCGCCAAGTCCCTCCACTACGTCCAGGTTGCTGTGGGCCAGCCTGTGTATATGTGTTTTGTGTGTGTATATATATCTGTGTTTGTGTATATATATGTGTGTGTGTGTGTGTGTGTATTTATTTGTAACTTGTATATACCGGCGGTCTTCTCGACCTCTGGAGAGGGACTCGGGCTGGTTCACAACAAAGGATTCATAAACAATACTTTAAAACATCACATCCCATAATACAGTAATACATAAAACACATTAAAAAGCAATCATATAATTACACAAGGCCAAGTCGTCAGAATGAAATCACAATTCATCACCGTCCGTCCGTCCGTCCGTGTGGTCAAGGGTTGTTGATTCACTCATCAAATGCTAGATTCCAGAGCCAAGTTTTCACCCGCTTTCTAAAAGTCAGGAGAGAAGGGGCGGTTCTAATCTCCAGTGGGAGAGAGTTCCAGAGCCGAGGGGCCACTACCGAGAAGGCCCTGTCCCTCGTCCCCACCAGGCGCGCTTGCGAGGCCGGTGGGACCGAGAGCAGGGCCTCTCCAGAAGATCTTAACATATTTGCGTATTTGTGAGTTTACATGTGTACATGCATATTGTGTGTGTGTGTGCTCCATCTGCACCCATACCTTGGAAAGTCTGACTTGGCCACAGTAGTCCATGCTCTGATCACATCCCATATAGAGTACTGCAACGCTCTCTATGTGGGGTTGCCTTTGAAGACTGTTCGGAAGCTTCAAATGGTCCAATGTTCGGCAGCCAGGATACTGACAGGAGCAGCGATCAGGGAGCATACGACTCCTCTGTTGCGCCAGCTCCACTGGCTGCCAGTTTGCTACCGGGAACAATTCAAAGTGCTGGCGTCAGCCTATAAAGCCCTAAACAGTTCTGGCCCAACTTACCTCTCCGAACGCATCTCCTCCTATGAACCCGCTAGGACGTTAAGATCGTCTTGGGAGGCCCTGCTCTCGGTCCCGCCTGCATCACAACTAGGGCTGGTGGGGACGAGAGACAGGTCCTTCTCAGTGGTGGCCCCTCGGCTGTGGAACGCCCTTCCTACAGAAATTAGATCGCCCCCCTCCCTGTTGGCATTTCGGAGGAAAGTGAAGACCTGGTTGTTTGAGCAGGCATTTGAACAGGCAGTGTAATGAACACAGGAATATGGAACAACGGATGATGAGATTGGATCTTGATTCTACCTATGAGACGCTAATGAGATGTTGTGGTTATGTTTAATTGACTGTTTATTGTACCATTGTTTTTAACTTGTTTAACTCTTTTTATGATGTTGAGCATTGAATTTTACTATTGTCAACCACGTTGAGTTGCCCAAGGGCTGAGAAAAGCGGTATATAAATGAAGTAAATAAAAATAAATAAACGTGTGTGTATGAATGTGTGCATGTACATATGTATATGAGTGCATGTGTACATGTATATATATGTGTATGTATATGTATGTATATGTGTATGTATATGTATGCGTGTATATGTGTTTGTGCATGTGTGTGTGTATGAATGTGCATATGTATATGAGCATGTGTATATACATGTGTATGTGCATGTGTATATTTATATTTATGTGTGTATGTATATGTGTGTGTGTTTGTGCATATATATGTGTGTATGTGTATGAATGTGTGCATGTACATATGTATATGAGTGCATGTGTATATGTATATATATGTGTGTATGTATATGTATGTGTGTATATCTGTGTTTGTGCATATGTGTGTATGAATGTGCATATGTATATGAGCATGTGTATATGTATATGTGCATATGTATATTTATGTGTGTATGTATGTGTATGTGTATATGTGTATATTTGTGTGTGTTTGTGCATATATATATATATATGTGTGTGTGTGTGTGTGTGTGTGTGTGAATGTGTGCATGTGCATATGTATATGAGTGTATGTGTATATATATATATGGTGTATTTTTGGGGTTTTAAGTCTTCCACTGGGGTTGTGTGTGTGTGTGTGTACTCGCATGTGTTTATGGGCGATGGACACTCGTTGGACTGTTAGGTGTATTGTGTCCAAATTTTGTGTCAATTCATTCAGCGGTTTCCGAGTTCTGTTAATCCCACAAACAAACATTACATTTTTATTAATATAGATTATATAAATATCTTTTTGTATTTTTAAAATTTATCAAACAAAATTTATTAGCGTACATTCTTCCCTCTTTTTACAACACCTTAAACAGAAGAGTGTGTCATATTATATACAATCTAACAGTAAAGAAATAAAAAAACACATTTAAGCATATTTCTTACCATTTTTTTAAACTTTCCATTACAACTTATACTATGCATTACCACACACCTTTTTTAATCTACTTATACATGCTCTATTTCTTTACAATTAGTATTACACCATTTTCCCCCTCTTCCCCTTAGTTTGTGCCCTTCCTCTAGGCACGTTTCTCTTTTTCACCCTCCACTCATGCCTCCTCAAATTCTGCAGCACTGCTGGTCACAGCTGACCTCCAGCTGGAGCGCTCAAGAGCCAAGGCTTCCCAGTTCTCAGTGTCTATGCCAGTTTTGAAGGTTGGCTTTGAGCCCATCTTTCAGTCTCTTTTCCTGTCCACCAACATTCTGTTTTCCGTTCTTGAGTTCGGAGTAAAGCAACTGCTTTGGGAGACGGTGGTCGGGCATCCAGACAATGTTGCCGGTCCAGCGGAGTTGGTGGCGGAGGACCATCGCTTCAATGCTGGTGGTCTTTGCTTCTTCCAGCACGCTGACGTTTGTCCGCCTGTCTTCCCAGGAGATTTGCAGGATTTTCCGGATGCAGCGCTGATGGAATCGTTCCAGGAGTTGCATGTGACGTCTGTAGACAGTCCACGTCTCACAGGCATAGAGCAGGGTTGGGAGGACAATGGCTTTATAGACAAGTTAGCTTATCATTAATAGCTATATTCCAAATTTCCCTATACCATTCTTCTAATTGGATTTCTTTTTTTCTTTCCAGTTTTTTGCCATTAGTAATTTAGCTGCTGTTATCAAGTGAGAAACCAGTTCTTTCTCCTCTTGTGATGGAACTGTATTGTCATGTATAAGTAATAATACTAATTTTGGTGTAATCTCGATTTTTATTATTGCTCTTATTTCCTTGAATATGTTTCCCCAAAATTTTAGTATAATTTTACATTTTGTCGTGTCAGAACAACCAGTCCATTATATTACATTTCTAACAGAACAAAGCAAACAAACAGAAAAGTACAAAACTTGTGAGTTTGGTAGTTGGTTAAATGTCCTTTGACCAGTCTCTGTCCCCTTGGAGTGCCTCTGGTGTTGCCGCAAGGAGCTCCTCCCTTGTGCATCATGTGGAAGAAGGGCTCAGGTTGCATTGCAGCAGGTGGTCAGTGGTTTGCTCTTCTCCACACTCGCATGTCAAGGATTCCACTTTGTAGCCCCATTTCTTGAGGTTGGCTCTGCATCTCGTGGTGCCAGAGCGCAGTCTGTTCAGTCTGTTCATAATTTTACATGACCACCACATATGAAGGTGCGTCCCTGTTTCCTGACAACCTCTCCAACACTGATTTGAGTGTTTTTATCAATCTGATTTAATCTAATGGGAGTTAGATATCACCTCTATACTGTTTTATTGTAATTTTCCTTAATTCTTATACATATTTTTAGTAAACTCCATATCTTTGCCCATTCCTGATTATTCCCTTTTCCTCCCAAGTCTACTTTCCAGACTTCCTTCAGATAATCTTGTTCCTGTTCATTGATTGAGTTTATAGATATCACTTACTGTGCCTTTTAATGTTGTGTTCTCTTCTTTAGTCTCCCTTTGAGTTATCATCTTCTCTATTTTTGTATATTCCCTCCCCCATTACACTTTTTCTTTATGTCACTTGACCATTTACCCGATTGTAGATACCTGTACCAAGCTAAGTCTCTTAATTCCTCTTTTATCCTTTCCATTTTACCATCTTCAAATCCCAGTCCTTTACTTTCATTAACCCTCTTCCATTAAATTCTGCTTCAAGTCCTTTTTGCAAATTTGCAGGAAAATTTTCTGTCATTAGAACTGGCATGATTTATCAAAAACAAGTCATGCCAGACTAATCTGATCTCTTTCTTCGATAGAGTTACAAGCTGGGTAGATGCGGGGAATGATGCCGTGGATGGAGCGTGTCTGGATTTCAGGAAGGCCTTCTTCGACAAGGTCCCCCATGACCTTCTGGCAAGGAAACTAGGCCAATGTGGGCTAGGCAAAACTACGGTGAGGTGGATCTGGAATTGGTTAAAGGGACGAACACAGAGAGTGCTCACTAATGCTTCCTCTTCATCCTGGAAAGAAGTGACAAGTGAAGTGCCACAAGCAGGGTTCCGTCCTGGGCCCGGTCCTGTTCAGGATCTTTATTAATGACTTAGATGAAGGGCTAGAAGGCATGATCATCAGGTTTGCAGACGACACCAAATTGGGAGGGATAGCCAATAGTCCAGAGGACAGGAGCAGAATTCAAAACGATCTTGAGAGATTAGAGAGATGGGCCAAAACTAACAAAATGAAGTTCAACAGTGACAAATGCAAGATACTCCACTTTGGCAGAAAAAATGAAATGCAAAGATACAGAATGGGGGACAATGCCTGGCTCGAGAGCAGTATGTGTGGAAAAGATCTTGGAGTCCTCGTGGGGTGGAAGGTGAACATGAGCCAACAATATGATGCGGCGGCAAAAAAAGCCAATGGGATTTTGGCCTGCATCAATAGGACCATAGTGTCTAGATCTAAGGAAGTAATGCTCCCCATGCTCTATTCTGCTTTGGTTAGACCACATCTGGAATATTGTGTCCAATTCTGGGCACCACAATTCAAGAGAGATATTGACAAGCTGGAATGTGTCCAGAGGAGGGCGACTCAAATGATCAAGGGTCTGGAGAATAAGCCCTATGAGGAGCGGCTTAGGGAACTGGGCATGTTTAGCCTGAAGAAGAGAAGGCTGAGAGGAGATATGATGAGGGCCATGTATAAATATGTGAGAGGAAGCCACAGGGAGGAGGAGGGAGCAAGCTTGTTTTCTGCTTCCTTGGAGACTAGGACGCAATGGGACAATGGCTTCAAACTACAAGAGAGGAGCTTCCATCTGAACATTAGGAAGAACTTCCTGACTGTGAGAGCCGTTCAGCAGTGGAACTCTCTGCCCCGGAGTGTGGTGGAGGCTCCTTCTTTGGAAGCTTTTAAGCAGAGGCTGGATGGCCATCTGTCAGGGGTGATTTGAATGCAATATTCCTGCTTGTTGGCAGGGGGTTGGACTGGATGGCCCATGAGGTCTCTTCCAACTCTTTGATTCTATGATTCTATGAAAGGAGAAATCCCTGGCATTAGGGGTTTTTATATCTCCCCCAAATCTCTAAAATAATTTTTAAAAAGGGGGTTGTTTAAATTATTATACCATTTCTTTTTACCCTTTTCTCTATTACCCCTATGCAAATATATTCTAATTTCACTTCTAATTTTTTATCATCTTCTTCCAGCAACTCCAAGTTCTTTTGTTTTGCTAAACTTTCTACGATATATCTTATTTGATTTGAATGATAATATAACTTGAGGTTTGGTAGTCCAAGACCTCGCTCTTTCTGAGATTTATACCACAAGCTTTTATTTATTCTTGCTTTTTGTTCCCATTACCATACAAATTTAACATGTTTTGCCAGTTTTTTATTTCTGAGATTTCTACGAGTAGCAATAGAAATTTTAGTTTGGGTAATATCTTCATTTTAACTAATGCTATCCTACCGGACCATGATAGTTTGAGCTTGTTGTATTCCATTAATTTCCTATCAATTTCCTTTCTTAATTTGGTTAAATTGTTTACTTCTGGTTTTTTTAATTCTTTAGTTAAATTTATCCCTAAATATTTAATCGTTTCGTTATTTTATTTTCCCCTCCTGTTTTATATTTTTATCTCTTCTTCTCGATAGTTAAATACCATCATTTCTGATTTGTTCCAATTAATTTGTAAACCTGTTATTAATCTGAATTCTGTTATTTATTTATCGTGTCATCAGCAACCATTGTATTACAATTCTAACAGAGCAAAACAAACACAGAGATTAAAAAGAAAAAAAAAAGAAAGAAAAAAAAAACCACACAGATTTTGTAAATTTGGTATTTGGTTAAATGTCCTTTGACCAGTGTCTGGCCACTTGGAGTGCCTCTGGGGTTGCCGCAAGAAGGTCCTCCATCGTGCATGTGGCAGGGCTCAGGGTGCATTGCAGCAGGTGGTCAGTGGTTTGTTCTTCTCCGCACTCGCATGCCGAGGATTCCACCCTGTAGCCCCATTTCTTAAGATTGGCTCTGCATCTCGTGGTGCCCGAGCGCAATCTGTTCAGCGCCTTCCAAGTCGCCCAGTCTTCTGAGTGCCCAGGGGGGAGTCTCTCATCTGGTATCACCCATGAATTGAGGTGCTGGGTTTGGGCCTGCCACTTTTGGACTCTCGCTTGCTGGGGTGTTCCAGCGAGTGTCTCTGTAGATCTAAGAAAACTATGTCTTGATTTAAGTCGTTGACGTGCTGGCTAATACCCAAACAGGGGATGAGCTGGAGATGTCAATGCCTTGGTCCTTTCACTATTGGCTGTAACTTCCCGGCGGATGTCAGGTGGTGCAATACCAGCTAAGCAGTGTAATTTCTCCAGTGGTGTGGGGCGCAGACACCCCGTGATAATGCGGCATGTCTCATTAAGAGCCACATCCACTGTTTTAGTGTGATGAGATGTGTTCCACACTGGGCATGCATACTCAGCAGTGATCCCTAACCCATCTAAAACACAGACATGCGCCTTTCACCTTAAGAACAGACAAGCATCCCGAGCTCTGAGGATTACCTGGGAAGGAATCCCACTGGAGCATTGCAGCGCACCCAAATACCTGGGAGTCCCTCTGGACCGTGCTCTTACCTACAAGAAGCACTGCCTGAACATCAAACAAAAAGTGGGCGCTAGAAACAACATCATACGAAAGCTGACTGGCACAACCTGGGGATCACAACCAGACACAGTGAAGACATCTGCCCTTGCGCTATGCTAATCTGAATTCTGTTAAATGAGCCTTAATTTTCTCCCATTGTTTTATTGGATGTTCCACTGATAAAAGGGTATCATCTGCAAACAAATTTATTTCATAATTCTCTTTTATTCCTATTCCTTTTATACTACTATCGTCTCTTATTACATTAGCAAATAGTTCCGTTACAATTGCGAATAAAATTGGGGAAAGAGGACATCGCTGCCGTTTGCCTCATGTTATATCTATTTTCCCTGTAAACCATAATTTTTTGAAAATAATTTATCAATTAGGTTTCTAAATTTTTCTCCAAATCCAAATTTATCTAGTATTAATTTCATTGTCTGCCAGGATACACTATCAAACACCTTATAAATATCTAAAGCTAAGACTCCTGCCGCTAAATTTCTTTTTTAATACTATGAATTGCGTTTAATACCCTACCCATTAAATTTGACATTTGTCTTCCTCCTATAAACCCACACTGATCCTCCTTAATATATTTATATATAAATTTATTTGGTGGCTTGCATGAATTAATCTTTGTAGTAATAGCTTGAGAATCTTATTATAATATCCCTGGAGGTTGGAGGTTGTTTTCCTGGGTCCAACACGATGAATACGAACAAACTGAGACTGCTGCCAATCCTCTTTTGTTATTTCCCAGATCCAATTTATTATTGTTTTTCTTAAAGTCTCTGTTTGGTTTTCTGTAAAGTTCCTGATCCTAATGTTCGATCTTCTGTCTGCCAATGAGATAAAATTTAAATCATGTCTGTGAGAGACAATTTGTAGCTGATGTAGATCTTTAGTATTGGACGTCATCTGCTGTTCCGCCGTTTCCATCTTTGACTCCAAGGAGTCAGCCTTTCTTTCTAAGGAAGTTGTTTTCTCAGCCTGATCAGTATAAAGGCTCGTAGATGGCCATACGATCAATACCGCAACACTGCCATCAATATATAGTTTGAGGGGATGTCTCTCTAATTAACTTCCGCTGCCACCAACACTGTAATGTACAGGAACACCCTAGCTGCTCCAAAAATATTAAAAGGGATTTTTAAAGACCACCAAGCACTGTGTCTTCTTATTTGCTTCTTTAAAGGAAAACAGTTGAGGTTGATTGAAAAAGAACTATAGCCACAAAGGCACACTTGACTCAGGCTTTTCAGGTTTTAAAAAAATAATCAGGGAAAGTTTATTGAGAGAAATACAGAAGAAAGTAAATGCTGTTTAATAAGCTTGGCTGTTACAGAGAAAATATTGGTTCTTGTCTTTCAAGCGTAATGGTTACATGTAATGGCTCTTTCTTTGTTACTAATACAGAGATGGTCTTCTCTTTAAAAACAAGTACACTTGACGGGAACTGAATCTCTGTCAGGATACATCTGTAGCTTAGCTGCCCTAAACTGTGGCCTAGCTAACTACAATCCAACTATCCCTCCCTGATAGCTGCTCCAGTTTGCTACAGCTTCCTTTGCTGGCAAACCTAAGGCAAACTGCCTTCTCTTAACTAATCTCCAAAACACAAACTCCTAAAACTACTTCTCTAATCCTGCTCTAAACTCCAACAACAACAGACTGACTGACTGAAAAAGCCCTCTTCTTTCCCTCCAAACCTTTCTAAACTCCGCCCCCTTTTCTAAACCAATCCTGGCCGTTCTAATGCTGACTCAGGCCTAGGCCACTCCCCCTCTCTAAAATGGTGCTTTCCCTGAACTAAAATGGCTCCTGCTGCTTTCTGCCAGGCCTTCTAAAGCTGAAACTAACTAGCCTGCCTCCTCTAGGCCCTGCCATCCAGGCTGGAAAGGTAAGGGATCTTTACAATCAGCAACTTGCAACTCCAGATTCTTAATACTAGATGTGATCTTTAAAGTGCTTTCCAAAATCATATTTCTTAATTCTTCCATTTGTGTCGTAAATTGTACTAAGAGTTCTAAATGTGGTGGCTCTTGGGGCTCCTGGGGTGCTCCCTTGTCATGCTTTGCCGCCATTACTACTTCTCCTTCCTCCTTTGCTCTTTGTCTCTCTGTCTCTGAAACTCGCCGCGCAGACAGTCTGTCTAAGCTTCTGTCCGAAGGTTTTGCTCTGGCTCTTAAAAAATATTCTGTAACTTTTGTAGTAGTTAATTTAGATTTACGGTCTTTATCTCTTCTAGCAGACATTAATCATGATGTGTTCTCTTTTTAAAAAATATATTTGTTATTAGTATATCATCGATAGTAAAAGAAGGAAGAAAAAAGAAATGAAACTACGAAATAGAACTAAGAAATATTCACATGGAAAGTGGGGGAACATTCATTTTATAGGAAAGTCAGAATAATAGAGAAGAAATATGGTGGTCGAAGCTCCAACCCCCCCCCCCCCAAAAAAAGAGAGAGATAGAATAAAAATATGTCCGATGACTTCCATTCTGTGCTTTCGCCGCCATTACTTTTTGTCTGTATCTTCCTAATTTTATTAAAAATTTAAACAGAAAAGAATGTCTATATTATTCAGAAAAACACCTCTCAAAATTATCTTTCTGATTTTTTTCCTTTTTCATAAACATCAAAAAGTGTCCAGTCCGTTCTTCTTATTGGGCTTCCCGAATTCGACTTCAAAAAAAGTTAATTTGTCCATGTCTCTGATTTCTCTTAATTTACTCATCCAACCTTCCCTATCTGGAGTTTTATTTAATTTCCAAAACTTGGCATATGAGATTCTTGCCACCTTAGAGATGTAAGTAAATAGAATATCTTTATTATGATCCAAATTTAAATCAGAGTCTGTAAGACCTAGGAGATAACATTCGGGTTTTCTTCCAAATTTAATTCCAAGTATATATTGGGACTCCTCGTGTATTATTTCCCAGTATTTTGGGGCTTCTTTACAAGTCCACCACATGTGGAAAAACTGCCCTCCTGGTCCTTGCATTTCCAACACGTTTTACTTGCATTTTTTATACATGAGTCCTAATTTCTTTGGGGTAATATACCATCTATGAAACATTTTTAGGAAATTTTCTTTTAAGTCCATAGCATAAGTATATTTTGACTTTTTTGTCCAAATTTGTTCCCATTCTTTCATATGTATGTGACGTCGTAAATTTTCCAACCATCTTATCATACAGTTCTTAACTACTTCCAATTCTGTATGCCAGTCTAACAATTGATTATAATTTTGTCCCAATTAGATTCTTTCAAATTGAAGCCTATTTTTTATCTTGATTGTAATATTCCTTAATTTGTAGATAGTGTAACCAGGAAATCCCTCTGGAGCCAGTGAACTCAGCCACCGTTCATCGGGGCGTGACTCCACCCATCCTATATACATATCTTGAACATCTTATATGGGGTTGGTTTACCCTCCGGTGGAGCCCCCGGTGGCACAGAGGGTTAAACCACAGAGCTGGTGAACCTGCTGATCAAAAGGTTGCAGGTTCGAATCCGGGGAAAGCTCCTGCTGCTACCCCAACTTCTGCCAACCTAGCAGTTCTTCCAAACATGCAAATGTGAGAGACCGATAGGTACCGTTCTGGCAGGAAGGTAACAGCACTCCATGCAGTCACGCCGGCCACATGACCTTGGAGGTGACTATGGACCACGCCAGCTCTTCATAGGAGATGAGCACCAACCCCCAGAGTAGGACACGACTGGACTTAATGTCGGGGGAAAACCTTTACTCTTGCCTTAACCTCCACTACATGTTGCTGAGGTTGAAAATGAATGTGATTTTCCTGCTTCTCGGCAGGGGGTTGGACTGGATGGCCCATGAATTCTCTTCCAACTCTATGATCCAGTATGCCAGTTAAACCGAATTATCATGTCACAAAAGGATGTATGTCGAAAAAGTGTATCAGCAACAAGAAAAGTTTGGAAAACTCTGTCTTCGAAAGTGTCTCTGGGGTCAGATATCACTATTTTCTCCAATGTGAATTCTATGTCTATGTACAGTTCAACTATCCAAGAAGTTCTTTTCACATGCTATAGGGTTTCTCCCCAGTGTGAGTCCTTTGATGTGAACATAGACCTGAACTTTGGGTGAAGCTCTGTCCACACTCCAGGCATTTATAGGGTTTCTCCCCAGTGAGTCCTTTGATGTGAACATAGACCTGAACTTTGGGTGAAGCTCTGTCCACACTCCAGGCATTTATAGGGTTTCTCCCCAGTGAGTCCTTTGATGTGAACGTAGACTTCCACTCTGAGTGAAGCTCTTTCCACACTCTATGCATGTATAAGGTTTCTCCCCAGTGTGAGTCCTTTGATGTTTATGTAGGCTTCCAGTCTCAGTGAAGCTCTGTCCACACTCCAGGCATGTATAGGGTTTCTCTCCAGTATGAATCCTCTGATGTTTACGTAAGCTTCCAGTCTCAGTGAAGCTCTGTCCACACTCCAGGCATGTATAGGGTTTCTCCCCAGTGTGAGTCCTTTGATGTTTACGTAAGCTTCCAGTCTCAGTGAAGCTCTGTCCACACTGTATGCATGTATAGGGTTTCTCCCCAGTGTGAGTCCTTTGATGTCTACGTAGGCTTCCAGTCTCAGTGAAACTCTGTCCACACTCTAGGCATGTGTAGGGTTTCTCCCCAGTGTGAGTCCTTTGATGTGAGTGTAGATGTCCCATTCGGGTAAAGCTCATTCCACACTCCAGGCATGTATAGGGTTTCTCCCCAGTGTGAGTCCTTTGATGGGAACGTAGATTTGAACTCTGAGTAAAATTCCTTCCACATTCCAGGCATTTATAGGGTTTCTTCCCAGTGTGAATCCTTTGATGTGAATGTAGACCTGAACTTTGAGTGAAGCTCTCTCCACACTCTAGGCATTTATAGGGTTTCTCCCCAGTGTGAGTCCTTTGATGTCTGCCTAGGCTTCCAGTCTCAGTGAAGCTCTGTCCACACTCTAGGCACGTATAGGGTTTCTCCCCAGTGTGAGTCCTTTGATGTGAGTGTAGATGTCCCACTTGGGTGAAGCTCATTCCACACTCCAGGCATGTATAGGGTTTCTCCCCAGTGTGAGTCCTTTGATGTGAATGTAGACTTTTACTATGAGTGAAACTCTGTTCACAGTAGAGGCATTTATAAGGTTTCTCCCCAGTGTGAGTCCTTTGATGTGAATATAGACTTCCACGCTGAGAGAAGCTCTGCCCACATTCAAAGCATGTATATGGTTTCTCCCCAGTATGAGTCCTTTCATGTCTACGTAGATTTGCACTCTTAGTGAAGCTCTGTCCACACTCTAGGCATGTATAGGGTTTCTCCCCAGTGTGAGTCCTTTGATGTGAACGTAGATGTTCACTCTGAGAGAAACTCTTTCCACACTCCAGGCATTTAAAGGGTTTCTCCCCAGTGTGAGTCCTTTGATGTGAACGTAGACCTGAAATGTCGGTGAAGCTCTGTCCACACTCTATGCATGTATAGGGCTTCTCCCCAGTGTGAGTCCTTTGATGCCTATGTAGGTTTCCAGTCACAGTGAAGCTCTGTCCGCACTCCAGGCATTGATAGGGTTTCTCCCCAGTGTGAGTCCTTTGATGTGAACGTAGACCGGAACTGTGAGTGAAGCTCTGTCCACATGCTAAGCATGTATAGGGTTTCTCCCCAGTGTGAGTCCTTTGATGTTTACGTAGGTTTCCAGTCTCAGTGAAGCTCTTTCCACATTCCAGACATTTATAGGGTTGCTCCCCAGTGTGAGTCCTTTGATGTCTACCTAGGCTTCCCCTCTGCGTGAAGCTCATTCCACACTCCAGGCATGTAAAGGGTTTCTCCCCAGTGTGGATCCTTTGATGTCTACGTAGATGTGAATTGTGAGTGAAGCACTGTCCACACTCCAGGCATTGAAAGGGTTTCTCTCCAGTGTGACTCCTTTGATGTGAACGTAGGCCTGAACTGTAGGTGAAGCTCTGTCCACAGGCTAAGCATGTATGGGGTTTCTCCGCCATATCAACAGTAATAAGGGTATTTAATTGCAATGCAGATACTTGACTCTTTTTTTCTTTCTTATCTGCTACGTCAAGAATTCTGCAAGATCATCACCTTGAGAGGATTTCTTCTTCTTCCTATATTATTGGTTTCTTTACTCCATCCAAGCGGTGGCTCCATAGAATCCTCATTTAACTGGTTATGAAAGAAGCAAAAGGTTATTATTATTATTATTATTATTATTATTATTATTATATTGATTTACGGCTTGCTTTAATCTCCCCTCATGGAGACTCAAAGCAGTTTAACATAAAACATCAGCATACAATTTAAGATATACAAACATGCAAACATTAAAACAACCTGGCTGCAGCTCTTTGGACCAGCTGAAGTTTTCAAGCCCTCTTCCGGGGCAGCCAAGCGTAGAGAACATGGCAGTAATCCACATGGGATGTGACTAAGGACTACCGTGACCACATCTGGCTTCTCTAGGAATGGCTGCAGTTGTTGTTGTTGTTGTTCATTCGTTCAGTCGTCTCCGACTCTTCGTGACCTCATGGACCAGCCTACGCCAGAGCTCCCTGTCGGCCGTTACCACCCCCAGCTCCTTCAAGGTCAGTCCAGTCACTTCAAGGATGCCATCCATCCATCTTGCCCTTGGTCGGCCCCTCTTCCTTTTGCCTTCCACTTTCCCCAGCATAATTGTCTTCTCTAGGCTTTCCTGTCTCCTCATGATGTGGCCAAAGTACTTCAACTTTGTCTCTAGTATCTTTCCCTCCAGTGAGCAGTCGGGCTTTATTTCCTGGAGGATGGACTGGTTGGATCTTCTTGCAGTCCAAGGCACTCTCAGCACTTTCCTCCAACACCACAGCTCAAAAGCATCTATCTTCCTTCGCTCAGCCTTCCCTAAGGTCCAGCTCTCACATCCGTAGGTTACTACAGGGAATACCATGGCTTTGACTAGGCGGATCTTTGTTGCCAGTCTGATGTCTCTACTCTTCACTATTTTATCGAGACTGGACATTGCTCTCCTCCCAAGAAGTAAGCGTCTTCTGATTTCCTGGCTACAGTCTGCATCTGCAGTAATCTTTGCACCTAGAAATACAAAGTCTGTCACGGCCTCCACGGTTTCTCCCTCTATTTTCCAGTTGTCAATCATTCTTGTTGCCATAATCTTGGTTTTTTTGACGTTTAACTGCAACCCGGCTTTTGCGCTTTCTTCTTTCACCTTGATTAGAAGGCTCCTCAGCTCCTCCTCGCTTTCGGCCACCAGAGTGGTGTCATCTGCATATCTGAGGTTGTTAATGTTTCTTCCAGCAATTTTCACCCCAGCTTTGCATTCATCCAGCCCCGCACATCGCATGATGTGTTCTGCATACAAGTTAAAAAGGTTGGGTGAGAGGATGCAGCCTTGCCGCACGCCTTTCCCAATCTTGAACCAGTCTGTTGTTCCGTGGTCAGTTCTGACTGTTGCTACTTGGTCCTTGTACAGATTCCTCAGGAGAGAGACAAGGTGGCTTGGGATGCCCATCCCACCAAGAACTTGCCACAATTTATTATGATCCACACAGTCAAAGGCTTTAGAATAGTCAATGAAGCAGAAGTAGATGTTTTTCTGAAACTCCCTGCCTTTCTCCATTATCCAGCGGATATTGGCAATCTGGTCTCTCGTTCCTCTGCCTTTTCTAAACCCAGCTTGAACATCTGGCAACTCTCGCTCCATGTCTTGCTGGAGTCTTCCTTGCAGGATCTTGAGCATTACCTTACTGGCATGAGAAATAAGGGCCACTGTACGGAAGTTGGAGCAGTCTTTCGCATTTCCCTTTTTTGGTATGGGGATATAGGTTGATTTTTTCCAGTCTGATGGCCATTCTTGTGTTTTCCATATTTGCTGGCAAATGGCATGCATCACCTTGACACCATCATCTTTTAAGATTTTAAACAGTTCAGCTGGGATCCCATCATCTCCTGCTGCCTTGTTGTTAGCAATGCTTCTTAAGGCCCATTCAACCTCACTCCTCAGGATGTCTGGTTCTAATTCATTCACCACACCGTCAAAGCTATCCTCGATATTGTTATCCTTCCTATACAGATCTTCTGTATAGTCTCGCCACCTTCTCTTGATCTCTTCAGCTTCTGTTAGGTCCCTGCCATCTTTGTTTCTTATCATACCAATTTTTGCCTGAAATTTACCTCCAATGTTTCTAATTTTCTGGAAGAGGTCTCTTGTCCTTCCTATTCTGTTGTCTTCTTCCACTTCCATGCATTGCTTATTTAAAAATAGTTCCTTATCTCTTCTGGCTAACCTCTGGAATTGCGCATTTAACTGGGCATATCTCCCCTTTTCACTGTTTCCTTTTGCTTTCCTCCTTTCTTGGGCTACTTCCAGTGTCTCAGTAGACAACCATTTTGCCTTCTTGGTTTTCTTTTTCTTTGGGACGTACTTTGTTGCCGCCTCCTGAACAATGTCTCGGACTTCTGTCCATAGTTCTTCTGGGACTCTGTTTACTAAATCTAGTCCTTCAAATCTGTTCTTCACTTCCACTGTATAGTCGCTAGGAATGTTAGTGAGATCATATCTAACTGGTCTGTGTATTTTCCCTGATCTCTTTAGTTTTATTCTAAATTGAGCAATGAGAAGTTCGTGATCTGAGCTACAGTCAGCCCCAGGTCTTGTTTTCACCGACTGGATGGATGTCCGCCACCTTTGGCTGCAAAGGATGTAGTCAATCTGATTTCGGTGCTGACCATCTGGTGAGGTCCATGTATAAAGCCGTCTTTTAGGTTGTTGGAAGAGAGTATTCGTTATACACAGCGAGTTTTCCTGGCAGAATTCTATCAGCCTGCGTCCCGCTTCATTTTGTTCTCCCAGACCATGCTTGCCTGTGATCCCAGTTGTCATTTGACTTCCCACCTTGGCATTCCAGTCTCCTGTAATGAAAATAATGTCTCTTTTTGGTGTATTATCCAGTAGGTCCTGCAGATCCTCATAGAACTGATCTACTTCTGCTTCTTCAGCAGCTGTGGTTGGGGCATATATTTGGATCACTGTGATGTTGAAAGGCTTTCCTTGCACTCGAATTGAGATCATTCTGTCATTTTTTGGGTTGTATCCAAGCACCGCTTTAGCGAATTTCTTATTAATTATGAAGGCTACTCCATTTCTTCGATGTTCCTCTTGTCCACAGTAGTAGATCTGGTGGTCATCTGATGTGAAGTGGCCCATTCCAGTCCATTTCAGTTCGCTGACCCCCAGAATGTCTATCTTTAGTCTTGACATCTCACCAATAACAACATCCAATTTGCCCTGGCTCATAGATCTTACATTCCAGGTTCCTATGGTGTGTTGATCTTTAGAGCATCGGATTCGTCGTTCGCCTCCAGTACCGTCGGCCGCTAGCCTTCCTTTCGGCTTTGAGCTAGCTGCGTCATCACATCTGGGGCTAGTTGAACTTATCCTCTGCTCCTCCCCAGTAGCATTTTGGCCATCTTCCGACCTGGGAGTCCCATCTTCCAATGGCATACCGACATATCTCTGGTTGTACTGGTCCATTTAGTTTTCTTGGCAAGGATACTGGAGTGATTTGCCATTGCCTTCCCCAGGGATCACGCTTGGTCTGACCTCTCAGTTGGCGCACGAGTTTTAATTGGGCAAGGGCCGTCCCGGCCACCTGGGCCTCCAGGAGGACTTGCAAACTGTGGACCTGTGTCTTCAGGGGAGCGTGACCCCATCCAGCACAGGCTGGATCCCTATTCCCTTCTCTACCTTCCGTCTAACAAGGAGTATCCCTGTCTTGTCTGGGTTAAGTTTCAATTTGTTTTATCAGTCTAAGACTGATACTCCACTTTGGCAGGAAAAACGAAATGCAAAGATACAAAATGGGGGACGATGCCTGGCTCGAGAGCAGTACGTGTGAAAAAGATCTTGGAGTCCTCGTGGACAACAAGTTAAACATGAGCCAACAATGTGATGTGGCGGCAAAAAAAGCCAATGGGATTTTGGCCTGCATCAAAAGGAGCATAGTGTCTAGATCTAGGGAAGTCATGCTCCCCATGCTCTATTCCGCTTTGGTTAGACCACACCTGGAATATTGTGTCCAATTCTGGGCACCACAATTCAAGAGAGAGATTGACAAGCTGGAATGTGTCCAGAGGAGAGCGACTAAAATTTTCTGCCTAAGTGGAGTGTCTTGCATTTGTCATTGTTGAACTTCATTTTATTAGTTTTGACCCATCTCTCTAATCTGTCACGATTGCAAATGAGGAAGCGACAGCTCTCCTGGTGGCCAGAAGCTGGAAAGTTAATAGCCTCTGAGTGTCTGTCTATGTATGTTGTGTGTCTATGGCATTGAATGTTTTCCATGTCTATGTACATGGTAATCCACCCTGACTCCCCTCCTGCAGGGTGAGGATAAGGGCAGAATACAAAGACTGCAAATAAATAAATAAATAAATAAATAAAGCTTGTGCGGCAGTTGCACCCGTCTCTTGGGACGTCCGACTTGGCCACAGTGGGCCACCCTCTGGGTACAGAGTACTGCCACGTGCTCTACGTGGGGTTGCCTTTGAAGAAGAGTTGGGAGAGGCCTCGTGGGCAACCCACTCCAACTCCATTCTGCCAAGAAGCAAGATAATTCCATTCAAAGCACTCCTGACGGATGGCCATCCAGCCTCTGTTTAAAAGACTCCAAAGAAGGAGCCTTCCTCTAACACACTCTCTCCAGGGCAGAGAGTTCCACTGCTGAACAGCTCTCTCTCTCTCCCAGTCAGGAAGTTCTTCCTCATGTTCAGGTGGAATCTCCTTCTTAGAATCTGTCACGTTGCCAGGGCTCAACCTTGTTTAGGTAGAGATTAATCAAAACTCCCAGTTTTATCAAACAGTTTAATTAAAACAGCACTTACTTGCTGGCTGTTTTAACAGACCAAAATATAAAACACAAAGATAGCACTCAGCTACAGAATAAACAAAAACTGGAATCACTAGGTTCTTGTGGATTTTTTCGGGCTATAGAGCCATGTTCTAGAGGCATTTCTCCTGACGTTTCGCCTGCATCTATGGCAAGCATCCTCAGAGGTTGTGAGGTCCTCACTCCCTCTGAGGATGCTTGCCATAGATGCAGGCGAAACGTCAGGAGAAATGCCTCTAGAACATGGCTCTATAGCCCGAAAAAATCCACAAGAACCTAAACAAAAACTGATAGCAAAAATAACTTCGTAGTCAAAAGGGTCCAGTCCAATGGTCACATGCCGAGAGTTCAATACACAAAGTCCAGGGATCAAGAGTCTATACCAGGGGTCCTCAAACTAAGGCCCGGGGGCCGCATACAGCCCACCAAGGTCGTTTACCTGGCCCTTGCTCGGGGTCAACCTAAGTCTGAAACGACTTCAAAGCACACAACAACAACAATCCTATCTCATCAGCCAAAAGCAGGTCCACACTTCCCATTGAAATACTAATTAGTTTATATTTGTTAAAATTGTTCTTCATTTTAATTATTGTAGTTTTTAAGTGGTTTTTGCACCACAAATAAGATGCGTGCAGTGTGCATAGGCATTCATTCATGCTTTTTCCAGGGGACGCCGGGATGATTTTCCATGTTTTATCATCCTTGTGGGAGGCTTCTCTCATGTCCCCGCATGAGGAGCTGGAGCTAATAGAGGGAGCTCATCCGCCTCTCCCCAGATTCGAACCTGCGACCTGTCAGTCTTCAGTCCTGCCGGCACAGGGGTTGAACCCACTGCGTCACTGGGGGCTCCTCCTGCTGAGATTTATTATTTATTTATTTATTTGGTTTACTTTTACCCCGCCCTTCTCACCCCGAAGGGGACTCATGATGGACTTCCTTGTTGCTTCCCTGTCAGATGAGGCTCCGACCACAGTCATCCATGCCAAGGTCACATCTAGGCTGGACTATTGTGACACCTTGTATGTTGGCCTTCCTATTTCTATGACCTGAAAGCTCCGTATTGTCCAGAATGCTGCAGCCAGGATACGCACAAAAATGAAATGCCATATAACACCAGTGCTGCAGCATCTACACTGGCTCCCAATTGAGGATCGTGGTTTGTCTAAGATGCTGGTCCTGACATTGTATCTTAGAGACCGTCTCTCTTACCATCATCGGAGGTCGCTGTTGGGGTTCAGCCTGAGTTTGAACTTGAACCTGATTCTCTATTTGTTCCTCCTGATGCTAATGAAAGTATATTTACTGATGCTAGTGGAAATGTACCTCTTGATGCCAATGCTCCTGAAATTAGTGAGGAAGAAACTGCTGTAGGTTTGGAAAATGAAAGTACCAATGTTCATGAGAATGTTTCAGAGGGAGACCTTGAACTTTCCCTCCCTTCTGCACCTGTTAACTGTAATGACAACAGAAGGGGCCAAATTTGGGAAGACAGAAGTAAATCACTCAGTTTGCGTTGATCCTCCCGAATTCAAGAATTAAAAACATTGGCTTCAAAACAGAAGGGCGGTTCACGGAACCGATCCTTGAGTTTTAATTGCAATACGCCAGGCTGATTCCCTCAGTTCAGGCATCGTTTCAGAATTGATGAAGACCTTGGCAGTTCTCCCGGTTCCCTGGCCATAGTTTGGGAAGATTTCTAGGATATCAAGTACGGTTAGTGTATTGCTGACAGGTTCCAGTATTTCCCAGTGAGGCTTTTGGTTTTGCTTTGTCCATTTAAATTCATGTTTGCTGATTTTGCTGTGGCTTTTGACTTGCATTTTTCCTTTATTTTGTAACCATTTTTCTTCAATAAAAAAGGATTGTTTTTCACAGCCAAGTGTGGTGGATAGTTATCTGAGGGCCTCGTTCCCTGCTCTGGATTGCAACAGTCACCACGACCATCCCAACGCAATTTGCTCTATATGCCGGGTCCTAGGGAAGTGCCCTTGGGAAGCACCAGGCGCAGGTGGGCCTTCTCCGTTTCTGCCCCTCCTGCCTTATGGGATTCCTTATGGCCTCCCTCTTTGAGATGAGCCATGCGTGACTCAGGGCATTTCATCCTAGCACTTAAGACCTGGCTTTTTACTAGAGCATTTGACCCGTGTTAATTTTAATATTTGTATGTATGTGTTTTATCCTGTATAATTTCTGCACTGTAAATCTCCTGGAGCATCTCGGATGGAGGGTGATTAATAAGTAATTAAAGATTATGATGATGATGTTGCTAGGTAGCTGGAAGCATCTGTGTGAAGGAGAGCTGGGCACCTGGTATGAGCGGCGTCTGAAGAAGGAGCAGGAAGCAGGGGGGGGGGGGAGACGCTGAGCCGGGCTCCCCATGAGCAGAGTGGCACCGTCTCCACTCGGCCCTCCAGGCTTTGGCTTCCCAATTTGTCCAGTCCCACCTCTGGCAGGAAGCTCCAGGAGCTGGAGGAATTGCCTTCGGAGGCTGTCCGGGCTTCAGAGCTGCAGTACAGGGAGTCAGAAAGAGACGGCAGAAAGTCGGTAGGCAGCACAATATTGGCCTGGTTTCCCTCTTTGTGTGGAATACCCCCTCCCCGGCGCCGCTCCCTCGTGAGTAATTTAGTGCAATCTGGTAATGGAACATAGGAATGGAACAATGGACGACGAACCTGGACTACGCTTGGATGATGAGAAGATTGGGTACGGTTGTTTTTGGTAATAATTGTGCATTGTAACTGCTTATTGGTAATTTATGGATAATGTGTTAAGTCAATTGTTCTATGTTGCATGGAACCACTGCTGTTTCTACTGTTTTTACTGTTTGTGAACCGCTGTGAGTCGCCTTCGGGCTTGAGATACAGCCGTATAGAAGCAAAGGAAATACATAAATAATAATAAATACTAATAATCTTTATTTATACCCTGCTTTTCTCCCTAAGAGACCCACAGCAGCTCACAATACAACACAAATCAAAGCACATTTAATTTAAAATACAAAACAAAAATCACACAAAACATAATAACATCCAGAAGTAAAATATAAATAAATGTTACGCATTAAAAACTTGTAAAAGGCAGGAAGGAAGGGAGGGGCTGCTGGGCTATTTAGCTTTGAATGTGTTTTGATAGCATTCCCTTGAATGTTTGAAGCAGGCATGGGCCAGCTTGGGCCCTCCTTGTGTTTTGGACTTCCACTACTGGCTGCTAGGAATTATGGGAGTTGAAGTCCACAACACAAGGAGGGCCCAAGCTGGCCCATGCCTGCTTTTTGTTTTCTTTATTTATTAAACTTCTATGCGGCCACTCCCCTGGGGCTCGGAGCGGCTTACAAGAACAGGCTAAAATCTAACACAATTTAAAAAAAAATTAAAACAATTTAAAAACAACAATATCAAAGATCAAAGGCTTTAAAGTATAGCAGGGATATGTAATTCTGTTGTACTGTCTCATATATTTATAGAGAGTTGAAATTGTATTGCTCTATATCCCAGGATCTGATCCCAGGTTTTCTACTTCAGACTGGATTATATGTGTCTGCACTGGCAGATAATCTGGGATAAACAGAAGACCTGGGATCAGATCCTGGTATATAGAGCCTGTCTTTAAGGGCCCTCAAAGGACCCTTCCAAACACCCATATAACCCGGAATATCAAGGCAGATAATCCACAATATCTGCTTTTAATTGCATTATCAGAGTCTGCACTGCCATATTTATTTATTTATTATATAAGCCAGTTAAGTGTGTATTTATTTAGCTCTGTGGAAGGGGCCAAAGCAGCTTAAGTTTCTGTTTATCCCAGATTATCCGGCAGTGCAGACTCATTTAATCCAGTTTAAAGCAGAAAACCTGGGATCAGATCCTGGGATATAGGGCCTGTCTGGAAGGGCCTACCGTCTCCTTGTGGAGACAAAAAGTGGTGTATAAATAAACATAATAATACATTTATAGATCAAAAATCTGTTCCTGGTTTGAAAGTGTTGTTTCCTGTTTAATTGTGTGGCCCTTACTTTGAAAGTAGTTGTTCTCCTCCAGAAACTTTGTTTGTGTGGCTGCCACAAACTATGATGGAAAGAAGTTACGGGAGTTCGGCCGATAGGCTGACCAGTAAACATATTCATAGGTTCCCTGCTGTTATATTAAGCCTGTTACCTACGCTACAACATGCTTGAAGTCAAAATTTCATTTATTTGTAATTAGAAATAAATGTTTCACAATAAATAATTACATATTGTTTTTGTGATTAATCACTATGCTTTATGTTCCGCTTGTAACAACGAAATACATTCTGCATAGCAGATATTTACATTACAACCCATAACAGTAGCAAAATCACAGTTGTGAAGTATCAATGAAAATAATGTTATGGTTGGGGGGTTATTACAACATGAGGAACTGTATTCAGGGGTCACAGCACCAGGAAGGTTTTTTAAAATTTATTTTTAGGAAGGTTGAGAACCACTGGTGTATATGAAGAGGGGGCACCCGATGATGCGCAGCTAAAGCGCTGTAAAATAGAGTACATCTACACTGCAGAGTTAAAGTAGTTTGACACCAGTTTGTTCTTCATTTTAAATATTGTGTTTGTTTCCGTGTAAACTATAGTGCGGCCCTCCAACGGTCTGAGGGACAGTGAGCTGGCCCCCTGTTCAAAAAGTTTGAGGGGCCCTGGTCTATACCATAGTCAAAAGCCAGTCCAAAGGTTCAAGGCTCCAGGATTCCAAGATTACAGGAGACCGGTCAGGATACCGAAAAATCCAACAGACCTGGGGGGAAAACTAGCAGCATCCACCACCAAAATGCAACAGATACTTTTCTCCCAAAGATCAGTCCCAAGGTTAGATCCTTATATCCAGTAACACCCAGCTGCAACCCATCTCCTGCACACCTCCACCCCTAATTGCTTTCACCCATGAACTCCCACTCACAGATCACCAAAACCCTCTAGAACTAATACATTAACCCTTCCATCACCAACCACCATCAACTGCAGAACATATGACAGAATCATAGAATCAAAGAGTTGGAAGAGAACTCCTGGGCCATCCTCCAGTCCAACCCCATTCTGCCAAGAAGCAGGAAAATTGCATTCAAATCACCCCTGACAGATGGCCATCCAGCCTCTGTTTCAAAGACTCCAAAGAAGGAGACTCCACCACACTCCAGGCAGAGAGTTCCACTGGTGAACGGCTCTCACAGTCAGGAAGTTCTTCCTCTTGTTCAGATGAAATCTCCTCTCTTGTAGTTTGAAGCCATTGTTCCCTTGCGTCCTAGTCTCTCTCCAAGGAAGCAGAAAACAAGCTTGCTCCCTCCTCCTCCCTGTGGCTTCCTCTCACATATTTATACATGGCCCTCATCATGTCTCCTCTCATCGTTCTCTTCTTCAGGCTAAACATGCCCAGCTCCTTAAGCCGCTCCTCATAGGGCTTGTTCTCCAGACCCTTGATCGGCTCCCTCCTCCCTGTGGCTTCCTCTCACATATTGATACATGGCTATCATGTCTCCTCTCAGCCTTCTCTTCTTCAGGCTAAACATGCCCAGCTCCTTAAGCCGCTCCTCATAGGGCTTGTTCTCCAGAGCCTTGATCCTTTGAGTTGCCCTCTTCCTCTGGACACATTCCAGCTTAGAGTCAATCTCTCTCTTGAATTGTGGTGCCCAGAATTGGACACAATATTCCAGGTAAAGTGGTCTAACCAAGACGGAATAGAGCATGGGGAGCAGGACTTCCCTAGATCTAGACACTAGGCTCCTCTTGATGCCTGAGGCCAAAATCCCGTTGGCTTTTTTTGGCGCCACATCCCATTCCTGGCTCATGTTCCCCTTCCTTCCTTCCTCCCCACAAGGAGGACCCCAAGATCATCTTTTCCACACGCCCTGCTCCCGAGCCAGGCCTCATCGCCCCCAATTCTTCCTTTCCTGTGGTTTGAAGCCATGGCTCCATGGTGTGCTAGTCTCCAGGGCAGCGGAAAGGAAGCCCCCTCCCTCCTCCTCCCTAGGCTTTCCCCTCACCTCTTTATCCAGGGCCCATCCTGTCTCTATCTCCACAGAGAGAGAGAAACCCAACAGGCCTCGCCACCCCCGAGGAGGCCGTGAGCCAGAGGTGCGGGCGAAGCGTCAGGAGAGGATGCCGCTTCTGGAAGGAAGAGATGGGCCAGGCAGCCCCCCGGAAGGAAGGAAGGAAGGCTCTTTCTCCCTCCCTCCCTGCATGACATCTAGGCTTGGGCAATCCATGCCTAGATTATTATTATTATTATTATTATTATAACTTTATTTGTACCCCGCTAGCATCTCCCGCAGGATTCGATGCGGCTTCCAATAGGCTGAAGCCCAACACAAAACAACAATACAATACCTAGCAAATAAAAACAGTTAAGCAGAAAAAACAATAACAATAGCAATACGATAACACAATATTTAAAAACTGAGTCGGCCAGAGTAGGCGTACAAGGTTAAAAGTGCTGATGTGTCAGAGGAGTGTGGGATTATAATATAAGTGCGGTGTGCAGTGTGCGGTGATTTTGGTACTAAAGTGCTTCTGGGATTTGGTACTGGGAGATTCCTAGTCTGAAAAGGCACGTTGGAACAGCCAGGTTTTCAAATTCTTTCTGAAGACTGCCAGTGTAGGTAGGGGCTTGTCTGAGATCTTTCGGGAGGGTTCTAAAGTACTTACAAAACTAAAGTTCTGGTGGTGAAAATTTCAGAACTCTAACAAAACTCTCAAAATTTCATAGTAAATGGCAGTTCCTAATTGGTTCTGTCATTAAAATCACCAATAATGAAATAATAATTAAATTTTGAGAGTTTTGTTAGAGTTCTGAAATTTTCACCACCAGAACTTTAGTTTTGTAAGCACTTTAGAACCATTTAGAACCATGGATTGCCCAAGCCTAATGACATCCAATACGGGGGGGGGGGAGAGAGAGAGAACCCCCGTTTCCCGTCTTCCTAACAGACCTCTAACACCCCTTCTGAGGAGGAGGCCTTGAGCCAGAGGTGTGGGGGGAACGCCAGGAGGGAGTGCTGCTGGAAGGGAGAGAGTGGCCAGGCACTCCCCCCCCCCCCGCTGCCCCCGGGAGTGAGGGAGGGATTCCGGCCGGGAAAGCCTTCCTTCCACAACACAAGGGAAAAAGAGGCTTGGGCTTGAAGCCCGCTGGCCACCGGGAAGAGGGAGGGAGCGGGGAGGAGGAGGCGGGAGCAGGGGACCCCTCCCGGAAGGGAGAAGGCAAGGCCCAAGTGTCATGGCGGCCCTGAGGAGAGAGAGAGAAAGAGAGAAGGGAAGGAAGGAGAGAAGGAAGGAAGCCGGCCTCTTCCGCCGCGCTCCCTCCCTCCCTGCCTGGGACTCGGCCACTCCACCCCCCCCCCCCCCCAAAAGGCCACCGTACCTTCTGCATCCGCTCTTCTCCTTCTTCCTCTTCCGGCTTCTCATTGGCCACGCTCTCCGCGTCAGCCTGCGTGCGTGCGCGCTGACGTCACCGCGCCAGCCTGCCAAGGGGGTCTGTGTTCCTCTCTGCGTGCATGCGTGCTGACGTCACCGCGCCGGCCTGCCAAGGCCTTCTGTGTTCCTCTCTGCGTGCGCGCGCGCTGACGTCACCGCGCCGGCCTGCCAAGACGTCTGTGTCCCTCTCTGCGTGCGTGCGCGCTGACGTCACCGCGCCAGCCTGCCAATGCGTCTGTGTTCCTGCATGCGTGCGCGCTGACGTCACCGCGCCAGCCTGCCAAGGCGTCTGTGTTCCTCTCTGCGTGCGTGCGTGCCGACGTCACCGCGCCGGCCTGCCAAGGCGCCTGTGTTCCTCTCTGCGTGCGTGCGTGCGTGCGTGCGTGCTGACGTGGCGGCGCTGCTCGGCATAATGTCGCCTGGGGGCTCTGCTTCCGGCTCTGCCTTGGGCTCCCTCCAGCCACGGTAGGCTGAACCCCGCTCGGGTTCCCTTTCCTGGCCCCAGGGGAGCGAGGGAGGGAGCGCGGCCTCAGGGTGGCCGGAAGGGCGGGCGGGAGTCTTCCGCAGGGCTCCTTCTAGCAGCACTCTCTCCTGACGCCCCGCCCGGATCTTAGGCAGGCAGGCAGGCGGGCGCCGCCCCCGGAAGTGGGGAGGGGGTGTCCCTGGGAAACAAGGCCGGCAAGCGGGGGGGGGCGGACCTCCCTCTCCCTCCCTCCCTGTGAGAGGACGAACGAAATAATTCCGGTCCGCTGGAGGCAGCGGGGGGGGGGGGGGGATGTTGCGCTTGGCCACCTTGATTGGCACCGAATGGCCTCGCAGCTTCAAAGCCTGGCTGGTTGCTGCCTGGGGAGGGGGGAATCCTTGCTCAGGAGGTGTTTGCTCACGCTCGAGGCTCAGGCGCCGGCGGTGTCCGGGAGGGCTTTTGCACAATTGAGACTCGTGCGCCAGCTGCGACCTTACCTCGCGAAGGCTGACCTAGCCGGGGTGGTCCATGCCTTGGTCACCTCCAGGTTGGACTACTGTAATGCGCTCTACGTGGGGCTGCCCTTGAAGACGGCTCGGAAATTCCAACTAGTCCAACGAGCAGCAGCCAGGATGTTAACTGGGGCCCCTTACAGAGAGAGGTCAACCCTCCTGTTCAAGGAGCTCCACTGGATACCGTTCATTTTCCGAGAACAAATTTAAGATGCAGGTACTCACCTACAAAGCCCTAAACAGTTTGGGACCAGCCTACCTGCGTGACCGCATCTCCGTCTACGAACCCATGTGGTCTCTTCGGTCATCTAGAGAGGCCCTGCTCGTGATCCCACCTGCGTCGCAAGCGCGCTTGGTGGGGACGCGGGACAGGGCCTTCTCCGTGGTGGCCCCCGACTTTGGAACGCCCTCCCCAAAGATCTCAGACAGGCCCCTACACTGGCAGTCTTCAGAAAGAAGACCTGGCTGTTCCGATGTGCCTTCTCAGATTAGGAACCTCCAGCACCAAGTCCTAGAAGCACTTTAGTAGAACCAAGATCACTGCACACGGCACTTACTTTATAACCCTACCTACCTCTTGCCACTTCCGCACTTTCAATCCTGTACCCATTACTCTGGCCGGCCCAGTTCTAATAGTGTCTTGTTGTATTGTTACTGTTATTGTTTTCTGCTTAATCTGTTTTTAATTTGCTTTAAGTATTGTATTGTTGTATTGTGTTTTGGGGCTCCGGCCTGTGTAAGCCGCATCGAATCCTTCGGGAGATGCTAGCGGGGTGCAAATAAAGTAATAATAATAATAATAATAATAATAATTCGCTGGCCCTGATGGTTTCCTGCCCAGAGTTCCCCTGTGTATTTTTTACCGCCCTGATTATGGCATCGTATTGTTTTAAAGTGTTTTTTTGCACTACAAATAAGGAATCGTGTGCCGCTGCGCTGAGAGGGATTCGTCCCAACAGTTTGAGGGACTGTGGCCTGGCCCTCTGTTCAGGAAGTGAGCAGACCCCTGGTCTCGGGTTGTGGGACGTGTCGGCCAATCATGCGCGCAGATCCCAGCCAGGCGGCCTTCTGCAGCTGGTGTAACACGCACAGATATTATCTATAACAACAATTACAAAAACTGTAGACTGCAATTCACAATTTCTATGTTCCAAGAAATCCTACATTGAATGTAACATGAGAACATTCACACGATTAATTAGAGACTGTTTATAAACAGAAGATAGTTTATCAATACTTTGTCAACACAGTGAAACTAGAGCTTCCAAAATAACAATTACTATAGACCAGGAGATTCTTCATGCAGGAATGTAAGTAGGCTTACATGGGTTTTGAAAATCCCCTCAAACAGTGGGGTGTTTGGGCATTTTATTATGCCATTTTGTTTATATATTGTCCTGTTTCCTATCTAGTGAATCCAAAGACTATAAATGCTGATGGGAACTCAAAACAGAACCAATAGCTACCAACTGGAATGTAAGTAGCCAAGCGTGTATAACAACAACCTTTGCAAAACTATGTCAATTCGGGGATTGTAGTATATCTATTATCTGTATGTCGCTGTGTTTCTTATTTAGTGAATCAAAACATCATAACACCTGAAGAAGATATTGCGAAACAAGGGAAACAACCCGGGAGACCTTGTTGTGTGTCACTGTCACTGATGTTGTTTAGTGAAGAAGAACTTTCTACAACATGGAAAGTATCATTTTGTGTCACTGATTTTGGAAACTGAAGTTTCATTATATGACATTCAGTAATATTTGTACACCTATGAAGAAGAATCTCCTGGTCTATAGTAATTGTTATTTTGGAAGCTCTAGTTTCACTGTGTTGACAAGGTTTCGATAAACTATCTTCTATTTATAAACAGTCTCTAATTAATCGTGTTAATGTTCTCATGTTACATTCAATGTAGAATTTCTTGGAACATAGAAATTGTGAATTGCAATCTACAGTTTTTGTAATTGGCCTTCTGCAGCTGGCAGGGGGTAACTTTGTCAGCGCCAATTGTGTTTGAGTGCAGGCCAAGGTCTTTGGGCACTGCGCCCAGTGTGCCTATCCCCCCCCCCCACTGGCTTGTGCCACAGTCTTTGCAGTTCCATCTTTCAATCCTCACATCGTGTCAGCTTTTCCAGCTGTTTCTCTTCCATCCTGCTGTCGCCTGGGATTGCGACATCCACGAGCCATACTTGCTTTTTCCCCCACGATCATGAGGTGAGGAGTCTTGTGCTCCAAAACTCTGTCTGAATCCAGAAGTCCCAGGGGAGTTTGGCGTGTTCATTCTCTGTAACTTTTTCCGGCTTGTGATCCCATCCGTTCTTTGTTGCAGGCAGATAGTGTTTGTGGCACAAGTTCCAGTGGATCACCCGAGCAAGGGTGTTGTGCCTCTGCTTGGAGTCTGTCTGTCTGCGCGATCTTCTTGCAGCAGCTGAGGATGGGATCTAGTGTTTCATCTGCTTCCTTGCAGAGTCTACACTTGGGATCTATCATTGACTTTTCAATTCTGGCTTGGATGGCATTTGTTCTAATGGCTTGTATTATTATTATTATTATGAATTATTAAGAATTATTATTATTATTAAGTAATTATTATTGTTATTATTATCATCATTGAGTTCCTGGTGGTGCAGTGCGTTTACAATTGCCCTCCTCTTTCTCTCGCCCTTAGAAAGTGGTGTAAAATGGCCTTCCCCTTCCTCTGGCCCGAGCAGGAAGATGACATTGCTATGTTGTCCTTATTCATTAATTACTAATTCCTTATTTATTCTTAGCCTCAGGCAGTTGGAAGAGACCCCCAAGGCCATCCAGTCCCAACCCATTCTGCCAAGCACAAAGATGGAATTTCTATTATATTATATTTATTATCATAGTTAGGGTTGGTTCTTGTGGGTTTTTTCGGGCTGTATGGCCATGTTCTAGAGGCATTTCTCCTGACGTTTCGCCTGCATCTATGGCAAGCATCCTCAGAGGTAGTGAGGTCTGTTGGAACTAGGACAATGGGTTTATATTTATTTATTTATTTATTATTCCAACTTCTATGCCGCCACTCCCTTCCCTGGGGCTCGGAGCGGCTTACAAGAATAGCTAAAATCTAACAAAGTTTAAGAGCAATTTAAAACAATTTAAAAACAACAGTATCAAACATTAAAAGCCTGTCGGAACACGTATGTCTTACATGCCCTGCGGACAGCTGGCAAGTCCCGCAGGGCACGAACTTCAGGTGGCAGAGCATTCCAGACTGATGGCGCCACTGCTGTGAAGGCTCTGCGCCTGGTAGCCGTTAGACGCAAGGTCTTGACACTGGGGACTTCCAATAGATCTTGGTCCTCAGGACGGAGGGATCTCTGGGGTTGGGAGGGGGTGAGACGATCCCTCAGATACATTGGCCCCAGACCATGCAAGGCCTTCAAGGTGAGTCCCATCCCTTTGAAAGTGATCCGGTGCTCAATGGGTAACCAATGCAGCTGTAGTAAGATTGGTGTTATGCGGCATCTCATCGGAATTCCCGCAAGAAGCCGAGCAGCTGCGTTTTGTATCAACTTGAGCTTCCGAATCACCGACAGAGGGAGGCCAATGTAGAGGGCGTTACAGTAGTCCAGCCTTGAGATGACCGTGGTCTGGATCACCGTAGCTAGGTCGTCCCTGGACAGGGAGGGGCCAGCCGTCTAGCCTGCCGCAGGTGAAAGAAAGAAGGCGGTTCTGCTCACGGCGGAGAGAGACCTGGGCCTCCATCCTCAGCAGAAAGAGGGTCCAAAAGGACTCCCAGACTCTTGACCAACAAGGACGGGCGTAGCGCCTCGCCATCCAGGGTGGGCAGATGGATGTCCCCACTGCCCGGTCCACCCAGCCATAGGATCTCTGTCTTTGCCGGATTCACCCTCAACCTGCTGGCACGCAGCCATCCAGTCGCGGCCTCAATGAGGCACTGATGGAAACAATCGGGGACAGAGTCCGGTCGGCCTTCCATCTTCAGCACCAGCTGAGTGTCATCGGCATACTGGTCACACTCCAGCCCAAAACCTCGGACCAGCTGAGCAAGTGGTCGCATAGAGATGTGAAACCACAGAGGGGAGAAAATGGCCCCCTGAGGAGGAACCCCACAAGAGAGAGAGGGGGGGGGGACCTCTCAGAGACCAGGCCTCCCCTCTCCACTCGCTGTCCACGGTTGAGAAGAAAGAAACTTGGATTTCCAAACAAAACTTTCCCAAAATAACACAAAACTACATTTACTAGGCTGATCAGACTGCTGTCAAAAATGCACCTCATCTGCCGTTACCAATTTGCAAATTCAAATTCATAACTCCAATTACATTTTATTCAACCATAAATACCCCCTCTAGATAATATAATAATGCCATTTTGTAACAAGCACCCCATGTCCGAACGGATCTCCCGCTACGTCCCACCCCGGAACTTGAGATCATCTGGGGAGACCCTGCTCTCGACCCCACCACTGTCACAAGTGAGACTGGTGGGGACGAAGAGCAGGGCCTTCTCAGTGGTGGCCCCTCACCTGTGGAACTCACTCCCGGGGGAAATCAGGGCATCATCATCCCTCCTCGCCTTTAGGAGGAGGGTGAAGACATGATTATGGGACCAGGCCTTTGGGCACTCTGGCAATTAAATTAGATAATCATGCGAGTAAGACCAACAGGATTAGGTTCTTGTGGGTTTTTTCGGGCTATAGAGCCATGTTCTAGAGGCATTTCTCCTGACGTTTCGCCTGCATCTATGGCAAGCATCCTCAGAGGTGTGAATCCAACAGGATTGATGAAGTGGAACGTAAAACTATTATCTATGAGTGAGCGAACGCTGACCATGTAAGAGGAGAATCTGGGTTTGTATTTGGTTTTATTGATTTTATTGATTTTATGGTTATAATGTATAATTGGTGTTAACTGTGTATTGATGTAATTTTGTGTTGATTGTTTTTATGATGCAGGCATCAAATTGTGCCTTGCTTTTGTAAGCCGCCCTGAGTCTCCTTTGGGGTGAGAAGAAAGGCGGGGTAAAAGAACCCCAAATAATAATAATAATAATAATTTTTCTTAGGTAGACTTCCACCAAAAAAGAACTTCAGAAAATAAAACCCGGGCTCTCCTCTGATCTTCCTCCTGCACATTTTCCTTAAAAATCACCAAGACTCCTCCTGTACCAAAACTTTAAATTCATTTAAATCTCCTTTTCTACATTTCAAGGGTCAAAAACAGCATCTTGCCCTAAATTGCAACTTCTGCTACATATTTTACCTGTGACCTTTGACATAGGGCCCCCCACTTCTGTCAATTTGTTGTAAAAACAACTCCAAATTCAAATGCTATCTTCCCTCATTGCAAAGATTTTCCTCTAAATTCCTTTAAAAAAACGTTAAACATCTTTAGCCCTTCATGGCTTGAAACGACAACAACAACCAACTTAGCAAGCTCCCGCACCAGTGATCTCCGTCCCCCTCTCCATGCTCAAATTGTGACAGAGAGAGACGCTGTTTACCCGCCATGCTCCGCTCCGCGGGAAGGAGAGAGGTGGTGTATTCGGAGAGTGGCCGATCCGCACGGGAGCCGCCTGGTCACTTTGGGGCTTCTTTCTCAAGGGAAGAAGAGGAAGAAGGAGGAGGGCGCTTGTGGAGTCTTGGATTTTGTGCCGGGAGTCAGGTTCTGCTGTATGGAAAACACAGATCTGGTCCTTGGCACTGTTCATAGGGAAAGAAGGTTTGGCATTTCGGCATTTTGAAGTTATGGCGTTATGGAAGTATGCGTTGGCAGGCTGCAAGGAAATCAGGGTCTGGCCTAAGAAGAGGGGCTTCTCCAAGGAGGGAGGAAAGGAGATGGCAATACTTGGATGCCTGAGGATGAATGCGTGTACACATGTGTGAATGTTGAGTGAAAATGTAATTCCCCTTTGTATTGTCGAAGGCTTTCATGGCTGGAATCACTAGGTTCTTGTGGGTTTTTTCGTGCTATATGGCCATGTTCTAGAGGCATTTCTCCTGACGTTTCGCCTGCATCTATGGCAAGCATCCTTAGAGGTAGTGACCTCACTACCTCTGAGGATGCTTGCCATAGATGCAGGCGAAATGTCAGGAGAAATGCCTCTAGAACATGGCCATATAGCACGAAAAAACCCACAAGAACCTAGTAATTCCCCTTTGTTTGTTTGTTAACCAACGTAATTGTAAATCCAAAGTAGTTGCACAGAATCTGTATGTCTAAACGTTTTTCTGTAATCTGATCTACCCTCTCACACTGGAAATTGCAATAAAAGGAACCTATGCTTTAAAGTTATTGAAAAGTCATTCATGACACTGAGCCTTGTGTCACATTTGCTATATTTATTTATTTTAATTTATCGTGTCAGTGCAACCAGTTGATTATATTACATTTCTAACAGAACAAAGCAAAAAAATAAAAAAACCCAGACAAAATACAAAATTTGTGAGTTTGGTAGTTGATTAAATGTCCTTTGACCAGTATCTGGCCACTTCTGGTGTTGCCGCAAGGAGGTCCTCCATGGTGCATGTGGCAGGGCTCAGGTTGCATTGCAGCAGGTGGTCAGTGGTTTGCTCTTCTCCCCACTCGCATGTCATGGATTATTCCACTTTGTGGCCCCATTTCTTGAGGTTGGCTCTGCATCTCGTGGTGCCAGAGCGCAGTCTGTTCAGCGCCTTCCAAGTCGCCCGGTCTTCTTCTGAGTGCCCAGGGGGGAGTCTCTCATTGGGTATCAGCCATGGGTTGAGGTTCTGGGTTTGAGCCTGCCACTTTTGGACTCTCGCTTGCTGAGGTGTTCCAGTGAGTGTCTCTGTAGATCTTAGAAAACTATGTCTAGAATTAAGTCGTTGAGGTGCTGGCTGATACCCAAACAGGGGATGAGCTGGAGAGGTCTCTGCCTTGGTCCTTTCACTATTGGCTGCTCCTTCCCGGCGGATGTCAGGTGATGCAATACCGGCTAAGCAGTGTAATTTCTCCAGTGGTGTAGGGCGCAGACACCCCGTGATAATGCGGCATGTCTCATTAAGAGCCACAGTGTGGTGAGATGTGACCAGCATTTGCTATATGAAAATCCCATAGACTTCTCCATTTGAAGCTCGACATTTCCCATCTGTTGTATTCTGTGTCTTACCTTCTATCGCTTGGTAGATCTGACTCAAAACACCATTTCAGTCTTATTTTCTCCTATGCCCTTCTTCTATCTATATAAATAAAAATGTAATGTTAGTTCGTGCTCCCATCAGAACTCAAAAACCACTGAGGGAATTCACACCAAATTTGGACACAAGACACCTAACAGTCCAATTGATGTCCTCCACTCAAAAAACCTGATTTTGCCATTTGGGAATTGTCGTTGCTGGGATTTATAGTTTACCTACAATCAAAGACGAGAGACGATAGGGCCTTTTCTGTGGTGGCCCCTCGGCTTTGGAACGCCCTTCCCACAGAGGTAAGATCAGCCCCCTCGCTGATGGTGTTTCGAAAAAGACTGAAGACCTGGATATTCGAACAGGCATTCGGCCAATTGGTACAATGAACTGATGACTAAAGGACTGGTAACACGGACGATGAAATTGGATCATGATTTTAGTTAAGAGATGCATTGGATTATTATCGACGGGCCAATATTGTTTATTGTGTATGCTGTTTTATGGTTTTAAATTGAATATTGTTGTTTGTTGTACTGTTGTAAACCGCGTTGAGTCGCCAATTTAGGCTGAGAAACAGCGGTATACAAGCACAGTAATAAATAAATATAAATAAATAAAGAGCATTCTGAACTCCACCAATGATGGAATTGGGCCAAACTTAGCACACAGGGCTCTATGACCAACAGAAAAAACTGGAAAGGTTTGGTGGACATTGACCTTGAGTTTGGGAATTATAGTTCACCCACATCCAGAGAGCACTGTGGACCAGAGAAACAATGATGGATCTATGTATTGTCGAAGGCTTTCATGAGTGGAATCACTCAGTTCTTGTGGGTTTTTTCGGGCTATACGGCCATGTTCTAGAGGCATTTCTCCTGATGTTTTGCCTGCATCTATGGCAAGCATCCTCAGAGGTAGTGAGGTCTCTTGGAAATAGGAAAAAGGGGTTTATATATCTGTGGAATGACCAGGGTGAGACAAAGGGCTTTTGTAAGTTGGGCTAGGTGTGAATCTTTCAACTGACCACCTTGATGAGCATACAATGGGCTGACTGTGCCTGGAGCAAACTCTTCTTGAAAGGTGATTAGATGTTCCTGCCTGTTTCCTCTCTGCTGTTTTTGCTGTTGCAATTTTAGAATTTTTTAATACTGGTAGCCAGAATTTGTTCATTTTCATGGTTTCTTCCTTTCTGTTGAAATTGTCCACATGTTTGTGGATTTCAATGGCCTCTCTGTGTAGCATGACATGTTGGTTGTGAGAGTGGTCCAGCATTTTTGTGTTCTCAAATAAAATTGTGTTCTCAAATAAAAGATTATAAGATCAATTCAGGGGTTGTTGTGGTTTCTAACCTTGAGAATGTTTTAATGGCTGTTAACTGGGAGTTTTAAAATACCGTTTATATTTCACTCAGTTTTAATGTTTGCATATTTTTATATTTTAGGTTGTCTGCTGATGTTTTATGTTCTGCTGCTTTGAGTATCCATGAGGGGAGATAAAGCAGGGTATAAATATTATAATAATCATAATCATCTTTTGCTTCTTTCTTAACCAGGTAAATGGGGATTCTATGGAGCCACCTCTTGGATGCAGTAAAGAAACCAATAATATAGGAAGAAGAAGAAATCCTCTCAAGGTGATGATCTTGCAGAATTCTTCACCCCACAGATAAGAAAGAAAAAAAGAGTCAAGTAACTGCATTGCAATAAAATACCCTGTTGATATGGCGGAGAAACCCTATACATGCTTAGCCTGTGGACAGAGCTTCACCCACAGGTCAAGTCTACGTTCACATCAAAGGACTCACACTGGGGAGAAACCCTATAAATGCCTGGAGTGTGGACAGAGCTTCGCTCAGAGTGGAAATCTACGTAAACATCAAAGGACTCACACTGGGGAGAAGCCCTTCAAATGCCTGGAGTGTGGAAAGAGTTTTGCTTGGAGCAAAAACCTACGTTCACATCAAAACACTCACACTGGGGAGAAACCCTATAAATGCCTGGAGTGTGGACAGAGCTTCACTGAGAATCGAGGACTACATAGACATCAAAGGACTCACACTGGGGAGAAACCGTATACATGCCTGGAGTGTGGACAGAGCTTCATTGTGAATGGAAGTCTACGTAGACATCAAAGGACTCACACTGGGGAGAAGCCCTATACATGCCTGGAGTGTGGGCAGAGCTTCTCTGAGAATGGAATCCTACGTAGACATCAAAGGACTCACACTGGGGAGAAACCCTATACATGCCTAGAGTGTGGAGAGAGCTTCACTCAAAGTTCAGGTCTACGTTCACATCAAAGGACTCACACTGGGGAGAAACCCTATTCATGCCTGGAGTGTGGACAGAGCTTCACTGAGAATCAAGGACTACGCAGACATCAAAGGACTCACACTGGAGAGCAACCCTATAAATGCCTGGAGTGCGGAAAGAGCTTCTCTGAGACTGGAAATCTACGTAAACATCAAATGACTCACACTGGGGAGAAACCCTACACATGCCTAGACTGTGGACAGAACTTCACCTGCATTTCAGGTTTACGTTCACATCAAAGGACTCACACTGGGGAAAAACCCTATAAATGCTTGGAGTGTGGACAGAGCTTCTCTGAGTCTGGAAGTCTACGTAGACATCAAAGGACTCACACTGGGGAGAAACCCTACACATGCCTAGAGTGTGGACAGAACTTCACCTGCATTTCAGGTTTACATTCACATCAAAGGACTCACACTGGGGAAAAACCCTATAAATGCTTGGAGTGTGGACAGAGCTTCACTAAGAATCAAGGACTACGCAGACATCAAAGGACTCACACTGGGGAGAAGTCCTATACATGCCTGGAGTGTGGGCAGAGCTTCTCTGAGAATGGAAACCTACGTAGACATCAAAGGACTCACACTGGGGAGAAACCCTATACATGCCTAGATTGTGGAAAGAGCTTCACTCAAAGTTCAGGTCTACGTTCACATCAAAGGATTCACACTGGGGAGAAACCCTATTCATGCCTAGATTGTGGAAAGAGCTTCACTGACAGTGGAAGTCTACGTAAACATCAAATGATTCACACTGGGGAGAAACCCTATAAATGTCTGGAGTGTGGAAAGAGTTTTGGTAGGAGTGAAAACCTGCGTTCACATGAAAGGACTCACACTGGGGAGAAACCCTATAAATGCCTAGAGTGTGGAAAGAGTTTCACTCAGAGTGGAGGTCTACGTTCACATCAAAGCATTCACACTGGGGAGAAAGAGCTTCACTGAGCGTGGAAGTCTTCATAGACATCAAAGGATTCACACTGGGGAGAAACCCTATAAATGTCTGGAGTGTGGAAAGAGTTTTGCTAGGAGTGAAAACCTGCGTTCACATGGAAGGACTCACACTGGGGAGAAACCCTATAAATGCCTGGAATGTGGAAAGAGTTTTGCTTGGAGTGAAACTCTATTTTCACATCGAAAAAACTCACACTGGAGAGAAACACAATACATGCCTGGAGTGGGGACAGAGCTTCACTCAAAGTTCACATCAAAGGAAACGCCAGTATAATATTAAGGCCTGCAATGACTAACTACTGGGGAGAATGTCGTGAATGACTTTTCAATAACTTTGAAGCATAGGTTCTTTGTATTGCAATTTCCAGTGTGGGGGGGTGTATCAGATTACAGAAAAACATTTAGACAAAAGTATGACATTGGACATACAGACATGCAGATTCTGTGCAACTACACTGGATTTGTAATTACATTGGAGAATTACATTTTCACTCAACATTCACACCACATGTACACCCATTCATCCTCAGGCATTCAAATGTTACCACATCATTTTTCTCCCTCCTTGGAGAAGCCCTTGTTAGGTCAGACCCCACTTTCCCGCAGCCTGCCAACGTGTAGTCCCAAAACTTCCATAGGGGGAGAGCCTTCTCCGTGCCCCCCCCCCCCCCCCCACTCTGGAAATCATTGCCTGGAGAGATTAGGAAAGCCCCCACCTTAGGAACCTTCAAGAAGGATCTCAACACCTGGCTCTTCCGATGCGCTTTTGGGGAGTATCCACACAACCTTATGCTATTGCTCCCCTCAAGGCTTTTGTCCTTGGAGCCCCCCCCCCCCCCCCGTTTCCAACCCCGCCTGTCTCTCTCTCTCTCTCTGAGCAAGCGCTCCCTTGCCAATAATAATCCGCTCCTTTGATCTCACCCTGAGTTTTCAATCCTTTTATTGTACATGCGGCCTGCTCACTGTCCTTGTGTTTGTTCTTTGTACTCCTATGCTTTTCGTATATATTGCTTATTATATTCATATGTTTTTGTATTTTACTGTGTTGTCGTTTGCGTTTCGGTTTTTATTTTATTGTATCGTATTTTTTGAAATTCAATTTTGCAACATTGAATTTCCTGGCTTGATTTTTGGTTTTACTGGCACGCTAATATTATTGTTAAATGAATTTATTGCCTGATTTGTATGATGTCTTTAAGAATGTTTTTACTGTTTTAATTGTATTTTTATGATGTATACATTGCAAGCATCGTTGATGCCTATGTGAGGCCGCCCTGAGTCCCCCTGGGGGGGGGGGGGGGAGAAGGGCGGGATAGAAGAATAGGAAATAAACACATAAATAAACATTTTGATTTAAGATTAGTATAATAAGATTAGTATTATTATTATTAACTTTATTTGTACCCCGCTAGCATCCTCTCCCCGCTAGCATCCTCTCGCCTTCTAATAACACCAGAAGACAACCACTGGCTTGGCGAGCTTATGTCAATGCAATCCTGTCTGAAGAAATGGGGCATTACCATCAGAAGGGTAGTTGTGGACCCCTTCATTCGCCCCCTTTTTGGCACCGGGGTGCCTTCTCGCCCTGTTCCACCAGGCCCCCGTGAGAATTCCACAGACAGTTCTCCGATTAGGGCTCCCCCTCCTGGTTTATACCAATTCGAGACCCCATCCGCCCCAGTTGTCCCTTCACAATCAGTCACCCTCTCCCGCCCAAGGACTCTTCCCCTATTTAGCCCACTCAGCTCCCCCGCTGACTCTCCGTCCACCCCATCATCGGAAACATCCCTATCAAACACCCAGGGGAGATTATACTCCAGCCTCACCTCTTCTGAGAGTTGACTAGCCACAGATTCCATCCAAGTAGGGGGGGGCAGAGGGGGGGCGCCATCCAGGTCGTGTGGGGGAGGAGACTCGTGGGTCACCAACATCCCAAGGAGAAGCGCAACAGAGTTTTTGCGACCCTGGAGAAGGTAGGAAGTGGTAGGCACCATGGCAGTCCCCTCAGTCTCAAGGTCCTGCTGATTAACGCCAGATCCGTTAATAGTAAGACCTCCGCCATCCAGGACTTGATCCTGGATGAGAGAGCGGATCTGGCATGCATCACGGAGACCTGGCTGGATGAGTTGGGGGGAGTAAATCTCACTCAGTTGTGCCCACCGGGCTTCGGGGTGCATCAGCAGGCCAGACAGGGGGGGCGGGGAGGAGGGGTCGCAGTGATCTTTCGGCAATCCATCGCTGTGACCAGATGCGCTGTACCGCAAGCACCTGGGTTTGAGTGTGTCCTCCTGAGGGTGGGGAACCGTGACAGTGTGGGGTTCCTGCTGGTGTACCGCCCACCCCGCGACCCAGCAGGTTCCCTGTCTGAGCTAGCGGAAGTGGTCTCTAATTCGGCCCTGGTCTCCCAGCGCTTGGTGGTGCTGGGAGACTTTAACATTCATGCTGAGACCTCCTTGTCTGGCGCAGCTCAGGACTTTATGGCTGCCATGACGACCATGGGACTGTCACAAATTATAGCAGGACCCACCCATCAGGCTGGACATACTCTTGACCTAGTTTTTGTGGCGGACAGTGAAATGATCAGAGTGGAAGAACAAAACACCCTTCCAGTGTCATGGTCTGATCACTATCTGGTCAGTTTTAGACTTGCTGCGACCCCCAACCTTCGCAGGGGTGGAGGACAAATTAAGATGGTCCGCCCCAGGAGACTGATGGATCCAGATGGATTCCTGAGGAATCTTGGGGTTCTTCCTGCCATGGAGCCTGGCGATCCTGTGGACGCCTTGGTCGATCTCTATAACAAGGAGATGTCCAGGGCGATAAATACGATCGCTCCTGAACGCCCCATCTCGCTGCGCCATGACAGGCCGTCTCCGTGGTTTACTGGGGAGTTGGTAATGATGAAGCACACGAGAAGGGGGCTAGAGCGCAAATGGAGAAAATCTCGGGACGTGTCTGATCAAGCACGGGCTAGAGCCTCTCTTAAGGCATACTCCGCGGCTATACGGGTGGCCAGAGAATCTTTCACGACTACCCGTATAGCGTCTGCAGCAAATAGGTCATCAGAGCTGTACCGGGTTGTCAGGGAGCTCCTTCACCCGCCTGTGGTGGAGGAGACCTCTGACGACCCGGCAGCTCGGTGTTGCGATTTCGCACACCATTTTGCAGGCAAAGTTGCCCAGATACGTCTTGAGCTCGACTCCAATTTCATCGCAGTGCCAGAGGAGGTGACTGAGGCATCTGCTTGCCCAATTTTGTGGGATTCTTTTCGGCTTGTTCTTCCTGAGACCGTGGAGGAGGTCCTGGGGGCTGTGAGGGCGACCACTTCGGCCCTAGACCCTTGCCCATCTTGGCTTATAAAAGCTGCCAAGGAGGGGTTGGTTGATTGGTTTGTGTTGATCATTAACGCATCGTTGGAGCAAGGGATTTTTCCATCTAACTTAAAACAGGCTGTGGTTGGTCCACTCCTTAAGAAGTCTTCCCTTGACTCCACGGTGCTGAACAATTACAGGCCGATCTCCAACCTCCCTTTTCTGGGTAAGGTGCTGGAGCGGGTGGTCGCCCTCCAGCTCCAGGGTTTCCTTGATGACATCAATTACCTAGATCAGGCACAGTCAGGTTTCAGGCCTGGTCACGGCACCGAGACAGCCTTGGTCGCCTTGGTGGATGACCTCCGTAGAGGACTGGACAGGGGGAGTGTGACCCTGCTGGTTCTCTTGGACATCTCAGCGGCTTTCGATACCATCGATCATGGTATCCTTCTGGGTCGCCTCTCTGGGATGGGTCTCGGGGGCACGGTCCTATCGTGGCTCCGGTCCTTCTTGGAGGGTCGAACCCAGATGGTGAAGCTGGGAGATGCCTGCTCGGATCCCTGGCCTTTGACCTGTGGGGTCCCGCAAGGCTCTATTCTTTCTCCCATGCTCTTTAACATCTACATGAAACCGCTGGGAGAGGTCATCCGGAGTTTTGGAGTTGGGTGCCATCTCTACGCGGATGACACACAACTCTACTACTCTTTTCCACCCAATTCCAAGGAGGCCTCTCGGGTGCTAGACGAGTGCCTGGCCGCTGTGTCCATCTGGATGAGGACAAACAAGCTGAAGATCAATCCCGACAAGACAGAGGTCCTCCTGGTCGATCGTAAACCAGATCGGGGTATAGGGTGGCAACCTGTGTTGGACGGGGTTACACTCCCCCTGAAGCCACAGGTCCGTAGCTTGGGAGTCCTCCTGGATTCATCGCTCACACTTGAGGCTCAGGCGTCGGCGGTGACCGGGAGGGCTTTTGCACAATTGAGACTCGTGCGCCAGCTGCGTCCGTACCTCGCTAAGGCTGATCTGGCCGGGGTGGTCCATGCCTTAGTCACCTCTAGACTGGATTACTGCAATGCGCTCTACGTGGGGCTGCCCTTGAAAACAGCTCGGAAATTCCAATTGGTCCAACGGGCAGCAGCCAGGATGTTAACTGGGGCCCATTACAGAGAGAGGTCAACCCTCCTGTTCAAGGAGCTCCACTGGCTGCCGTTTATTTTCCGAGCCCAATTTAAGGTGCAGGTGCTTACCTACAAAGCCCTGAACGGTTTGGGACCACCCTACCTGCGTGACCACATCGCTGCCTACGAACCCACATGCTCACTCCGGTCATCTGGAGAGGCCCTGCTCGTGATCCCGCCCGCGTCACAAGCGCACTTGGTGGGGACGCGAGACGGCCTTCTCCGTGGTGGGCCCCCGCCTCTGGAACGCCCTCCCGAAAGACCTCAGACAAGCCCCTACACTGACAGTCTTCAGAAAGAACCTGAAAACCTGGCTGTTCAAATGTGCCTTCTCAGACTAGAAACCCCAGTTCCAAATCCCAGAAGCACTTTAGTCAGTTCCAAGACCACCGCACACTGCACACCGCATTTATATTATAATCCCATATCCCTCCAACACATCAGCACTTTTAACCCTGTACCCCTACTCCGGCCGACTCAGTTTTAATAATGTCTTGCCGTATTGCTACTGTATTTGTTTTCTGCTTAACTGTTTTTATTTGCTATGTATTGTATTGTTGTATTGTGTGGGCTTCGGCCTGTTGTAAGCCGCATCGAATCCTTTGGGAGATGCTAGCGGGGTACAAATAAAGTTTAATAATAATAATAATAATCTCCCGAAGGACTCGATGCAGCTTACAAAGGCCAAGGACTCAATACACAACATAACAATACACAACCTAAAGCAAATTAAAAACAATTAAAGCAATATTAAACAACAAAACAACAAGCAATAATCAATACACCAAAACACAATAAAACTGGGCCGGGCCAGAGTGAAGGGTACAGAATTAAAAGTGCTGGTGCGACAGGTGATGTGTAAGGATTAGAGGGCAAGTGCAGTGTGCAGTGTGCGGCAATCTTAATTTCTACTAAAGTTCTTCTGGGACTTGGTATTGGAGATTTCCTATTCGGGGAAGGCACATCGGAACAGCCAGGTCTTCAGGTTCTTTCTGAAGACTGCCAGTGTAGTGGCCTGTCTAAGATCTTTGGGGAGGGTGTTCCAGAGTCGGGGGGCCACCACGGAAAAGGCCCTGTCTCGCGTCCCCACCAAACGTGCTTGCGATGCAGGCGGGATCACGAGCGGGGCCTCTCCAGATGAACGAAGGGAATGCGTGGGTTCGTAGACGGAGAGGCGGTCACGCAGGTAGGCTGGTCCCAAACCGTTCAGGGCTTTGTAGGTGAGCACCTGCACCTTAATTATCAAATAAACATCATGATTGGGGGCCTTCGACAATACATTAAACATAATGATACTGATAACATAATTAACAATTAAAACACAGACCCTGAGAAAACGATTAAAATACCTAAAATGCCACCATGGTTGTTCTTTCTCATGTACCAAAGCAGCAGTGGAGTACAAATAAAGTAGCCTGTACATGCCTGGAGTGTGGACAGAGCTTTCCCCTGAGTGGAGATCTACACACACATTCAAGGACTCACAAAGGGGAGAAACCCTGTGCATGCCTGGAGTGTGGGCAGAGCTTTGCCCTGAGTGGAGATCTACACACACATCCAAGTGTGGGCAGAGCTTTGCCCTGAGTGGAGATCTACACACACATCCAAGGACTCACAAAGGGGAGAAACCCTATCCATGCCTGGAGTGTGGACAGAGCTTCAGTGGGACTGGAAATCTACATGTAGACATCAAAGGACTCACATTGGGGAGAAACCTGATAAATGCCTAGAGAGTGGACAGAGCTTCACTCAGAATGGAAGTATACATACACTTCAAAAGATTCACGTTGGGGAGAAACCCTAGACATGCCTGGAGTGTGGACAGAGCTTCAGCCGCAGAACAGGTCTAGGTTCACACCAATGATCTCACCCTGGGGAGAAACCCTAGAAACCCATAGCGTGTGAAAAGAGCTTCTTGGAGAATTGAACTCTACATAGACACAGCATTCACATTGGGAGAACGGTGGTGTCTGACCCCAGAGACACTCTCTAAGACAGAGTTTTCCAAACTTTCAATGTTGGTAATGCACTTTTTAGATCTACATCCTTTTGTGACATGATCAATCGGTTCAACTAGCTTACCGGAGGGAAACCTATAAAATCCTATACGGCTCCGGCCCAGAGTACTTGTCCGAACGGATCTCCCTCTACACACCACCTCGGAGTTTAAGATCCTCTGGGGGGGCCCTGCTCTCGACCCCGCCTTTATCGCAGGTGAGACTGGCGGGGACGAGGAGCAGGGCCTTCTCAGTGGTGGCCCCTCGCCTGTGGAACTCACTCCCCGGGGAGATTAGAACAGCGCCCTCCCTCCTCTCATTCAGGAAACAGCTGAAAACTTGGATGTGGGACCAGGCTTTCGGAAACTCTGGCAGCTAAAAAGAAGGACCATAATGAAAGGCAAATATTGTAAGAACCTTTTTAACCATTGGACCTATGGAACGCGAACACTGACCATGAGATTGCTTATTGTTGTGCTATGGTGCTATATATTAATGTTTTTAATCTGTTAATTATTAATTACTGTTTTTATATTTTTTATATTTGTATGTATTTGTATAAGGGCATCGAATTGTGCCGTCTGTGTAAGCCGCCCTGAGTCCCCCCTCGGGGGTGAGAAGGGCGGGGTATAAGTAACAGAAATAAATAAATAAATAAAACCAACCCCATGTAAGATGTTCTATCTATATATATAAATGTTCTGTTCATTTTGAGTGACATCATAACTCAAGATCCGCTGGACAAATTGCCACCAAATTTGGCCACAAGGCACCTACTAACTCGAGGAGTGACCATCCCTTAAAAATGGATTTTGTCTTTTGGGAGTCGTAGTTGCTGGGATTTATAGTAAACCTGCAATCCAAGAGCTTTCCGAACTCCACCAACAATGGAATTGACTCAAACTTGGTACACAGAACTCCCATGACCAGCAGAAAATACTGGAAGGGTTTAGTAGGCATTGACCTTGAGTTTTGGCATTGTAGTTCACCTCCATCCAGAGAGGACTGTGGACTCAGGCTACGATGGATCTGGAGCAAGCTTGGTACTCATACTCAGGATACCCAAATGTGAACAGTGGCAGAGTTTGGGGAGAACAAAGCTTGGGATTTGTAGTTACTGGGATTTATAGTTCACCTATAATCAAAGAGCACTCTGGATCTGCACCAAACTTGGCACACTATCTACATGGCCAACACTGAATACTGGTGGGAATTGGGGGACTGTTTTTGAACTCTGGAAGTTGTAGTTTACCAACACCAGAAAGGAAGAGAAGGACTAGCACACAGCCAACAGAGGAATGGATCAGCAAGTGAGCATTCTGGAGGGTTTTGGGGACTGACTCCTCAGCATGGAAGTTGTAGTTCACCCTGCATCAAGGCACGGCTCTGAGAGTGGCCCCCAGAGACGATGGGTCTGGATCACCTTTGCACCCAGAAACCCCAGGACCTAAGACAGATATAAGGGAGAGTTTGGGGGGGGGGGGGAGGACCTTGATTTGATAGGAATTGTAGTCCACCTGCACCCAGAGAGCCCTGTGAACGTAAACAACAATGACGGGTCCGCACCAAATTCGACACGCGTACCCGATAGGCCCAAATTTCCATCCTGGTGGGTTCGGGGGGGAATTGGCCTTGCCGTTTGTGAGTTGTAGTTGCCGGGATGTCTAGTAGTTCACCTGCAATGAGAGGGCACTGGGAACCCCTCCCATGCCGGGCCTGGGCCTCACCTGGACGGAGTGGGGGGCCTTGGTGGGAGTGGCCCGCCCAGACTGGGAGTTGTAGTCCACCCTGTAGCCGGAGAGCACAGGAGGGCCCCACCCAGGACACGCATGGAGCTCATTTGCCCCACACTGGTTGCTTTTCCGGGAGTGAGTCTCTCGTGATGATGGGAGTTGACCAGGTGAGCCTCAGGGGTGAAAGAAAGGGGCCCGGAGCGTCCCCCTGTGTGTATGTGTGTGTGTCAGGAACCGGTTTCCAGGCCTTCGACTTTGGCGCTAAAAACCAGGGTCCTGACATAGGACTCTGATAAGGACGGTGCAGCTGGTGACCTCGGGGGAAAGCAGTCGGCATTTGGTGGGAGCACTGCGCGGGAATCACAGCTTGGCGGGAATAGGGTTTTCAAATGTGGGGGAGTGTATAAAAGGGATGACCAGCGGCTGCTGGTCAGTCCCGGCTTTCTTTGTGTCTGAACTTCCAGCAGTAAAGGTTTCTAATTGATTACGGATCGGAGTCCTGTGACATAAGAATAAACATAAGAATACACCAACACAACGTCTCAGGTTCATAGAATTATAGAGTTGGAAGAGACCTCATGGGCCATCCAGTCCAACCCCATTCTGCCAAGAAGCAGGAATATTGCACTCAATGGCCCATCAGGTCTCTACCAACTCTTTGATTCTATGACACTTTGCCCTGAGGAAGTGGTCAAGAAGAGGGAAAGCGCGGGAGGGGGCGGAGGAGGGAGAGCGAGGAGAAGGATTTCAGTAAGGCCTTCTTGGACAAGGTCCCCCATGACCTTCTGGCAAGGAAACGAGTCCAATGTGGGCGAGGCAAAACTACGGTGAGGTGGATCTGGAATTGGTTAAGTGGACGAACACAGAGGGTGATTCTCCCCAAGGCTTCCTCCTCTTCATCCTGGAAAGAAGTGACAAGTGGAGTGCCACAAGCAGGGTTCCGTCCTGGGCCCAGTCCTGTTCAACATCTTTATTAATGACTTGGATGGAGGGCTAGAAGGCAGGATCATCAAGTTTGCAGACGGGACCAGATTGGGAGGGAGAGCCAAGACTCCAGAGGACAGGAGCAGGATTCAAAGGGATCTGGACAGGTTAGAGAGATGATGGGCCAAAACTAACAAAATGAAGTTCAACAGTGACAAATGCAAGATACTCCACTTTGGCAGGAAAAATGAAATGCAAAGAGACAGAATGGGGGACGATGAGGCCTGGCTCGAGAGCAGTACGTGTGAAAAAGATCTTGGAGTCCTCGTGGGGAGGAAGGTAAACATGAGCCAGGAATGTGATGTGGCAGCAAAAAAAGCCAATGGGATTTTGGCCTCAGGCATCAATAGGAGCCTAGTGCCTAGATCCAGGGAAGTCATGCTCCCCATGCTCTATTCCGCTTTGGTTAGACCACTTTACCTGGAATATTGTGTCCAATTCTGGGCACCACAATTCAAGAGAGATATTGACTCTAAGCTGGAATGTGTCCAGAGGAGGGCGACTAAAATGATAAAAGGTCTGGAGAACAAGCCCTATGAGGAGCGGCTAAAGGAGCTGGGCATGTTTAGCCTGAAGAAGAGAAGGCTGAGAGGAGATATGATGAGGGCCATGAATAAATATGTGAGAGGAAGCCACAGGGAGGAGGAGGAGGGAGCAAGCTTGTTTTCTGCTTCCCTGGAGACTAGGACGCAATGGAACAATGGCTTCAAACTACAACAGAGGAGACTCCATCTGAACATGAGGAAGAACTTCCTGACTGAGAGAGCCGTTCAGCAGCGGAACTCTCTGCCCCGGAGTGTGGTGGAGGCTCCTTCTTTGGAAGCTTTTAAACAGAGGCTGGATGGCCATCTGTCAGGGGTGATTTGAATGCAATATTCCTGCTTCTTGGCAGAATGGGGTTGGACTGGAGGATGGCCCAGGAGGTCTCTTCCCACTCTTTGATTCTAGAATTCTATGACCCAGTGAGCAGACACCTTATGAGAGGTGTTCATCAGTGGAACTCTCTGCCCCTTGAGGGGTGTGGTGGAGGCTCCTTCTTTGGAGGCTTTTAAACAGAGGCTGGATGGCCATCTGTCAGGGGTGATTGGAATGCACTATTCCTGCTTCTTGGCAGAATGGGGTTGGACTGGAGGATGGCCCAGGAGGTGTCTCTTCCAACTCTTCTAGGATTCTATGATTCTATGTTCAGCAGTGGAACTCTCTGCCCCTTGAGGAGTGTGGTGGAGGCTCCTTTGGAGGCTTTGAAGCAGAGGCTGGATGGCCATCTGCTTCCACGCTCTGGTTACATCCCGTTTAGACTACTGCAACGCTCTCTACGTGGGGTTGCCTTTGAAGACGGCTCGGAAGCTCCAATTAGTCCAGCGTTTGGCAGCCATGATACTAACTGGAGCGGAGTGCAGGGAGCATACAACTCCTCTGCTGCACCAGCTCCACTGGCTGCCGATTTGCTTCCGGGCTCAATTCAAAGTGCTGGCATTGGCCTTTAAAGCCCTAAACGGTTCTGGCCCAACATATCTATCCGAACGTATCTCGGCCTATCAGCCCACCAGGACCCTAAGATCTTCTGGAGAGTCCCTGCTCTCTATCCCACCAGCTTCACAAGTGCGGCTGGCGGGGACGAGAGACAGGGCCTTTTCTGTAGTGGCCCCTCGGCTCTGGAACGCCCTCCCCATGGAGGTAAGATCAGCCTCCTCGCTGATGGTATTCCGAAGAAGACTAAAAACTTGGATGTTCAAGCAGGCATTTGGTTAATTCGGTGCAATGAATGTGTTGATTACGGATTGGTAATATGGATGATGAAATCGGACCAGGATTTTAGTTAGGAGATGTATTGGATTGTGATTTACGTGTAATATTGTGTATATGTTTTTTATGGTTTTAATTGTATACTGTGCACTGTATATTTGGTTGTAAACCGCGTTGAGTCGCCAGTTAGGCTGAGAAACTGCGGTATACAAGGACAGTAAATAAATAAATAAATAAATAAATCTGCCAGGGGTGATTTGAATGCACTATTCCTGCTTCTTGGCAGAATGGGGTTGGACTGGATGGTAGCCCAGGAGTTGGTCTCTTCCAACTCTTCTATGATTCTACACTGAGGCTTGAGTTACTAAAAACGGGAATTCCAGACAGGAAACAATCGGGGCCAGCTAACACCTCCCAGTAGAGGATTCGTCCCGGCCTCTCCCTGAGTTCTGATTCCTGGGCGTGAAAGGCCGGAGGGGACGACGCCCACCCGCTTGGCCCACGAATGGGGCTGGACTGGGGGGGCCTCACCCGACTCCTTTAGGGTTCTATGAATTGGACGCGTCCCCTTTAAGCATGCAAATGAGCCCGGCGGAGGGGCGGGGCGGGGCCGAGAACGCCAACCGGCAACAAGCCAATCAGTACCGCAGAGGCGGGCGACCAATCAGGAGCGCGGAGGCATTCCGGAGGGAAGGGGGAGTGACGTCACTCTGACTCCGCCCCTTCGCCATTTTGTCGAGACGGAGACGGGCGGGCGCGGCTGAGGTGAGCGAAGAGGAAGGAAGGAGGAGGAGGAGGAGGTAGGAGGCCTGAGGGGTGGGGTGTCCCCTCGGGGCCGAGAAAGAGGCCGCCGCGGTGGCCTTGAGGAGAGAGCCAGCTTTGGCCCCACCCCCCGGTGTTTGGGACTTCAACTCCCAGAATGCCTCACGGCCTGAGGCCGTGAGGCATTCTGGGAGTTGAAGTCCCAAACACCGGGGGCGGGGCCCAAGTTGTCCCAGGCCTGATGTCCAGGGTGGGAGAAAGAACGGATTCTGGTCTGCTGGAGGCACGTGTCAATGTTGCTCTTGGCCACCTTGATTAGCATTGAATGGCCTTGCAGTTTTCAAGGTCTGGCTTCTTACTGCCTGCAGGCATCCTTTGTTGGGAGGTGATTAGCTGTCCCTAGTTGTTTCTTGCCTGGAGTTCCCCTTTTTTGGAGTGTTGCCCTGTTATAATTTTAGTACATCTTAATACCTCTCAACAAAAGATTCTCCCAGGCTCAGCCAGGCCTTCAAATGCTAATGAAGGTGGTCAGCTGAAACATTCACACCTAGCTCCAGCAGACAAGAGTCCTTTGTCCCACCCTGGTCTTTCCACAGATATATAAACCCATTGTCCTAGTTCCAAATCATAGAATCAAAGAGTTGTAAGAGACCCCCTCCTGGGCCATCCTCCAGTCCAACCCCCTTCTGCCAAGAAGCAGGAATATTGCATTCAAATCACCCCTGACAGATGGCCATCCAGCCTCTGCTTAAAAGCTTCCAAAGAAGGAGCCTCCACCACACCCCGGGGCAGAGAGTTCCACTGCTGAACGGCTCTCACAGTCAGGAAGTTCTTCCTCATGTTCAGATGGAATCTCCTCTCTTGTAGTTTGAAGCCATTGTTCCATTGCGTCCTAGTCTCCAAGGAAGCAGAAAACAAGCTTGCTCCCTCCTCCTCCCTGTGGCTTCCTCTCACATATTTATACATGGCTATCATATCTCCTCTCAACCTTCTCTTCTTCAGGCTAAACATGCCCAGTTCCCTAAGCCGCTCCTCATAGGGCTTGTTCTCCAGACCTTTTATCATTTTAGTCGCTCTCCTCTGGACACATTCCAGTTCCCTAAGCCGCTCCTCATAGGGCTTGTTCTCCAGACCCTTGATCATTTTAGTCGCTCTCCTCTGGACACATTCCAGCTTAGAGTCAATATCTCTCTTGAATTGTGGTGCCCAGAATTGGACACAATATTCCAGATGTGGTCTAACCAAGGTAGAATAGAGGGGTAGCATTACTTCCTTAGATCTAGACACTATGCTCCTCTTGATGCAGGCCAAAATTGCATTGGCTTTTTTTGCCGCCACATCACATTGTTGGCTCATGTTCCCCTTCCTCTCCACGAGGACTCCAAGATCTTTTTCACACGTCCTGCTCTCGAGCCAGGCATTGTCCCCAAATTCTGTATCTTTGCATTTCACTACCTCTGAGGATGCTTGCCATAGATGGAGGCAAAACGTCAGGGGAAAATGCCTCTAGAACATGGCCATATAGCCCGAAAAAACCCACAAGAACCTAGTGATACTGGTCGCCAGATTTTGTTCCTTTTCATGGTTTTGTGTTGAAATTGTCCATATCCTTCTTGTGGATTTATTATTATTATTTATTTATTATTATTATTCATTTATTTATTTATGAACCATATTTATATCCCGCCTTTCTCAGCCCGAAGGCGACTCAGGGCATTTTACAAACAGCACAATTCGATGCCTACAAAACAAATTTATTGTTTATTATTAATCATTTATTTCATATATTTCTATCCCGCCCTTCTCCCCACAAGCGCAGCCTCTTACTTTACTTAGGCGATCCCTCGTTGGACGAGTAAGATGGTCTTCCATGATGGGTTTCCTTGTGGGTTCGTAGGTGGCTGTGGAGCCCTATTCTTGCTCAGCATCTTCTCCCACAGTGAAGGCATTGGTTTCCAGGTGGAAGGCGGTCCCGGTCGGGGTTGGCTTGATGCGCCTTCCTCCTGGCGTGTTTCTCTCTTTCACCCTCCATTCGTGCCTCCTCGAATTCTGCAGCACTGCTGGTCACAGCTGACCTCCAGCTGGAGCGGTCAAGGGCCAGGGCTTCCCAGTTCTCAGTGTCTATGCCAGAGTTTTTAAGGTTGGCTTTGAGCCCATCTTTCAATCTCTTTTCCTGTCCTCCAACGTTCCGTTTTCTGTTCTTGAGTTCGGAGTAGAGCAACTGCTTTGGGAGACGGTGGTCGGGCATCCGGACAACATGGCCGGTCCAGTGGAGTTGGTGGCGGAGGACCATCGCTTCAATGCTGGTGGTCTTTGCTTCTTCCAGCACACTGACGTTTGTCCGCTTGTCTTCCCAAGAGATTTGCAGGATTTTCCGGAGGCAGCACTGATGGAATCGTTCCAGGAGCTGCATGTGACATCTATAGACAGTCCACGTCTCGCAGGCGTAGAGCAGGGTTGGGAGGCCAATAGCTTTATAAACAAGCACCCTACGGATGTCCCGGTCCTCAAACACTCTCTGCTTCATTCAGAAAAATGCTGCACTTGCAGAGCTCAGGCGGTGTTGTATCTCGGTGTCGATGTTGACTTTGGTGGAGAGGTGACTGCCAAGGGAGCGGAAATGGTCCACATTTTCTAATGTTACACCATTAAGCTGTATATCTGGCATTGGAGAGGGATTGGCTGGTGACTGCTGGAAAAGCACCTTGGTTTTTTCAATGTTCAATGACAGGCCGAGCTTCGTGTATGCTTCTGCAAAGGTGTTTAGAGTGGCTTGTAGATCTTCTTCTGAATGTGCACAGGCCTCACAAAGCAGCAAAGCGGTGTCAACATCATAAAACAAGCAACCATACATACATTCCTGACTGTGGAAGGAAGGAAGGGCTCCATCTCCTTCCATAAAGGACGTTGTGTCCCAAGGACGTTCCTCCGGAAAGAGAGACAGAAGGCGCATTTCATTCATTTCTCTGTATGACTTGTACACACACAGCAACAACAACAACAACTCTATGCTTCCGATCTGTATTCGGATCTGTTACTTAATAGAGATCTCAGTCGCTGTTACAGGAGACTAGTTACTTACTTACTTACTTAGGCGATCCCTCACTTTCCGAGGATGATTGTCTTCCTGTGGGTCCGTATGTGGCTGTGGAGCCCTATTTTTGCTCTGCATCTTCTTCCGCAGTGAGGAGGGCATTGGTTTCCAGGTGGAAGGCGGTCTCGGCCGGGGTTGGCTTGACGCGCCTTCCTCCTGGCACGTTTCTCTCTTTCACCCTCCACTCGTGCCTCCTCAAATTCTGCAGCACTGCTGGTCACAGCTGACCTCCAGCTGGAGCGGTCAAGGGCCAGGGCTTCCCAGTTCTCAGTGTCTATGCCAGAGTTTTTAAGGTTGGCTTTGAGCCCATCTTTCAATCTCTTTTCCTGCCCTCCAACATTCCGTTTTCCGTTCTTGAGTTCGGAGTAGGTCAACTGCTTTGGGAGACGGTGGTCAGGCATCCGGACAACATGGCTGGTCCAGCGGAGTTAATGATGGAGGACCATCGCTTCAATGCTGGTGGTCTTTGCTTCTTCCAGCACACTGACGTTTGTCCGCTTGTCTTCCCAGGAGATTTGCAGGATTTTCTGGAGGCAGCGCTGAAGTTTGCAATAAAGAATGACATTGGACAGACAGACATACAGATTCTATGCAACTACATTGGATTCACAGTTACATTGGTTAACAAACAAACAAAGGGGAATTACATTTTCACTCAGCATTCACACACATGTTCACACATTCATCCACATGCATCCAAATATTACCATATCCTTTTCTCCCTCCGTGGCAAAGCACCTCTTAGGCCAGACCCTGCTTTCCTGCAGCCTGCCAACGCATAGTTCCATAACTTCCATAACGCCAAAACTTCAAAATGCCGAAATGCCAAAACTTCTTTCCCTAAGAACAGTGCCAAGGACCAGATCTGTGTTTTCCATACAGCAGAACCTGACTCCCTGCACAAAATCCAAGACTCCAAAAGCACCCTCCTTCTTCCTCTTCTTCCCTTGAGAAAAAAGCTCCAAAGTGACCAGGCGGCTCCCGTGCAGATCTGCCACTATCTGAATACACCATCTCTCTCCTTCCCGTGGAGCAGAGCATGGCGGGTGAACCAGACTCCTCAGGTCGGTCACCCTTTGAGCATTATTCGACTGAGTCTTTTATAGGAATATTCTGCGGATGTAGTTCCAAAGTTGTAAATCAATGACAGACGTCTTCCATCCTGGCTCCATCTCAGTTTCCTGGCCAGATGTTCATTCTTCTTGATTGGTGTTGACAAACACAAGGCTTGGGTTGACTTCCTTCTTAACATAAGGAAGGTTGCAAACATTTCCTTTATCACTGTCCCGTTCTTATCAGAGATTACTTTTCAGATCTCATTAGCAAGTCTAGCAAGCAGGGAGTTTAGTCATTGCAGGCCTTAATATTATACTGCTGCTTCCAATATTATTCGCTCCATTCATCCATCCATTCCCACACATCATATTAAATTCATATTTGTCAAATCTGCAGTGATATTTTCATGACACTATAGTTTCCTTTTGAAATTCATCCAGAAGAAGTTTTCTTATATAAATCTGAGTCCCCGAGGGTCTCGGGGGGGGGGGGGGGTCTTAAAGGGAAGGTGTTTGTTGACAGTTCAACTGGAAAACAGTTGCTTGATTGTGTGTGTGTGTGTCTGTGTTTCATCTTCTGTCTCCTCCTCAGCGACAAAACACAACCACCGCAGAAACTTTCCCACAGACTTACAACTTTTCCAGTTGCCACCCTGCTGTTTTCAGAGTTTGCAAAGATCTGCACTTTTTTTGGGATTCATTTATGTTTAGCCAGATTAATTCTGCTCTCTCGAGACACACAAATCATGCTAACGACTCCAGAAGAAGCCTTTCACCTTTTTGCCTGTTGCTGTGCGGAAACCGGAAGCCCGAAGGCATCTTCTCAAAAGGTATTCAGAGAATACTTGGTTTTGCCACAGCCTTCCGCTTTCTTAGGATTTCCTTCTGGGCTCGTGTTTCTATTTAATGCACCGGGGGGGGGGGGGGGGGGAACGGACATTGGCTGATCTGCTTCCCCCTTTTCAGCCTGTTTTGCCTATGTTTAGTTAAGCATTTTAAAGGTGGTTTCTATGGGGGGATTGCTCAGAGTAGATCTCCAAATTTGCCGCTGGTCACGGCAAAGACATTCCTCGGACCCTGTATGAAATCTCTCCTTCAGCCGCTGAAGATCTTCCCCTGGAGAAAGGACAAGGAGGGAAAGGGGGAGGTGGGCAAAGGGGGAGGAGGTGGGCAGGAACAAGGCATTCTGGGTGGAGCTGGGCTTGTCTCTGCATCCCACCTTGGGCCGAGCCAAGGGAAGGAGTGGCCCAGAGGGGACTTGGGTCAGCAGAGACTCACGACGTGAATGCCCCAAACAAGCCTCAGTGTGGTTTTGCATTAGCTGCGTGAGAGGCAGGGTCTTGGGTAGCCGCGGGATTCCTTTAGGAAAAGACTGAAAATGAAGTGGCAGCAGCAGGCATCTCACTGGGATGCTCCTGTTTAAGGGACTCCACTGGCTGCCGTTCATATTCCGAGCCCAATTCAAGGTGCAGGTGCTTACCTACAAAGCCCTGAACGGTTTGGGACCAGCCTACCTGCGTGACCGCATTTCCGTCTACGAACCCACGCGGTCTCTTCGGTCATCTGGGGAGGCCCTACTCGTGATCCCACCAGCATCACAAGTGCGTTTGGTGGGGACGCAGAGCAGGGCCTTCTCCGTAGTGGCCCCCCAACTCTGGAACACCCTCCCCAAAGACCTTAGAGAGGCCCCTTCATTGGCTATTTTCAGAAAGAACTTAAAAACCTGGCTTTTCCGATGCACCTTCCCAGATTAGGAAATCTCCATTACCGAGCCCCACAAGCACTTTACCAGAACCAATGATTGCTGCACATTGCACATCGTACTGCCCTAGAAACCCTTTACACACCTCCTGTCTAATCAGCACTTTTAATCCTTGTACCCACTTTCTGGCCCGGCCCAGTTTTACTGTGTTCTAATGTATTTTGCTTGTTGTTTATTTTTGCTTTAATTTGTTTTAATTGTTTGATTTGCTTGTTTATATTGTTGTGTTGTGTTGTTGCGGCCTCGGCCTGTTGTAAGCCGCATCGAATCCTCCGGGAGATGCTAGCGGGGTACAAATAAAGTTTAATAATAATAATAATAATAGCAGACCTGGGACCCATTGTGGGAAGGGAGGCCGGCCAGGAATCTTGGTGGCCCTCGGCACGTAGCGCATCCTGGTAATTTAGGGGAACCCATTATCCAGTGAATGAGGCCCTTTAATATTGCAAGGGACCCTTCCTGCCTGCCTGCCTGCCTTCTGTTCCTTTAGCCACATTTGTGTTCGACCCAACGAAATCAATGGGATGCTCCAAAATTAGAAGTTCCCCCTTTTTCCTTCTATCATTTTGTCTTTTCTCCCTCCCTCACTCACTCCCTCCTTCTTTCTTTCTGGGTGAATTCCCTTCTGTTTAAAGAATCGTTGGTTCCCGTTGCTGGTGCCTGCGTGTGTGCTTAAGCTGTGACGTCTGCATTTCTTGGTGTTTCCATTTTCAACATGACCCATGAAGGGAAGGGAAGGGGGAAAATCTTGGAGGGAAAGAGCGTTTCTGGCTTTCATCCTTCTTCTTTTGCTTCTTTCTTGACCAGGGGGATTGGGATTCTGTGAAGCCACCTCTTGGATGCAGTAAGGAAACCAATAAGATAGAAAGAAGTAATCTTCTCACGGTGGTGATCTTGCTGAATTCTTGACCTCACTTGCAGATAAGAAAGGGGAAAAAAAAAGAAGAATCATAGAATCAAAGAGTTGGAAGAGACCTCCTGGGCCATCCAGTCCAACCCCATTCTGCCAAGAAGCAGGAATATTGCATTCAAAGAGTTAACTATCTGTATTGCAATTGAACACCCATATCAGTATTGGTGTGAAGGAAAAAGCATCTCAATGTTTGGAGTGTGGCAAGAGTTTTACTCAAGGGATCATCTGCAGCAACATGAAGGAACTCACACTGGGGAGAAGCCCTATGAATGGTTGGAGTGTGGGGACAGCTTCACTCATAGTTCAGATATACATAAACAACAAAGGACTCACACAGGGGGGAAACCCTATACATGCCCGGTGTGTGGAAAGACCTTGGCTAGTAGTTCAAGTTTGTGTTCACATCTAAGGACTCACACTGGGGAGAAACCCTATACATGCCTGGAGTGTGGACAGAGTTTCACTCAGAGGGGAAATCTACGCTCACATCAAAGGACTCACACTGGAGAGAAACCCTATGAATGCCCGGAGTGTGGAGTGAGCTTCACTCAGAATTCTCATCTACAGAGACATCAAATGACTCACACGGGGGAGAAACCCTATGAATGCTTGGTATGTGGGAACAGATTCACTCGTAGTTCAGATCTACATAAACATCAAAGGATTCACACTGGGGAGAAGCCCTATACATGCCTGGAGTGCGGAAAGAGCTTCACAGAGAATGGAAGCCTACGTTCTCATCAGAGGACTCACACTGGGGAGAAGCCCTATACGTGCCTGGAATGTGGACAAAGCTTCACTCATCATTCAGGCCTATATTCACATCAAAGGACTCACACGGAAGAGAAACCGTATAAATGCCTGGAGTGTGGACAGAGCTTCACTCATAGTTCAGGTCTACGTAAACATCAAAGGACTCACACTGGGGAGAAACCATATAAATGTCTGCAGTGTGGACAAAGCTTTACCCAGGGGGGAAATCTACGTAAACATCAAAGGATTCACACTGGGGAGAAACCCTATACATGCCCGGAGTGTGGAAAGAGCTTCACGGAGAGTGGAAGCCTACGTTCTCATCAAAGGACTCACACTAGAGAGAAACCCTTTACATGCCTGGACTGTGGACACAGCTTCACTAAGAGCTCAGGTTTACATTCACATCAAAAGATTCACACTGGAGAGAAACCCTATGAATGCTTGGAGTGTGGAAACAGCTTCTCTCGTAATTCAGATCTACGTAAACATCAAAGGACACACACTGGGGAGAAACCCTATACATGCCTGGAGTGCGGAAAATGTTTCACTAATAGTTCAGGTCTCCGTTCACATCAAAGGACACACACTGGGGAGAAACCCTATACATGCCTGGAGTGTGGAAAGAGCTTCACGGAGAGTGGAAGCCTACATGCTCATCAAAGGACTCACACTGGGGAGAAACCCTATGAATGCTTGGAGTGCGGGAACAGCTTCACTTGTAGTTCAGATCTACGTAAACATCAAAGGATTCACACTGGGGAGAAACCCTTTAAATGCCTGGAGTGTGGGAACAGCTTCACTGAAAGTAGACATCTACATTCACATCAAAGGACTCACACTGGGGAGAAGCCCTATACATGCCTGGAGTGTGGAAAGAGCTTCTCAGAGAATGGAAGCCTACGTTCTCATCAAAGGACTCACACTGGGGAGAAACCCTATAAATGCCTGGAATGTGGACACAGTTTCACTCATAGTTCAGGTCTACGTACTCATCAAAGGACTCACACTGGGGAGAAGCCCTATACATGCCTGGAGTGTGGAAAGAGCTTCACTCATCGTTCAAGTCTGTGTTCACATGAAAGGACTCACACTGGGGAGAAGCCCTATACATGCCTCGAGTGTGGACAGAGCTTCACTCAGAGTGGAGGTCTACGTTCACATCAAAGGACTCACACTGGGGAGAGACCTTATAAAGACATAGCATACAATCATAGAATAATAGGGTTGGAAGAGACCACATGGGCCATCTAATCCAACCCTGCTCTGATTTTATATACTTCATATGCTTTTACGTATTTAACCAAAGTTGTTTTAATATTAATGATGTTTAGTACTAGGTTCTTGTGGGGGGGTTTTTGGGCTATAGGGCCATGTTCTAGAGGCATTTCTCCTGACGTTTCGCCTGCATCTATGGCAAGCATCCTCAGAGGTGTTTAGTACTGTTTGTATATTTGAGGTTGTATTGCAATGCTTTTAATTTGTCACCTGCATTGAGACACCGTATGGAGAGAAAAAGTGGGATATAAATAAACATAATGATAATAAAATAACCCGCTTGCCTTGCAGGAAAAGAACAAGGCATGTGAGAATAAGTGTCTGAATTGGAAAAAATTACATTCTACAGTGATTTAGAATGACTTTTTAGTGAATATAAGTGTTTGGGCTAAAAGAATACACAACTCCCATGTTACGCCAGCTCCACTGCCTGCCAGTTTGCTACCAGGCACAATTCAAAGTGCTGGCTTTGGCCTATAAAGCCCTAAATGGCCCCGGCCCAAATTACCTGTCTGAACACATCTCCCCCTATGAACCATCCCGAAGACTAAGATCCTCCAGGAAAGCCCTGCACGATTGATGGGGACAAGAGACAGGGCCTTCTCGGTGATTGCTCCCCTGGCTATAGAACTCCCTTCCTGGTGAGATCATGTCGGCCCCCTCCTTCCTCTCCTTCAGAAGGATAGTTGTGAGACCAAACTTTCGGGACAGGGCAATAAAGCAGCAATAGGAAAGATTACCAGGCCAATTAGACTTGATGTGGATGGCTAGGACGGTTTTAATGGTGTATTTTAATATTTTGATAAATGTTTTTAATGTTTATGTATGTATATAAGAATTTGTGTCCCGGCATTGAATGTTTGCTGTGTAATATGTTGAATGTTTTTATATTGAATGTTTTTATATTGCGTAAATGCTATTTTAAATTGTAAGTCGCTCGGAGCACCTTGGTGGAGAGCGACTAATTAAGAAATAAAGTGATGATGATGATGATGATGATGATGATGATGATAATGATATGCTGTGCTCTGCCCCGAGTCCCCTGAATCGGGGTGAGAAGAGTGGAATATACATGTTTTAAATGAATAATAAATATTCCGGACTATATGACTTATGGTGTACCTCCTGCACACTCCTTACACGCCTTGCTGCGCACCTCATTGGCCATTGTTACTCAGCTACGCCTTACTGCTTCCTCGCTTCGTCTGCCAAGTCTAAGCCGTATCACGCTTTGCGCAAACTCCATGCTGATTCTTCAGGGCTGTTTCTTCTGGTCTTCTTCATGCATTCACACGTTCATTCTTTACACAGTCAAAGGAGGATAGCACTTGGGTGGTTCCCTTGCCACGATGGATTGAGCATGAACTGTGGTGGAGGACAACAAGGGGGACATGAGAGATTGTCCCTTCGATATGACTGATTAATCATGGACTTAGCTTAGGAACAACAAAGCAGAACCTCCCCGACACAGGTGCGGACAGTAGGCTTGGGCGGTTTCGTTCGTTAATTTCGTAATTTGTTATTAATTCGTATTTAAATTAGCTTACGATCCAATATTGAGCCATTCAGGAATAGTGTGAGGAGTAAATTAGATTCGAAACATTTTTTTCAATTTATTTCGTAATTATTTCGTAATTATTTTGTAATTATTTTCGCATGTCTTGTGCAAGTTTTATAGTTGTTGTTTGTTTTATCACACCAACAGTCAACAACAGAGGGAGAGGGAAGCTTCAGAAGTTCCCCCTCTCCCATTTGGAGGTTTTTTTTAGCATATTGCGCAATCGCGTCCCATTAACGAATCGATTCGTAATTATACGAAATTTCGGAATTATTAAAAAAAACGAAACGCAAGGGCCCCCTAAAAACAAAACGAGTTTAGAACCAAATTTTTCCGTAGTTACCCAAGCCTAGCGGACAGGTGTGCCCGAACTAAAGACATGAAAGGAATGGTGAGACGACATGGAAAGGAACATTGTTTATTACCACAAAACAAAGAAGCCACAGACCAGAATTGGTCCTAAATGAGATAAAAGACGAGCCTGATATGGCTTCGACGTCCCATGACGCACTACATTGTTTATTTTATGTGTGGCACTTGGAGTGCTTCTGTGAGCCACCCGAGTCCCTTCGGGGAGATGGTGGTGGGGTGGAAATAAAGCTTATTTTTATTTATTACTCTTCTTACATCAGCATCCCATCACCACTTCTGCACAAAAGGAAATTGAGTAGTTCTTTGCAAGAAGATTGGTGAGTGTGAGAAGGCTGAGAGGAGACAGGATGAGGGCCAGGGATCAAGGTGGGAGGGGGAGATATCCTAAGGTTCCTCTCTGCTGCCCTGGAGACTAGGACGCAATGGAGACATGGCTTCAAACGACAGGAAACGAGATTCCGTCTGAACATTAGGAAGAACTTCCTCACTGAGAGAGCCCTTCAGCAGTGGATCTCTCTCTCTCTCTCTCTCTCTCTCTCTCTCTCTCTCTCTGCCCTGGAGTGTGGTGGAGGCTTCTTCCTTGGAGGCTTTGAAACAGGCTGGGTGGCCATCTGTCGAGGGTGCTTTGAGGGTGATTTTCCTGCTTCTTGGCAGAATGGGGTTGGACTGGGTGATGGCCCACCTGGCCTCTTCCAACTCCAGGATTCTGTGATTCTCTGAATGTGTGTGTGAATCTCCACTTGGTGCCCAGGCAGTGTATGACTTTAATTGCTGAATAAAAGTTACATGCATAGTGTTTAAACCCGGAACTGATGTCACCGGTGTGTTATACTGATTGTATTATTGTACTGCCGAAGGAAACAAACAAGGACATCTAATCATCTCTCAACAAAAGATTGCTCCAGGCACTGCCAGGCCATCCAATGCTAATCAAGGTGGTCAGTTGAAACATTCCCACCTAGCTCCAGCAGACAAGAGTCCTTTGTCCCACCCTGGTCATAATTCTACAGATATATAAACTCTTTTTCTTAGTTCCAACAGACCTCACAACCTCTGAGGATGCTGGCCATAGATGCAGGCAAAATGTTAGGAGAGAATGCCTCTAGACCATGGCCATAGAGCCTAAAAAAACCTACAACAACCCAGATTGTATTATTTATTTTGTTTATTGCTTGTTGTTGTGATGTGTTTTTGGGCTTGGCCTCAAGTAAGCTGCTCCGAGTCCCTTGGGGAGATGGTGGCGGGGTAGAAATAAAGTTGTTATTATTGTTATTGTTATTATTATTATTATATTCAGAGCGTCTCAAAGGGAGATTTCTATAGGTCTTTTCTCTGAACCCTTCCCATGCCTGGCCTGGGCCTCACTTGGCACCCTGGACGTCCTGGAGGGCCTTGGCGGGAGTGGCCCACCACGATGGGAGTTGTAGTCCACCCTGCACTGGAGGGAGGGAGGGCCCCACCCAGGACGCCTCTGGGGGTCATTTGCCCTACATGAAAAACTTGGAAGTCTTGGTGATGGGAGTTGTAGTCCGCCCACAACCTTCAAAGGAAAAGGACCAGGGTGTGGGGGATGATGGGCTGGGGTGGAGAAGGCGGAAGCCAGGCCCCGCCATGTGGAGAGCCCAGGGCGGAGGGGGCGGGGCCAGGGGGCAGCCTGGAGGGTCAGAGCCGCGCCTTGATTGGCCCTCAGGAGGATGGGCGGGGCTACGCTGAGGAGGCCGAAACCAGGGCGGAGCTGCGCCCTGATTGGCCCTCAGGAGGATGGGCGGGAGAGCGCGGAGGGGAGGGCGGTGGGCGGGGCTACGCTGAGGGGAGGAGAAGAAGGCCGGCGCCATTTTGTGCCAGTTGGAGCCAGGGCGGAGGAGAGAAGCAGGAGGAGGAGGAGGAGAAGCGGAGCGCGGAGGGCAGTCTGGTCTCCCCGAGGAAGGAGATTCGAAGGCAGGCTGGGACGCCTGGTGGGGAGCCTCTGAGTGAGTGAGTGAGGGGGCTGCCAGGGTTCCCGGTGAGGCCTCTGCCCGGAGGCTCTTCTGGAAGCAAGGCCCAGGCAAGCGGGTCCCGGCGGCAGCTGAGGGAGCCTCTCTGTGGAAGCCAGCCCGCCTGCCCCCCTGCCTCGGGGGGCCTCTCCTCCTCCTCCTCGCCCCCCCCCCCCGCGCCCAGCAGGTGAGCCTCAGGGGGACAGGGCCTACTGCTCCAAGGGGCCCGCGTTGCCCCCCTGTGTGTGCGTGGGGGGTGTCCGAGTACATATGAGTGGGAGGATCACAGAGAGAGAGAGAGATTGGAAGGGGAGGGTGCTGGATCTCCCTCTCCCCCCCCCCCCCGGTGTCCCCTCGGAGCCCACCCTGCCTTTCCTGTCGCCCGGCTGGAAGCAGACCAGGTGGGGGTTCCCTTTCTTCCTCTGTGTGAGGGAGGGGCCGTGGGGAAGGAGACCCCCAAGGCTGGAGGGGGTGGGGAGGGGGCGTGGCTTGCCCGTGTGTGTGGGGCTGGGGAAGAAGCCATTTTATAGGGGCCCACCTTGCCTTCTGGGAGTGGCAGGACAATCAGGCCAGGCCCTTCTCTCTTCCTGACCACTTCCTCAGGGCAAAGGGTCTTCCCTTTCGTGCCTTGATCTCCTTCCTTCCCTGTCCTTTGAGGCCCCCTCTCTCCTCCTCCTCCTCCTCTCTAGGACTCCCCTGGCCTCCCCTCCTGATCCCTCCCCCCCTCCTTATCTCCTCTCTCTTCTGCAGGCCAAACACCCCCAGCAGCTCTTTTATCAATAAATAGGTAGATAGAAGGATGGAGGGATAGATAAATAGGTAGATAGAAGGATGGAGGGATAGGTGGATAGATAGATAGATAGATAGATAGAGGGGGGGGGGCAGATAGAGAGATAAACTGGGCTCTGGCCCAGTTTACCTGTCCGAACGGATTCTCCCCTATGAACCATTAAGGCTACTAAGATCTTCCGGGGGGGGGGGGGGCTCTCGGTCCCACCACCCTCACAATCACGGTTGGTGGGGACGAGAGACAGGGCCTTCTCGGTGGTGGCTCCCCGGCTTTGGAACTCCCTCCCACTAGAGGTTAGATCTGCCCCCTCCCTCCTGAAGTTCAGGAAATCGCTAAAAACATGGCTCTGGAATGCGGCATTCGAGGACTGAACCTAGAACCTTCCCTGTGATGAATTATGTTGAACTGTGACTATGAATATGATTATGACCATGACTGGATTGACGATTTGGCGTAGGAAACTGTAATGATGTAATGATGATGTTTTTATTGTACTGAGTTGTACTATTTTAATATGTAATGATTTGCATTTGCTGTTCTTATATGATTGTATTTGATATGCACTGTAAACCGACCTGAGTCCCTCGTCGAGGTTGAGAAGGCCGGTATAGAAAACCTCTAAATAAATAATAAATAAATAGAGATAGATAGAGAGATAGGCAGATAGATAGATAGAGATAGATAGAGAGATAGGCAAATAGATATAGAGAGCTAGGTGGATAGATAGATAGATGCATACAATATATTAAATTATTAGCATAGCACAATATCAGGATAATAATAAAAATAACTTTATTTATACCCCGCCACCATCTCCCCAAGGGGGACTCAGGGTGGCTAACATGAGGCCAGGCCTAAAAATTATAATAAAGCAAAGTAAAATGCATACAACAGAGAATAACGTCAAATCAAGTGGAATTCCCCTGATGGACCCCTCCAACAACCACCAGGTCCAACTCCACAGAGAAGCCATTGAAATCCTCCAGAAGCAGGTGGGGAATTTCAACAGAAAGGAGGAAACCATGAACATGAACATAATCTGGCTCCCAGTATTAAAAAAAAAAACTCTTAAAAGCAGGGCAATTCCAGACAGGAGACAATCAGGGCCAGCTAACACCTCCCAAGAAGGAATTCCCCTAGGCAGGAAGCAGCCAGACTTTGAAGCTGCAAGGCAGTTCAGTGCCAATCAAGCTGGCCAATGGCAACATTCACACCGTTGTTGGCTGTGTTCAGTGCAGGTGAACTACACCTCCCAGTATGTTCAGTTGGTCATGGGTCCCCCATTCGTGGGTGTTGCAGTGGTCTGTGGAGGTGGGGGCCAAAGCGGGAGAAGGTACTGCAAAAACCATAATCCGTGATCCATCCTCCCCCAGACCTCACCAGGACGTGAAGTGGGTCATGGGGAGGGCCTGCCTGCCAACTTTGGTCCAGTTCCAGTGGGGATTGCAGTGGTTTGTGGAAGCGGGCTTATTCAGGTGAAGGGACAACATTACATACAAACAAATCAAAGTACCCCTCACAGACGACCATCCAGCCTCTGTTTCAAAGCCTCCAGGGAAGGAGCTTCCACTGGACTTTGAGGCAGAGAGTTCCACTGCTGAACAGATCCCCTCATGGCCAGGAAGTTCTTCCTCATGTTCCGATGGAATCTCCTTTCTTTCCTGTCACTTGGACCCATGGCTCCACGGAGTCCTCGTCTCCAGGGCAGCAGAAGGAAGCCTCTCCCTCTTCCTTAGGACACCCTTGCACGTATTTGGGCATGTCTTCCATGCCTCCACAACCTTCTCTTCTGTGGCTGAACAGCTCTTTCAGGCGCTCCTCATCAATCTCAACAATCTTAGAATCAAAGAGTTGGAAGAGACCTCATGGGCCATCCAGTCCAACCCCATTCTGCCAAGAAGCAGGAATATTGCATTCAAATCACCCCTGACAGGTGGCCATCCAGCCTCTGCTTAAAAGCTTCCAAAGAAGGAGCCTCCACCACACTCCCTCCGGGGCAGAGAGTTCCACTGCTGAACGGCTCTCCCAGTCAGGAAGTTCTTCCTCATGTTCAGATGGAATCTCCTCTCTTGTAGTTTGAAGCCATTGTTCCATTGCGTCCTAGTCTCCAGGGGAGCAGAAAGGAAGCTCCCTCCCTCCTCCTCCCTGTGGCTTCCTCTCACATATTGATACATGGCTCTCATGTCTCCTCTCCGCCTTCTCTTCTTCAAGCTAAACATGCCCAGTTCCCTAAGCCGCTCCTCATAGGGCTTGTTCTCCAGACCCTTGATCATTTTAGTCGCCCTCCTCTGGACACATTCCAGCTTAGAGTCAATATCTCTCTTGAATTGTGGTGCCCAGAATTGGACACAATATTCCAGATGTGGTCTAACCAAAGCAGAATAGAGGGGGAGCATTACTTCCTTAGATCTAGACACTATGCTCCTCTTGATGCAGGCCAAAATCCCATTGGCTTTTTTTGCCGCCACATCACATTCCTGGCTCATGTTTAACTTGTTGTCCACGAGGACTCCAAGATCTTTTTCACACGTACTGCTCTCGAGCCAGGCCTCATTGTCCCCCATTCTGTATCTTTGCATTTCATTTTTTCTGCCAAAGTGGAGTATCTTGCATTTGTCACTGTTGAACTTCATTTTGTTAGTTTTGGCCCATCTCTCTAATCTGTCAAGATCGTTTTGAATATCTGTGCAGTTCCTTTCACCACCTAAGCGGCATATCTTGCATTTCCCTTGTGAGCATGAGTATAGAGAGATGGATATGGATCCCTTTCTCTCTCTGCCCTCCCTTTGGGGAGAATGACAGCAGGCGTGGCTTCCTGGTAGGCCACACCCCATGATTTTTTCCTGAAGGGAGGGGCCAGAGGCCATTCCCAGGAAGTGACCCCAATGCCCCCTGCTCCCTATTACTGTTGTTGTGGTTGTTGTTAGCAAGTGAGTGGGGCTCCAAAACACCCCCCTCCCTCAGCCCAAGGAGACTCTTCCTGAATGGCCCCCTCCCCTCTCAGGCACTCAGGCCCCATGTTATTTTCCCCCTAGGTAGTGCCATTTTGCCAGGCTCCCTTTTGATCTCCCCACTCCTCTTCTGAGTTTGTTCAGGGACTTCCCAGTTGCCCATTCTTGGTTTGCCCTGGAGGAAGACCCTCCCTTGTAAGGGGCCACCATTTGGGATTTCTTGGATTAGCCGCCCAGAAGGAAACTCTTGCTTATTTATTTGTCGTGTCAGAACAACCAGTCAAATTATATTACATTTCTAACAGAACAAAGCAAACAAGCAGATTACAAAATTTGTGAGTATGAGAGTTGATTAAATGTCCTTTGACCAGTATCTGGCCACTTGGAGTGCTTCTGGTGTTGCTGCAAGAAGGTCCTCCCTTGTGCATGTGGCAAGGCTCAGGGTGCATTGCAGCAGGTGGTCAGTGGTTTGCTCTTCTCCACACTCGCATGTCAAGGATTCCACTTTGTAGCCCCATTTCTGAAGGTTGGCTCTGCATCTCGTGGTGCCAGAACGCAGTCTGTTCAGTGCCTTCCAGGTCGCCCAGTCCTCTGTGTGCCCAGGAGGGAGTCTCTTGTTTGGTATCAGCCATTGGTTGAGGTTCTGGGTTTGAGCCTGCCACTTTTGGACTCTTGCTTGCTGAGGTGTTCCAGCGAGTGTCTCTGTAGATCTTAGAAAACTATTTCTAGATTTAAGTCGTTGACGTGCTGGCTGATACCCAAACAGGGGATGAGCTGGAGATGTCTCTGCCTTGGTCCTTTCACTATTGGCTGCTACTTCCCGGCGGATGTCAGGTGGTGCAATACCGGCTAGACAGTGTAATTTTTCCAGTGGTGTAGGGCGCAGACACCCCGTGATAATGCAGCATGTCTCATTAAGAGCCACATCCACTGTTTTAGTGTGGTGAGATGTGTTCCACACTGGGCATGCGTACTCAGCAGCAGAGTAGCACAGCGCAAGGGCAGATGTCTTCACTGTATCTGGTTGTGATCCCCAGGTTGTGCCAGTCAGCTTTCGTATGATATTGTTTCTAGCACTCACTTTTTGCTTGATGTTCAGGCAGTGCTGTTCTCTTGCTGTTCCTGGGGGAACGTTAAGATACTCTTGCTGTTCCTGGGGGAACGTTAAGAGGAGTGGTGGTTCTCATGAAGCTTTAACTATTCTGGAAATTATATTGGAAACTGTTTCAAGTGTCTGTGATAACAGAAGTTATTTGCAACAACATCTAAGGAATACCGAGTAACCATAAAGCTTTATATGCCCGAGAATCCCTGAATAAATATTTCTTTGTTCAGTTTGTTATAACAAAGACTTGTGTCCAGTTACTGAAGGGAAGATTTACCTCAGAGGAGGGAAGCTGAAGACCTGGAAGAAAAGGGTTCGGTTTATGCTATTGGTATATCCATTTTAAAGTGCCTCAGAAAAAAATATTTTTTAAAAGTCAAGCCTCGCACCAGTATTACACGCCTCGCTCACTCAAACAAACATACATAAATAATAATCTGCTCAGCTACGGCTACACTACATGATAAATATTGACAGCAAGGCAACATAATAACATACAGATCCCTCCTGCCAGAAGTTTTCCTTCCTCTGTCCCCCTGTATGATGGTGTCACCCCATGTTTATTGGTGGCGTCGTCTTTGCAGTCACAATCGACCCCTTCATGTCGCGACCCCTTCATACAGTTCCTCAAGTTGTGGTGACCCCCAACCAGAAAATTTTTGTTGCTACTTCACAACTGTATTTTTGCTACTGTTATGAGTTGTAATGTAAATATCTGATACGCATTTTCATTCACAGAACCAAATTTGGCACAAATGCCCGATACGCCCAAATTTACTTTCTTCGGCAATCCCTCATAGCTCGAGGATGATGGTCTTCTAGATATTCACTAACACCAAAAAGGAAGAGAAGGGAAGGCAGAAAAATATGAATCCTTCTCTGTCAAAAGGGTTCCTTAGACCATCAGAAATATGTGGTTTCTGTGTATTGTCGAAGGCTTTCATGGCCGGAATCCATGGGTTGCTGTAGGTTTTTCCGGGCTATATGGCCATGTTCTGGAGGCAATTTTTCTCCTGACGTTTCGCCTGCATCTATGGCAAGCATCCTCAGAGGTAATGAGGACCTCATTACCTCTGAGGATGCTTGCCATAGATGCAGGCGAAACATCAGGAGAAAAATTGCCTCCAGAACATGGCCATATAGCCCGGAAAAACCTACAACAACCACTGTGGTTTCTGATGGTCTTTGGCAACCCTCTGAAAGCCCCCTTGCATATACCCCCCCCCCCCCCCCGGGTCCTGCCTCCTAGGTTGAGAAACACTGCCTTAAGCGGACCTGCCTGGGCACCGAGATCTTCAGGAGAGGCCCTTCCCTTGGTCCCACTTCCATCTCAAGCTTGGTTGGTGGGAATGAGAGAGAGGGCCTTCTCGGTGTCTGCCCCTCAACTCTGGAAAATCCCTCCTCAAGGAAGCCCAAATAGCCCCCTCCCTATTGTCCTTACTGCAACAGACTAAAACTCTTTTTATTCAGGCAGGCTTTTAAAAAAAAGATTTTAAAGATCAATTCAGGGGGTGCTGTGGTTTTAACCTAGAGTATGTTTTAATGGTTTTTACTGGGAATTTTTAAATACCGTTGATATATATATATATTTAATGGTTGCAAATTTTTATTTTTTAAGTTGTATGCTGATGTTTTATGTTCAGCTGCTTTGAGTCTCCATGAGGGGAGATAAAGCAGGCTCAAAATCAATATAATAATAATCATCATCACCATCATCACCTTTTGCTTTTTTCTTAACCAGGTAAATGAGGATTCTGTGGAGCCACCTCTTGAATGCAGTAAAGAAACCAATAATATAGGAAGAAGAAATCCTCTCAAGGTGATGATCTTGCAGAATTCTTCACCCCACAGATAAGAAAGAAAAAAGGAGTCAAGAATCTGTATTGCAATAAAACACCCTGTTGATATGGCGGAGAAACCCTATACATGCTTAGCCTGTGGACAGAGCTTCAGCCACAGTTCAGGTCTACGTTCACATCAAAGGACTCACACTGGGGAGAAACCCTATCAATGCCTGGAGTGCGGACAGAGCTTCGCTCAGAGTGGAAATCTACGTACACATCAAAGGACTCACACTGGGGAGAAGCCCTATCAATGCCTGGAGTGTGGAAAGAGTTTTGCTTGGAGCAAAAACCTACGTTCACATCAAAACACTCACACTGGAGAGAAGCCCTATAAATGCCTGGAGTGTGGACAGAACTTCACTGAGAATGGAAGTCTACGTTCACATCAAAGGACTCACACTGGAGAGAAACCCTATACTTGCCTGGAGTGTGGACAGAGCTTCACTGTGAATGGAAGTCTACGTAGACATCAAAGGACTCACACTGGGGAGAAACCTTTTACATGCCTGGAGTGTGGAAAGAGTTTTCCTTTGAGTAAAAACCTACGTTCACATCAAAAGACTCATACTGGGGAAAAACCCTATAAATGCCTGGAGTGTGGACAGAGCTTCACTCATAGTGGAAGTCTTCGTTCACATCAAAGGACTCACACTGGGGAGAAACCTTATACATGCCTGGAGTGTGGACAGAGCTTCGCTAAGAATTCAAGTCTACGTTCACATCAAAGGAGTCACACTGGGGAGAAACCCTATAAATGCTTGGAGTGTGGAAAGAGCTTCACTGAGAATGGAAGTCTACATAGACATCAAAGGACTCACACTGGGGTTAAACCTTATAAATGTCTGGAGTGTGGAAAGAGCTTCACTCAGAGTTCAGGTCTACGTTCACATCAAAAGATTCACACTGGGGAGAAACCCTATCAATGCCTGGAATGTGGACAGAGCTTCACTAAGAATGGAAGTCTACGTAAACATCAAAGGAGTCACACTGGGGATAAACCTTATAAATGCCTGGAGTGTGGAAAGAGTTTTGCTTGGAGTGATAATCTACGTAGACATCAAAAGACTCACACTGGGGAGAAACCCTTTAAATGCCTGGAGTGCGGGCAGAGCTTCACTGAGAATGGAAGTCTACATTTACATCAAAGGACTCACACTGGGGAGAAACCCTTTAAATGCCTGGAGTGTGGACAGAGCTTCACTCAGATTTCAACTCTACGTTCACATCAAAGGACTCACACTGGGGAGAAACCCTATGCATGCCGGGAGTGTGGAAAGAGTTTCGCTCGGAGTGGAAATCTACGTTCACATCAAAAGACTCACACTAGGGAGAAACCCTTTGAATGCCTGGAGTGTGGAAAGCGCTTATGTTTACACACGCAAAAAAATCAAACATTCAATGCCTTATGCAAATACTAACATCTCTAAAATAATACAAAACAATAACAAATGCATAACGAAAGAAAAATTAACATCAAAAAATTATGAGTAATCAAATAAACAATCTAACATAATTAACAATTAAGACATAGACCCTGAGAAAACAATTAGAATACATAAATGCCCCCATGGTTCTTCTTTCTCATGTACCATAGCAACAGTGGAATACAAATAAAGTAGCCTATACATCCCTGGAGTGGGGACAAAGCTTTGCCCTGAGTGGAGATCTACATACATATCCAAGGACTGCCTAGAGTGTGGACGGAGCTTCACTGAGACTGGAAATCTACATATACATCAAAGGATTCATACTGAGTAGAAACCCTATACATCCTGAAGAGTATGGACAGACCTTCAGCTGCAGTTCAGGTCTATGTTCACATCAATGAACCCACACTGGGGAGAAACCCTAGAAACCGATAGCGTGTGAAAAGAGCCAGACACAGTAATAAGTAAATTGTTAAATGTTGATATTGGAATTATCAAGATTTCGGATTATGCCCTGGTGTCAATTGAGATTGCTTTGAAATGTGATTATGATAAGATGAGGTGGAGATTGAATACAAAAATTTTTTGATTTTTAGAGAGATTGTGTATAGAGTGAAATCAGAATGGCAAGTAATTTGGGGATTTAATGAAAGGGAAGTATCAAAGGGAGTGCTATGGGACACATTGAGAGCAGTGGTGAGAGGGTTAGGCATAGAATCATAGAATCAAAGAGTTGGAAGAGACCTCCTGGGCCATCATCCAGTCCAACCCCATTCGGCCAAGAAGCAGGAATATTGCATTCAAATCACCCCTGACAGATGGCCATCCAGCCTCTGCTTAAGAGCTTCCAAGGAAGGAGCCTCCACCACACTCCGGGGCAGAGAGTTCCACTGCCGAATGGCTCTCACAGTCAGATGGAATCTCCTCTCTTGTAGTTTGAAGCCATTGTTCCGTGTTCTAGTCTGCAAGGAAGCAGAAAACAAGCTATCTCCCTCCTCCTCCCTGTGGCTTCCTCTCACATATTTATACATGGTTATCATATCTCCTCTCATCCTTCTCTTCTTCAGGCTAAACATGCCCAGTTCCCTAAGCCGCTCCTCATAGGGCTTGTTCTCCAGACCCTTGATCATTTTAAAAGAGACAATCTCAAAAAAAGGCAAGAAGAAAGGAAAAGGAATCTAGAAAAAGAGATAAAGGAGCTGGAAAAAGAATATGCAATAAAGAGATATACAAATTTATGTAAGGTTGAAATCTTAAAAAAGAGGAAATTGATAAAATGGAAATATATGAAGTACAAGAAAAGCTAATATATTTAAGGAGGGGATTTTTTGAATTTAGTGATAGGAATTCAAATGTTAGCCAAATACACACACACAAAGAAAATGGAAGGTATGATGATAAAAGATTAAACTGGTAAAATATGTAGTTCTATGAAAGAAAAATTGAAGGTCTTTGAAGAGTTTTTTTTTTATTGAACTATACCAAACAAAAGCTAGCTCCATAAAATCAATTAAGAAATATGTGGAGGAAAATTGGGAGAGTAGGTTGGAGGAGAAAGACAAAGAATTATTGGAACAACCCATCAAGAAGACAGAAATAGCGGACGTTATTAAGAATTTAAAAGCTGGGAAAGCTCCAGGTCTGGATGGTCTGGGGACAGATTATTATAAAAGTTTTAGAGAAGTATTGATTCCAAAACTATTAGAACTGTATAACGGAATAATGAAAGGAGAGAAGATGGCAGAATCATGGAGGAAGCCATTAACAATATTAATACCAAAACCTGATAAAGATTTAACAGGCCCAGGGTCATATAGGCCCATATCGTTAGTTAATCAGGATGCAAATGTTTTATCTGTTATAATAACCAACAGAATGAATAAATGTATGTACAGGTATATATAAAAAAGATCAGTGTGGGTTTGTAAAAGGAAGACAAATATCAAATCTGATCAGGGAGAGTATTAAATAAAACTTGTGTAGTTCAAGAGAGAAAGACAAAAGTAGGGATATTATCATTAGATATATTTAAAGCTTTTGATTGTGTGGAATGGTGGACATTAAGGGAGATTATGAACAAATTTGGAAGTAGAATAAACTGATTATTAGAACAATACTATTCAAGAAATTCAGAGGTAGTAACTATAAATGACGGGATGACAAAAGAAATAAAAGTGACAAGGGGCACAAGACAAGGCTACCCTCTATCACCAACTTTGTTTGCCATGGTGGTAGAATTATTTGCAAATGCCATTAGGAAAGATAAAAACTTAGAAGAGGTAGGAATAAAGGAAAAGCAGAAGGTGAGCTTATTTGCCGATGAAACATTGTTATTTATTGAAGAGATAGTAGGTAAAATAGATAAAATAAAGGATCATTGAGAAATATTTGGGGAAACAACGGGTCTACAAGTTAACTGGACTAAATCAGAAATGATGTTATTTAATTATATAAAGAAAGAAGAAAAAATTATATATTTATTTATTTAAAAGTTTTATATACCGACCTTCTCACCTCTCTTGAGGGACTCAGACCGGTTTCCAACCATAATATACATACACTCAATAAAACATCATACTTCATATTACAATAAAACATTAAAACAGCAAAACAGCAATTACATTCAATAAATACAATGGTCAGTTGTCCCACTAAATTTGATGTTCATCCTCCTCCATCCATATCTCAGGGTATTGGCTCACTCATTGAATGCCTGTCTCCATAACCACGTCTTCACCTGCTTCCTGAATGTCAGGATAGAAGGGGCGGTTCTGATCTCCGGTGGGAGAGAGTTCCAGAGTCGAGAGGCCACCAACGAGAAGGCCCTGTCCCTCGTCCCCACCAGATGCATTTGCGAGGCCGGTGGGACCAAGAGCAGGGCCTCTCCAGACGATCTTAATCATCTTGATGGCTCATAGGGGAGAATATGTTCGGAGAGGTAAACAGAGCCAGAGTCGTTTAGGGCTTTATAGGTTAACACCAGCACTTTGAATTGTGCTCGGAAGCTAACACTGTTCAACGGAGAAAAAGTTGCGGGCCTGAAAATAGTTGTTCTTTTATGATTTTGGGGTGCTGAAAACGAAAATGACATTTAAAAATGTATATTGGCTCTAGTTTTTATGATATAAGCAATCACGTGATCACGTATGGTTGAAAAAATGCATGTTGCGACTTACACTATGGGAGATTCTAGAATATTCTAGAAAGTTTGATGACACAGTATGAGTGCCGTGTGCAAAAGCCAGAAAGCCCTCTATAAGGCCAGACTTTTGAACAGTGAGGGTCAGTCAGTTGAAGACTGAGACAGTATCATTAAACATCGTTTTACATTGTTCTTTTGACTGTAGTTCTGCCTCCTCGCACGTGTGTCAATAAAGCACTCTGGAAAAAAGAGATCAAGGCCAATGGACTCCGTCAATGCTGTCAGACTATTGCTGGAGCATTGTAAGAGACCATCCTTTCCTTGAATACAAAAGAAAAGTCAAGAGAAGCAAACAGCATAAAAACTAAAGTCACGATTCAAGCAACATCATTTAAACTTTCAGACTTTTCCACTGCAATAGGCCTACTAATAGAGTTTCTTGTTGCACAAACATAAACAATAGACTAATTAAATAAATATTCCTCATGTATAAACTATTGGCAATATAATTTGACTAAAATTTAGTAAATAGTCACGGTTTATATACATGCAGTAAGGTTAGGCGCATTATAATATTAACGAATTACCTATTGTGGAGAAAATTGAAATAGCTGTTACATAAAAACCAGAGCCAATTAACACATTTGATTATTATATTTGAATTCAGCATGTTAAATTTATTAAGAAACAGCACGTTTCGTTTCCGAAACTGAGAAAAACTGAAAATTTGTAGAACAGTGTAATTGGCAGCCAGTGGAACTGGTGTAACAGCGGACTGGTGTGCTCCCTGTACCCAGCACCTGTTAGAGCCGTAGCAAACTACTGGAAGCGAGAGCGAGCTTGTGCTCGAGCTCGCTCCAAAGCCCCGCCTTTTTCCCCCCCGAGGCTGCTCTCTCTCTTGCTAATGTGCCTGTTTTCCCTTGCTAGGGAAGCGATGCGAGTGTACTCTCGCAGTTGGCAGAATTCAACTGTGAGCGTACGCTCGCATCCCTGCCCTCTGCAATGGAAAACGCTAGCAAGAGAGAGAGCAGCCTTGGGGGGGGGGGAGGCAGGGCTTCGGAGCAAGCCCGAGCGCAAGCTTCCTGTAGTTTGCTGCGGCACGAGCGTACGCTAGCAACGCTGCCCTAGCAAAGGGAAAGAGGCGGAGCATCGCTCGTGCTGGCTTAGTTTGCTCTCGCAAATTCCTAGTTTGCTACAGCTCTTAGTAGTCTGGCTACCGAGCGCTGGACTAGCTGCAGCTTCTGGCAGTCTTCAGAGGCAACCCCACGTAGAGAGCGTTGCAGTAATCTAAATGGGATGTAACCAAAGCGTGGACCACCGTGGCCAAGTCAGACTTCCCAAGGTACGGACGCAGCTGGTGCACAAGTTTTAATTGTGCGAAGGCTCCCCTGACCACCGCCAAAACCTGGGGCTCCAGACTCAGCGATGAATCCAGGAGAACTCCCAGACTGCGAACCTGCGCCTTCAGGGGGGAGTGCGACCCCGTCCAGCACAGGCTGTCACCCCGTACCCTGTTCAGCCTTGCGACTGACCAGGAGGACCTCTGTCTTGTCTGGATTTAGTTTCAATCTGTTGTCCCTCATCCAGTCCGTCACAGCGGCCAAGCTTGGACAGGACTTGGACAGCCTCCTTAGTAGCAGGTGGAAAGGAGTGACAGAGTTGGACATCATCTGCGTACAGATGACACCGTACCCCGAAAAAGACTTTATAGAACAGAGTAAAATGGGAATTACAATTAAGAATAAATTAAAATACCTGGGAGTAATAATAACAAAGGACTTAAAAGAAATGGAAGAGGTAAATGTAGTCGCATTGAGAAAAGTAGTCCAAAAAATTAATAGAGTGTGAAAATATACATTTATCTTGTATTGTTGAAGGCTTTCATGGCCGGAATCACTAGGTTCTTGTAGGTTTTTTCGGGCTATAGGGCCATGTTCTAGAGGCATTTCTCCTGATGTTTCGCCTGCATCTATGGCAAGCATCCTCAGAGGTAGTGAGGTCTGTTGGAAATAGGAAAGTGGATTTATATATCTGTGGAATGACTGGGGTGGGGCAAAGAGCTCTCCTCTGCTGAAGCTAGGTGTGAATGTTTCAGCTGACCACCTTCATTAGCATTTGAAGGCCTGGCTGAGCCTGGGAAAATGTTCTGTTGAGAGGTGTTAAGATGTGCCTGGTTGTTTCCTCTCTGCTGTTTTGCTGTTGTAATTTTAGAGTTTTTTAATACTGGTAGCCAGGTTTTGTTCATTTTCATGGTCTCTTCCTTTCTGTTGAAATTGTCCACATGTTTGTGTATTTCAGTGGCTTCTCTGTGTAGTCTGACATGGTGGTTGTGAGAGTGGTCCAGCATTTCTGTGTTCTCAAATAATATGCTGTGTCCAGGCTGGTTCCTCAGGTGCTCTGCTCTGGCTGACTTCTCTGGTTGAAGGAGTCTGCAGTGCCTTTCATGTTCCTTGATTCGTGCCTGGGCATTGCTGCGTTTGGTGGTCCCTATGTAGACTTCTTGTCCACAGCTGCATGGTATACGGTAGACTCCTGCAGAGGTGAGAGGATCCCTCTTGTCCTTTGCTGAACGTAGCATTTGTTGGATTTTCTTGGTGGGTTTGTAGATTGTTTGTATGTTGTGTTTCCTCATCAGCTTCCCTATGCAGTCAGTGGTTCCCTTGATGTATGGCAGGAACACTTTTCCTCTGGGTGGATCTTCATCTTTACTCTCGTGGCTTGTTCTCGGTCTTGCAGCTCTTCTGATGTCTGAGGTGGAATATCCATTGGCCTGGAGAGCCCAGTTGAGGTGGTTCAGTTCATCTTGGAGGAGGTGGGGTTCGCAGATTCTTTTTGCACCGTCTGCCAAGGCTTGAATGGGGCTTCTTTTTTGACTTGGGTGATGGTTGGAGTTTTTATGTAGATCTCTATCTGTGTGTGTGGGTTTTCTGTAGACGGTGTGACCCGATTGTTGATCTGGTTTGCGGATGACTAGGACATCTAGAAAAGGCAGTCTTCCTTCATTTTCTTTTTCCATGGTGAACTGGATGTTTGGGTGGATGCTGTTAAGATGGTCCAGGAACCTGTTGAGTTCTTCTTCTCCATGGCTCCAAATGGTGAAGGTGTCATCCACATATCTGAACCATATCATGGGCTTTTTGGTTGCTGTCTCCAGGGCTTGTTCTTCAAAGTGTTCCATGAAGTTAGCTATGACTGGGCTGAGAGGGCTCCCCATAGCTACTCCATCTTTCTGTTCGTAGAATTCATTGTCCCACTGAAAGTAACTGGTGGTGAGGCAATGGTGAAACAAACATGGAGAATTATTTATTTATTTATTTGGTTTACTTTTACCCCGCCCTTCTCACCCCGAAGGGGACTCAGGGCGGCTTACACATCCAAGGCACAATTCGATGCCCATAGCATACATAATACACAATAATAAGCAATAAAACAAAATAACAAATTAGCAAACAACAACAACAACAATACATTGCATCTAAAACCGTTAAAACCAATAAAACCAGTAAAATTTCATACAAACCGATACAACCACTTCTTCCTTCTTGCTAGTCAGTGTTCGGTATCTCATGGTTCAGAGTTTTCTTCCACATTTATCAGTCCACATATATCAGTCCTGCCGGTCCTAATTGCCTGGTTGTCCTATCTAGTTAGCAGACTGCCCGAAGGCCTGGTCCCACAACCACGTCTTTGTCTTTCTCCTAAAGGACAGGAGTGATGTCGATGCCCTGATATCCACTGGGAGTGAGTTCCACAGGTGGGGGGCCACCACTGAGAAGGCCCTGCTCCTCGTCCCCACCAGCCTTGCTTGAGAAAGCGGTGGAGTCGAGAGCAGGGCCCCCTCAGATGATCTTAAATTCCGTGGTGGGACGTAGAGGGAGATACGTTCGGACAGATACGCTGGACCGGAACCGTACAGGGTTTTATAGGTCAAGACCAGCACCTTGAATTGGGCTCGGAACTGAACCGGCAGCCAGTGGAGCTGACACAGCAGAGGGGTGGTGTGCTCTCTGTATGTCGCCCCAGTGAGCAGCCTAGCTGCCGCTCGCTGGACCAGTTGAAGTTTCCGAACCGTCTTCAAGGGCAACCCCACGTAGAGAAGAAGAAGAACTAAACAGGTTCCTGGACCATCTTAACAGCAGGTGCCCTCATAGAATCCTTGAGTTGGAAGAGACCTCCTGGGCCATCCTCCAGTCCACCCCCATTCTGCCAAGAAGCAGGAATATTGCATTCAAATCACCCCTGACAGATGGCCCACCAGCCTCTGTTTCAAAGCTTCCAAAGAAGGAGCCTCCACCACACTCCCTCCGGGGCAGAGAGTTCCACTGCTGAACAGCTCTCATAGTCATAGAATCATAGAATCCTAGAGTGGGAAGAGAGCCTCCACCACACTCCCTCCGGGGCAGAGAGTTCCACTGCTGAACGGCTCTCTCTCACACACACAGCCAGGAAGTTCTTCCTCATGTTGAGGTGGAATCTCCTTCCTTTCCTGTGGTCTGGAGCCATGGCTCCCTTGCTTGTCCTGGCCTCCGTAGGACACCTTCCCCTCACAGATTGACACACGGCCCTCATGGTGTCTCCTCCTGACGCAGGGATTGTTCTCCAGACCCCACTCACCCCCCCCCCCCCCTCCACCCCATCTCGTGCCCAGATCCAGGGAAGTGCCTGTGACTCCAGATGAATTTGTGTGTGTGTGTGTGTCAGGAGCAACTGCAAGTCGCTTCTGGTGTGAGAGAATTGGCCGTCTGCAGGGACGTTGCCCAGGGGACATTGCCCGGATGTTAATTGTTTTTAATTTGCATTAGGTGTTGTATTGTTATGCTGTGTGTTGAGGCCTTCGCCTTTGTAAGCCGCATCGAGTCCTTCAGGAGATGCTAGCGGGGGACAAATAAAGTTTAATAATTAATAATAATCCTTGTGGGAGGCTTCTCTCCTGTCCCCTTTGCATGAGGAGCTGGAGCTGACAGAGGGAGCTCATCCGCCTCTCCCGGGATTCGAACCTGCGACCTTTTGGTCTTCAGTCCTGATGGCACAGGGAAGGGGGTTTGACCCACTGCGCCACCTACCGGGGGCATGAAGAGAGAGAGAGAGAGAGCAACTGCCACTCTCCGGGAAGGGCAGCCAATCAGGAGCGCGCCCGCTCCGCACAGGCCCCGCCCCCTTCTTCCTCGGCCCCGCTAAGGCATCCCTCCCGGCGCCATCTTGGCTCCTCCCTCCCGACAGGCCTTTGGGACTTCAATTCCCAGCATGCCTTTCACCCTGCCGGGCGGGGCTTGTAGGGCGGGGCAGCGCAAGGCATGCTGGGAGTTGAAGTCCCAAACTTCCTTCCTTTACCATTGGGCCTCCCTCCCTGTGGCCCCGCCCCTCCCTCTGCGCCACGGAGGCCCCGCCCCCTCCGTCAGGAAAGCAGGCGTGACGTCACCCGGGCCCCGCCTCCTTTGGGAGGAAGAGGCCCGCGGACGGTGGCCCGCTTGGGTGAGAAAAGCGAAGGCAGGGCGGAAGGAGGGGGGGGGCTTCCCTGTGGCCCACTTCAAAGGCTGCCTTCAAGGGTGAGGAAGGGGGAGGCCTGGCGGGGGGTGGAGAAGGCCCCTCCCTCCCTCCCTGGCAGGCTGCCCACCACCCCCACCCCTCTTTGGGACCCCTTCCTCAGGGCCAAGGCTGCTCTCTCTCCTTCCACCAAGAAAGGAAGCCCCCTCCCTCCCTCCTCCTCCTCTCCCCCCCCCCAGGACACCTTCCCCTCCCTCCCCTCTTGACCCCTGGCCCCCCTCCTCCTCCTCCTCATGCCTTCTCTCTCTCCTTCATGCCCAGCTGCTCTCCAAGCCGCTCCTCATGGGGGTTGTTCTCCAGACACCCCCCCCCCAGCCTTTGAGTGACCCTCTTCCTCCACACCTTCCCCTCCCTCCCCTCTTGACCCCTTGCCCCCCTCCTCCTCCTCATGCCTTCGCTCTCTCCTTCATGCCCAGCTGCTCTCTAAACCGCTCCTCATGGGGGTTGTTCTCCAGACACCTCCCCCCACCAAGCTTTTGAGTGGCCCTCTTCCTCCACACCTTCCCCTCCCTCCCCTCTTGACCCCTGGCCCCCCTCCTCCTCATCATGCCTTCTTTCTCTTCTTCATGCCCAACAGCTCTTCAAGCCGCTCCTCATGGGGCTTGTTCTCCAGATCCTTCCCCCCCTCCCCCATCCTCTGAGTGGCCCTCTTCCTGGACACATTCCACCCGAGAGCCAAGACTCTCTCTTCAGTTCTGGGGTCCAGGATGGGACACAGTGGGCAGGCCTGTAGGTGGGGAGAGGGGGGGGGGCTTGAGGGGCTTCAGTGTCTCCCCCCCCCCCCCAATTCTCAGGGTGGCCTTACAGGTACATTATTTAAACTGTGATGTTTATTCATATCACGATCTGATCACCATGCTCAATATAGCCCGGATGCACAGAGGGGGTATTATTGGGGTAACGATACACAAGGTTTGCTAGGGGAGATCCCCCTCAGCCCCCCCCCCCCCATCAAACTCAGCCGCCCCCCAAATCAAAATCCTGACAGTGGGATCCGATGTGCCTTTGAGGAATGAATGCCACCCCCACACCATTTATTTATGTGTTTATTTATTTAAAACATGTAAATCCCGCCCTTCTCACCCCGACTCAGGGCGGAGCACAGCATATTTATTTTATTTATTTACTTACTTACTTTGCTTGTATACCGCAGTTTCTCAGCCCAACAGGCAACTCAACGCGGTTTACAACAAGGATAAGATCAATCAACGATATACAATTTAAAACCACAAGAGCACAATATACAATATTGACACAACAATAGACAACACAATGCATCTCATAACTAGAGTCGTGATCCAATCCGTCGTCCAAATTTCCATTTCTGTAATCATCACATTCATTGCACTGTTTAACCGAATGCCCGTTCAAACATCCAAGTTTTTAATCTCCTTCGGAACACCATCAGTGAGGGGGCTGATCTTACCTCCATGGGGAGGGCGTTCCACAGCCGAGGAGCCACCACTGAGAAGGCCCTATCTCTCGTCCCCGCCAGCTGAGCTTGAGAAGAAGGCGGGATCGAGAGCAGGGTCTCCCTGGAAGATCTCAACGTCCTGGTGGGTTCATAGGCTGAGATACGTTCGGATAGATAAGTTGGGCCAGAACCGTTTAGGGCTTTAAAGGCCAACACCAGCACTTTGAATTGAGCCCGGTAGCAGATCGGCAGCCAGTGGAGCTGGTGCAGCAGAGGAGTTGTATGCTCCCTGCGCTCCGCTCCTGTTAGTATCATGGCTGCCGAGCGCTGGACTAGCTGGAGCTTCTGAGCCGTCTTCAAAGGCAACCCCACGTAGAGAGCATATACATGGCAAACATTCAATGCCGGGACAAGAATTCCAACAACTTGTCCCAGACTTTAAGATGGCTTTCACACTGCACTTACCCTAAAATCCGACATACCACCTGTCACATCAGCACTTTTAATCTGTACCCATTACATTTGGCCCGGCACCAGTTTTATTGTGTTTGGTGTATTGTTTTATTGTTCTGTTGTTTTGATATTGATTTAATTGTTTTGATTTGCTTTGAGTTGTGTATTGTTATGCTATTGTGTTGTTGAGGCCTTGGCCTTTGTAAGCCGCATCGAGTCCTTCGGGAGATGCCAGCGGGGTACGAATAAAGTTAATAATAATAATAATAATAATAATAAAAGAATTCTCATACACAGACATAAACATTAAAAACATTTATCTCCATATTAAAATACACCATTTAAAACCATGTTGGTTCATCAGCGTCAAATCTGATTGCCCTGGAAATCTTTCCTATTGCCGCTTTATTGCCCTGTCTCAAAAGCCTGGTCCCACAACTATCCTTCTGAAGGAGAGGAAGGAGGGGGCCAACCTCACCAGGAAGGGAGTTCCATAGCTGGGGAGCAATCACCGAGAAGGCCCTGTCTCTCGTCCCCACCAATCGCGCCTGTGACAATGGCAGGAAGGAAAGCAGGGCCTCCCCGGAGGATGTTAATCTCCGCAGTGGTTCATAGGGGGAGGTGCATTCAGACAGGTAATTTGGGGCACGGCCGTTTAGGGCTTTCTAGGCCAACGGCAGCACTTTGAATTGTGCCCGGTAGCAGACTGGCAGCCAGTGGAGCTGGCACAACATGGGAGTTGTGTGCTCCCTCTGTATGCCGCCCCAGTTATTAACCTGGCTGTCTCTCGTTGGACTATTTGAAGCTTCAGAACAGTCTTCAAAGGCAACCCCACGTAGAGTGCGTTGCAGTAGTCTATTCTAGATGTAACGAGAGTGTGGACCACCGTGGCCAAGTCTGACTTCCCAAGGTATGGGCGCGGATGGCACACAAGTTTTAATTGTGTGAACGCTCCCCTGACCAACCTGGCATTCCAGGCTCAGCGATGAGTCCAGGAGGACCCCCCAAGCTGCAAACCTGTGCCTTCAAGGGAACAATGGCTTCAAGCTCCAAGAGAGGAGATTCCATCTGAACATGAGGAAGAACTTCCTGACTGTGAGAGCCGTTCAGCAGTGGAACTCTCTGCCTTCCCCGGAGGGAGTGTGGTGGAGGCTCCTTCCTTGGAAGCTTTTAAACAGGGGCTGGGTGGCCATCTGTCAGGGGTGATTTGAATGCAATATTCCTGCTTCTTGGCAGAATGGGGTTGGACTGGAGGATGGCCCAGGAGGTCTCTTCCAACTCTAGGATTCTATGATTCTATGTTCAGCAGTGGAACTCTCTGCCCCGGAGGGAGTGCGGTGAAGGCTCCTTCTTTGGAAGCTTTGTAACAGAGGCTGGATGGCCATCTGTCAGGGGTGCTTTGAATGCAATATTCCTGCTTCTTGGCAGAATGGGGTTGGACTGGATGATGGCCCAGGAGGTCTCTTCCAACTCTTCTAGGATTCTATGATTCTATGAGTGTGACCCCTTCCACCCAGCACAGGCTGAGACCCTATACCTTGTTCAGCTTTGCGACTGACCAGGAGGACCTCTGTCTTGTCTGGACTCAACTTCAACCACGACCAGCTCAGCACAACATGCCCATCGATGCCCTTTATCTCACCCTTTAGTGATATTTAGTGAGGACTCGTGTTTTATGACTTTTATCGTTTTATTGCTTTTCTATGGTTTATATTCCATGTAATGTTTTTAACTGTATTTTATGCTGTTTGGGGGCATTGACTGCCAACTGTAAACCGCCTCGAGTCGCCTTCGGGCTGAGAGGGGCGGAATATAAATATGGCAAATGAAATCAATAAATATGCTTGTTCCCACCTGAAACCCCCCACCACCAGGCACGCTACCCAATTCGTCCATCTCACCCAGGGATTTTTTCAAAAACTTTTTAATTCCATCCCTTTTAATTTGGCCTGGCCGCCATACACATTTTTGTTATTTTATTCAATTTTCTGTATTTGGTTCTGTATTAACTTGTTTTGTTTGTACTTCATTTGGTGTTATTATTGGCTGTACGTATTTTATTTTGATTTGTTGTCATTGTTGGGCTTGGTCTCATGTTAGCCGCCCCGAGTCCCCGCTGGGGAGATAATAATAATCATAATCATAATAATAATAATAATAATAATAATAGTAATAGTAAACTTTATTATTATCTCCCCAAAGGGGACTTGGAGCGGCTTACATGGGGCCAAGCCCGAACAAGAATTACAATATAACAATACAAATTGCAATAAAATAAACAACATAACATTAAGATATAAAACATCAAAGCATATAAAACAATAAAAACAGAACATAGGAACTAAGCATAATGACAGAAAGACAAAGGGTGGGCCGCAGGTACATAAATAAATATGGTGGCGGGGGATAAAAAAGTATTATTATTATTATTATTATTATTATTATTATTATTCCAGGTAAAGTGGTCTGACCAAGGCAGAATAGAAGAGAGCATGGGGAGCATGGCTTCCCTGGATCTAGGCATGAGGCTCCTCTTGATGCAGACCAAAATCCCATTGGCTTGTTGTTAAACTGCCACATGTCATTCCTGGCCCCAGTTCCCCTTCCTCCCCACGAAGACTTTTTCACACATCCTCCTCTCGAGCCAGGCCTCATCGTCCCCCATTCTGTCTCTTTGCATTTCATTTTTTTCTGCCTAAGTGGTGTGTCTTGCATTTGTCCCTGTTGAACTTCATTTTGTTAGTTTTGACCCGTCTCTAATCTGTGAAGTTTGAAGCTTAGTCTCCAGGGAAGCAGAAAACAAGCTTGCTCCCTCTTCCTCCCTATGACTTCCCCCCACATATTTATACATGGCTATCATGTCTCCTCCCAGCCTTCTCTTCTTCAGGCTAAACATGCCCGGCTCTTCAAGCCGCTCCTCATAGGGCTTGTTCTCCACCACCACCCCCTTTCCCGGATCCTTTGAGTGACCCTTATCATTTTAGCTCCCTCCTCTGGACACATTCCACCTTAGAGTCAACATCTCCCTTCAAGTCCTTGAAGGTTTATAGGGGAAGATACGTTCGGACAGGTAAACTGGGCCGGAACCGTGTAGAATTTTTAGATTAAAACCAGCACTTCTTTTTGTGAGAAGACTGAAGCAAAAAAGGCACTGAGTAGTTCAGCTTTTTTCCTATCCCCTGCCTGTCAGCATTGCCCCATCTTCTCCTCGCAGAGGCCCTATCACCCTGTTTTTCCTTTTTCTACTGACATAAGCAAAGAAGCCCTTTTTATTGTTTTTAATATCCCTGGCCAGTCCGAGCTCGTTTTGCGCTTTAGCCTTGCAAACCTTTTCCTACAAGAGTTAGTTATTCTTTTTTGGTGTTTTCTCCCCTTTTCCACTTCTTGTACATGTCTCTTTTGAGACGAAATGAAAATCACGTGTAGTTCACGTTTGATGAGCCCACACACTGCTTTGCCAGAGAAAGAAAATATGCCACACCGATGAACAATAAAGAACAAGTACTTTATTATTTATTTATTTATTTAGAACTTTTGTATCCTGTTCTTCTCTACCTCCGTGGAGGGACTCAGAACGGCTCTTTGTAGTTCAGAACAACATATTTACAATCATGTGATCAGTTGCATTGACTCACATAATGTCCATTTATTTATTTCAAACATTTATATTCCGCCCTTCTCACCCTGAAGGGGACTCAGGGCGGAGCATAGCATATATATGGCAAACATTCAGTGCCAGGACAAGAATTTATTATGAGAGATTTAAAATGGTCTTTCTTTGTCCATGTGGCGAATCTTCCTCCCAGCTGCTCATGAAGCAAGAGCACAATAATAGAATCATAGAATCAAAGAGTTGGAAGACACTTCATGGGCCATCCAGTCCAACCCCCTGCTAAGAAGCACAATCCAAACTGTCTCTCTACTTCTGCAAGCACCTGCAAACAGCTCAAGCCTGAAAATGTAACTGTATCCAAAAGTCCCAGGCTCAGCCATCTCCCTGGGCATAGCCCAACCAATCAGCTTCGTGCATCTTGTTTTACAGTTGACACACACACTGATTTCTTGCATGCTCCAAAATCTTTTGAGTCTTAGCCCAGTTTAGAAGTTTTTTGGACATCGAATCTGGCTTCTTTGGATTTGTCTGATTTTTATTCTCTTTGTTGGCACTGTTTTGTGCTTTAGCCTTGTGAACCTACCTTTTCCCTACAGGAGTTGGCTATTTGTTTGAATTCTTCTTTGGTGATTTCTCCCTTTTTCCACTTCTTGTGCAAGTCTCTTTTGAGTCTTAGCCCAGTTAGAAGTTTTTTGGACATCCATTCTGGCTTCTTTGGATTAGTCTGATTTTTTCTCTTTGTTGGCACTGTTTGCAATTGCGCCTTGAGTATTTCACTCTTGGAAAACTCCCATCCATTCTTAAGAGATTCTTAATAACCTCTTCAATTTCATTAGTGGTGATATTTTTATTCAATATCGATTGTGTCTGTGGATCTAATTTCCTTGTAATTAGTCCCTTTAATCTTCCAATATCTTTATTTGTATAGAGTTTTTCATAATAGCTTGTCATTAATTATTTTGAATAGGAGCCCCAATGGTGCAGTGTGTTAAACTCTTGTGCCGACAAGACTGAAGGTCACAGGTTCAAATCTGGGAGTGTGCAGATGAGCTCCCTCTGTCAGCTCCAGCTCCCCATGCGGGAATCATAGAATCCTAGACTTGGAAGAGAACTGGTGCCACATCACATTGTTGGCTCATGTTTAACTTGCTGTCCACGAGGACTCCAAGCCATAAAAGAATTAGTTTATTTACATTCTATATACAAAGACAAACACAGCACAAAGCAAGCATGTCTGCACTCCGACAAAGACATCTCCGAGAGATGGCGATTGTAGTTTCTCTTATCAGTAAAGGCACGCCTCTCACATCCCATTCTGATGACCTAAAGTCCGGTCTCATCAGAGGAATCAGGAAAACATTTCATACTGTCCTTCTAGGATAACTTAAACCTCTGTGGTCTGTTAACTCTACACATGCTAGGCAGCTTTACAAACACGTGATCATAGCTGTAAACACACACACTTTGAAATCTCCCAATAAATCAAACATGGCTCAACACAATCTTTATCCAACTCCGTTCTTGTTTCAAAAACATAATGGCAACACTTACTTCAGACCGCACGCTAATACGAGGCTCAGTTCTTCGTGTCACTGCATGCGTGTGACGTAGGAAGGGCGAGTTTTTTTGCTCTGAGGTAAGGTAGGTATGTAACTAATGTGTGGTATACGCAACATTCTTTGGTTTCGTTGCGTGGCATCTTTACAGTAGTGTTGCCACTATTAAAGTCCCAACCCCTCGTAGATTGATTCCCTTCCTTTTGACAAATCAGTGATTGCCTTTGCTGGTATCCGTGTGCACGCGTAAGACCCTGATGATATCGAGCTCTTTTGGGGGGGAGGTCTCCCAGGGGGGAGAGATCCCTGAAGACCGCTAAAGGGGTCTTTAAACCTCGGTGAGCAGCCAGCGAAAGCCAATCCAAAGAACGAAGAATATTAAGAATTAATCCCACCAGAGGCTGAAGAGGTTCAGGGACCGAGGCGTTTATTGTGATTCAGCTGAGATCAGATGCATTACAGGAATTATTCCACCGTAAGCATGCAGCATAAAGATTTTCCAGCATTTTTATACAGTCAGAACAAAGGAAAATCAGTTTGAAAATCCCGCCCGCCCTCCGTCAGCTGGCTTTGCCCTGATTGGCTGGCCCTGGAACAGCTGGGAGGAGGCTTGGCTGCATGTCCCGCCTCTCGACCAACCAGCGAGCGTTGCCACCTCCAGGGGGCCAATCGGAGCCTTCCTAGCGCCTCCGAAGATGGTCCAATCAGAGGCCAGGAGGCGGGACGAAGTTTGACAGCGCAGGGGAAGGGGAGTGCCCAGGGGGCACTCGCCAGCTGTTTCCGAGCCTTTGTTCTTATCGGCGGGGTGGCAGACAGGAGAAACAAAGGGTTTCCTGGTCTGGTGATTGGATTTGAGAGAAAATATGAAAAGGGGCTGTTGATGGCATTTGGACCTCAAAACTCTGTAAACAAGGGGCCCCAAAGGAGATCAACAAACACCAAAAATTGAGTTAATCAATCTTTCTACCGGAGTTACTGTTGACCCATCTCTTATCTCATTGTCTGCTCTGAAAATGAGCCTCGAGACAGGATCAATCACGGGGCCATGCAGATGCAAATATGGACTGGTTTTCTTAGAGGACAAAGGATTTCCTCTTCACAGTAACCTCAGGTCACATTCCTTTCTGGGGCGAAGTTCAGAGGGAAAAGGTGGGGAGGGGAGTCAGGGTACATTTTATATGATATCCCACTATATACATCTTATATGCTTCATACACTTCATACATTTCATGAATGAATTCCCATCCCCATCCCAGCAAGGTTTATTAAAAACAATAAATGTATTTTGCTTTTTGTAGAAATCGTAGTCTTCTTGGTGAAGGCGCACGTAGGCTGGGGCTGCTTGTCTTTCCAGGCGAGCCTGGCTTGAGGCTTGTGTCCAAAAGCATGACAGGGAAACAGTCCAAGACAATAAGGCAGAAAGTCAATAAGAGAAGGCAGAAGTTCAGCGATGGGCGTTGGGTTGGGTAGTAGCAGAGTCCATAGTCCAGTGCACAAGTCAGAGAATTCACAAAGAGGAAACAGGAACTCAGTTATGTGTGCTGGGTCAGGAAGCAACACAATCCATTGTCCGGCCCTGGGCGAACTACAAATACTTGGGGGGGGGGGGGGGAAGATGCTCCGCATCACTGATGTCTGCATTTCTTGGTATTTCCATGTTCAACATGACCCATGAAGGGAAAGGGAAAATATTGCAGGTAAAGGTTTCCCACTTTCATCCTTTATCTTTTGCTTCTTTCTTGACCAGGGAAATGAGGATTTTGTGGAGCCTCCTCTTGGATGCCGTAAAGGAGCAAATAACACAGGAAGAATAAGTCCTCTCAAGGCGATGACCTTGCTGAATTCCTGACCTCACTTACAGATAAGAAAGGAAAATACGAAGAGTCAAGTGTCCGAATAACAATTACACACCCATATCGCTCTTGACATGGAGGAGGAAGCATCTAAATACCTAGAGTGTGGGACGAGTTTCACTTGGAGGGATCATCTCCAGCAGCATGAAAGAACTTACACTGGAGAGAAACCCTATAAATGCCTGGAGTGTGGGAAGACCTTCGCTCAAAGTTCAGCTCTACATTCACATCAAAGGACTCACACTGGGGAGGAACCCTATACATGCCTTGAGTGTGGGAAGAGCTTTACTCATAGTTCAAGTCTACGTTTGCATCAAAGGACTCACACTGGCGAGAAACCCTATACATGCCCAGAGTGTGGGCAGAACTTTGCTTATAGTTCAGATCTATATTCACATCAAAGGACTCACACTGGGGAAAAACCCTATACGTGCCTGGAATGTGGTCAGAGCTTTGCTAAGAGTTCAAATCTACATTTGCATCAAAGGACTCACACTGGGGAGAAACCTTATACGTGCCTTGAGTGCGGAAAGAGCTTTGCTAACAGTTCAAATCTACGTTTGCATCAAAGGACACATACTGGGGAGAAACCCTATACATGCCTGGAGTGTGGGAAGAGCTTCACTCAGAGGGCAGCTCTGTATCCACATCAAAGGACTCACACTGGGGAGAAACCCTATACATGCTTGGAATGTGGGCAGAGCTTCTCTATGCGTGGAAATCTAGATACACATCAAAGGACTCACACTGGGGAGAAACCATATACATGCTTTGAATGTGGGCAGAGCTTCTCTAGGCGTGGAAACCTATGTTCACATCAAAGGACTCACACTGGGGAGAAACCTTATAAATGCCTCGAGTGTGGACAGAGTTTCACTTCTAGTTCAAGTCTACGTTCACATCAAAGGACTCACACTGGGGAGAAACCCTTTACATGCCTGGAGTGTGGACAGGTCTTCTCCAAGAGTCAAAATCTACGTTCACATCAAAGGACTCACACTGGGGAGAAACCCTATACATGTCTGGAGTGTGGGCAGAGTTTCACTCAGAATGGAAGTCTACAGAAACACCAAAGGACTCATACAGGAGAGAAACCCTATACGTGCCTGGAGTGTGGAAAGTGCTTCACTCATAATTCAAGTCTACATTCACATAAACGCATTCACACTGGGGAAAAACCCTATACATGCCTGGAGTGTGGGAAGAGCTTCACTTATAATTCAGATCTTCATTCACATGAAAGGACTCACACTGGGGAGAAACCCTATACATGTCTGGAGTGTGGAAAGAGTTTCTATAAGAGTGGAAATCTATGTTCGCATCAAAGGATTCACTCTGGGGAGAAACCCTTTAAATGCTTGGAGTGTGGACAGAGTTTCACTCAGAATGGAAGTCTACGTTCACATCAATGGACTCATGCTGGGGAGAAGCCCTATAAATGCCTGGAGTGTGGACAGAGCTTCACTCAGAGTTCAAGTCTACGCTTACATCAGAAGACTCACACTGGGGAGAAACCCTATCAATGCCTAGACTGTGGACAGACCTTCACTCAGAGTTCAAGTCTATGTTCACATCAAAGGACTCACACTGGGGAGAGACCCTATAAATGCCTGGAGTGTGGACAGAGCTTCACTGAGAAAGGAAATCTACGTAGACATCAAAGGACTCACACTGGGGAGAAACCTTATAAATGCCTCGAGTGTGGACAGTGCTTCTCTCAGAATGTAAGTCTACATAGACATCAAGATTCACATAGACATCAGAAGAGTCACACTGGGGAGTAACTCTGTAAATGCACGGAGCGTGGAAAGAACTTCTCTGAAAGTTGAAAACATTGGGGAGGACAGTGGTATTTGACCCCAATTCAATCGTTGGTGGGGTTCAGAATGCTCTGTGATTGTAGGTGAACTATAAATCCCAGCAACTACAACTCCCAAATGTCAAGATTCTATTTTCCCCAAACTCCACCAGTGTTCACATTTGGGCATATTGAGTATTCATGTAGAGTTTGGTCCAGATCCATCATTGTTTGAGTCCACAGTGATCTCTGGAAGTAGGTGAACTACAACTCCAAACCCAAAGGACACTGCCCACCAAACCCTTCCAGTATTTTCTGTTGGGCATGGGAGAACTGTGTGCCAAGTTTGGTTCAGTTCCATCGTTGGTGGCGTTCAGAATGCCCCTTGATTGTATGTGAACTATAAGTCCCAGTAACTACAACTCCCAAATGACAAAATCTATTTTTTTTTTTAGTGAAGGACATACATTAGGTTGTTAGGTGTCTTGTGTCCAAATTTGGTGTCAATTCATCCAGTGCTTTTTGAGTTCTGTTAATCCCACAAACGAACATTACATTTTTATTTATATAGATTATATGTAAGCAAAGCAATAACAAATAGCAAAAACAGTAAATATCCAATATAAGAAATAGTCCATCAGCTTCACAGGGAAACAAGATCCAAGAGTCTATACAAGTCCATGAAACTAGGCACTTGAATCCACAAAATGAGACAGCAAGAAAATCTCATAGACAAATCTTGAGCTTAGCAAAAACTTGGGACATGAAACTCAGAGCACTTGAAAGCAAGACCGTGATAAAATAACAGTGTTGGCCTAACTGAGACAAGTCTCTCCTATGAATCATTATAAAGTTTTTTCAGATCCCAAAACTAAAAGGAAAGCGTTTTTCCTGAACTTAGAATCATAGAATCCTAGAATCAAAGAGTTGGAAGAGACCTCCTGGGCCATCATCCAGTCCAACCCCATTCTGCCAAGAAGCAGGAATATTGCATTCAAAGCACCCCTGACAGATGGCCATCCAGCCTCTGCTTAAAAGCTTCCAAAGAAGGAGCCTCCACCACACTCCCTCCGGGGCAGAGAGTTCCACTGCTGAATGGCTCTCACACTCAGGAAGTCCTTCCTCATGTTCAGATGGAATCTCCTCTCTTGTAGTTTGAAGCCATTCCTCCATTGCGTCCTAGTCTCCAGGGAAGCAGAAAGGAAGCTTGCTCCCTCCTCCTCCCTGTGGCTTCCTCTCACATATTTCTACATGGCTCTCATCATATCTCCTCTCAGCCTTCTCTTCCTCAGGCTAAACATGCCCAGCTCCTTAAGCCGCTCCTCATAGGGCTTGTTCTCCAGACCTTTTATCATTTGAGTTGCCCTCCTCTGGACACATTCCAGCTTAGAGTCAATATCTCTCTTGAATTGTGGCGCCCAGAATTGGGCACAATATTCCAGGTGTGGTCTAACCAAAGCGGAATAGAGGGGTAGCATGACTTCCCTGGATCTAGACCAGTGTTTCTCAACCTGGGGGTCGGGACCCCTGAGGGGGTCGCGAAGGGAGGTCAGAGGGGTCACCAAAGACCATAAGAAAACACAGTATTTTCTGATGGTCATGGAATTCCATGTGGGAAGTTTGAGCCAATTCTATCGTTGGTGGAGTTCAGAATGCTCTTTGATTGTAATAAACTATAAATCCCAGCAACTACAACTCCCAAAAGTCAAGGTCTATTTTCCCCAGGCTCCAACAGTGTTCACATTTGCACATATTGAGTATTTGTGCCAAGTTTGGTCCAGATCCACCATTGCGTGAGGCTACATTGCTCTCTGGATATAGGTGAACTACAACTCCCAAACTCATGGTCAATACCCACCAAACCCTTCCAGTGTTTTCCATTGGTCATGGGAGTTCTGTGTGGCAAATTAGGTTCAAATCCATCGCTGGTGGAGTTCAGAATGCTCTTTGATTGTAGGCGAACTATAAATCCCAGCAACCACAACTCCCAAATTACAAAATCAATCATCCCCCAACCCCACTTACATGTGGGTGCATTGGGTATTTGTGCCCAGTTTGGTCCAGTGAATGAAAATACATCTTGCATATCTAATATTTACATTATGATTTATAACAGCAGTAAAATGGCTGTTATGAAGTAGCAACGAAAACAATGTTATAGTTGGGGGTCACCACAACATGAGGGACTGTATTAAGGGGTCGCGGCATTAGGAAGGTTGAGAACCGCTGATCTAGACACTATGCTCCTCTTGATGCAGGCCAAAATCCCATTGGCTTTTTTTGCCGCCACATCCCATTCCTGGCTCATGTTTAACTTCCTCCCCACGAGGACTCCAAGATCTTTTTCACACGTACTGCTCTCGAGCCAGGCATCCCCCATTCTGTCTCTTTGCATTTCATTTTTCCTGCCAAAGTGGAGTATCTTGCATTTGTCACTGTTGAACTTCATTTTGTTAGTTTTGGCCCATCATCTCTCTAATCTGTCAAGATCCCTTTGAGTCCTGCTCCTGTCCTCTGGACTATTGGCTATCCCTCCCAATTTGGTGTCGTCTGCAAACTTGGTGATCCTGCCTCCTAGCCCTTCATCTAAGTCGTTAATAAAGATGTTGAACAGGACCGGGCCCAGGACGGAACCCTGCTTGTGGCACTCCGCTCGTCACTTCTTTCTTTTTTTTTTTTTTTTTATTAAATAATTTTTATTGGTTTTAGAAAAAGTAATAACATATCATACGATTACATATACGAACATATCAACAAAACCCGATACTAACAAATAACAATCAGGGGATAAAAAAAAGGTAGGGAGTGGGGAAGGAGGGGGGGGGGTTAAAGGAAAGGTGGGGGGGCAGAGATGGGGGTAGGAGAGGTATGGGACAGGGGTTGGGATTACGCTAAACACAGACATATAACCTCTGTCCATCCCCATCACTTAGGGGAGGAGGGCGACGACTTCCATTTAGCTTCCGACCAGAGTTACTCTATGCAGTTCGCCGGATGTTCACTAAGAACTCCTGGCGTATTTTGCACCTTACTATTCACATCAAACTGATTATCCGTGTCTCTTCTAAAATACTCGGGACCCTTTAAGATTCGTACTTCTTTGCTTCGTATTCGTCGAAATTAGCCCAGTCCGTCTGTTTGATCGGCTTTCCAGAGCTGTATTTTAGCAGAAAAGTCAGCTTGTCCATGTCTCTTAATTCCGCAGTTTTAACCAACCATTCTTCCACTGTAGGTACCTGATCCTCTTTCCAGTGCCGTGCTAGCACGATTCGTGCTGCGGACAATAGGTACATCCAAAGAATGTCTTCATTCGGACTAAGGTCAAAATCTTCGTCCGTCAGCCCTAGTAGGAAGTACTCAGGTTTTCTTGGAAATTTGGTCTTTAGGATTTTTTGTGCCTCTTCCTGTACACCCCGCCAGAACTTTTTCACCTCTGGACAGGACCACCATGTGTGGAAATAGGTGCCTGGCTGCTCTTTGCACTTCCAGCATGTGTTCTTGACATTCTTATACATTTGGGACAGCTTGTGAGGTGTTAAATACCATCTATGAAATGTTTTTAACCAATTCTCTTTTAGCGCCGTAGAGTAGGAGTACTTAAGCTTTTTCCTCCAGATTAGTTGCCATTCTTGGAGTCTTATTGGACGTCCTATGTTTTTGGCCCATTGGGTCATACAGTTTTTAATTTCTTCTGTTTCGGTTTCCCATTTTAATATTTGATTGTGGAGTTTAGTGATGGACTTCTTTTCCGTTTTTAGCACCACATCCCAGAGTGACTCTTTTTCTTCAAAACCCATCATTGCGTCTTGCTTGAAAGATTCTTGAAGCTGGAAATATTGTAGCCATGTAAGGTTTTTAAATTTTTGGGATATCTCATTCTGAGATTTCAGCTGCCACGTTTTGTTGTCGTTATTTTTAGTCAGTATGTCCTTATAGGTTGGCCAGTGTTGCCAGCCTAGAAGGCGCCTTTGTTTCGCCTCTAATGGGGAGAGCCAGTGGGGGGTTTTTGCATAGAAGTATTTCCTGTATTTATTCCAGGTTTTAAGCAGACTAGATCGAACAAAATGATTACCAAAATTTCTCTCCAGCTTGGACCTGCCGTACCACAGGTACGCATGCCAGCCCACGCGGAGGTTGAATCCCTCTAATGTTAGGATGTACTCATTTTTGAGAGTGGCCCAGTCTTTCACCCATACTAAGGCGCATGCCTCAAAATAAGTTTTTAAACTGGGGAGGCCAAAGCCCCCTCTCTCCTTGCTATCCACCATTACCTGATGTTTCATTCTAGGTTTTTTCCCCTTCCAGATGAATTTTCTTAGATCTTTGTTCCATCTTTCGAAGACTTTGTTGTTTCTTATGATGGGCAGGTTTTGGAAGAGGTAGAGGAGTCTTGGTAAAATGCTCATCTTGATTAGTCCAATTCTCCCCAAGAGGGATAGGTTTAGGAATTTCCACTTTGTAAGGTCTGTTTGGACCTTCTTCCAAGTCGGCTCATAATTGTTTTTAAACAATTGAGCATTGCTAGCCGTGATCCAAATCCCTAGGTATTTTATTTTTTTACTGATCTCCAAACCCGTTAGCCTTTTAAGTGCTATCTGCTTATCCGGTTTGATGTTCTTTGTTAGTATAACTGTCTTATCTTTGTTTAATCTGAACCCAGAGACCTTACCGAACTCTTCTATTGTATGTAACCATTTCTGTATATTATTAAGAGGGTCCTCAATGATGCCGATGACATCATCGGCATATGCTCTGATCTTATAATCCTGTGATGCAATCCTCATGCCCTTGATGTTTTTATCCTCTTTGATTGTTTTTAGGAGGGTTTCTAAGGCCATAATGAAAAGTAGAGGGGAAAGGGGGCACCCCTGCCTGGTACCTTTCGAGATCTTAATTTTCTCCGAGTGTTGTGAGTTTATCACTAGTCTAGCCGTTTGGTCCAAATAAATGGAATGTATGGCATTTTTAAACGAATAACCAATATCAATCTCATCAAGTAGGAGCTTCATGAATTTCCAGCTGAGGCTGTCGAAGGCTTTCTCGGCATCAAGGGATAGCAGCGCCAGCTCTTTTTGAATGTTGATGTCATAATACTCAATAGTATCAATGATGACTCGTAAGTTGTCTTTTGTGCTTCTTCCTGGAAGGAAGCCTGCTTGGTCCGTGCCGATCCAGCCTGACAGAAAGACCTTCAACCTTTTCGCTAGAATGGCAGCAAAAATTTTATAGTCAGAGTTCAGAAGAGAGATCGGTCTATAGTTCTGTTTCTCTGCTCCATCCGAGTTGCCTTTCTTAATAAGCACTATCTCTGCTTCCTTCCAGGAGTCGGGAATCTGCCCTGTGCTTAATGCTAAGTTCATGATCTTGTGAAGAGCTGGTATGAGTTCCTCTTTTAATGTTTTATAAAAACAGGCAGTAAAGCCATCGGGGCCCGGAGCCTTGTTTGCGGGCAGGTTGGAAATCGCCTCTGCTATCTCCTGTTTCGATATTTCTCTATTCAAGGCCTCTCTGTGATCCTCTGAAATTTTCTCTAATTTGAGGTTGGCGAAGTATTGTGTAATTTCAGTCTCTATTGTATCATCCCTGTTATATAGCCTGGAGTAGTATTCTTGAAACTCTTTGATAATGTCTTCATCTATCGTTAGAAATTTATCTTCTTTTTTAATGCTTGTTATTCGCTGTGACTGTTTCTTTTTCCTTATTTTTCTCACCATCCATTTGCCCGGCTTATTGGCATTTTCAAATTCTTGTTGTTTGATGTATTTATACTTCTTTTCTAAGGCTTCCAACTCCAGGTGGTGCTTTTGCCTTTTGAGCCATCTCAGTTTGTCCTCTATCCTTTGCTTTTCTGGGTTTCTTTTTAACTCTGTTTCTTTGTTGTCTATCTGCTTTTCCAGATTCTTCATTTCAGCCTGTTTCTTTTTGTTCCTAGTCGCATTTTGCTGGATGAGGTAACCCCTCATAACAGCCTTAAGGGCGTCCCATACTATTTGAGGTGATATTTCATCTGTATCATTTAGCATAAAAAAGTCTTTAATGTGTTCTCTATTTATCTTGATGTCAGCTTCAGTTTTGAGCAAGTTATCGTTTAATCTCCATCGCCTGGAGTCCGGTTTCTTAAAGAGGGCCATTGTTAAGGCCCCATGATCGGATATGTCTCTCGCTCGGATTTGAATATTGTCGATCTTGGTAAGGACTGTGTTCGACACCCAAATCATGTCTATCCTTGACCATGATTGATGTCGGGCTGAATAAAACGTATAGTCCCTCACATCCTGATGGTGATGCCTCCATGCATCGTGGAGGTCATAATCCTCTTTGAGCGATAGGAAACTTTTAGGGAGAGTAGCCTTGTTCCTGTTTTTGTTATTACTTGGGCTTTTGTCTAGGTTTTTATTTAATATCCCATTAAAATCCCCTAACAACACCATGCTGTCAAATTCAGTTTTTTGCAAACATTCTTTCAAAGTTCTAAGGAATTTCGATTTAGGCCCATTCGGGGCGTAGATGTTACATACCAAAATTGCTTCGCTGCCCAATTTTATTCTCACTGCCACTATTCTCCCTTCCTGATCCTTAAACATTAGCTCGGCAGGTAAATCTTTGCTGACATAAATTACAACCCCTCTTTTTTTTGATTCGCAGGTTGAGTAAAATTCTCTACCTATTTTATTGTGAGACAGGTGCGTGACGTGCCTGTGGCAAATATGGGTCTCTTGCAAAGCGGCTATTTGGAATTTACCTTTATTAATATACTGAAATATCTTTTTCCTTTTACAGGGAGAATTAAGTCCGTTAACATTTAAAGATAGCAAATTAATTTGTTGTTCAGGCATGTTCAAGATTGTTTGTGTCCTTTGTCTTCCCCTTTCCAAGTTTGTTGTCTTCCAAATTCGCAGTCAAGGCCATGGCTTGGTCTAGTTTGTCTTCTTCTTTTGCCGGGGTGTCCGGCCTTGGACGTTTCCTGGTGTTTCCTTTTGTCGGAGATTGCTCCAGCTGTGGCTTGTCCCGGTCTCTTATAATCCTTTGCAGGAACTCGTTCGCTTTCTCCACATTCTTAATCCAATACCTTTGATCTTTAAAGGTGATCATCAGCCCGTCCGATTTGTCCCATCTAAATTTAATATTTTGTCTCTTTAGTTCTTGCGTCAAGAAGGAATACTTTTTGCGTCTGTCCAAGACTGGTTTTGGAATTTCTTTGAGCACGATGATTTTTTTCCCCTCGCATGTTAATGGGTTTTTGCTGGTTTGTCTTAGCACTTCATCTCTTGTATATTTGCGCGCGAAGCGCACGATCACGTCTCTGGCCAGCTTGTTCTGGGTGGCAAAGGTAGAATGGACTCGATATGTACGGTCGACTTCTTGCTCGAGAAGTCCCTCCGATAAGCCGATATTGGATGCGAGGAGTTGGATGATTTTGGTTCTTAGGTTCTCTTGGGTCTCCTCCTGTAGATTTCTCAGTCTTAGTAAGTGTTCCAGCTCCTCTTGTTGGAAACGTTCCAATTCCTTTGTCATCTTGTCATTTTTGGATGTTAAGTCATCCAACTCACTTTGTAATCTTCTTTGTTCTTTCCCTATTCTACCACAGTCAGTCTTGATGTCATTTATATCTGCAGCATTTTTCGATATCTCCTTTTTTATTGTGCATATGTCTTCTTTGAACTCTTTTCTAATTAATTCTAGTTGAGCCTGATGTTTAATTTGGCTTTCCCTGATGTTCTTTAATTCTTTCTTGTCACTTGTCACTTCTTTCCAAGATGAAGAGGAAGCATTAGTGAGCACTCTCTGTGTTCGTCCACTTAACCAATTCCAGATCCACCTCACCGTAGTTTTGCCTCGCCCACATTGGACTAGTTTCCTTGCCAGAAGGTCATGGGGGACCTTGTCCAAGAAGGCCTTCCTGAAATCCAGGTACGCGACATCCACGGCATCATTCCCCGCATCTACCCAGCTTGTAACTCTATCGAAAAAAGAGATCAGATGAGTCTGGCATGACTTGTTTTTGATAAATCCATGTTGACTATTAGCGATGACTGCATTTGTCAGCATAATAGGTTTTGCTAGTGTGAAATACAGCTTATAGTTTTCCATTCTGCCCATGTCCAGTGCAGGGCAACATACTATGCCAGGGTTAAAAGCATGGAGATTTATTTCCTAGAGCGTGAACTGTGAACAATTCCGGGATACGTCACACATTCCAATGACGTGAACTTGAGATAAGGATTTCTGGGTGTATTTTTTTTCCAGCCATGCCGAGCAACAAGCAAGCTGAATGTATGATTGCTCTTGTACATGGTTCTGTTTGTTATTTTCTGTAACCGTTAGAAAGTAACTAAATAAATGTGCCGCTTCAAGGCTTTGAAGCTGATGGAAGAATGTGTACTCTGCTTTATTTGGTGTTTCATTGCAGTTGCACTGAGGTCGACTTTTTATTGACATCGTCCCCATTCCCATCATGAACATCAACATGGACATCAGACACAATCACAGACTGACATACAACAGAGACCAGAAATGCCTCCAAAGAAGGAGCCTCCAACACACTCCCTCCGGGGAAGAGAGAGAGAGAATCATAGAATCATAGAATCCAAGAGTTGGAAGAGACCTCCTGGGCCATCATCCAGTCCAACCCCATTCTGCCAAGAAGCAGGAATATTGCATTCAAAGCACCCCTGACAGATGGCCATCCAGACTCTGTTTAAAAGCTTCCAAAGAAGGAGCCTCCCCCACACTCCCTCCAGGGCAGAGAGTTCCACTGCTGAACGGCTCTCCTCACAGTCAGGAAGTTCTTCCTAATGTTCAGATGGAATCTCCTTTCTTTCTTGTATTTTGAAGCCATTGTTCCCTTGCGTCCTGGTCTCCAGGGAAGCAGAAAGGAAGCTTGCTCCCTCCTTCTCCCTGTGACTTCCCCTCACATATTTATGCATGGCCCTCATCATGTCTCCTCTCAGCCTTCTCTTATGAAGGCTAAACATGCCCAGCTCTTTCAGCCACTCCTCATAGGGCTTGTTCTCCAAACCCCTGATCATTTTAGTCACCCTCCTCTGGACACATTCCAGCTTAGAGTCAACATCTCCCTTCAACTGTGATGCCCAGAATTGGACATGTTGTATGGAATAGAATAGAGCATGACACTAGGCCAGGGGTCCTCAAATTAAGGCCTGGGGGCCAGATATGGCCCTACTACAGACCTCCAAGCCAGGAGGAAGAACTGGATGAAGTCTTCTGCCAACAGTTGACCAAACAGGAACAGAGAAGAGATGTAGTAGTCATGGGCAATTTCAACTATCCTGATATTTGCTGGAAAACAAACTCAGCCAAGAGTACAAAGTCCAACAAACTCCTCGCTTGTCCGAGGGGTCGCCAAAGACCATCACAAAACAGTATTTTCCATTGGTCATGGGGGTTTTGTGTGGGAGGTTTGGCCCAATTCTATCGTTGGTGGGGTTCAGAATGTTATTTGATTGTAAGTGAACTATAAATCCCAGCAACTACAACTCCCAAATGTCAAGTTCCGTTTTCCCCAAACTTCACCTAGTGTTCACATTTGGACATATTGAGTATTTGTGTGAAATTTGTTCCCAATCCATGATTATTTGAGTCCACAGTGCTCTCTGGATGGAGGTGAACTACAACTCCAAAACTCAAGGTCAATGCCCACCAAACCCTTCCAGTATTTTCCGTTAGTCATGGGAGTTCTGTGTGCCAAGTTTGGTTCAATTCCATTGTTGAAGGAGTTCAGAATGCTCCTTGATTGTAGGTGAACTATAAATCCCAGCAACTACAACTCCCAAATGTCAAAATCAATCCTCCCCCAACCCCACTAGTACTCAAATTTGGGTGTATAGGGCATTTGTGACAAATTTGGTCCAGTGAATGAAAATATATCCTCAATATCAGATATTTATATTATGATTCATAACTGTAGCAAAATTACAATTATGAAGTAGAAATTAAAATAATGTTATAGTTGGGGGTCACTGCAACATGAAGAACTGCATGAAGGGGTCGCGGCATTACGAAGGTTGAGAACCATTGTTATCAAGGATATCGTTAAATATTACAAGGTTAGAAATATATATATTTTAAGACTGGGACTGTGGCGCAGCTGGCTGGGAGTCAGCTGCATTAAGATCACTACTGACCAAAAGGTCATGAGTTCAAAGCCAGCCCAGGTCAGAGTGAGCTTCCGACCAATTTGTGGAGCTTGCTGTCGACCTTTGCAGCCCGAAAGAGAGTTGCACCTGTCAAGTAGGAAATTTAGGTACCGCTTATGCAGGGAAGCTAATTTACGACACCATATAAAAATCTCCAGCAAGCATACAAAGAATGAGGAAGTACTTCATCAGTGTCACAAATGGGCAGTGAAGCGACAGCTCCCCCGGTGGCCAGAATACCCTCATGAAAAAGCTGGAATGTTAAATAGCCTCTGTGTGCCTGTCTAGATATGTTGTGTGTCTATGGCATTGAATGTTTGCCATGTATATGTACATTGTAATCCGCCCTGAGTCCCCTGCTGTGGGGTGAGAAGAAGGGCGGAATATAAATACTGTCAATAAATAAACATATATTGTAATGCTATAAATATTATCACATATAGTGTATCATAAATATTACAACATACATATTATAAATATTACCAAATAGATCATGCCTATTATAAAATATATTGTACTATTGTGCATATAAAATAGATTAGAATATAAACATTCCAAAACACTTCAGAATATATATTATAATATCATAAATAAAAATGTATTCAGCTTAGATTGAGACAATTAAAATACATTAGAAATTATTCTAATAGGTCCTCACTTAAAAATATGTTATCCAGCAATGTTCAAACTACAAGAAAGGAGATTCCACCTGAACATGAGGAAGAACTTCCTGACTGTGAGAGCTGTTCAGCAGTGGAACTCTCTGCCCCGGAGGGAGTGTGGTGGAGGCTCCTTCTTTGGAGGCTTTGAAGCAGAGGCTGGATGGCCATCTGTCAGGGGTGCTTTGAATGCAATATTCCTGCTTCTTGGCAGAATGGGGTTGGGCTGGATGATGGCTCAGGAGGTCTCTTCCCACTCTTCTAGGATTCTAGGATTCTAGGCAACTCAAAGCAGTTAACAACAACAGTTTCAATACACACATTACAAAATCATTGGAACATTTAAAAGCAATATCAATACAACAATACAACATCAATATGACAAATCATTTGTGTCTCATCAATAGAATCAGAATACAGTCTCATCATCCATTATTCCGTGTTCCTGTAATCAATTACATTGCCTAATCAAATGCTTGTATGAACAACCAGGTCTTCACTTTCCTCCGAAACGCCAACAGGGAGGGGACCGATCTGATATCTGTAGGAAGGGCGTTCCACAGCCGAGGGGCCACCACTGAGAAGGCCCTGTCTCTCGTCCCTGCCAGGCGTTCTTGTGATGCTTGTGGGACCGAGAGAAGGGCCTCCCCAGATGATCTTAACGTTCTAGCTGGTTCATAGGAGGAGATGCGTTCGGAGAGGTAAGTTGGGCCAGAACCGTTTAGGGCTTTATAGGCTAAAGCCAGCACTTTGAATTATTATTATTATTATTAAACTTTATTTGTACCCCGCTAGCATCTCCCGAAGGACTTGATGCAGCTTACAAAGGCCCAGTATTTGTGCCCAGTAGCAAACTGGCAGCCAGTGGAGCTGGCGCAACAGAGGAGTTGTATGCTCCCTGAATGCTGCTCCTGTTAGCATCCTGGCTGCTGATCGTTGGACCATTTGAAGCTTCCGAGCAGTCTTCATAGGCAACCCCACATAGAGAGCGTTGTAGTAGTCTATACGGGATGTACCTGATGTTGACCCCCCCAATAAGGGATAGTGACTTATAGTTCTGCCAAGGGCAAGGGCACCAGACTGCACAGTGGAGGTTAAGTCTTGGTCACATTGCCAAGGCGCTAACAACCACAAGGACCCCACGAGGCTTTTGGGAAATGGCTGGATCTTGGAACTTCTGCCCCTCATGAGAGTTGTAGTTTTTCAAGGACCCAAGCCAGGGTCACCCAGCAGCCCTACCAATGATCCATCTACGGGCTTCCCCATCACCAAGGGCTCTCCTTTTACCCATTTCTGAGACTTGGAAAAACAGTTTCCCTCATGAACTTCCTCAGAACATGGAATGCTCAGACTCTTTTGAATAAAGCCTGAGTCTTTTATTAAATCTTCTCGGACGGAGGGATCGCGGTGGGGCTTTTATTAATGCATGCTGCTTATGATTTTGATGTGTGTGTGCCCCTTACGGAATATCCTCTGTACCCTTTAACTTTGCCCCACAAAGCTATGAAGCAAAAGACTGAAGCGTGCATAGCTGCCCCGAGGGGTCATTTGCCCCACAATGGAACTCACAATTGCTCATCCCTTGCATGGACAATAGTTCAGGAAGTTTCGCCACTTGTCTTCGGAGCAGGGCCAACAAGTGATACTCTTCCTCCGGTCAGAAACTAATTTGCCAAGGGCAATAAGGGTGAGACTGCCCAGCAGGGGGTCCTGTGCCACCCAAACCCTGATCATATCACTTGAAACTCTTCACTGAACTCAGCTGACCTGGCTCTGACAGGAAAAGTCAGATTGATTCAATCACCCACCCATTGACTCAAACAATAGCTGTCTTCACAGCTGGCCCGACTTTGCCCCGGCCGGCCGCATGGAGATTCCTGGTCAAGATTGTCATAATCCTTCCCCTCCATCCTTGCTCCTGATTCGTCCATCCTTGGAAGCAAGGGAGCTCGGTGATTGGCTGAGCGCGGGGGAGGTTCGGCAAGCCTCCTCCCAGCTGTTTGGCCATCCACCAATCACCGACAAGCCGGGCGGGGAAGGCGGGCGGGGATTTAAACTGTACTTTTGCTATAAAAAAGCTTCCTGGTCTCTGTATGCTGATGCTTGTATGTGAATTATCACTACAGCTGCATCCTTTTCAGCTGAATCGCTAATAAAAGCCTCGATTGCCGCTTCTTCAACTTCTGGGCGAGAGGATCTATTTGTCCATCCAGTTCTTGTGGGTTTTTTCGGGCTATATGGCCATGTTCTAGAGGCATTTGTCCATTGTCGGTCCTTTGAATTGTCTTCCCTTTAAGTCTCGCCAAGAAGGTAGCAGGACTCTCTTTGGTGCAGTCCTAGGGATCTCCTCGCCTGGGGAGACCCTCCTAAAAGCAGCTCGATATCATACCCAGTGTGTGGACTACCGTGGCCAAGTCAGACTTCCCAAGTTATGGGCGCAGCTGGTGCACAAGTTTTAATTATGCAAATGCTCCCCTGGTAACCGCCAAAACCTGGGTTTCCAGGCTCAGCGATGAGTCCAGGGTCACTCCCAAGCTGCAAACCTGTGTCTTCAGGAGGAGTGTAACCCCATCCAGCACAGGTTGTAACCTTATGCCCTGTTTGGCCTTTTGACTGACCAGGAGTGCCTCTGTCTTGTCTGGATTCAATTTCAGTTTGTTCGCCCTCATCCAGACCATCACAGCGGCCAGGCACCGGTTCAGGACCTGGACAGCCTCCTTAGTAGCAGGTGGGAAGGAGTGACAGAGTTGGACATCATCTGCGTACAGGTGACACCGTACCCCGCGAGGCGTCCCAGAAGGAGACCGTGGTCGACGGTATCGAAGGCCGCTGAGAGTTCCAGCAGCACCAACAGGGACACACTCCTCCCCCTGTCGAGCTCCCGGCGCAGATCATCCACTAAGGCGACCAAGGCTGTCTCGGTACCGTGCCCCGGCCTGAAGCCGGACTGTGCCGGATCCAGAAAACCCTAAGGGCCGCCTAATCCAGGCAGGACAAGCACTCTCATTCTGGAGGAGACTAAGGGATCGCCCACCCTGACCAGATCCTTCTTTCTTTGCAATTCCCGTCAATCAAAGGCGGAGAGCGGCAGGCGGCCAATGGGAGGGCCTGGGGTGGGCGGGGCTTAGCGGGCGCAGCCAATGGGAGGGCGCGTGGGCGGGCTTCTTCTCTGAGGGGACTGAGGCGAGCCTCTCCCGCCGCCATTTTGTCCTGGCTGAGTGAGGCGGGGAGTCAGGCGCCCGTCGGAGCCAAGCCGAGAAAGAGAGACCGAGAGAAGCTGAGAGAGAGAGGTCTGCTTATTCCCCTTCTCCTCGTGACTGTTGTTGTTTCTCCCGGGGGCCGCCCCCTCGCCTCAGTTCCGGCCCTCTGGCCTGCGGGGAGGTGGGCCGCCCCCCTCAAAGTGTGAATGACGGGGTCCCGGGGGGGGGAGGGGTTCGCCAGGCTGGGGGGGGGGGCGCCGTGGAAGCAGCCCACGCAGGCAGGCCTCCCCCGCCCTCCGCGCGAAGGGCTCCGAAGAGAGAGAAAGAGAGAGGCGCCGGCCCAGTGTTGAGGGGCTCTGCCTTCAGGCCAGGAAGGCCTTCCCGAGGAGGGGTCCCCCTCTCCCGTCCCCTCAGCCCAGGGCTGCCTTGAGGCCTCCAGGGAAGCAAGGCCCGCCCCCTCCTCCTCTCCCCTCCCCAGGCTCCTTCTCCTAAGCCCCCCCCCCTCTCTCCTGGAGGCCCCTCCAGAAGAGAAGGATGAGAGGAGATACATAAATATGTATAAATACGTGAGAGGAAGCCACAAGGAGGAGGAGGAGGGAGCAAGCTTCCTTTCTGCTTCCCTGGAGACTAGGACGCAAGGGAACCATGGAGATTCCATCTGAATATGAGGAAGAACTTCCTGACTGTGAGAGCCGTTCACCAGTGGAACTCTCTGCCTTCCCCGAAGGGAGTGTGGTGGAGGCTCCTTCTTTGGAAGCTTTGAAGCAGAGGCTGGATGGCCATCTGTCAAGGGTGATTTGAATGTAGTATTCCTGCTTCTTGGCAGAATGGGGTTGGGCTGGATGGCCCAGGAGGTCTCTTCCAACTCCAGGATTCTAGGATTCCTCTGCTCAGCTGCCCTCTCCAGAATGGCCCCCTCCCCCTTTTCACTGTCTTCTGCCATTCCTCCCTTCTTCCCTTCCTCCTCTCTGCCCATCCTTCCCTCATTCCTACCTTCCTTTCTTCCTTTCATCCCTCCCTCTTTTCCCTCTCTTCTACCTTCCTTCCAGCCTTCTCCCTCCCTCCCTTCTTTCTCTCTCTTCTACCTTCCATCCCTACCTTCTTCCCTTCCTCCTCTCTGCCCATCCTTCCCTCATTCCTACCTCCCTTTCTTTCCTCCCTCCCTCCCTTCCATCCTTCCCCTCCTTTCCTTCCTCCTCTCTGCCCATAGTTCTTTCCTCCCTCCCTCCTTTCCCTCTCTTTTACCTCCCTTCCCTTCTTCCCTCCTTCCCCCCTTCTCCCTCCCTAATTTCCCTCTCTCCCTTCCATCCTTCCCCTCCTTTCCTTCCTCCTCTCTGCCCATAGTTCTTCCCTCCCTCCCTCCTTTCCCTCTCTTCTACCTCCCTTCCCTTCCCCCCTCCTTTCCTTCCTCCTCCTCTCTGCCCATACTTCCTACCTTCCTCTCTTCTCCCTCCCTCCTTTCCCTCTCTTCCACCTTCCTTCCCTTCCTCCCTTCTTCCCTTCCTCCTCTCTGCCCATCCTTCCCTCATTCCTACCTCTTTCTTTCCGTCCTCCCTCATTTCCCTCTCTTCTTCCTTCCTTCCTTCCCTCTTCCCTCCTTTCTTCCTCCTCCTCTCTGCCCATACTTTCTACATTCTTTCCTTCCTCCCTTCTCCCTCCTTTCCCTCTCTTCTATCTTCCTTCCCTTCCTCCTTTCCTTCCTTCCTCCTCTCTGCCCATCCTCCCCTCATTCCTACCTCTCTTTCTTTCTATCCTCCCTCCCTCATTTTCCTCTCTTCTTCCTTCCTTCCCCTCTTCCCTCCTTTCTTCCTCTCTGCCCATACTTCCTACGTTCTTTCCTTCCTCCTTTCCCCTTCTTCTACCTTCCTTCCTTGCCTTCCTCCCTTCTTTCCTTCCTCCTCTCTGCCCATCCTTCCCTCAAGTTTTTCTTGAAGTCTGCTAAGGAGGGGGCTTCTCTCATCTCACTCCGTGGTGAGATCAGGTACGCCCCCTCCTTGGCAGACTTAAAGAAAAACTTGGAAATCGGGCTCTTCCGATGTGCCTTCAGAGAGTGACCATTTATCCCACTTCTGTTTGCCCCTCCTAGAGTGTTGCCCCTATGGTGCATTCTCCCCTGCCCTAGACTGAAAGCCTTGCCCCACTGATTATCCTTCCTGGGCTCTTCTCACAGGGTTTTATCATTTTCTCTCATCCATTTGGCCTGTCCTTCCTGTCTGATTGTGATTTTATATTGTGTTAATTTTGCTTTATTGTTTTGTGTTGCTACTGTAATTATTTTCTGATGTAAGTTTTGTTTATTTTTGCATTCTGTATATTATTGTGTTGTACTGTATTTTTTGGGCTTGGCCTCATGTTAGCCGCCCCGAGTCCCCAATAGGGAGATGGTGGCGGGGTATAAATAAAGATTATTATTACTATTATTATTATTATTACAATCTCCCTGCCCTCTCTTCCTTCCCTTCCCCCTTCCTTTTTTCCTTCCTCCTTCCTCATTTCCCTCTCTTCTTCCTTCCTTTCCTCCTCCCCACCTTTCCTTCCTTCTCCTCTGCCCATAGTTCCTCCCTTCTTCCTCCTTCCTTTGCCGCCTTCACCCTCCCTTATTTCCTTCCTCCTCCTTTGTGCCCTTCCTTTTCCCCCTCCCTTCTTCTTCCTCCCTTTCCCTTCCTTCATCTTTGTTGGGAGGCTCCTGCTTTTGAGGAGGAGGACAGGCTTTTTAAGCAAATCCATTCCAATAATGGTGTCTTCAGTTGCTTCTTTGTCTGGAATAGATTCACTTTTGCACATGGCCCTACCAAGACTTACCAGCCCTCCTCCTCTATGGCCATGCCTTGGTGTGTCCCCCCCCCCCACCCCCCAATTCCTTCCAATGAGTAGTTGTAGGTGGCCATGTTCCAGAAGCATTCTCTCCTGCATCTATTGCAGGCATCCTCAGAGGTTGTGAGCTCTGTTGGAAGCTACAAACATTGGGTTTATATATCTGTGGAATGATGTCCAGGGTGGGAGAAAGAACTCTTGCCTGTTGGGGAGAGGTGCGAATGTTTCCAGCGGCCACCTTGATTAGCATTTTATGGCCTAGCAGTTTTTAGGTGTGGCTTGTTACTGCCTGAGAAAATCCTTTGTTGGGAGGTGATTAGGTGTCCCTGATTGTTTCTTGTCTGGAGTTCCCCTGTGTTTGAGTTTTGTTCTTTATTTACTGTTATAATTTTAGAGTTTTTTTAATACTGGTAGCCAGATTTTGTTCATTTTTATGGATTCCACCTTCTTCTTGTGGATTTCAATGGCTTCTCTGCGTAGCCTGCATGGTGGTTGTGAGAGTGGTCCAGCCTTGCTGTGTTCTCCAATAGTATTCTGTGTCCAAGTTGGTTCATCGGGGGCTCTGCTACGGCTGACTTCTCAGGCTGAATTAGCCTGCATGGCCTTTCCTGTTCCCTGATGCTGCTGCTGCTGCGTTTGGGGGTCCCTATGGAGACTTATGCAGAGCTGCAGTTGGAGTCCAAAACACCCAGAGGCCCAAAGGTTGGGAACCACTGGCCTAAGGGATGGCATGAATTTGCTGGATCTGTCCACCTTTCTTGAAGAGGGAAGGAGGGAGGGGCCTGGCTTCAGGCCATGGAGGGAGGGGAGGGGGAGAGGAAGCCCACCCAAAGGAAGAACATGAGAGGTGCAAAAGAGACCCCAAGGGCCATCCAGTTCAGTTCCTGCAAGGCACCATCCAAGCCCTCCCCACAGATGGCCATCCAGCCTCTTTCAGGCACTCCAGGGCTGCTGTGGGGAGGAAAGAGGGAGGCCAGCAGAGGGGGAGGTGGGCTTGGGGTCAGGGAGAGCGCCCTTCCCCTCAGAGGATAGGCAGAGAGAGGGGGGAACCTTGAAAGGAGGGGGAGAGGGTGGGCTGGGCTATTTGGTGGAAGGGAACCTTAGGGAGAGAGAAAGGACTGGGGGCTGGGCAGGGTCCCATCCAGGGAAGGGGGGGGGGCAAGAGGCAGGTGCCGCAAGGTCCTCTTGGTTGGAAATCGAATCCTTCCAAGCCCCACTAAATGTTTGTAAATGTGTGTATTTGTTAACCTGCATTCTATGTGTATGTCGACTTCCCAGTTTGACTGGATCTCTTTGGTTTGGGAGGAGTTATAGGTGTGATTGTACTGAGCATGTGCAGACTCAGGACTCCGCTTTGTGTTTTAGTCTGGTTTTAGACCTCAATGAAGGTGGGTTGCAATTTGTCTCCTTACAGTGAGTATATGCTGAAAGACCTTTAAAAACTATGTGCCTGTATGGGGAATATACTATTTACTTACCTACTTACTTAGGTGATCCCTCGTAGCCTGAGGATGATGGTCCTCCAAGTCTGGTGTTTTGGCAATGGGTCCGTAACCCATCCGGTTTACTAAACTAACTTGTGAATACCTACAAGTTTGTTAGTTAAACCTGATATGTTTTTTTTCTCCAAAGAAGACGACTTTATTTTATCTCTTGAGTTCATGTTTTAAATACGAGGTTTTAAGGGAGTGGATATCTTTTGGGCAATTACAACTGCAAATTCCCCTTCAAAGGAAACCATCCTCTGCTAACCAAATACATTTTTATAGTGGCCTGTCTTTATCCTTGGCCATTTCATGACGTGGTTCTTCAGTTTAACAGCTGAGCAACCTGTGTGCTATTGCATAATTGCAGTGGTTCTCAACCTGGGGTCCCCAGATGTTTTTGGCCTACAACTCCCTGAAATCCCAGCCAGTTTACCAGTTGTTAGGATTTCTGGGAGTTGAAGGCCAAAAACATCTGGGGACCCACAGTTTGAGAACCACTGCATTAATGCTTTATGAATATCGCTTGTCTTAAGGGTTGACTTCTAACAAGGTCATAATTTCCTTGACTTGTTGTTTTCATGGAGATTCACATTTGCCAAAAGGATGTGACATGATTTTTGCCTTTTTTCAATAAGGTTATGGTGCACTGGGATTTCCAGTAGATTATGACATTTCCAATACTCTTTTCTTCTCCTCTCCCAGCATGCCTTGCTCTCCCTGTGGGAAGGAAAGGGTCCCCAGGCCTCCTGAAAAAGCACAAGGGGAGGCAGGTTTCTCTGGGCGTTTTGCATGGTGTTTCCTTAGAGCTTGGCCTGAACATTTCGGAGAGTGGCCGGCTCCCCTTCACCCAGAGGGGTCAATGCAGGTGGGAATCATAGAATCCTAGAGTTGGAAGAGACCACATGGGCCATCATCCAGTCCAACCCCTTTCTGCCAAGAAGCAGGAATATTGCATTCAAAGCACCCCTGACAATCCAATAGTTCAGCTCTTACCTGTGTTGATCTCCATCGGTTGGTAGTTTATGGGAAGGTCCAACCCCGCAGTTGCAGAATTGGTGACACCTTTGGCCATAAAAGGTCAGACATGTCTGGACGTCAGTTTGGCTTCAACTATACAATTAGGCAGCCCCCACACTGTCCTCCTTCCAGGAGGATTTGGAGACTTGGATGTCCAGGCAAGCCTTTGAGAAGGTCTGGCTCCAATGGTGTTCAATTAAAGACACAGCGCTGCCCTTTCACCCCATGCCCTTGTTCCTGAGCTACAATTTGCACAATCCCATTCCCTTGTTCTTGTTTACAGTTGGCCATGTATTAGGACAGGTGCAACTAATAGCTTTATTGGGAGATGTTCTGAGTTTAAATTATGGTTTTCTTTGCTACTAGCTGTCCCCTGCCAGGCGTTGCTGTGGCCCAATCTGGTGATCTGGAAAATAAAGTGAGAAAGTGCTGGTTTCTAATATATGTAATTTCTTTATGCTTGTGGGTAAACACAAGCAAAACACTGTTTCTTTGACAGTGTTCATGTAGAGATCATCTCATTTGCCTCCTGGAACATGAAAGATATAATTGTCCTTCTTTAGGGGTCCCTTTCAAATCTATATTATATTTGTCATATACATATGTGTGTGTGTGTGTGAATCATATATATCTGCCTTTATTTATGGCTGGATGGCTCTTTGTCAGGAGGGCTTTGATTACATTTCCATGCCCTGTTGAAGGGAGTTGGACTGGATGGCCTTAAAACAGTATTTCTCAACCTGGGTGTCGGGACCCCTGGAGGGGTCATGAGGGGCTGTCAGTAGGGTCACCAAAGATGACCAGAAGACAGTATTTTCTGTTGGTCATGGGGGTTCTGTGTGGAAAGTTTGGCCCAATTCCATTGTTGGAGGGCTTCAGAATGCTCTTTGATTGTAGGTGAACTATAAATCCCAGCAACTACAACTCCCAAATGACAAAATCAATCCTCCCCCAACCCCACTAGTATTCAAATTTGGGCGTATCGGGTATTTGTGCCAAATTTGGTCCAGTGAATGAAAATACATGCTGTATATTTTCATTATGATTTATAATAGTTGTGAAATTACAGTTATGAAGTAGGAATGAAAATAATGTTATGGTTGCGGGTTACCACAACATAAGGAAGTGTATTTAAGGGGTTACAACATTAGGAACATTATGTGTGTGTGTATATATATGTGTATGTATGTGTATGTATGTGTATGCGTGTATATGTGTGTGTATATGTATGTATGTGTGCCTTCATTTCATTTCTCTGTCTCTCTCTGAGTTGTCCCCTACAAACATTTTTGCCCCCTAAATCTCATCCTGAGTTTTTAAAATCAGTTTTTAAATCAGTTTTTAAATCATTTTATGTACATGCGGCCCTCTCTCTGTCATTATGTTTGGTTTCTATGTTTTGTGTATATTGTTTATATGCTTTGATATTTTATACTTTATTGTTATGTTATTTATTTTACTGCAATTGTAATTTTTGTATTGTAATTTGTTGTTCGGGCTTGGCCCCATGTAAGCTGCTCCGAGTCCCCATAGTGCACACATCTTATTTGCAGTGCAAAAACCACTTAAAAACAATACAATAATTAAAATGAACAATTTTAACAAATATAAATTTATTAGTATTTCAGTGGGAAGTGTGGGCCTACTTTTGGCTGCTGAGATAGGATTGTTGTTGTTGTTGTGTGCTTTCAAGTCGTTACAGACTTAGGTTGACCCTAAGCGAGGGCTGGGTAAATGACCTTGGAGGGCCGCATTTGGGCCCCGGGCCTTAGTTTGAGGACCCCTGGTCTACAGGTATGTGTGGCTGTGTATATATATATATATCTATGTTAGGATGTGTGTATATATATGTGTGTGTGTGTGTAGGCATGTGTGTGTATATATGTTTGTCTGTGAATCGTTTTCTATATCTGGGTGGATGGCCCTCTGTTGGGAGGGCTTTGGTTGTGTCCAGCCTGGTAGGAGGGGCTTAGACTGGATGGCCTTTACGGCTCCCTTCTAAATCAATGGTATCATATAATCTATATATCTACATACGCATATGTATGAATAGTTGTCTATATCTATGGCTGGATGGCCCTTTGTAGGGAGGGCTTTGATTGTGTCCTCCTGCCCTGTTGAAGGGGGTTGGACTAGGTGGCCTTTGATATAACGGTAGTATATCTCCCTGTCTCATTTCTATATATCTATATTGCTATGTTGATTATATCTATGGCTCGATGGTTCTCTGTCTAGAGGGCTTTGATTGTTATCTGGCAGTGACTGGAGGCTCCAAGGAGCGGCAGGCACAGAGATGACCTCCTCAGAGAGAAGCCCAAAACAGTCAGAGAAGGAAGGAAGGGAAGGCAGCCAGAAGAAGGCAGAGGGGAAGGGGGAGGGAATTCCCCTTCTGCTGTGTTTTTTGTTTTGTTTTGATGAGTGAAGGACATACATTGGGTTAGTGTTTGATGGCCAAATTTGTTGTCATTTGGTCCAGTGGCTTTGTTGTTTTTAGGATCCCCACGAACATCAGGCCATTTTAATATATTAAAGATTGGTTTTTCTTTTTGTATTGTACTGTGTGTTTATTTTATGCCATGTCTAAGCCGCTCCGAGTCTCTTTGGGGAGTTGGACACGGGGCACAAAAATATTGTTGTTGTTGTTATGTATTTATTTACAGTATTTATATACCACCCTTCTCACCTCTGGGGGGACTCAAAGCGGTTTACACATAAATAATGGCAAAATTATTTGAGTCCCCCCCCCTCCCTGGGGTGAGAAAGGTGGTATATAAATACTGTAAACAAACAAATAAATAAAATTCAATGCCTTAGATTGTGCACCGATACAATGCCAGTACAAACAATTACAATAGTAAAACCACAATTAAACATAAATAACAATTAAAACAATACCTCAACAAGCATTAAAGCAATAAAACAGTCTCGTCAGTCGAATCGCCGTTCCAGTCAATGTCCCTCTAAAATGCTGCATACATCTACTATCCGAAGGCCTGGTCCCAGAACCATGATTTTAATTTTTTTCTAAAGGCCAGGAGGGAGGGAGTGGATCTTAACTCATTTGGGATTATTATTATTATTATTATTATTATTGTTATTATTACAGATTGCAGAGGGTTCAAATCCCCCTTTGCTCCCCCTTTTCCCTCTGCATGTGTCCTGCAAGTCCCTCTGGCCTGCTCCAGTGCCTCTTCTGTGTGAGGCCAGGCACCTTTGACCTTCTGTTCCCAATCTGACAATGCCAGGGGTCAGAGGGGATGGCCACAAGTGTTAGTGAAGCGCAAAGGTTTGAGCCACATGCAAAGGTCCATCCTTGCAATTTACAGAGTTATTATCTGGGGTCACAAGCTCTACCGTGTGCTTCTTAGGAAACCAGCCTGGCATGACCCAGGTGACCCTCTCAGTTCAGCGGGCAGGTGATCCCCAAGGAAACCCCTGCCAGTGGGCTCCCAAGGTCAGAGAGGGGCCTGTAGTGGTTGCAGGGAACTTCATGCCTTCCCTCCTTCCCTTTGAGCCAGAGCGGAATCACCATCTGTAGCACATTGTGTTAATTTTGGCCACAATATTGTGTCCTGCTTCGAGACCCTTTGGGCTGGGCCAAGTGCCCTCCATCCTGGACGTCTGCACTCCTGCTTGCCTCTGTTTTTGTGGCCCGAGTGTCGAATGTTGCATTGGCCTTGGTTTTTCCCCTTTGCATTTGTTCCAACTCTGCTTCCATTCCTTCGTGGGATAGGTTTTGTAAGAATGCAATCTCTCAAGGAAACTTCCGATGCCACTCAATGTGAAACTAATATCTCATTCAACCTACCCTTGTCTTTATATGTTTCTCAACCTCAGAAGTCGCAAGGGGGTGTTGGAGGGGTCACCAAAGACCACCAGAAAACACAGTATTTTCTGTTGGTCATGCAGGTTGTGTGTGGGAAGTTTGACCCAATTCTATAATTGGTGGGGTTCAGAATGTCCTTTGAGTGTAGGTGAATTATAAATCCCAGCAACTACAACTCCCACATATCAAGTCCATTTTCACCAAACTCCACCAGTGTTCACATTTGGGAATATTGAGTATCCGTGCCAAGTTTGGTCCGGATCCATCATTGTTTGAATCTGCAGTGCTCTTTGGATGCAGGTGAACTACAACTCCAAAACTCAAGTCCTGCTCCCCATGCTCTATTCCACTTTGGTTAGACCACACCTGGAATACTGTGTCCAATTCTGAGCACCACAATTGAAGAGAGATATTGACAAGCTGGAATGTGTCCAGAGGAGGGCGAATCAAATGATCAAGGGTCTGGAGAACAAGCCCTATGAGGAGCGGCTTAAGGAGCTTGGCATGTTTAGCCTGAAGAAGAGAAGGCTGAGAGGAGATATGATAGCCATGTATAAATATGTGAAAGGAAGCCACAGGGAGGAGGAGGGAGCAAGCTTGTTTTCTGCTTCCTTGGAGACTAGGACGCAATGGGACAATGGCTTCAAACTACAAGAGAGGAGATTCCATCTGAACATGAGGAAGAACTTCCTGACTGTGAGAGCCGTTCAGCAGTGGAACTCTCTGTCCCGGAGTGTGGTGGAGGCTTCTTTTTTGGAAGCTTTTAAACAGGGGCTGGATGGCCATCTGTCAGGGGTGATTTGAATGCAATATTCCTGCTTCTTGGCAGAATGAGGTTGGACTGGATGGCCCACGAGGTCTCTTCCAACTCTTTGATTCTATGATTATATTCTATGATTCATTGGAGAACGGGAGAAGTTCCAGCAGATTGGAGGAAAGCCAATGTGGTCCCAATCTTCAAGAAGGGAGAAAAGGATGACCCAAACAATGACGAATATCCGGTCAGCCTCACGTCGATACCAGGCAAGATTCTGGAAAAGATTGTGAAGGAAGTGGTCTGCAAACACTTAGAAACAAATGCGGTCATCGCTAAGAGTCAACATGGATTTATCAAAAACAAGTCATGCCAGACTCATCTGATCTCTTTCTTCGATAGAGCTACAAGCTGGGTAGATGCGGGGAATGATGCCGTGGGTGGAGCGTACCTGGATTTCAGGAAGGCCTTCTTTGACAAGGTCCCCCATGACCTTCTGGCAAGGAAACTAGTCCAATGTGGGCGAGGCAAAACTACGGTGAGGTGGATCTGGAATTGGTTAAGTGGACGAACACAGAGAGTGCTCACCTATGCTTCCTCTTCATCTTGGAAAGAAGTGACGAGTGGAGTGCCATCAGCAGGGTTCCGTCCTGGGTCCGGTCCTGTTCAACATCTTTATTAATGACTTAGATGAAGGGCTAGAAGGCATGATCATCAAGTTTGCAGACGACACCAAATTGGGAGGGATAGCCAATACTCCGGAGGACAGGAGCAGAATTCAAAACGATCTTGACAGATTAGAGAGATGATGGGCCAAAACTAACAAAATGAAGTTCAACAGTGACAAATGCAAGATACTCCACTTTGGCAGGAAAAACGAAATGCAAAGAGACAGAATAGGGGACGATGATGCCTGGCTTGAGAGCAGTACGTGTGAAAAAGATCTTGGAGTCCTCGTGGACAACAAGTTAAACATGAGCCAGGAATGTGATGTGGCGGCAAAAAAAGCCAATGGGATTTTGTCCTGCATCAATAGGAGCATAGTGTCTAGATCTAGGGAAGTCATGCTCCCCATGCTCTATTCTGCTTTGGTTAGACCACTTTACCTGGAATATTGTATCAAATTCATACAGGGAGCACACCACTCCTCTGCTACGTCAGCTCCACTGGCTGCCGATCCAGTTCCGAGCACAATTCAAAGTGCTGGTTTTGACCTTTAAAACCCTCTACGGCTCCGGCCCAGTGTACTTGTCCGAATGTATCTCCTTCTATGTCCCACCACGGAGTTTAAGATCTTCTGGGGAGGCCCTGCTCTCGGCCCCACCTTTATCACAAGTGAGGCTGGTGGGGACGAGAGACAGGGCCTTCTCGGTGGTGGCCCCTCGCCTGTGGAATTCACTCCCCGGGGAAATTAGGTTGTCAACATCCCTCCTCTCCTTCAGGAGAAAGCTGAAGACATGGATATGGGACCAGGCATGTGGGTAGTCTGGCAGGGTAACAAGGTAATGATGACTAGAGTTGGAAAGGACTATGGCAATGCTAAACGGACTGACGGATTTTAGAACACGATGAACGCAGGCTTCAGAGCGGTTTTAGTTGATACTGTATTGTGTTATATTGTACTGTATTAATTGTCTGTTTTTAATCTATTGTGTTATTGTTATTGCATTTTATTGTAATTGTGGGCATTGAATTGTGCCAGATGTAAGCCGCCTTGAGTCCCCCCCAGGGGGTGAGAAAGGCGGGGTATAGATGACCGAAATAAATAAATAAATTCTGGGCACCACAATTCAAGAGAGATATTGACAGGGAATAAGAGATGGAAATGGACAGGGCTGAAAAAGGCTGGCCAGGAGGGAGGCTTTCCCGATCCTGTGGCTCTACCCAAGGAGCGAACAGCCCAATCAGGGACTTAGTTCAGAAGAGACCAATTCTGTGAAGACCTCAGCATACGTAAGTGTAGTTTTGGATCTACCAGGCTGGAAGGAAATGACTTTGGGAATTTGGAGTTCCTTGGGGAAATGTAGGGAATTTGGTGGCAGCAGGGGTCTAATTTGGGGTGCACAGGAAGCGGACCTGAGATCCCTTCTGGCCTGAAAGGGGGCCCAGACATTCATGACATAGTCAATAAAGGAATCATAGAATCATAGAATCAAAGAGCTGGAAGAGACCTCCTGGGCCATCCAGTCCAACCCCATTCTGCCAAGAAGCAGGAATATTGCATTCAAATCACTCCTGACAAATGGCCATCCAGCCTCTGCTTAAAAGCTTCCAAAGAAGGAGCCTCCACCACACTCCGGGGCAGAGAGTTCCACTGCTGAACGGCTCTCACAGTCAGGAAGTTCTTCCTCATGTTCAGATGGAATCTCCTCTCTTGTAGTTTGAAGCCATTGTTCCATTGCGTCCTAGTCTCCAAGGAAGCAGAAAACAAGCTCGCTCCCTCCTCCTCCCTGTGGCTTCCTCTCACATATTTATACATGGCTATCATATCTCCTCTCAGCCTTCTCTTCTTCAGGCTAAACATGCCCAGTTCCCTAAGCCGCTCCTCATAGGGCTTGTTCTCCAGACCCTTGATCATTTCAGTCGCCCTCCTCTGGACACATTCCAGCTTGTCAATATCTCTCTTGAATTGTGGTGCCCAGAATTGGACACAGTATTCCAGATGTGGTCTAACCAAAGCAGAATAGAGGGGTAGCATTACTTCCTTAGATCTAGACACTAGGCTCCTCTTGATGCAGGCCAAAATCCCATTGGCTTTTTTTGCTGCCACATCACATTGTTGGCTCATGTTTAACTTGTTGTCCACGAGGACTCCAAGATCTTTTTCACACGTACTGCTCTCGAGCCAGGCGTCCCCCATTCTGTATCTTTGCATTTCATTTTTTCTGCCAAAGTGGAGTATCTTGCATTTGTCACTGTTGAACTTCATTTTGTTAGTTTTGGCCCATCTCTAATCTGTCAAGATCGTTTTGAATCCTGCTCCTGTCCTCTGGACTATTGGCTATCCCTCCCAATTTGGTGTCATCTGCAAACTTGATGATCATGCCTTCTAGCCCTTCATCTAAGTCATTAATAAAGATTGTGTCTCTTAATATTTAAGTTATGTCGATAATTCATGGAACCCCATTATTCAGAGTGAATGGCGTGCCGTCTATGGACTTTCTGAGTGTCTGCCTTACGTTTCTTTTGTCAATTTTAGGGTCAAGCCAACGAAATCACTGTGTCTTTTTAGTATTGGACAGCAATGGTCCCGTTTTACTTCCATCCAACATTCATTATTTTCATCCCCTGCTCCCTTATTCTCTTCTTTCCTTCTGAATCCATTCCTTGTTGTTTATAACTCTAGGTTAACCTTTGCTTGAATGTGAGACCCTTCATACCGCCAGTTCTTGGTATTTCCGTTTTCAACATGAGCCATGAAGGGAAAAGGGGATAGTATTGGAAATAAAGGAGGTTTGCAGCTTCTTGATTAATTTTCTGCTTCTTTCTCGAACAGGGAAATGAAGACCCCATGAAGTCACCTCCGGCATGATGAGAAAACATCAGCATCTAGTGGATATTTCGGAGTTTGGAAACCAAAGCGCAATAACGAAAGAAATCCCATAGGAAGAAGAAACCCTCTCTAGGTGCTGATTTTGTGGAACTCATTTCGATCAGAAAGAAAAAGGGAAGACTGAAGTGTCCATATTGCAATTAATTCTATACATAACTGTCAACATGGAGAAGAAACCGTATATATGCCTAGAGTGTGGAAAGAGATTCGCTCAGGGTGGAAGTCTATATTCACATCAAAGGATTCACAGTGGGGAGAAACCCTTTAAATGCCAGGAATGTGGACAGAGCTTTACTGAGAGTGGACAATTACGTAAACATCAAAGGACTCACACTGGGGAGAAACCCTATAAATGCCCAGAGTGCGGAAGGTGCTTCGGTCATACTTCAGTTCTGAATATTCATCGAAGGATTCACACTGGAGAGAAACCCTTTAAATGCCTGGAGTGTGGAATGAGCTTCACTCATCGTTCAAGTCTGCAAAGACATCAAACGAGTCATAGTGAGGAGAAACCCTACACTTGTCTAGAGTGTGGACACAGTTTCTCTAAGAGTTCAAGTCTTCTTTCGCATCAAAGGACTCACTCTGGGGAGAAACCCTTTAAATGCCTTGAATGTGGACAGAGCTTTAATAGGAGTGGAAATCTACGTTCACATAAAAGGATTCACACTGGAGAGAAACCCTATATATGCCCGGAGTGCGGAAAGTGCTTCACTCATGGTTCAAGTCTGCAAAGACATCAAAGGATTCACAGTGAGGAGAAACCCTATAAATGCCTGGAATGTGGACAGAGCTTTGCTCAATTTTCAAGTCTATGTTCTCATCAAAGCACTCACACTGGGGAGAAACCCTATACATGCCTGGAGTGTGGACAGAGCTTTACTCAGATTTCAAATCTACGTTCACATGAAAGGATCCACACTGGGGGGAAACCCTATACATGCCAAGAGTGTGGACAGAGCTTTACTCAGATTTCAAACCTACGTTCACATGAAAGGATTCACACTGGGGAAAAACCCTTTGAATGCCTGGAGTGTGGAAAGTGCTTCAGTGAGACTGCAAACCTACGTAAACATCAAAGGACTCACACTGGAGAGAAACCCTATAAATGCCCGGAATGCGGACACGGCTTCATTGAGAGAAGAGACCTACAGACCCATCTGAGGATTCACACTGGGGAGAAACCCTATACGTGCCTGGTATGTGGACAGAGCTTCACTGTGAGTGGAGCACTACGCAGACATGAAAGGACTCACACTGGGGAGAAACCCTATAAGTGCCAAGAGTGTGGACAGACCTTTGCTCAGACTGCACATCTACGTAAACATCAAGGAACTCACACTGGGGAGAAACCCTATAAATGCCTGGAGTGTGGACAGAGCTTCGTTCAGATTGCAAATTTACGTAAACATGAAAGAACTCACACTGGGGAGAAACCCTATGAATTCCAGGAGTGTGGACAGAGCTTTGCTCATACTGCAAGTCTATTTTCACATGAAAGCACTGACACTGGAACAGAACCCTATTCATGCCCTTAGTGTGGACAGAGCTTCACTCAGAAACCGTATCTACTTACTGGGAGAAAAATACATCAAAGGATGCAAACTGGGAAATACCTTATAAATCCCTGCAGTGTAGAAAGACTTTCAGTTCTATTGCAAATCCATGTTCACATCACAGGACTCACACTGGGGAAAAGGCTTATAAATACCTGGAGTGTGGACAGAGTTTCACTCAGAGGGGAAATCTACATTCACATCAAAGGACTCACGCTGAGGAAAAACCCTACAAATGTCTGGAGTGTGGAAATAATTTATCTTATTGTGCAAGTCTACATTCACAATCTAGGACTCACACTGGGGAGAAACCCTATAAATGCCTGGAGTGATGACAAAGCTTCACTGAAAGTCTACGTTCACACCACAGGACTCACTCTGGGGAGAAACCCTCTACATGCATGGAAGGAATATGTTTCTTAAGAATCCTGGATGGTCATCTAGAAAGAAAATGTGAAAGACTGCTGAAATATGTGATACTTGCAGCACGAATGCTATATCCTCAGAGATGGAAGGAAGAAGTTATCCCAAGTCAAGTGAACTGACTGATGAAGATCTGCAAAGTGACAGATACCAAGGGACTCATGCTGTTGATTTAAGAGAAAAAATTGGTCATTGTCAAGAAACATTGGGATTTTAATTTCACTCTTTCCTGACCACATGAGGCCTCCCTTCTTCTCTTCGGAGGGGACGAGGGGGGACTCTGGCCTCATGAGTGGCGCCCTGGCCTTTGGGAGGAAGGAAACTCCGCATTCCAGATGGACGAAGGGAGGAAACGGAGATCAGTTGTTCTCTAAAATTGTGGTGTGTTTCCATGCTCAGTGTCCTTGGACTGTGATGCAGCTCGTGACATAGAGTCTGGTGAGAACATATCCAGCCACAAGGAAAGGGAGGGAAGGAAGGGGTGGAGGGAGGCCTGCTTGGGAAGGAAGCCTGAGATTAGAAACACATCTGGGGAGGGCAATCCTAGAATCCTAGAGTTGGAATACTCCTGCCAAGAAGCAGGAATATTGCATTCAAAGCACCCCTGACAGATGGCCTGGTCTCCAGCATGTACTCCCAGTTGGAGGTGAAGCGGAGAAGAGCGGCTTGGCTGCAGACGTCTGTCCAAGAGGCTTCCATTTTGGGTGAGAAGCCCCAGCAGCTCAGGCTCTGGGAGAGAGGGAGGGGGCCTCATGGGGTGGGAGCCCCCCTCCCTCCCTCCCTCCCTGGGGGCCCCAAAGGACTAAGGAATGGCAGGAATGTGCTGGCTTTCTCGTGAAGAGGGCAGGAAGAGGGGCCCAGAAGAAGGCCCTGGGTGAGCAGAGCTGGATCTGAATATCATCAGCCTTTATCCCCATTTGGGGGGTTCAGACACAGCGGAAGAAATCCCACATTATCTGCTTTGAACTGGGGTATATGGCAGTATGAACTCAGCTATCCCAGTTGTGGGATTTTGTGCCTTGATCTTAATAATAATAATAATAATAATAATAGGTTCTTGTGGGTTTTTTCGGGCTATAGAGCCATGTTCTAGAGGCATTTCTCCTGACGTTTCGCCTGCATCTATGGCAAGCATCCTCAGAGGTGTGAGGTCACAACCTCTGAGGATGCTTGCCATAGATGCAGGCGAAACGTCAGGAGAAATGCCTCTAGAACATGGCTCTATAGCCCGAAAAAACCCACAAGAACCTAGTGATTCCAGCCATGAAAGCCTTCGACAATAATAATAATAATAACAATAATAATAGTAATAGTAATAATAATAATAAACTTTATTTGTACCCCGCTCCATCTCCCCGATGGGGACTTGGTGTGGCTTACATGAGGCCAAGCCCAAAACAACAATTTCATGAAATAAAAACAAAACCGAAAACACAAATAATAAATAATAACACAATTATATAAAACAAAAAACAACATAGCAATATAAAATTACAATAAACACAATCACGGTAACATGGGCGAGCTACATGTAATGGATAAAAGAAAATTGGGTAGAAACGGAATTAAAAACTCAGGTGAGATAAACACGAGATAAACAAGGACGGATTATTTGCGGAGGAGAGCTCGTTTTAGTGGAGGTCGTGGAGCAAACCTTTCCTATGGGGGGAAATGCACTCCAATAACAAAAACAGTTAAACTAAACACTAGTATGAGGATGTAGATCTATTCATCAAATGCGCAGCAGAAGAGTCAGGTTTTGAGGTTCTTTTTAAAGGTTTCTAGGGTAGGGGCTTCTTCTGGGTTCTATGGCTGTGTTGAAGGGCCCTAGGAAAGGCTCAAAAGGAAACCTCATTCATTGGGAATCATAGAATCAAAGAGTTGGAAGAGACCTCATGGGCCATCCAGTCCAACCCCATTCTGCCAAGAAGCAGGAATATTGCATTCAAATCACCCCTGACAGATGGCCATCCAGCCTCTGCTTAAAAGCTTCCAAAGAAGGAGCCTCCACCACGCTCCGGGGCAGAGAGTTCCACGGCTCTCACAGTCAGGAAGTTCTTCCTAATGTTCAGATGGAATCTCCTCTCTTGTAGTTTGAAGCCATTGTTCCGCGTCCTAGTCTCCAAGGAAGCAGAAAACAAGCTTGCTCCCTCCTCCCTGTGGCTTCCTCTCACATATTTATACATGGCTATCATATCTCCTCTCAGAGAAGAAGGCCTTCCTCCTGACCTTGCTGTGTCTATTCCTCTCCATTTTGGGAGTGATCCTGGACTCATCGCTGAGCCTGGAGCCCCAGGTTTCAGCAGTGGTCAGGTGAGCTTTTGCACAATTAAAACTTGTGCGCCAGCTGCGCCCGTACCTTGGGAAGTCCGACTTGGCCATGGTGGTCGACGCTTTGGTTACATCCCGTTTAGATTACTGCAACGCTCTCTACGTGGGGTTGCCTATGAAGACTGCCCGGAAGCTCCAATTAGTCCAACGTGCGGCAGCCAGAATGCTAACACGAGCAGGGTACAGGGAGCATACTACTCTGTTGCGCCAGCTCCACTGGCTGCCAACTAGCTTCTGAGCACAATTCAAAGTGCTGGTGTTAACCTATAAAGCCCTAAACGACTCTGGCCCAGTTTACCTGTCCGAACATATTCTCCCCTATGAACCATCTAGGTTGTTAAGATCGTCTGGAGGGGCCCTGCTCTCGGTCCCACCAGCCACTCAGGCACAGCTGGTGGGGACGAGGGACAGAGCCTTCTCGGTGGTGGCCCCTCGACTCTGGAACTCTCTCCCACTGGAGATCAGAACTGCCCCCTCCATTCTGTCGTTCAGAAAACGGGTGAAAACCTGGCTATGGGGTTTGGCTTTTGACAAGTGAATCAATATTTCTGTGATCGGATAGATGACGATGAATGATGGACAACGAATTCACTATGACGACTGACCATTGTTATTATGTGATTGCATTTTGCTGTTATAACATTTTAATTGAATATGTTATATGATGTTTTTAATGATTGTTTTGTGATTTTATTGTTGGAAACCGGCCTGAGACCCCCGATAGAGGGGAGAAGAAGACCGGGATACAAAACTGCTAAATAAATAAGTAAATTTCCTGCCTCCAGAAACCCACAAGGAAGGAGGTAGGGATGCCTTGAAGGGGGGCTTTGTGGGGGGGGGGAGAAGGAAGGGCCCCAAAAGAGGGTTTTGTGGGGAGAGATCTCCTGGGGGTGGGGCCAAGGGAGGGAGGGAGGGAGGAGTCTGCCTTCTTTGAACCATCTCAGAGTTTAAGATCGTCTGGGGAGGCCCTGCCCTTGGTCCCACCTTCTTCGCAGGGGTGCGCCAGGAGATATGGAGATATGATACATGGAGATATGATAGCCATGTATCAATATGTGAGATGAAGCCACAGGGGGGAGGAGGGAGCAAGCTTGTTTTCTGCTTCCTTGGAGACTAGGACGCAATGGAACAATGGCTTCAAACTACAAGAGAGGAGATTCCATCTGAACATGAGGAAGAACTTCCTGACTGTGAGAGCCGTTCAGCAGTGGAACTCTCTGCCCCGGAGGGAGTGTGGTGGAGGCTCCTCCTTTGGAAGCTTTTAAGCAGAGGCTGGGTGGCCATCTGTCAGGGGTGATTTGAATGCAATGTTCCTGCTTCTTGGCAGAATGGGGTTGGACTGGATGGCCCATGAGGTCTCTTCCAACTCTTTGATTCTATGATTCTGTGGTGAGCGGCAGAGATGAGAGACAGTATGAGAGTAAAACCTTGTGTGGGGAGCTCCAGTGTATAAAGGCTGCTGTGTGTATAAAGCTAGTATGCATTTGTTTGTTCGTGTTGTGAAAATAGTTATTGTAAATAGTGCAACTGTATTGCTTTACTAGGAAAGCCTCCTTTGGAAGAGATAACATCGCTCTGTGTCTTTCTGTTCTTTTATCAATTTGGGGCCGCTGAGTTACTCCGCTATACATTTTTGAGGAGGGTCTTTGATATGAAGCCCACTCACCCAACAGCATTCCCTTCCCAGGGACACTAGGTCAGCCCCCTCCCTCCTACCCTTCCATAAAAAGAGTGAAAACATGGCTTTGTGACCAAGCGTTTGGATAATTTATACCATAAACAGACATGGAATGATGTGTAACGATTATTGGAGCGGCCTGGACTGCGTTTGAGAATCACGTGATTAATTGCAAAAGTATTGTTTTAAAAATGTCTTTAATTGCCTAATGTGTTGCACACCGAGGCTGGGGTTGCCACCTTTGAACCCTTAAACACACCCATGTTTTTTATAGCAAAGCAATTGATTGAGGATTAATATAGCAATAGCCGAAAGGGTAAAAAGCATTCAAACAAGTAAGAAAGAAATGTCCACAAAACAGTCAATTGAGCAAGGTAAAATAAGTCAGGAACCAGGAGGGTTGTAAAAATCCACTCACCAAGTCCACAGGAGTTAAGAGTCTTTCAGTTCCAAAAGATTGCAAAAGGCCAAAGACCCTGGAAGAAACAGCAGCAAACCTGAACCATTGAATCCCAGTGCAGGAGCTTGAAACCAGGACAAACCACATACAAGGATCTCAGCATGAACATGAATCCCAGGCAGATGTACAACAAGAAAGCATGGATACCAGGCATGAAGAAAGGCATGGTTACACATGAAAACCAAACGTTGAACTCGCTCAAGAGTGTAGAGTCACAGGCCCTATATTTATTCAGAAAGCCGTAGCAAAAGCATTCCGCTTCCCTTGGGAAACCTCCCTGACTCCTTTTCCCTCTTAATCTTTCTGACCGTCTTCTTCCCCTTCCAGGTGGTGATGTTGATTGATTTGACTTCTATCAAAGCATGTCTGTTCCTCTCTCGGCTTGCCAATTAGTACATTCCTTTCGCTATCACTATTTGGCCTTGGCTGCTCAACCTTTTCCTCTGCCTCTTTTTTCTGTACGCATTGGAGCATCTTTGCCTTGTGAACCAGCAATCCCAGAATCCTCAGGTTCACTCTGGCTAACTGTACTCTCTTGACCATCATCTCCATTCACAAACCCTGAGAGTCAGCAGAAACCTGATCATTCAGACACTGGAACCTCTGCAGACTCATGATCATTCTCCTCAGAAGCCTGAGGCAAAGAGACAAAGGCTGAGCCCCTACACAATATGTTTTATAATTCTATTATTATGTTTATTTTAATTGTAGTTTGTTTTAAGGCATCCAATAGTTGCCTATGTGCAGAACTGCCTTGTGTCCACTCAGGGGTGGAGAAAGGTGGGGTGGAAATGTGGTAAATAAATCAATAAATAAGGGGAGAGGAAGACCACCCAAAGGAAGGGCTATGCAAACCTGGTCTTGGCCTGGAAAGATGCAAAAGAGACCCCAGGGGCCATCCAGTTCAGCCCCTGCAAGGCACCATCCAACACACCTCCACAGGTTGAGGAGGAGATATGATAGCCATGTATAAATATGTGAGAGGAAGCCACAGGGAGGAGGAGGGAGCAAGCTTCCTTTCTGCTTCCCTGGAGACTAGGACGCCATGGAACAATGGCTTCAAACTACAAGAGAGGAGATTCCATCTGAACATTAGGAAGAACTTCCTGACTTTGACAGCCGTTCAGCAGTGGAACTCTCTGCCCCAGAGAGTGTGTGGTGGAGGCTCCTTTGGAAGCTTTTAAACAGGCTGGATGGCCATCTGTCAGGGGTGCTTTGAATGCAATATTCCTGCTTCTTGGCAGAATGGGGTTGGACTGGATGATGGCCCAGGAGGTCTCTTCCAACTCTAGGATTCTAGGATTCTATGAAAGAGGCTGGATGGCCATCTGTCAAGGGTGATTTGAATGCAATATTCCTGCTTCTTGGCAGAATGGGGTTGGACTGGATGATGGCCCAGGAGGTCTCTTCCAACTCTAGGATTCTAGGATTCTATGAAAGAGGCTGGATGGCCATCTGTCAGGGGTGATTTGAATGCAATATTCCTGCTTCTTGGCAGAATGGGGTTGGACTGGATGATGGCCCAGGAGGTCTCCTCCAACTCTATGACTCTATGAAAGGTGACAACCTCTTTCAGACTCCAGAAGGAAGGAAGGCGACTCCAACAGGGAAAAAGCTCTTCTTCTTTCTGAAATCTGGGTGCAGCCTCTTTGGATGCTTTCTCTGCCTCACAGGGCTGCTGTGGGGAGGAAAGAGGGAGGCCAGCAGAGGTGGGGGTGGGCTTGGGGTCAGGGAGAAGGCCTTTCCCCTCAAAGGAGAAAGGGGGGGGGACCTTGAAAGGGGGAGAGGATTTGTTGGAAGGGAAGAGAACTGGGCACGGGGTCCTCATAGGGGGAGAAGGGGCTGGAGAGTGGGGCAGGTTTCCACCCAAGAAAAGGGGGTGGGGGCAAGAGGCAGGGGCTGTAAGGCCTGCAAAGGGCCTCTTCTCCCCTCCCACCACCCCTTGCTCTCCATATGGGGGGGAGGGAATGAGGGGGTCCTTGCAGCATAAGGAACACAAAGGGAAGTCGCCTCCTTCTGAACATTAGGAAGAACTTCCTGACTGTGAGAGCCGTTCAGCAGTGGAACTCTCTGCCCCGGAGGGAGTGTGGTGGAGGCTCCTTCTTTGGAAGCTTTTAAGCAGAGGCTGGATGGCCATCTGTCAGGGGTGATTTGAATGCAATATTCCTGCTTCTTGGCAGAATGGGGTTGGACTGGATGGCCCATGAGGTCTCTTCCAACTCTTTGATTCTATGATTCTATGATCCTGCAAAAAGGTGGAAGTGTGGCAGATACTCTTCTCCCACCCAAAGAAACACCCCTGTGTTTTCTCCACTGTATTGAAGGGGTTAGCTTAGGTTTCTCTTGTTATAGTTCAGCCAGGGCTGATGGGTTCACAGATGAATCAGAAGGGATTGTGGGATTTCCTGGGGCTCAGGGTGATGAAGATTCAGGCCAAGTTCAAAGAGTTGATGATTCTGGAAAAGGAAATTGGCTCAGACAGTGAAGATCTCCAAGGTCAGACGGTTGAGCCAGAAGCAGCATCTTTAGACAAGGGGTCGAGCGATGAACTGGGGTTCAGGGTGATGAAGTGACGAGACTGTTTTATTGTTTTAATGCTTGTTGATGTATTATTTTAATTATGATTTATGTTTAATTGTGGTTTGAATTGTAATGGGGTGGGCTCGGAAGGAGCCTCGTCCATCCCATGGGGAGTCTGGGTTCCAGGTGGCTTTCCCTCGTTCCCTGAGCGGCTTCCAAGGTGAGAAATCTCTCTATTTCTGGGGTGTCTCACCCATTGAGCCTGGGGACATTCAAGTGGTATGAAGCTGCATTAATTCTGCAACAGGGCTGTCACGGATCGCAGCTGACTTGGGATCACACCACATCCACAAAAACAGTAGCACCCTATTCTCACCATGTGTGTGTGTGTGTGTCACAATTCTATGGTGTCCTGGCACCAGTCCTCTTGGAAAAGGAACCACATCTCCCAGGGTTCCATAGCCCTGAACCAGTCCTATATCCTATATCTGCAGGCCCCCAAAGGAAGACAGACCGATGCACTGAAACAAGGCAGGCACATAGAACCCTGGGAGATGTGGTTCCACAAGGACTTGAGCTTTCCCTTTCCAAGAGGGTTGGTGCCGGGACACCATAGAATATCTCCCAGGGTTCCATATCTCCCAGGGTTCCATGGCACTGAACCAGGGCAGTCTGAATGCGCCCGCCTTCTTTCCGTGCATCTGTGTGTCTTCCTTTGGGGGCCTACAGATATAGGATGGGGGACACAGGCTTGGAAAGGACCCTCGCTCCTTTTCGCTGGGGTGGTTTCCAAGCCTGTGTCCCCCACCCTATATCTGCAGGCCCCCAAAGGAAGACACACTGATGCACTGAAACATGGTGGGCACATTCAGACTGCCCTGGTTCAGTGCCATGGACCCCTGGGAGATGTGGTTCCACAAGACCATGAGCTTTCCCTTTCCAAGAGGGCTGGTGCCGGGACACCGTAGAATTGTCAGATATCTCCCAGGGTTCCATAGCCCTGAACCAGGGCAGTCTGAATGTGCCCACCTTCTTTCCATGCATTGGTCTGTCTTCCTTTGGGGGCCTACAGATATAGGGTGGGGGACACCATCCCTGCGAAAAGGAGCAAGGAGTCTTCGTGGGCCCCAAGCGGAAGGTGAGCCGGGAGTGTGATGCAGCAGCAGAGAAGGGCAACGCGATGGATCCCAGGTGGCATGCCTGGGAATGCCCACGGCCCCAATTTCTTCTCTCCTTTGGAAGCACACCCTGGGTCCAGTCCTTGGCCACAACCTCCAGGAAAGAAGGAAGGAAGGAGAGGGACAAGGAGGGAGGGGCCCAGAGAAGGGCCACCCCCCACAGGGCCAAAGCAAAGGGAAATGGCCACGAGGAAACCCTCTAAGGCAGTGGTTCTCCACCTGTGGTTTCCTCCCCAGGTGTTTTGGCCTGCAACCCCCAGAAATCCCATCCAGTTTACCAACTGTTAGGATTTCTGTGAAGCCAAAACATCTGGGGAGGGGCCCACAGGTGGAGAACCACTGCTCCAAGGCGCAGCCCAGGAGGAGGAGGAAGGCTTGGAGCTGCTCTGGAGACTGGGATGCAAGGAGCCACGGGTGCAGAGAGCCCAGGGAAGGCTTTCTGGGGAGAAGAGCTGGAACAGGCGTCTGGTAGAGCCTCCTTCCTTCCTTCCCTGGGGGTTGGTGAGCAGAGGCTGGGAGGCTCTCTGCCTGGGTTGGATGACCTCCAGGAATCCCTTGCTACTCAGTGCCTGTCGGGCAGCCTGGCCTCGCTCCTTGGTGGTCTAGGGAACCCCCTCCCCTCCCCTCAGCCACACACATTCACTGTCATTCTATCAGGTCAGGGTTTCGCCTCGACACTAAGCCTGGTCGTTGTCTGGCTCTGGGACCCTGGTGCCCACATAGAATCCTAGACTGGGAAGAGACCTCCTGGGCCATCATCCAGTCCAACCCCATTCTGCCAAGAAGCAGGAATATTGCATTCAAAGCACCCCTGACACATGGCCATTCAGCCTCTGCTTAAAAGCTTCCAAAGAAGGAGCCTACACCACACTCCCTCCGGGGAAGGCAGAGAGTTCCACTGCTGAACGGCTCTCACAGTCAGGAAGTTCTTCCTAATGTTCAGGTGGGATCTCCTCTCTTGTAGTTTGAAGCCATTGTTCCCTTGCGTCCTAGTCTCCAGGGAAGCAGAAAGGAAGCTTGCTCTCTCCTCCTCCCTGTGGCTTCCTCTCACATATGTATACATGGCCCTCATCATGTCTCCTCCTCTCAGCCTTCTCTCTCTTCTTCAGGCTAAACATGCCTGAAGAATTCCTCCTATGGAATATGGAGGCCTGGCAATCTAGGCTGAGGTGGGCCTTCCTCTCCCAGAAGCCTCGGCCCAAGGGATTGCCGTCTCGGGAAGGAAGGAAGGCCCGCCCGCCCCCTCTCTCCTCTCTCCTCCTCCTCCCTTCCTGACGCGAATCTCCGCCGCCTCTCTTGAGGGCGCCTGCCCCCGTCCGCCGTGTTTGGGCCGGGCGGAAGTCCACCGAGAGGGCCTCTGCTGCTTCCTAGAGAGGCGGGGAAAGGCTCGTGCGACGCGCTTGCCTCTGAGCTCACTTCCGGAGGAGTAGGCGGCGGCGACCAAAACAATGCCTGAATGGCGGCGTGAGGGGAGAAGGTAAGGGTGTCGGGGGGAGTGTTGGGGCCTGGCTCCCCCTTCCCACCGCATTCGCCTTTCTTTGGGGGGCGGCCTCCCTCTTTCTGGGCCCGAGGCGCTTCCCTTCCGTCATAGAATCCTAGAATCCTAGAGTGGGAAGAGACCTCCTGGGCCATCATCATCCACCCCAACCCCATTCTGCCAAGAAGCAGGAATGTTGCATTCAAAGCACCCCCGACAGATGGCCGTCCAGCCTCTGTTCAAAAGCCTCCAAAGAAGGAGCCTACACCACACTCCCTCTGGGGCAGAGAGTTCCACTGCTGAACATAGAATCCTAGAATCCTAGAGTTGGAAGAGACACCTCCTGGGCCATCCTCCAGTCCAACCCCATTCTTCCAAGAAGCAGGAATGTTGCATTCAAAGCACCCCCGACAGATGGCCGTCCAGCCTCTGTTCAAAAGCCTCCAAAGAAGGAGCCTACACCACACTCCCTCTGGGGCAGAGAGTTCCACTGCTGAACATAGAATCCTAGAATCCGAGAGTTGGAAGAGACCTCCTGGGCCATCCTCCAGTCCAACCCCATTCTGCCAAGAAGCAGGAATGTTGCATTCAAAGCACCCCCGACAGATGGCCGTCCAGCCTCTGTTCAAAAGCCTCCAAAGAAGGAGCCTACACCACACTCCCTCTGGGGCAGAGAGTTCCACTGCTGAACATAGAATCCTAGAATCCTAGAGTTGGAAGAGACACCTCCTGGGCCATCCTCCAGTCCAACCCCATTCTTCCAAGAAGCAGGAATGTTGCATTCAAAGCACCCCCGACAGATGGCCGTCCAGCCTCTGTTCAAAAGCCTCCAAAGAAGGAGCCTACACCACACTCCCTCTGGGGCAGAGAGTTCCACTGCTGAACATAGAATCCTAGAATCCGAGAGTTGGAAGAGACCTCCTGGGCCATCCTCCAGTCCAACCCCATTCTGCCAAGAAGCAGGAATGTTGCATTCAAAGCACCCCCGACAGATGGCCGTCCAGCCTCTGTTCAAAAGCCTCCAAAGAAGGAGCCTACACCACACTCCCTCTGGGGCAGAGAGTTCCACTGCTGAACATAGAATCCTAGAATCCGAGAGTTGGAAGAGACCTCCTGGGCCATCCTCCAGTCCAACCCCATTCTGCCAAGAAGCAGGAATATTGCATTCAAACCACCCCTGACAGATGGCCATCCAGCCTCTGTTTAAAAGCCTACAAAGAGGGAGCCTCCACCACACTCCCGGGCAGAGAGTTCCACTGCTGAACGGCTCTCACAGCCAGGAAGTTCTTCCTCGTGTTCAGATGGAATCTCCTCTCTTGCTCCCTCCTCCCTGTGGCCTCCTGTCACATATTTATTATACATGGCCCTCATCATATCTCCTCTCAGCCTTCTCTTCTTCAGGCTAAACATGCCCAGCTTGTTTGTTTATTGATTATTGACTAGCCTTCTTGCATTGAAGGTTTGCCTTTTATGTCTGGAATCCGCCCTGAGTCCCTTTGGGGAGAGAGATAGAGCAGAATATAAATAAAGTATTATTATTATTATTATTATCATTATTATTATTATTAAGGACGAGGGCGGGCCCAGGATGAGCAGACCTGGTTCTGAATAGTTATTTGTTTATTTACAACATGAATATGCCCCCCCCTCCTCACCCCTTCTCCGCCTTTATCCCAATTTGGGAATCCAGTTGGAATCATAGAATCAAAGAGTTGGAAGAGACCTCATGGGCCATCCAGTCCAACACAGTCCAAAGGCACAGAAGGAAACGCCTCCCCCCCCCCCATGGATAGAAGAAGCCTTCCTCCTCCTCCTCCTGACCTATATTCCTCCCCATTTCCTGCCCCCAGAAACCCACTGAGGAAGGAGGGAGGGAGGCCGTGAAGGGGGCCTTGGAGAAGGGAGAGGGAGGGGCCCCGAAGGAGGCTTTGATGGGGAGAGGTCTCCTCCTGGGGTGGGGCCAGGGGAAGGAAGGAGGGAGGGGCCTGGCTGCAGTCCAAGGAGGGAGGGAAGGGGAAGAGGAAGCCCACACAAAGGAAGAAGGGCTGCCAACCCGGTCTTTGCCTGGAAACACGAGAGAGGCAAGAGACTCCAAGGGCCATCCAATTTGGCTCCTGCAAGGCACCATACAAGCCCTCCCCACAGATGGCCATTCGAGCTGCACCTAGATTTCAGAAGGAAGGAGACTCCACCAAGCTCCCAGGCAGCAGGATCTTGTTCTTCTGATATCGAGCTCTTTTGGCGGGTCTTCCCAGCGGGAGAGATCCCTGAGGACCGAGAAGAAGGTCCTTGGCCTTGATGAGCAGCCAGCGAGTGCCAATCCAAAAAGACGCAAAAAGGTTAAGAATCAATCTCACCAGGCTGAAGAGGTATCAGGGACCGAGGCGTTTATTCTGCAATTCAGCTGAAAAGGATGCGTTACAGGGATAATTCCACCATAAGCATACAGTACAGTGATTTTCAGGCATATTTATACAAGTAAAACAAAGAAAACCTGGTTTGAAACTCCCGCCCGCCTTCTGTCAGTTTTCTCCGCCCTGATTGGCTGGCTCTGGAACAGCTGGGAGGAGGCTTGGCCGCTGGTCCCGCCTCCCCTCCAATCGCCGGGCGCTGTTGCCTCCAGGGGGCCAATCAGGGCCCTTAGAGCGCCTCCGAAGATGGTCCAATCAGCGGCCAGGAGGCGGGACGTGGTTTGACAGCTCAGAGGGGGGCGGAGCGCCTGGGAGGCGTCCGCCAGCTGATTGAGAGCCTTTGTTCTTACACGGCAGGGTGGCAGACGGGGGAAACAAAGGATTTCCTGATTTCTGATTGCAGATGTGTATAGACATGAAAAAGGGGCTATTGATGGTATTCGGATCTCAAACTCTGCAGACAAGGGGATCCTTAATCACAAAGGAGCTTACACAAATACCATGATTGATTCAATCAGTCCGTTTTCCGGGTTTCGGTTGACCCATCCCTGGGTTGTTTGTCTGACTCTGAGAACAACCCTTGAGACAATTGTCAACCCTGATCCATGCATTATGTCAATATAAATGGGGTTTTTCTGAGGAAATTGGATTTCCTTAGCTGGAGCCTCAGGTCACATCCTTTCTTAGTAGGGTAAAGTTTAGAAGGGAAAAGTAGGGAAAAAGGGCAAGGGTGCATCTCATAGATTCCATATTATACATATCATATACATTCTCCATATATTTCATAAAGGGGCCCCCTTCCCAACCCGGCAGAGTTTATTAGAGACGATGACAGTTGATAAAAGCAATTCATTTCTGTTCAAAGAGTGATCTTCTTGGCAAGGGCGCACACACACACATAGGCAGAGGCTGTTTCCCCCAAGGGGCCTGGTTCAGAGTCCGTGGAGGAAGTTCATAGGGTATCAAGTCAATCAGTGAGGGCAAAAGGTCCGCAAAGAGTTCACAACTAGTGAAGAATGGGGCAATGTCCTCTAGAAAACTGCATCTCCCAGCCGAGACCCGGGACCCAACTGGCCCCCTCCCCGGGGCTCCTGCGGCCGGCTGCCGCAGGTCTCAGGCGGCCAGAATCAACGTGGAGCGGGCACTGCCGCGGAGAAGGGGAAAACCCAGCCAACTGGCAATCAGCTGTTTCTCTGCAAGACAGAAATACTCAAAACAAAGCTAATTTTCCTCGGGAGGAGCAGCCCAAAACAAAGAAAAGGGAGATGGCAGTTAGGCTTAGAATTAGTCATAGAAAAATATAAAATTGGAACGGCGGCGATCCGCCATGTTAAGTGTTTTCGTGGATAGCGAGGTTTGTAATGGCGGTTTCCGTATCCACGGCCTGATTGGACGCAGATCCGGGGTCCGGGGGGCGCCTGGAGGCGCCCCCCGCGGGCTCACGGCCCTCCGGAGCCCAAAAAAGGGGTTTGCTGAGGTGTTTTGGAGTTTGAGCCAAGAAGGGATACAAAGGTAGCATGCGGAGAGATAGAAAGTTTCAAGTTATAAGCACTTTATTAGGGAAAGATACAAAGTAAAGGGAGAGGGGAAGTTAGCGGAGTTTGCAGGCATTCCTGGTCTTGGAGCTAGCGGCAGGGGCGCATTTCATCTGTTGGCCTCAAAAGCTTGGCCCAGGAACTGCGGAACTCCCTGCTGCAGTTCATACCAATGTAAAGGCTGGGCTGTTAGATGCGCTCGCCATCACTTCCCCTGGGAAGGAGCTCTTCTTCCTTCTGAAATATAGATGGAGCCTTTTCCCCTGCCCTTTGGACCCTTCCTCCGCCTCCCAGGGCTGCTGTGGGGAGGAAAGAGGGAGGCTGCCAGAGGTGGAGGTGGGCTTGGGGTCAAAGGAGAAAGAGAGGGGGCGGGCTGGGCTGTTTGGTGGAAAGGGAAGAGAACTGAGGAAGGGGGCCTTGGAGAGAGAGGAGGCTGGGGCAGGGTTCCACCCAGAGAAAGGGGGCAAAGAGGCAGGTGCCACAAGGTCCTCTTCCTTGCAGACGACCTCTTCTCCTCTCCCAGCATGCCTTGCTCTCCCTATGGAAAGGAAAGGGTCCCCAGGGCCTCCTGAAAAAGCACAAGGGGAGGCGGGTTTCTCTGGGCGTTTTGCATGATGTTTCCTTAGAGCTTGGCCTGAACATTTCGGAGAGTGACCTGCTCCCCTTCACCCAGAGGGGTCAACACAGCACTGCAAGCTTTTTTGGTGCAGGTGGGAATCCAATAGTTCAGCTCTTATCCGTGTTGATCTCTATCAGTTGGTAGTTTATGGGAAGGTGCAACTCCGCATTACAGAACTTATGACACTTTTGGCCACAAAAAATCTGACATACCAGGATGCCTTTTTAGCTACAACTATACAATTAGGCAGCCCCCCCCCCCCCCCCGCACTGTCTTCCTTCCAGAGGGATTTGGAGACTTGGATGTTCAGACAAGCCTTTGAGAATGCAAACTAGCCCCAGTGGTGCGCACTTTCATCCCATGCCCTTCTTCCTGAGCTACAATTTGCAGGATCTCATTCCCTTGTTCTTGTGTACAGTTGGCCATGTATTAGGACAGTTGCCACCATGGGTTTATTGGGTGCTGTTCTGAGTTTAAATTGTTGTTGTATATGCTAAAGGTTTTCCTTTTTTATTGTACTGTGTGTTTATTTCATGTGTTGTTTTAGGCACTTTGTGCCATATGTAAGCCGACCCAAGTCCCTTCACGGAGATGGAGGCAGGGTAATAATAATAATAATAATAATAATAATAATAATAATAATAATAATAATAAAATTCCCTGTAGTCACCTACGGATGTGAGAGCTGGACCTCAGGGAAGGCTGAGCGAAGGAAGATCGATGCTTTTGAGCTGTGGTGTTGGAGGAAAGTGCTGAGAGCGCCTTGGACTGCGAGAAGATCCAACCAGTCCATCCTCCAGGAAAGAAAGCCCGGCTGAAGCTCACTGGAGGGAAGGAGACTAGAGGGAAAGTAGAAGTCCATTGAAGGCCACATCATGAGGAGACAGGAAAGCCTAGAGAAGGGAATGATGCTGGGGAAAGTGGAAGGCAAAAGGAAGAGGGGCCGACCAAGGGCAAGATGGATGGATGGCATCCTTGAAGGGACTGGACTGACCTTGAAGGAGACCCTGGGGGTGGTAACGGTCGACAGGGAGCTCTGGCGTGGGCTGGCCCATGAGGTCACGAAGAGTCGGAGACGACTGAACGAATGAACAACAACAACAACAATAATAAAATGTGTGTGATCCAATACAACATCCAGCAGAGTGTTTGCTGTGGACTCATCTTGTTGGGTTCAAATAATCATCATCATCATCATCATCATCATCATCATCATTACAGATTGCAGAGTGTTCAAATCCCCCTTTACTCCTCCTTTTCCCTCCGTGAGTGTCCTGCAAGTCTTTCTGTCCAGGCTCCTTTGACCTTCTGTGCCCAATCTGACAATGCCAGGGTCAAAGGGGATGGTCGCAAGGGTCAATGAAGCCCAAAGGTATGCGTGCAAAAGTCCAGTCTTGCAATTTACAGAGTTACATTATTATAATTGTCGTTATCATCATTTATCTGTCATTAAAGGAGACTCTTGGATGAGGGGAGGGCAAAGGAGGGAAGGAGGACCCCCTCCCCCCAAAGGACTGGCTCTTCGCTCAGCTGTTATATTTTGTGCTCTTCTTATGGAATCTGCCAATGTCCTACCTGACAGAAATCCTGTTTCATCTGGAGTAATGTATACTGTTTTGAAGAGTTGCAGTTGCACTTTGGACTGAAAAAGGAGAAATATATTCAGGGGCCTTGGGTTTACATTTTTTGTAGGCAGATCAGAGAGGTTTCCAATCCCCATTTGCTCCTCCTTTTCGCTCTGCATGCATCCTGCAAGTCTCTCTGGCCTGCTCCAGTGCCTCTTCTTCTGCGTGAGGCCAGGCACCTTTGGCCTTCTGTGCCCAGTCTGGCAATGCCAGGGGTCAAAGGGGACGGTCGCAAGAATCATAGAATCATAGAATCCTAGAGTTGGAGGAGACCTCCTGGGCCATCATCCAGTCCAACCCCATTCTGCCAAGAAGCAGGAATATTGCATTCAAAGCACCCCTGACAGATGGCCATCCAGCCTCTGCTTAAAAGCTTCCAAAGAAGGAGCCTCCACCACACTCCGGGGCAGAGAGTTCCACTGCTGAACGGCTCTCACAGTCAGGAAGTTCTTCCTAATGTTCAGATGGAATCTCCTCTCTTGTAGTTTGAAGCCATTGTTCCATTGCGTCCTAGTCTCCAGGGAAGCAGAAAACAAGCTTGCTCCCTCCTCCTCCCTGTGGCTTCCTCTCACATATTTATACATGGCTATCCTATCTCCTCTCAGCCTTCTCTTCTTCAGGCTAAACATGCCCAGCTCCTTAAGCCGCTCCTCATTGGGCTTGTTCTCCAGACCCTGGATCATTTTAGTCGCCCTCCTCTGGACACATTCCAGCTTAGAATCAATCTCTCTCTTGAATTGTGGTGCCCAGAATTGGACACAATATTCCAGGTGTGGTCTAACCAAAGCGGAATAGAGCATGGGTAGCATTACTTCCTTAGATCTAGACACTAGGCTCCTCTTGATGCAGGCCAACACCCCATTGGCTTTTTTTGCCGCCACATCACATTGTTGGCTCATGTTTAACAATCAAAGAGCATTCTGAACTCCACCAACAATGGAATTGAACCAAACTTGGCACACAGAACTCCTGTGACCAACAGAAAATACTGGAAGGATTTTGTGGGCATTGACCGTGAGTTTTGGAGTTGTAGTTCACCTATATCCAAAAAGCACTGTGAATTCAAATGATGGAGCTGGACCAAACTTGGCACGGATACTCAGTATGCCCAAATGTGAACACTGGTGAAGCTTGGGGGGGGGGGGGGGAGGGGGGAGGCCTTGTCATTTGGAAGTTGTAGTTGCTGGGATGTATCGTTCACCTACAATCAAACAACATTCTGAACCACACCAATGAATTGGGCCAAACTTCCTGCACAGAACCCTCATGTCCAACAGAAAATACTGTGTTTTCTGATGGCCTTTGGCGACTCCTCTGACATCCCCTCGCGACCCCTCCAGGGGTCCCGACCCCCAGGTTGAGAAACACTGGTCTAGAGGCATTCTCTCCTGACGTTTCGCCTGCATCTATGGCAAGCATCCTCAGAGGTACTTCTGCCTCTAGACCAGGGGTCCCCAAACTACGGCCCGCGGGCCACTTCCGGCCCGCCAAGGGCACTTATCCGGCCCGCGGAGGAGGAGCGCCCCCCCCCCCCCGCCCACAGTGCCCCTCCGTTGGCTGGCTCACGCTATCCGTCAGGCCCGATGGACAGTGTGAACCAGCCAAGGGAGGCTGCCCCGGCACTCCATGCAGTCATGCCGGCCACATGACCTTGGAGGTGTCTATGGACAACGCCGGCTCTTCGGCTTAGAAATGCAGATGAGCACCACACCCCAGAGTCGGACACGACTGGACTTCATGCCAGAGGAAAACCTTTAACTAGGAAAATTGTGGGAGATCCAGGGTGGGAGAAAGAACTCTTGTCTGTTGGAGGTAGGTATGAATGTTTCAGTTGGCCACCTTGATGACCATTTCATAGTCTGACAGTTTTTAGGGAGAGGTGATTAGCTGGCCCTGGTTGTTTCTTGTCTGGAGTTCCCCTGTGTTTGAGTGTTGTTCTTTATTTACAGTTATAATTTTAGAGTTTTTTAAATACTGGTAGCCAGATTTTGTTCAGACTAGAAAGAGGAAGATTTCCCATTCTCTGCTCCTGGAATTACTGCCTCAAGAGGGCGAGAAAGAACCCTTCCACACAGCAAAATAAGATATGTGACATGTGCAGAGGGATTTTTTAATTGATTTTTTTTAAACTATAGTCCGGCCCTCCAACGGTCTGAGGGACAGTCAACTGGCCCCCGGTTTAAAAAGTTTGAGGACCCCTGCTCTCGACCATGGCCATATAGCCCGAAAAAACCTACAACAACCCAGTGATTCCGGCCATGAAAGCCTTCAACAATACATTGTACAATGTGCTTCTTAGGAAACCAGCCTGGCATGACCCCGGTGACCCTCTCAGTCCAGCTGGCAGGCGACCCCCAAGGAAACCCCTGCCAGTGGGCTCCCAAGGTCAGAGAGGGGCCTGTAGTGGTTGCAGGGAACTTGATGCCTTCCCTTTGAGCCAGAGCGGAATCACCACCTTTAGCACATCGTGTTAATTTTGGCCACAATATTGTGTCCTGCTTCGAGACCCTTTGGGCTCGGCCAAGTGCCCTCCATCCTGGACTTCTGCACTCCTGCCTGCCTCTGTTTTTGTGGCCCGAGTGTCGAATGTTGCATTGACCTTGGTTTTTCCCCTTTGCATTTGTTCCAACTCTGCTTCCATTCCTTCGTGGGATAGGTTCGGTAAGAATGCCGTCTCGCAAGGAAACTTCCTTTCGTTTATTTATTAATGTAAATTTTATTGTGTAAAGTTGATATGCAGAATGTAGAAGAAAACAAAGGAAATACATTTATTTATTTATTTATTTACTGCATTTGTTGACCGCTGTTCTCAGCCCTAGGGCGACTCACGGCGGTGTACAACATATAAAAAGACAATTTACAATGAAAGCAATATCATAAACAACAATAACAACATCACTATTAATAATACCATTACTCTAAATCATTCGCGACATCTCATCATAGAATCACAATCCAAATCTCGTTATCCATATTCCGTTCCACTCATCATTGCCAATTTGTTGTAGCACTTAGTCAAACGCCTTCTCAAACAACCACGTCTTTAGTCTCTTGTGGAATGTCATAAGGGAGGGCGCCTGTCTGATGTCTACAGGGAGGGTGTTCCACAGCCGAGGAGCCACCACCGAGAAGGCCCTCTCCCTCGTCCCCGCCAGGCGTGCCTGTGAGGCAGGCGGGATCGAGAGAAGGGCCTCCCCAGACCTCAAGGTCCTCGTGGGCTCATAGGCCGAGATGCGGTCAGACAGGTATTTTGGGCCGGAACCGTTTAGGGCTTTGTAGGATAACACCAGCACCTTAAATTGGGCCCGGTAGCAGATCGGCAGCCAGTGGAGCTGGAACAACAAGGGCGTTGTGTGCTCCCTGCGTCCCGCTCCTGTTAGTAACATGGCTGCCGCGCGCTGGACTAGCTGGAGCTTCCGGGCCGTCTTCAAGGGCAGCCCCACATAGAGAGCTTAGGGCTGCCCATCAAATGTGCACAATACAAATACATCACTCCACCACACTCACTCCCACCCATGACTTCCGACACCACTCAGTGTGAAACTAATATCTCATTCATTCAACCTGCCTTTGTCTTTATATCAGCGTTTCTCAACCTGGGGGTCGGGACCCCTGGGGGGGGGGGAGTCACAAAGGGGGTGTTGGAGGGTCACCAAAGACCATCAGAAAACACTGTATTTTCTGTTGGTCATGGGGTTCTGTGTGGGAAGTTTGCCCAATTCCATCGTGTGTGGAGTTCAGAATGCTCTTTGATTGTAGGTGAACTATAAATTACTGCAGCTGTTGTTCTTGTTGTTCATTCATTCAGTCATCCCCAACTCTTCGTGACCTCATGGACCATCCCACGCCAGAGCTCCCTGTCGGCCGTCACCAACCCCAGCTCCTTCAAGGTCAGTCTAGTCACTTCAAGGATGCCATCCATCCATTTTGCCCTTGGTGGGCCCCTCTTCCTTTTGCCTTCCACTTTCCCAATGAGCATCATTCCTTTCTCTAGGCTTTCCTGTCTCCTCATGATGTGGCCAAAGGACTTGAGCTTTGTCTCTAGTCTCCTTCCCTCCAGTGAGTAGTCGGGCTTTCTTTCCTGGAGGATGGACTGGTTGGATCTTCTTGCAGTCCAAGGTACTCTCAGATGAACTATACATCCCAACAATTACAACTGTCAAATGTCAAGGTCTATTTTCCCCAAACTCCACCAGTGTTCACATTTGGACATATTGAGTATTTGTGCCAAGCTTTGAGTTCACAGTGATCTCTGGATGTAGGTGAACTACAACTCCAAAACCAAAGGACACCTTTCCAGTATTTTCTGTTGGTCATGGGAGTTCTGTGTGCCAAGTTTGGTTCAATTCCATCTTTGGTGGAGTTCGGAATGCTCTTTGATTCATAGAATCCTAGAATCCTAGAGTTGGAAGAGACCTCCTGGGCCATCATCCACCCCAACCCCATTCTGCCAAGAAGCAGGAATATTGCATTCAAACCACCCCCGACAGATGGCCATCCAGCCTCTGTTCAAAAGCTTCCAAAGAAGGAGCCTCCACCACACTCCCTCCGGGGCAGAGAGTTCCACTGCTGAACGGCTCTCACAGTCAGGAAGTTCTTCCTCATGTTCAGATGGAATCTCCTTTCGTGTAGTTTGAAGCCATTGTTCCGCGTCCTAGTCTCCAGGGAAGCAGAAAGGAAGCTTGCTCCCTCCTCCTCCCTGTGGCTTCCTCTCACATATTTATACATGGCTATCATATCCCCTATCATATCCCCTCCCAGCTCCTTAAGCCGCTCCTCATAGGGCTTGTTCTCCAGACCCTTGATCATTTTAGTCGCCCTCCTCTGGACACAATATTCCAGCTTGTCAATATCTCTCTTGAATTGTGGTGCCCAGAATTGGACACAATATTCCAGGTAAAATGGTCTAACCAGAGCAGAATAGAGCCATAGCATGACTTCCCTAGATCTAGACACTAGGCTCCTCTTGGTGCAGGCCAAAATCCCATTGGCTTTTTTTGCTGCCACATCACATTCCTGACTCATGTTTAACTTCCTCCTCATGAGGACTCCAAGATCTTTTTCACACGTACTGCTCTCAAACCAGGCCTCATCATCCCCCGTTCTGTCTCTTTGCATTTCATTTTTTTTGCCAAAGTGGAGTATCTTGCATTTGTCCCTGTTGAACTTCATTTTGTTAGTTTTGGCCCATCATCTCTCTAATCTGTCAAGATCGTTTTGAATTCTGCTCCTGTCCTCTGGAGTCTTGGCTCTCCCTCCCCATTTGGTCCCGTCTGCAAACTTGATGATCATGCCTTCTAACCCTTCATCTAAGTCATTAATAAAGATGTTGAACAGGACCGGGCCCAGGACGGAACCCTGTTTGTGGCACTCCACTTGTCACTTCTTTCCAGGATGAAGAGGAGGAAGCCTTGGGGAGAATCACCCTCTGGGTTTGTCCGCTTAACCAATCCCAGATCCACCTCACCGTAGTTTTCCCTCACCCACATTGGACTAGTTTCCTTGCCAGAAGGTCATGGGGGACCTTGTCGAAGGCCTTCCTGAAATCCAGGTACGCTACATCCACGGCATTCCCCGTGTGCATCTACCCAGCTTGTAGCTCTATCGAAGAAAGAGATCAGATGAGTCTGGCATGACTTGTTTTTGATAAATCCATGTTGACTATTAGCGATGACTGCATTTGTTTCTAAGTGTTTGCAGACCGCTTCCTTCACAATCTTTTCCAGAATCTTGCCCGGTATCGACGTGAGGCTGACCGGACGGTAGTTGTTTGGGTCATCCTCACTGACCTATTGTAGTACTACCGAGAACCTTGCAGATATTTTGACCAAGCCACTAGGAGTGCAAAAACACAACCAGGTCCTGGAAGAATTAGGAATTTTTGAGTTTGATTTATGAAGGTTTTTATTAACACAAGGAGGGGTGTTAAGCTAAGTCCTTGCAGGACCGAGCCGTAGGGGAGTGGCGGCATATAGGTTTGAAAAATAAATAAATAAATAAGTATATGTCTGAAGAAAAACCTTATTGTTTGTCATTATCTCTTGTTCAGCTGACTCAGTAGGTCAAGCAGCAATTGTGTGCCATGCCCAAGAGGCTAGAACTGTGTGAGTTTTCTGAATACATTGTGGTGGGTGCTGGATTTCTGGTGGGCTGCTGCTGGAGTTCTGAAATAATCAATAAAGGAGTATTGTGTCTCTTAATATTTAAGAAATAATAATAATAATAACACTTTATTTATATAACACCCTTCACACCCCGAAGGGGACTCAGGGTGGATCACAGTACACATACACGGCAAACATTCAATGCCGCTTTGTACAGACAATACACGGACAGACAGAACAGAACAGGAATCATAGAATAGAATCATAGAATCCAAGAGTTGGAAGAGACCCCATGGGCCATCCAGTCCAACCCCATTCTGCCAAGAAGCAGGAATATTGCATTCAAAGCACCCCTGACAGATGGCCATCCAGCCTCTGCTTAAAAGCTTCCAAAGAAGGAGCCTCCACCACTCTCCGGGGCAGAGAGTTCCACTGCTGAACGGCTCTCTTTCACAGTCAGGAAGTTCTTCCTAATGTTCAGATGGAATCTCCTCTCTTGTAGTTTGAAGCCATTGTTCCATTGCGTCCTAGTCTCCAAGGAAGCAGAAAACAAGCTTGCTCCCTCCTCCCTGTGGCTTCCTCTCATGGAAGGTTGGGCTTGAGTCCCGGGGGTGCTGTGGCTCCGTCCTCTATGATGAAGAGCCGTCAGGACTTCCTCCTTCCTTTTGGTCACCCACCATTCTCTGATCTTCCTTCTTTACGGCGTCGTAAAAACCCTCCCCCACTTTTAGTGGTACCTAATTAATCTAATCACAGCTAAAGCTGATTTCGAATTGCTTAGGTAAACAATGAGCTAGGACTGCATCAATAGGAGCATAGTGTCTAGATCTAAGGAAGTAATGCTACCCATGCTCTATTCTGCTTTGGTTAGACCACACCTGGAATATTGTGTCCAATTCTGAGCACCACAATTCAAGAGAGATATTGACTCTAAGCTGGAATACTGTGTCCAGAGGAGGGCGACTAAAATGATCAAGGGTCTGGAGAACAAGCCCTATGAGGAGCGGCTTAAGGAGCTGGGCATGTTTAGCCTGAAGAAGAGAAGGCTGAGAGGAGACATGATAGCCATGTATAAATATGTGAGAGGAAGCCACAGGGAGGAGGAGGGAGCAAGCTTGTTTTCTGCTTCATAGAATCATAGAATCATAGAATCATAGAATCATAGAGTTGGAAGAGACCTCATGGGCCATCCAGTCCAACCCCCTGCCAAGAAGCAGGAATATTGCATTCAAATCACCCCTGACAAATGGCCATCCAGCCTCTGCTTAAAAGCTTCCAAAGAAGGAGCCTCCACCACACTCCGGGGCAGAGAGTTCCACTGCTGAACGGCTCTCACAGTCAGGAAGTTCCTCCTAATGTTCAGATGGAATCTCCTCTCTTGTAGTTTGAAGCCATTGTTCCATTGCGTCCTAGTCTCCAAGGAAGCAGAAAACAAGCTTGCTCCCTCCTCCCTGTGGCTTCCTCTCACATATTTATACATGGCTATCATATCTCCTCTCAGCCTTCTCTTCTTCAGGCTAAACATGCCCAGTTCCCTAAGCCGCTCCTCATAGGGCTTGTTCTCCAGACCCTTGATCATTTTTAGCTTCCCTGGAGACTAGGACGCAATGGAACAATGGCTTCAAACTACAAGAGAGGAGATTCCATCTGAACCTGAGGAAGAACTTCCTGACTGTGAGAGCCGTTCAGCAGTGGAACTCTCTGCCCCGGAGTGTGGTGGAGGCTCCTTCTTTGGAAGCTTTTAAGCAGAGGCTGGATGGCCATCTGTCAGGGGCGATTTGAATGCAATATTCCTGCTTCTTGGCAGAATGGGGTTGGACTGGATGGCCCATGAGGTCTCTTCCAACTCTTTGATTCTATGATTCTATGACTGACAGTTGACAGCTCACGCCAACCGGGGGCTTTGAACTTGCAACCTTTTGGTTGATAGATCTTATAATTGCTGATGATTTACCAGCTGTGCCAAACCTCTGGCCCTGTTAATTCATGGAAACCAATTATTCACATCATCTATGGTCTTTCTGAGTGTCTGCCTTATGTTTCTTTCACCAAAAAAAGGGACCAACAAGCCAACAATGGTCCCTTTTTCCTTCCATACATCCTTCATTCTTTTCATCCTCCCATCTTTTCTTCTTTCCTTCTGAATCCATCCCTTCGTGTTTATAAATCTGTGATCCCCATTGCTTGTTTCTGTGTCTGAACGTGAGACCCTTCCCACCACCAGTTCTTGGTATTCCCATTTGCAGCATGAGCCATGAAAGGAAAAGAGGATAGTATTGGAAATAAAGGAGGTTTGCAGCTTTTTTTTTTAATTTTCTGCTTCTTTCTCGAACAGGGAAATGAAGACCCCATGAAGTCACCTCCGGCATGAGAAGAAAACACTTATCTAGTGGAGTTTGGAAACCAAAGTGCAATAATGAAAGAAATCCCATCGGAAGACGAAGAAACCCTCTCGAGGTGCTGATCTTGTGGAACTCACTTGTGATCAGAAAGAAAAAGGGAAGACTCAAGTGTTCAGATTGCAATAATTCTATACATAACTGTCAACATGGAGAAGAAACCCCATACATGTCTTGAGTGTGGAAAGAGCTTCACTCAGGGTGGAAGTCTACGCTCACATCAAAGGATTCACAGTGGGGAGAAACCCTATAAATGCCAGGAATGTGGACAGAGCTTTACTGAGAGTGGACACTTACGTAAACATCAAAGGACTCACACTGGAGAGAAACCCTATAAATGCCCAGAGTGCGGAATGTGCTTCAGTCATACTTCAACTCTGTATAATCATCAAAGGATTCACACTGGAGAGAAACCCTTTAAATGCCCAGAGTGCGGAATGAGCTTCACTCATAGTTCAGGTCTGTATAATCACCAATCGATTCATGCTGGAGAGAAACCCTATATTTGCCTGGAGTGTGGACACAGTTTCGCTAAGAGTACAAGTCTACTTTTGCATCAAAGGACTCACACTGGGGACAAACCCTTTAAATGCCTAGAATGTGGACAGAGCTTTACTAGGAGTGGAAATCTACGTTCACATAAAAGGACTCACACTGGAGAGAAACCCTATATATGCCTGGAATGTGGACAGAGCTTCACTGGGAGTGGAGATCTAAAGAGACACCAGAGGACTCACACTGGGGAGAAACCCTACAAATGCCTGACGTGTGGACAGAGCTTCGCTCAGATTGGAAGTCTACGTAAACATCAAAGAACTCACACTGGAGAAAAACCCTATAAATGCCAGGAGTGTGGACAGAGCTTCGCTCAGATTTCAACTCTACGTTCACATCAAAGGACTCACACTGGGGAGAAACCCTTTGAATGCCTGGAGTGTGGACAGAGCTTCACTCAGACTGCAAAACTACGTAGACATCAATGGACTCACGTTGGGGAGAAACCCTATAAATGCCTGGAATGCGGACAGGGCTTCACTGAGAGTGGAGATCTACAGAGACATCAGAAGACTCACACTGGGGAGAAACCCTATACATGTCTGGAATGCGGACAAAGCTTCACAGGGAGTGGAGATCTAAAGAGACATCAGAGGACACACACTGGGGAGAAACCCTATAAATGCCCAGAGTGTGAAAAGAGCTTTGCTCAGATTGGAAATTTGCGTAAACATCAAAGAACTCACACTGGGGAGAAACCCTATAAATGCCTAGAGTGTGGACAGAGCTTCGCTCAAGTTTCAACTCTACGTTCACATGAAAGGACTCACACTGGGGAGAAACCCTATAAATGCCTGGAGTGTGGACAGAGCTTCAGTAAGAAAGGATCTCTACATTCACATCAAATGACTCACACTGGGGAGAAACCCTTTGAATGCCTGGAGTGTGGAAAGAGCTTCACTGTGACTGCAAAACTACGTAGACATCAAAGGACTCACACTGGGGAGAGACCCTATAAATGCCTGCAGTGCGGACAGAGTTTCACTGAGAGTGGAGATCTACTGAGTCACCAGAGGACTCACACTGGGGAGAAACCCTATAAATGCCCAGAGTGTGGACAGAGTTTCATTGGGAGTGGAGATCTAAAGAAACATCAGAGGACTCACACTGGGGAGAAACCCTATAAATGCCCAGAGTGTGGACAGACCTTCGCTCAGATTGGAAATCTACATAGACATCAAAGAACTCACACTGGGGACAAACCGTGTAAATTCCAGGAGTGTGGAGAGAGCTTTGCTCATAGTGGAAGTATACATTCACATGAAAGGACTCACACTGGAGCAGAACCCTATTCATGCCCTTAGTGGGGAGAGAGCTTCACTCAGAAACCCAATCTACATATACATCAAAGGATGCAAATTGGGGGAAACCTTATAAATGCCTGCAGTGTAGAAAGACTACAGTTCTAGTGCAAATCTATGTTCACACCACAGGATTCACACTGAGGAGAAACACTATAAATGCCAAGAGTGTGGACAGAGCTTTGCTCAAATTGGAAATCTATGTTCACATCAAAGGACTCACACTGGGGATAAAGCCTATAAATGCCAGGAGTGCGGACAGGGCTTCACTCGGAGTGGAGATCTAAAGAGACACCAGAGGACTCACACTGGGGATAAAGCCTATAAATGCCTGGAGTGATGACAAAGCTCCAGTGAAAGTGGAAGTCTATATTCACACCACAGGAATCACACTGGGGAGAAACCTCTACATGCACGGAAGGAATATGTTTCTTAATGCTGGATGGTCTTCTAGAAAGAAAATTCAAAAGATTGCGAAAATATGTGATACTTGCAGCAAGAATCCTATATCCTCAGAGATGGAAGGAAGAAGATATCCCAAGTCAAGTGAACGGACAGATGAAGATCTGCAAAGTAGCAGATACCAAGGAACTCATGCTGTCGATTTAGGAGAAAAAATTGGTCACTGTCAAGAAACATTGGGATTTAAATTCACTCTTTCCTGACAAGATGAGACCTCTCTTCTCATCGGAGGGGACGAGGGGGGACTCTGGCCTCATGAGTGGCGTCCTGGCCTTTGGGAGGAAGGAAACTCCGCATTCCAGGTGGACGAAGGGAGGAAACGGAGATCAGTTGTTCTCTGAAATTGTGGTGTGTTTCCATACTCAAATGTCCCTGGAGTGTGATGCAGCTCGTGACATAGAGCCTGGTGAGAACATATCCAGCCACAAGGCTGAGAGGAGATATGATGAGAGCCATGTATAAATATGTGAGAGGAAGCCACAGGGAGGAGGAGGGAGCAAGCTTGTTTTCTGCTTCCTTGCAGACTAGGACGCAAGGGATCCATGGCTTCAAACTACAAGAGAGGAGATTCCATCTGAACATGAGGAAGAACTTCCTGACAGTGAGAGCCGTTCAGCAGTGGAACTCTCTGCCCCGGAGGGAATGTGGTGGAGGCTCCTTCTTTGGAAGCTTTTAAGCAGAGGCTGGATGGCCATTTGTCAGGGGTGATTTGAATGCAATATTCCTGCTTCTTGGCAGAATGGGGTTGGACTGGATGATGGCCCAGGAGGTCTCTTCCCACTCTAGGATTCTATGAAAAACTTCCTGACTGTGAGAGCCGTTCAGCAGTGGAACTCTCTGCCCCTTGTGGAGTGTGGTGGAGGCTCCTTCTTTGGAGGGTTTTAAGCAGAGGCTGGATGGCCATCTGTCAGGGGTGCTTTGAATGCAATATTCCTGCTTCTTGGCAGAATGGGGTTGGACAGGATGATGGCCCACGAGGTCTCTTTCAACTCTTTGATTCTATGATTCTAAGGAAAGGGGGGAAGGAAGGGGCAGAGGGAGGGCGGTCTGCTTGGGAAGGAAGCCCAGATTCTGCGATACCTGAAAAACCTCTGGGGAGGGGGAGAGACCTGTTCTCCAGCGAGGACTCCCAGTTGGACGTGAGGCGGAGAAGAGCGGAGCCTGTTGCAGATGTCGTGTCAAAGAGGCTTCCATTTTGGGTATGAAGCCTCAGCAGCTCAGGCCCCAGGAGAGAGGGAGGGGGCCTCATGGGGTGGGACCCCCATCCCTCCCTCCCTGAGGGTCCCAAAGGCCAAAGGAATGGCAGGAATGTGCTGGCTCTCTCGTGAAGAGGGAAAGAAGAGGTGAGCAGAGCTGGGTCTGAATATCATCAGCCTTTATCCCATTTTGGGGGTTCAAACACAGCTGAATTAATCCCACATTATCTGCTTTGAACTGGAATATCTGGCAGTGTGAACTCAGCTATCCCAGTTGTGGGATTTTGTGCCTTGATCTTCTGGGTTCTATGGCTGTGTGGAAGGGCCCAGGGAAAGGCACAGAAGGAAACCTCATCCATGGGGAGAAGAAGGCCTTCCTCCTCCTGACCTCGCTCTGTGTCTATTTATTTATTTATTTATTTATTAGTACACTTGTATACCGCTAATATCTCAGCCTAAATCGGCGACTCATTGCGGTTTACAGCATTTAAAAACAACAATATTCAGATTAAAAATATAAAACACAAGTACATATACAATACACAGTATTGGGCCACCAATACAGACCAAAGCATCTCATAATTAAAATCATAATCCAATTTCGTTGTCTGTGATTGCCAGTCCTTGATCGAAAACTTCGTCGCATCGGATTAGCCGAATGCCTGTTCAAACATCCATGTCTTCAGTTTTTTTCGAAAAACCATCAGCGAGGAGGCTGATCTTATCTCTACAGGGAGGGCATTCCAAAGCCGCGGGGCCACCACAGAAAAGGCCCTGTCTCTCGTTCCCGCCAGCCGCACCTGTGAAGCAGGTGGGATAGAGAGTAGGGCCTCTCCCGAAGATCTTAGGGTCCTGGTGGGCTGATAGGCCGAGATACGTTCAGATAGATATGTTCCTCTCCGTTTCCTGCCCCCAGAAACCACTGGGGAGGAGGGAGAGAGGGTGGTCTTGAAGGGGGCTTTGCGGGGAGGGTTGAGAGAAGGGCCTCAAAGGAGGCTTTTGATGGGAGAGGTCTCCTCCTGGGGTGGGGGGGGGCAGGGGAGGAGAGAGGAGCCTGTCTTCTAGTGTTAGAGACTGGGAATTTATGGTGACAATCCCAGAAGGCAAGGGAGGAAATGAGATTCCGATGAGGTTTTCCAACAAGGCTTTATTTCAAGTTGATCAACATGAGATGAATAGCCTCTTGACCATCCTGGTCAAAGAACAAAGACCATTCGCCCCTTTGTGGCGTACTTAACAATGTTTTTATATCAAACTTGTAAAAACAACACGTAAGCAACTTCTGATTGGTTGTTCTGTTTCTAACATCACAGTATGTTTATGATCTTGTTGAATGTGTGACCCTGGGCTGCAATCTGCAAGTTGATTATCCAAGGCAGAAAGAATTCGTGGGAGTAAGGGAGTAGATCTGCTTGTGTGGAACACAGGCAATTATTTTTTCCTATCAGCTGCAGCTGTTGGCAAGCAAAGCTCTCTCAATAGACAGGGATTCTGGGACTTGTAATAACTGGAAATTTATTTTTCTTAATCACGTTCCTATACTAGGAACCATCACAGAGTTTAAGATCATCTGGGGAGGCCCTGCTCTTGGAAGACCGCCCAAAGGAAGGGCTATGCAAACCTGGTCTTGGCCTGGAAGGATGCAAAAGAGACCCCAGGGGCCATCCAGTTCAGCCCCTGCAAGGCACCATCCAAGCCCTCTCCACAGGTGACCATACAACCTCTTTTGGACTCTCCAGAAGGAAGGAAGGAGACTCCAACAGAATCTTGTTCTTCCCCTGGGAAAGAGCTCTTCTTTTTTCTGAAATCTCAGTGCAGCCTCTTTTCCTGCCCTTTGGACCCTTTCTCTGCCTCACTTGGGGGTCAGGAAGATAGTCCGTAACCTAAAGGAGAGAGATGGAGGCGTGGGGGGGGGGACCCCTTGAAAGAGGGAAAGGATGGACTCAGTTATTTGGTGGAAGGAAAGAGATCTGGGCATGGGAACCTTAGAGAGAGAAAGGGGCTGGAGAGTGGGGCAGGGTTCCACCCAAGAAAAGGGGGGCACATGGCAGGTGTTACAAGACCAGCAAAGGGCTTCTTCTCCCTTCCCAGCATCCCTTGCTCTCCATATGGGACGGAAGCAGGAGGTCCTTGCAGCCCAAGGGGAAGCCCCCTCATGCAAAACATGGAAGCACGGCAGACTCTCTCCCACCCACAGAACACCCCCGTCTTTTCTCCCCTGTATTGAAGGGGTTAGCTTAGGTTTCTCCAGTTATAGTTCAGCCAGGGGCCGATGGGTTCACTGATGATTCAGAAGGGATTGTGGGATTTCCTGGGGTTCAGGGGGATGAAGCCTGTGCTTCATGGGGTGACACCCCCCCTGAAGACACAGTTTCGCAGCTTGGGTGTAATCCTGGACTCATTGCAGAGCCTGGAACCCCAGGTTTCGGCGGTGGCCAGGGAAGTCTTTGCACAATTAAGTCTTGTGCGCCAGCTGTGCCCGTACCTTGGGAAGTCAGACTTGGCCACGGTAGTCCACGCTCTGGTTACATCCCGTATAGACTACTGCAACACTCTATGTGGGGTTGCCTTTGAAGACTGTCCGGAAGCTCCAGATGGTCCAGCGAGCAGCAGCCAGACTACTAACAGGAGTGGCGCTTAGGGAGCGTACAACTCCTCTGTTGCACCAACTCCACTGGCTGCCAGTCTGCTACCGAGCACAATTCAAAGTGTTGGCTTTAGCCTACAAAGCCCTAAACGGTTCTGGACCAACTTACCTGTCTGAACGCATCTCCCCTTATGAACCCCCCAGGACTTTAAAATCATCTGGAGAGGCTCTGCTCTCAATCCCGCCTTTGTCACAAGTAGGGCTGGCGGGGACAAGAGACAGGGCCTTCTCAGTGGTGGCCCCTTGGCTATGGAACACCCTCCCCAGGGATATTAGATCTGCCCCTTCCCTATTAACATTTTGAAAGCAGGTCAAGATGTGGCTCTTTGAGTAAGCGTTTGCAGACACAATATAACAGACATGGAGAAAAACGGAACGACCCGACAATGTTATTGGATAACGCTTTTAATTAGGAGACTCAAATTGATCTATGTTTTTATTGATATTGTTTTACTTGGTTTTATATTTAAATTGATTGTTTTTAATTTGTATTTTATGTCTTTGATACTGACTGTAAACCGCCCTGAGTCGCTTGTGGGCTGAGAAGAGCGGGATATAAATGTAGTCAATAAATAAATAAACAAACAAAGATTCAGGCCAAGTTCAAAGTGTTGATGATTCAGGTCAGGAAAATGAAACTGGCTCACAGAGTGTAGATCTCCAAGGTTGGCCAGTGGAGCCAGAAGAAACATCGTTAGATAAGTGGTTCAGTGATGAGTTAATAAAAACAGAAAGTTCAGAGCTGAGAATTGGTTCCGTATGTGAGAAAGAAATAGGAAAACGGGATTGTTTCGTGAGTATTACTTAACAGCCTGTTGTTTACCTTGGAAACAGTTAAGGCAACGTTGGCTTTTGAGGGAGAAGCTAGGCCCGAGATCTTTGATTCCTGTATCAAGTCCTGGGTTTGGATTCAATTATCCTGGAGGTTCTATGTTCTTGTTCTATTATTCCTGCTCAAGCTTTCTTAGAACACCTTTTGTGTCTGGATTTATGATGTACTTCTGCTTTTTGGCTATTCCTGTATTGTGTTACCTTGGGATTTGCACGAGACATTTAGATTCCTGGGTCGGTGTTTTCTAGCGCTAAGCCTTTTTTGGACCAGACCTCTTGATTCCTGCTTTTTTCATATATTTTCCTGTATTTTTGCAATAAACTTGTTTGATGACACTCTGGGCTCTTGTGTGGTGTTGTGTAGATGATTCTTGAGTGTTGTTTGGAGGGCTCCTGAAGGGCTTGGGTGTTCATTTTGCACCTTGTTTTCTTCCTTGGAGTCTGCGTTAGGGGACGATCTTGAGAACCATCGTGGATCGGATTAGCCTGTGGTCTGTCCAGCAGTCATCAGCACCTGCCATGGCTCTTGTGAGAAGCACTGAAAAGGAAAAAAAATAAACAAGCACAGGCAGTATAATGGGCAGGCAACATGTAGTAATCAAGAAGACAAACTGACTAAAATTAATTAATTAAATTTAATTAATTTTTACGGTATTTTCATCCTTTTCTGGGGGCATTTACACTGCGAAATCATTGCGATCTGGCTTTCCTTTCACTTCTCCAGCTCAATGCTGTGTAATGCCTGGAAATTTTAGTGTAATAACAATTATTTGTTATTACCAAGGGCAAGATGGATGGATGGCATCCTTGAAGTGACTGGACTGACCTTGAAGGAGCTGGAGGTGGTGACGGCTGACAGGGAGCTCTGGCGTGGGCTGGTCCATGAGGTCACGAAGAGTCGGAGACGACTGAATGAATGAACAACAATAATTATTTTATATATGTGTGTGTCATTTACCCTCCAGAATAAATGCATTTTCGGCCCCTTTCCACTGCCCTGGATCAATGCTATGGAATGCCTGGGAGTTGTAGCTTTTTTTAACAATAATAATATTCCTAACTCCAGCAAAGGATCACCGCCTTGTCGGGGCGCTGGAGCTTGAGCACCTCAATGATGTCATGAGCGAAACCGTGAAGGGCCACCCAAGACGGGACGGTTGTGGCAGAGAGGTCAGACCAAGTGTGATCCCTGGGGAAGGCAATGGCAAACCACTCCAGTATCCTTGCCAAGAAAACTAAATGGACCAGTACAACCAGAGATATGTCGGTATGCCATTGGAAGATGGGACTCCCAGGTCGGAAGATGGCCAAAATGCTACTGGGGAGGAGCAGAGGATAAGTTCAACTAGCCCCAGATGTGATGACGCAGCTAGCTCAAAGCCGAAAGGAAGGCTAGCGGCCGACGGTACTGGAGGTGAACGACGAATCCGATGCTCTAAAGATCAACACACCATAGGAACCTGGAATGTAAGATCTATGAGCCAGGGCAAATTGGATGTTGTTATTGGTGAGATGTCAAGACTAAAGATAGACATTCTGGGGGTCAGCGAACTGAAATGGACTGGAATGGGCCACTTCACATCAGATGACCACCAGATCTACTACTGCGGACAAGAGGAACATCGAAGAAATGGAGTAGCCTTCATAATTAATAAGAAATTCGCTAAAGCGGTGCTTGGATACAACCCAAAAAATGACAGAATGATCTCAATTCGAGTGCAAGGAAAGCCTTTCAACATCACAGTGATCCAAATATACGCCCCAACCACAGCTGCTGAAGAAGCAGAAGTAGATCAGTTCTATGAGGATCTGCAGGACCTACTGGATAATACACCAAAAAGAGACATTATTTTCATCACAGGAGACTGGAATGCCAAGGTGGGAAGTCAAATGACAACTGGGATCACAGGCAAGCATGGGCTGGGAGAACAAAATGAAGCGGGACACAGGCTGATAGAATTTTGCCAGGAAAACTCACTGTGTATAACGAATACTCTCTTCCAACAACCTAAAAGACGGCTTTATACATGGACTTCACCAGATGGCCAACACCGAAATCAGATTGACTACATCCTTTGCAGCCAAAGGTGGCGGACATCCATCCAGTCGGTGAAAACAAGACCTGGGGCTGACTGTAGCTCAGATCACGAACTTCTTATTGCCCAATTTAGAATAAAACTAAAGAGATCAGGGAAAATACACAGACCAGTTAGATATGATCTCACTAACATTCCTAGCGAATATACAGTGGAAGTGAAGAACAGATTTGAAGGACTAGATTTAGTAAACAGAGTCCCAGAAGAACTATGGACAGAAGTCTGCGACATTGTTCAGGAGACGGCAACAAAGTACGTCCCAAAGAAAAAGAAAACCAAGAAGGCAAAATGGTTGTCTGCTGAGACACTGGAAGTAGCCCAAGAAAGGAGGAAAGCAAAAGGAAACAGGGATAATAAGGGGAGATATGCCCAGTTAAATGCGCAATTCCAGAGGTTAGCCAGAAGAGATAAGGAACTATTTTTAAATAAGCAATGCATGGAAGTGGAAGAAGACAACAGAATAGGAAGGACAAGAGACCTCTTCCAGAAAATTAGAAACATTGGAGGTAAATTTCAGGCAAAAATTGGTATGATAAGAAACAAAGATGGCAGGGACCTAACAGAAGCTGAAGAGATCAAGAGAAGGTGGCGAGACTATACAGAAGATCTGTATAGGAAGGATAATAATATTGAGGATAGTTTTGACGGTGTGGTGAATGAATTAGAACCAGACATCCTGAGGAGTGAGGTGGAATGGGCCTTAAGAAGCATTGCTAACAACAAGGCAGCAGGAGACGACGGGATCCCAGCTGAACTGTTTAAAATCTTAAAAGATGATGCTGTCAAGGTGATGCATGCCATTTGCCAGCAAATATGGAAAACACAAGAATGGCCATCAGACTGGAAAAAATCAACTTATATCCCCATACCAAAAAAGGGAAATGCGAAAGACTGCTCAAACTTCCGTACAGTGGCCCTTATTTCTCATGCCAGTAAGGTAATGCTCAAGATCCTGCAAGGAAGACTCCAGCAATACATGGAGCGAGAGTGGCCTGATGTTCAAGCTGGGTTTAGAAAAGGCAGAGGAACGAGAGACCAGATTGCCAATATCCGCTGGATAATGGAGAAAGGCAGGGAGTTTCAGAAAAACATCTACTTCTGCTTCATTGACTATTCTAAAGCCTTTGACTGTGTGGATCATAATAAATTGTGGCAAGTTCTTGGTGGGATGGGCATACCAAGCCCCCTTGTCTCTCTCCTGAGGAATCTGTACAAGGACCAAGTAGCAACAGTCAGAACTGACCACGGAACAACAGACTGGTTCCAGATTGGGAAAGGCGTACGGCAAGGCTGCATCCTCTCACCCAACCTTTTTAACTTGTATGCAGAACACATCATGCGATGTGCGGGGCTGGATGAATGCAAAGCTGGGGTGAAAATTGCTGGAAGAAACATTCACAACCTCAGATATGCAGATGACACCACTCTGATGGCCGAAAGCGAGGAGGAACTGAGGAGCCTTCTAATCAAGGTGAAAGAAGAAAGCGCAAAAGCCAGGTTGCAGCTAAACGTCAAAAAAACCAAGATTATGGCAACAAGAATGATTGACAACTGGAAAATAGAGGGAGAAACCGTGGAGGCCGTGACAGAATTTGTATTTCTAGGTGCAAAGATTACTGCAGATGCAGACTGTGGCCAGGAAATCAGAAGACGCTTACTTCTTGGGAGGAGAGCAATGTCCAGTCTCGATAAAATAGTGAAGAGTAGAGACATCAGACTGGCAACAAAGATCCGTCTAGTCAAAGCCATGGTATTCCCTGTAGTAACCTACGGATGTGAGAGCTGGACCTTAGGGAAGGCTGAGCGAAGGAAGATCGATGCTTTTGAGCTCTGGTGTTGGAGGAAAGTGCTGAGAGTGCCTTGGACTGCGAGAAGATCCAACCAGTCCATCCTCCAGGAAATAAAGCCCGACTGCTCACTGGAGGGAAAGATACTAGAGACAAAGTTGAAGTACTTTGGCCACATCATGAGGAGACAGGAAAGCCTAGAGAAGACAATTATGCTGGGGAAAGTGGAAGGCAAAAGGAAGAGGGGCCGACCAAGGGCAAGATGGAGGGATGGCATCCTTGAAGTGACTGGACTGACCTTGAGGGAGCTGGGGGTGGTAACAGCCGACAGGGAGCTCTGGCGTAGGCTGGTCCATGAGGTCACGAAGAGTCGGAGACGACTGAACGAATGAACAACAACAATATTCCTAAATATATTCACAGAAAAATATTCACAAAAACGTATGCAGAAATAGTCAGAAAAATATTCACAAAAACACATGCAAAAATATTCAGAATATACATAAAGACATTTAGAAAAAATATTTACAAATATATCGATATAAGCATTCACAAAAAAAAATTCATAAAATGTGTGCGGAAATATTCACAAAAATATTGGCAGGAAATATTCACAGAAAAATATTCACAAAAATATTCATTGAAATGTTTGTAGAAAAATATTCACAAAAATATCCATAAAATATATGCAGAATTTTAAAAAACATATATGCAAAATATATTGAGAAAGATATTTAGAAATAATTCACGGATAAATATTCAGCTAAATATATTCACAGAAAAATATTCATTAAAAGTATTCATACAATATTCATTAAAATATATACAAAAATTCACAAAATATTCAAAAATATTCATACAAAAATATTCATAAAATATTGACAAAACAATACAAATATCTGCAAAAATATTAACAGAAAACGTTCATAAATATATTCATTAAAATGCTTAAAAATAATAAAAAGAAAGAAACATGTTTATTTATTCATTTATTTGCACTATTTCTCTCCTGCCCAAATCAGCCCAAAGGAAACTCAGATTATAACAATATTGGCAATAATCCTAAAAATGGTCACAAAAATATTCACAGAACATATTCATACATATATTTATTTGTTTACATTATTTATATCCCGCCCATATCAGCCCGCAGGCGACTCAGGTTTGTGTTTTTGGTTTTCTTTATTGTAATTGTCATTTGGGCTTGGCTTCATGTAAGCCGTTCCGAGTCCCCATTGGGGAGATGGTGACGAGGTAACAACGTTTATTATTATTATTTACTCAAAACTGCAACTTCCAGGCATCCCACAGCCTTGACCCAGAGCAGTTGCAAGCACGGTCAAACCACATTTAATTCCACGTTCTGTGAGGCTGCCATACAGATATTGTAATTTAAGAAGGTAACTACTTAAAGTTGATTCTGAGGCTCCTTTCTGCGAAACTCTTCGTATGAGAAGGATTTGGGAATGCTGATACGTCCTGAGAATGTGAAATTCCATATGTACATAGCCTGATGATTCGTATTGTAAACACCATTTTTGGAATCATTTTCTGTACAAAACAAAGTGTGTGGGCAGTGAACCACTCTCTCACAGGGGCCACTCTCTCAGCCACCAAAGAGATTTCGGAGTATTTTGGATTCCTGGGCAAGGGATGCCCCAGTTGACTTTCATTTTTCAATGTGGGGGTATTGTCTTAGTCCTCAAGTTATTGCCATTATGATTAACTGCTATAGGATGCATACATTTTTATCATGGAGTGGTCTATACAGTGTTCCTTCGCTACTTCATGGTTCGCTTTTTGCGGACTCACTATTTCGCGGGTTTTTGCCTCCCATCTATGAATGGTTGCTGTTCTAATCCCACCTCCTGGCAACAATGGAACGTGGGCCTCCCGAGAAGATCTTAAACTTCGAGATGGAACGTAGAAGGAGATACGTTCAAATAGGTATGTACTACCATCCGTTGGTGCCTATCAAAGTTCTCAGAACAGGAGAAATGAAACTTCATTTGGGGGCCTACAAGAAGCACTGCCTGAACATCAAGCAAAAAGTGGGTGCCAGAAACAATATCATACAAATGCTGACTGGCACAACCTGGGGATCACAACCAGACACAGTGAAGGCATCTGCTCTTGCGCTGTGCTACTCTGCTGCTGAGTATGCATGCCCAGTAGGGAACACATCTCACCACACTAAAACAGTGGATGTTGCTCTTAATGAGACATGCCGCATTATCACGGGGTGTCTGCGCCCTACACCACTGGAAAAATTACACTGCTTAGCCGGTCTTGCCCCACCTGACATCCGCCGGGAAGTAGCAGCCAATAGTGAAAGGACCAAGGCAGAGACATCTCCAGCTCATCCCCTGTTTGGGTATCAGTCAGCACGTCAACGACTTAAATCTAGAAATAGTTGTCTCTAAGATTTAGAGATACAGGAACATCTCAGCAAGTGAGAGTCCAAAAGTGGCAGGCTCTAATCCAGAACCTCAACCAATGGCTGATCCCAAATGAGAGACTCCCCCCTGAGCACACAGAGGACTGGGCGACTTGGAAGGCGCTGAACAGACTGTGCTCTGGCACCAAGAGATGCAGAGCCAACCTCAAGAAATGGGGCCACAAAGTGGAGTCCATGACATGCGAGTGCGGAGAAGAGCCAACCACTGACCACTTGCTGCAATGCAACCTGAGCCCTTCTTCCACATGATGCACAATGGAGGACCTTCTTGCGGCAACACCAGAGGCACTCCAAGTGGCCAGATACTGGTCAAAGGACATTTCATCCACTACCAAGCTCACAAATTCTGTGTTTTGTCTGTTTTGTTAGAAATGTAATATAATGGACCGGCTGCCCTGACACGACCAATAAATAAATGCTTTCCCTCCCTTCCTCTTTCTCCCTCCCCATTGAAGGGAACTATTTCAATAGGCAAATGTGGTGAATCTAAAAAAAGACAATTAGTCTCCGTGAGGTTTGAAGCAAAAAAAATCTTTTTATTTCAAGTGTGGCCGCACTGGACAGAAACAGCCAGACAATCAGATGTCTCTCAAAAGGCTGCCTGTCCCATCTGATCTTTCCAATACCATTCTTATACCCTTTTTCTGCCGTGTCATGAACAGATCCACCCCTCTTCCAAACTTCCTTTCAAAACATGTTCTTTCACCTCCTTCCTCTCAACCCTACAAGGACAGAGCCCTTTCCCCCACTTAAGAGTCTCTCGCACTCATGTTATGACTGCAGATCCTTGGATGTCATCTTGTCCTACGTCCTTCAGCCCTGCATCCTGTTCTTTCCTGTTCTCTTCCAAAACTGTCTCCCCTCTTGTCCTTGCACCTTTTCTATGGCAAAGGACAAGACTCTTCCTTGGGCTTTTAGAGTTTTCAGCATTTTTCCCAATAGGCACTAATAATTTCCTAATAAGCTCTATTCACCCCTTCAAGAGAGATGGGCCAAAACTAACAAAATGAAGTTCAACAGTGACAAATGCAAGAGACTCCACTTTGGCAGAAAAAATGAAATGCAAAGATACAGAATGGGGGACGATGCCTGGCTCGAGAGCAGGACGTGTGAAAAAGATCTTGGAGTCCTCGTGGGGAGGAAGGGGAACATGAGCTAGGAATGTGATGTGGCGGCAAAAAAAGCCAATGGGATTTTGTCCTGCATCAAGAGGAGCCTAGTGTCTAGATCCAGGAAAGTAATGCTCCCCATGCTCTCTTCTGCTTTGGTTAGACCACATCTGGAATATTGTGTCCAATTCTGGGCACCACAATTCAAGAGAGATATTGACTCTAAGCTGGAATGTGTCCAGAGGAGGGCGACTAAAATGATCCAGGGTCTGGAGAACAAGCCCTATGAGGAGCGGCTTAGGGAACTGGGCATGTTTAGCCTGAAGAAGAGAAGGCTGAGAGGAGATATGATAGCCATGTATAAATATGTGAGAGGAAGCCACAGGGAGGAGGAGGAGGGAGGGAGCTTCCTTTCTGCTTCCCTGGAGACTAGGACACAATGGAACAATGGCTTCAAACTACAAGAGAGGAGATTCCACCTGAACATGAGGAAGAACTTCCTCACTGTGAGAGCCGTTCAGCAGTGGAACTGTCAAGATTCTCTCCTGACGTTTCGCCTGCATCTATGGCAAGCATAGATTCTTATACCCTTCTTCTGCTGTGTCATGAACAGATCCACCCCTCTTCCAAACTTCCTTTCAAAAACATGTTCTTTCACCTCCTTCCTCTCAACCCTACAAGGACAGAGCCCTTTCACCCACTTAAGAGCCTCCTGCATCCATGTTAGGACTGCAGATCCTTGGGTGTCATGTTGCCCTACGTCCTTCAGCCCTGCGTCCTGTTCTTTCCTGTTCTCTTCCAAAACTGTCTCCCCTCTTGTCCTTGCACCTTTTCTATGGCAAAGGACAAGGCTCTTCCTTAGGCTTTTACAGTTTTCAGCATTTAGAGATACAGGAACACCTCAGCAAGCGAGAGTCCAAAAGTGGCAGGCTCAGACCCAGAACTGATACCAGATGAGAGACTCGCCCCTGGGCACACAGAAGACTTGGAAGGCGCTGAACAGACTGCGCTCTGGCACCACGAGATGCAGAGCCAACCTCCAGAAATGGGGCCACAAAGTAGAATCCTTGACATGCGAGTGCGGAGAAGAGCAGACCAGAGACCACCTGCTGCAATGCACCCTGAGCCCTTCTTCCACATGATGCACAAGGGAGGACCTTCTTGCGGCAACACCAGAGGCACTCCAAGGGGCCAGAGACTGGTCAAAGGACATCTAATCCACCTCCCTCCCTGCCTCTCTCTCTCTCATCTCTCTCTCATCTCTCTCTGGAGGATTGCTGGGAGTGGCCGTCCAGGGAGAGGAAATCTGACGGGACGGGGATGCTTTCCAGGAGATCCAAGGAGAAGCCTTTGGGGCGCCTTCTCTTCTCTTTCCTCCCTCCCTCTTGAGGGCGCCTCCCCGCGGCCGCCATGTTTGTGCCGGGCGGAAGACCACCGAGAGGGCCTCTGCTGCTTCCTAGAGGGGCGGGGAGAGGCGAGGCGCTTCCCTCTGAGCTCACTTCCGGGGGCGGAAGAGGAGGAAAAGGCAGGTCTTTAATGGCGGCGGAAGAGAGAGGCAGAGAACGAGGAGGAGGAAGAAGGAGGTAAAAGCGGGGCTGAGGGGAGTGTGGGGCCCGGCTGCCCCTTCCCACCACATTCCTCTCTCTCGGGGGGTCAAGGGGGAGCGGCCTCCCTCTTCCCGTTCGCCTTCTTCGGGGAGAGAGGGAGGCCTCCCTCCTTGGGGTTCGGCCAGGCCGCAGAAGTCTCCTTCTCCGGGAAGGAGGGGAATAATGGGCCTGGCCTCCCCCAAAGTCCCCCCAGTTGGACGCGAGGCGGGCCCGGCTGCAGGCGCCTCATAGAATCATAGAATCCTAGAATCCAAGAGTTGGAGGAGACCTCGTGGGCCATCCAGTCCAACCCCATTCTGCCAAGAAGCAGGAATATTGCATTCAAATCACCCCTGACAGATGGCCATCCAGCCTCTGCTTAAAAGCTTCCAAAGAAGGAGCCCCCACCACACTCCCTCCGGGGCAGAGAGTTCCACTGCTGAACGGCTCTCACAGTCAGGAAGTTCTTCCTCATGTTCAGATGGAATCTCCCCAAGAGGCCTCCTCCCTTGTGGGCCAGGAGCCCAACCCCTCAGGGAGAGGCAGGTAGGAGGCATCATCATCATCATAAACGTATTGTCGAAGGCTTTCATGGCCGGAATCACTAGGTTCTTGTGGGTTTTTTCGGGCTGTATGGCCATGTTCTGGAGGCATTCTCTCCTGACGTTTCGCCTGCATCTATGGCAAGCATCCTCAGAGGTAGTGAGGTTGTTGTAGGTTTTTTGGGGCTGTATGGCCATGTTCTAGAGGCATTCTCTCCTGACGTTTCGCCTGCATCTATGGCAAGCATCCTCAGAGGTTGTGGGGTCTGTTGGAAATAGGACAATGGGACATCTAATCACCTTTCAACAAAAGATTGACTTATTATTACTATTATTATTATTATACTTATTATTATTGTATTGTTGAAGGCTTTCATGGCCGGAATCACTGGGTTGTTGTAGGTTTTTTCGGGCTGTATGGCCATGTTCTAGAGGCATTCTCTCCTGACGTTTCGCCTGCATCTATGGCAAGCAAACACAGAGGTCGTGAGGTCTGTTGGAAATAGGAAAATGGGACATCTAATCACCTTTCAACAAAAGATTGACTTATTATTACTATTATTATTATTATACTTATTATTATTATTGTATTGTTGAAGGCTTTCATGGCTGGAATCACTCAGTTCTTGTGGGTTTTTTCGGGCTGTATGGCCATGTTCTAGAGGCATTCTCTCCTGACGTTTCGCCTGCATCTATGGCAAGCAAACACAGAGGTCGTGAGGTCTGTTGGAAATAGGAAAATGGGACATCTAATCACCTTTCAACAAAAGATTGACTTATTATTACTATTATTATTATTATACTTATTATTATTATTGTATTGTCGAAGGCTTTCATGGCTGGAATCACTCAGTTCTTGTGGGTTTTTTCGGGCTGTATGGCCATGTTCTAGAGGCATTCTCTCCTGACGTTTCGCCTGCATCTATGGCAAGCAAACACAGAGGTCGTGAGGTCTGTTGGAAATAGGAAAATGGGACATCTAATCACCTTTCAACAAAAGATTGACTTATTATTACTATTATTATTATTATACTTATTATTATTATTGTATTGTCGAAGGCTTTCATGGCTGGAATCACTCAGTTCTTGTGGGTTTTTTCGGGCTGTATGGCCATGGTCTAGAGGCATTCTCTCCTGACGTTTCGCCTGCATCTATGGCAAGCAAACACAGAGGTTGTGGGGTCTATTTGGAAATAGGTAAAAGGGTTTATATCTCTGTGGAATAATGACCAGGGTGGGACAAAGGACTCTTGCCTGCTGGAGCCAGGTGGGAATGGTTCAACTGACCACCTTAATTAACATTCACACCCAGCTCCAGCAGAGAAGAACTCTCTGCCCCACCCCAGTCGTTCCACAGATATATAAACCCACATTCCAACAGACCTCACGACCTCTGAGGATGCTTGCCATAGATGCAGGCGAAATGTCAGGAGAGAATACCTCTAGAACATGGCCATATAGCCTGAAAAAAACCCACAAGAACCACCTTAATTAGCATTTTATGGCCTGGCTGTGCCTGGGGCAATCTTTTGTTGAGAGATGATTAGATGTCCTTGTTTGTTTCCTCTCTGTTGTTGTGCTGTTATAATTTTTGAGTTTTTTAATACTGGTAGCCAGATTTTGTTCATTTTCATGGTTTCTTCCTTTCTGTTGAAATTGTCCACATGCTTCTTGTGGATTTCAATGGTGGTTGTGAGAGTGGTCCAGCATTTGTGTTCTCAAATAATCTGCTGTGTCAAAGTTGGGTCATCGGGTGCTCTGATGAACCAACATGGACACAGCAGAGCACCTGATGAGCACCTCATGAACCAACCTGGACACAGCATTTTATTGGAGAACAGAGAAATGCTGGACCACTCTCACAACCACCAGGTCAGGCTACACAGAGAGGCCATGGAAATCCACAAGAATCATGCGGACAATTTCAACAGAAAGGAGGAGACCATGAAAATGAACAAAATCTGGCTACCTGTATTAAACAACTCTAAAATTAGAACAGCACAACAACAGAGAGGAAACAAACAAGGGCATCTAATCACCTCTCAACAAAAGATTGCTCCAGGCACTGTCAGGCCATTGTGTGCTAATCAAGGTGGTGAGTTGAAACATTTCCACCTAGCTCTAGCAGACAAGAGTCCTTTGTCCCACCCTGGTCATTCCAGAGATATATAAACCCTATTGTCCTAGTTCCAACAGACCTCTCTACCTCTGAGGATGCTTGCCATAATAAACAACCTTTATTTATACCCTGCTACCATCTCCCGAAGGACTTGGTGCGGCTTACAAGAGGCCAAGTCCAGTCTGGAGACCAAAATCTACTTGCAGTCCCCGACATCCGGACCTATCATCTGTCCTCGACTAGGCAGAGAGCCTTCTCGATCGTGGCCCCTTATTTATGGAATGCCTTACCGGTTGAAACCCGAACCATCCGAGACCTACTTGCTTTTTGGAAAGGCTGTAAAACTTTTCTTTTCCAAGAAGCTTTTGATGGGTGAACAACTCAGGGCTGTGTCTGTCCTCGCTGCTTATTGTTATTGTTATGGTCATTTTAAAGCTAATTGTATTGTTTTAATCTGTTTCTGTAAACCGCTCTGAGCCAAATTGAGAGTAGCGGTATACAAGTTGAATAAATAATAATAATAATAATAATAATAATAATAATAATAATATAACTAGGATAGGTATTTGGAGAGAGATGAAGCAGGCAGACAATCCTAGATCATTGGTAAAGTGCGATTAGGGACATGTTGCTTACGGTTTCCTTATTCTGGGAAGGCACACTGGAACAACCACGTTTCTTAAAGACTGCCAGAATTGGGGCTTGTCTAATGTCCTTGGGGAGCGAGTTCCAGAGTCGAGGGGCCACCACCAAGAAGGCCCTCTCCCTCATCCCCACCAATTGCTCTTGCGATAGAGGTGTGATTGTGAGTAGGGCCTCTCCAAATGAACGAAGATATCGTGTGGGTTCGTACACAGATATGCGGTCATTATACTACTACTACTACTACTACTACTACTAATAATAATAATAATAGCTTTATTTACATACCGCTCTATCTCCCCGAGGGGGACAGGGCAGTTTCCAAGCAACATCACCAAAACATAAACAACCTGCGTGACCGCATTTCTGTGTACGAACCCTCACGATCTCTTTGATCATCTGGAGAGGCCCTACTCGCGCTCCCATCTGCATTGCAAGCGCGATTGGTGGGGACGAGAGAGAGGGCCTTCTCGGTGGTGGCCCCTCGACTCTGGAACTCCCTCTGGACATCAGGCATGCCCCAACTCTGGCAGTCTTTAGGAGGAGCCTGAAAACGTGGTTGTTCCAGTGTGCCTTCCCAGAATAATGAAACCTTAGCATTATGTCCTCCAAATGCACTTTATACTGATTTAGGATTGCTTGTACGTCTCCACCAGCGCCCCACCTCCTCTATCTTGTTCATGCCCGGCATTATATTTTAATTTAATTACATTTGGCCCAGCCATAGTTTTTAAATATGTTTTGTGCTATTGTTCAATGTTTATGCTATTTGTGTATGAGATTTATTTTCATTGCTTTGTATCAGTATTTGTATTTTGCTTTGTATTGTGGTTGTTATTGCTTGTATTGATGTATTGTGGGCTCGGCCTCATGTAAGCCGCACCGAGTCCCTTGGGAGATGATAGTGGGGTATAAATAAAGTTTATTATTATAATAATATATTGTATTGTGGGCTTGGACTCATGTAAGCCACACCAAGTCCCTTGGTAGATGGTAGCGGGGTATAAATAAAGATTATTATTATTATTATTATTATTATTATTATTATTATTATTTACAAACAGCATAACATAAAATTCACAAAACAACATAAGCATAAAATCATTATTTATTTATTTACTGTATTTGTATTCCGCCTTTCTCAGCCTATTGGCGACTCATCACAATAACACATATATATTAAAAATAATCCTGCCTATTCAAAGCAATTAAAAGGCCCTCGACTCTGGAACTCGCTACCTGGAGAAATTAGGAAAGCCCTGACCCTAGACACTTTCAAAAAGGACCTCAAAACCTGGCTCTTCCGTTGCGCCTTTGGTGAATAGGTACTCAAACCCACATTATCCCTCATGTGCAATGTTCTGTCACTGGGGTATATATTTCCCCCCTCGTGGGAAAGCTTGATTCCACAACTCCCACCATAATGAGCCGAATGTGAAGATCCCTTACCTTGCCAGCCGGGGTGGCAGGGCCTAGGAGAGACAGGCTAGTTAGTTTAAGCTTAGAAGGCCTGGCAGGGAGCGGCAGGAGCCATCTTAGTTTAGGGAAAACTCCAGTTCAGAGAGGGGGAGTGGCCTAGGCCTGAGCCAGCCTTAGAGCAGCCAGGATTGGTTTGTTAAAGGGGGGCGGAGTTAGCCTGTTTGGAGGGAAAGAAAGAAGCTGTTTTTAGTCAGTCAGTCTGGTTGATGTTAGAGTTAGAGCAGGATTACAGTTTTAGGAGTTCGTGATTAGAATAGGCAGTTTGCCCGAAGTTTGCCAGCCCAGTGAGCTGTGGCAAACTTGGTACAGCTATTTAGGGAAGAAATAGCTGGGTTTTGTAGTAGTAACTGTAACAAAGACAGAACCATTCTCATGCAACCGCTACGCTTTTCAAGAACATTTTATCTGTAACAGCCAAGCTTATTCAACTGCATTTTCATTCTCTTCTGTACCTCTATCAATAAACGTTACTTGATTATTTTTGAAACTTTAAGCCTGAGTCAAGTGTACGTTTGTGGATTTAGTCCCTTTTCCTTTTAAAACAACCTCACCTGTTTTCTTTCAAAGAAGCCTTTTAAAAGACACAGTACTTGGTGATCCTAGAAGTGATTTTAATATCTTTAAATAGCTAGAGGGTTCCTGTTCATTTAGTTTATGGTGGCAGCGAAAGTTTAAACAGAGAGACATCTCCTCAAACATTCTATAGGTGCCAGTGAATTCTTTATTATTAAAGGAAGGACAGTTTGGTGGGATCTGCTTTACCCCTGTCCAGTTATTGATTGGTGCCATATCGTAAAGGAGTCATTATAACTGGTGTCAGATGGTGGGATTGATTGTATTGCCATCTGCCCGGTCATTATACCCTCCTCCACAAAAATTTGTTTCTCTTTTATCTCACTCAAGCTTTTCAACCAGTTTTAATTAGTTCTTCTTTTAACCATTACACGTGGTCCGCCCATTGTCACTGTGTTTGTGTTTATTGTAATTTTATATTGTTGTATATCCATGTGTTTTATGTAATTATGATGTTGTTTATTGTTTGCGTTTTTGGTTTGCATGCGGTCGTTCTTTATTGTAATTGTTGTTCGGGCTTGGCCCCATGTAAGCCGCTCCGAGTCCCAATAATAATAATAATAATAATAATAATAATAATAATAATAGTCCCCAAGGGACTCGGTGCGGCTTACATGAGGCCAAGTCCACAGCACATACAATAAACGAAAGCAATAACAATAATCAATACAAAACACTTAAAAATAAACTCAAACCAGAAAATACACAATAAGCAATAACAATAACACATCGCAACATACAGCATTTAAAAACCTATGGCCGGGCCAAATGTAATAATTCAAATTTAAAATCAAAACGTGCTGGGCATGAACAAGGTAAGGCAAATTAAAATAGGGTTTTCAGAGAAAGATGAGGGCGCGCAGACAACCCTAAATCAATATTAAAGTGCATTTGAGGACATATTGCTAAGAGATTTCCTTATTCTGGGATGGCACACTGGAACAACCACGTTTTCAGGCTCCTCCTAAAGGCTGCCAGCGTTGGGGCATGTCTGATGTCCTTAGGGAGTGAGTTCCAGAGTCGAGGGGCCACCACCGAGAAGGCCATCTCCGTCGTCCCCACCAATCGCGCCTGCGAGGGAGGTGGGAGTGTGATCAGGGCCTCTCTGGATGATTGAAGAGATTGTGTGGGTTCGTACCATCTCCCATTGGTACAAATAAAGTTTATTATTTATTATTATTTATTATTAGTGCAAACTCAAAATATGAAGACCTGGTGGTTTCAACAAACCTTTGAGAGCGACTAGTTCCAGCTCTGCCCCAGAGACTGTTGAAATTGGCCATCTCTTTTTCTACCAATTCCACGGGCCCCTTTCATAGAAACCTAGAGTTGGGAGAGACCTCCTGGGCCATCCTCCAGTCCAACCCCATTCTGCCAAGAAGCAGGAAAATTGCATTCAAATCACCCCCGACAGATGGCCATTCTTCTATGAGGCCCTGGAAATGTACAGCCATAGACTCTACCTATTTTCCAGGATCTAAAATCGCACTAGCCCGGCCTTTTAATTGCTCTGAACAGGCAGGATTGTTTTAAATATGTATATGTGCTGTTGTGGTTTTTAATGCTTATATTGTCTTGTTAATTTTATATTTATGTTGTTTAATTTGTATGTATTGATGATGTGACTTGGAAACCGCCCTGAGTCCCCTCGGGGAGATAAAGCAGTATATTAGTAAAGTTTTGTTGTTTGTTGTTGTTGGGAATTACGTACCGTGCTAGAACAGGCTAACAGCAGTAGCAGGGACTGGTCTGTGGCTGCTCCTTTCCAGGGCCTATTGGAGGGATGACCGGGGTAATAGGTCAGAGTGCAAGGCCATACTCAACACTGTTTGGGGCCAGACTAGAACTGGTCATTCTCAAAGGCTTGTTGAAACCACCAGGACTTCAAGCTCTTACGAAAGGAGGGGTCTTATTTCCCAGAGGTGGGGGGCCACCACTGAGAAGGCCCTTTCTCTCGTCCCCACCAACTGTGCTTGTGACAGTGGTGGGAGCGAAAGGAGCCTTTTGAGCCTCCAAGTGTTTTGGACTCCAGTTCCCACCGTTCCTAACAGCTGGCATTTCTGGGAGTTGGAGTCCAAACCTCCTGGAGGCCCAAAGGTTGGGAACCAATGTTCTGAGGCCCGAGGCAGTGATTCCCAACCTGTGGGTGCCCGGGAGTTTTGGCCTTCAGGCGTCCTGACAGCTGGTCAACTGGCTGGGATTTCTGGGAGATGGAGGTCAACATTCCTGGGGAGGGACCCACAGGGTGAGAACCACTGGCCTAAGGAATGGCGTGAATTTGCTGGATCGGTCCATTTCTCTTGAAGAGGGAAGAAGTAGTCTTAATTGTATTGATTTAATGTTTTAATGATATATAATTATCCATTTTGTTATGTATTTTTATCATGTGTACATACAGGCATTGAATTGTTGCCGGCTGGAAGCCGCCCTGAGCCCGTCCCCCCCCTCCTGGAGTTTGAGAACGGCGGGGTAAAAATATTAGAAATAAACAATAAACAAATAATAAAGAAAGAAGAGGGCGAGCCCAGAATGAGCAGAGCTAATTCTGAATAGTTATTTATTTATTATTGACATTTATATGTTGCCCTTCTCAGCCTTTATCCCAATTTGGGGATTCAAGTTGAAAAGGCACAGAAGGAACACCCTCAAAATAGTAATAATAATAATAATAACAACAACAACAACAACAACAACAACACTTTATTTGTACCCCGCTACCATCTAATAATAATAACAACAACAACAACACTTTATTTGTACCCCTCTACCATCTAATAATAATAATAATAATAACAACAACAACAACACTTTATTTGTACCCCGCTACCATCTAATAATAATAATAACAACAACAACACTTTATTTGTACCCCGCTACCATCTAATAATAACAACAACAACAACAGCAACACTTTATTTGTACCCCGCTACCATCTAATAATAATAATAATAACAACAACAACAGCAACACTTTATTTGTACCCCTCTACCATCTAATAATAACAACAACAACAACAACACTTTATTTGTACCCCGCTACCATCTAATAATAATAATAATAACAACAACAACAGCAACACTTTATTTGTACCCCTCTACCATCTAATAATAACAACAACAACAACAACACTTTATTTGTACCCCGCTACCATCTAATAATAACAACAACAACAACAACACTTTATTTGTACCCCTCTACCATCTAATAATAACAACAACAACAACAACACTTTATTTGTACCCCGCTACCATCTAATAATAACAACAACAACAGCAACACTTTATTTGTACCCCGCTACCATCTAATAATAATAACAACAACAACAGCAACACTTTATTTGTACCCCTCTACCATCTAATAATAACAACAACAACAACAACACTTTATTTGTACCCCGCTACCATCTAATAATAATAACAACAACAACAGCAACACTTTATTTGTACCCCTCTACCATCTAATAATAATAATAACAACAACAACACTTTATTTGTACCCCGCTACCATCTAATAATAATAACAACAACAACAACACTTTATTTGTACCCCGCTACCATCTAATAATAACAACAACAACAACAACACTTTATTTGTACCCCTCTACCATCTAATAATAATAATAATAATAACAACAACAACAACACTTTATTTCTACCCCGCTACCATCTAATAATAACAACAACAACAACAACACTTTATTTGTACCCCTCTACCATCTAATAATAATAATAATAACAACAATAACAACAACAACAACACTTTATTTGTACCCCTCTACCATCTAATAATAATAATAATAATAACAACAACAACAACACTTTATTTCTACCCCGCTACCATCTAATAATAACAACAACAACAACAACACTTTATTTGTACCCCTCTACCATCTAATAATAATAATAATAACAACAATAACAACAACAACAACACTTTATTTGTACCCCTCTACCATCTAATAATAATAATAACAACAACAACAATAACAACAACAACAACAACACTTTATTTGTACCCCGCTACCATCTCCCTAAGGGACTCAGGCCTTCCTTCTCCTCCTGACCTTCCGGTGTCGATATTCCTCCCCATTTTCTGCCTCCAGAAACCCACCGAGGAAGGAGGGAGGGAGGCCTTGAAGGGGTCCCAAAGGGGGCTTTTGTGGGGAGAGGTCTCCTCCTGGGGGCGGGGCCAGGGGAAGGAGGGAGGGGCCTGGCTTCCTCAGACCAAGGATGGAGGGAAGGGGGAGAGGAAGCCCACCCAAAGGAAGAAGGGCTGCCAACCTGGTCTTGGCCTTGAAACAAAAGAGAGGCAAAAGAGACCCCCAAGGACTATCCAGTTCACCTCCTGCAAGGCACCATCCAAGCCCTCCCTACCGAGGGCCATTCTGTAGATTTCAGAAGGAAGGAAGGAGATGCCACCAAACTCCCAGGCAGCAGGATGTTGTTCTTCCCCTGGGAAGGAACTCTTCTTCCTTCTGAAATGGCTTCAAACTACAAGAGAGGAGATTCCACCTGAACACGAGGAAGAACTTCCTGACTGTGAGAGCCGTTCAGCAGTGGAACTCTCTGCCCCTTGTGGAGTGTGGTGGAGACTCCTTCTTTGGAAGCTTTGAAACAGAGGCTGGATGGCCATCTGTCAGGGGTGCTTTGAATGCAATATTCCTGCTTCTTGGCAGAATGGGGTTGGACTGGATGATGGCCCAGGAGGTCTCTTCCAACTCTTGGATTCTAGGATTCTATAACTTCCTGACTGTGAGAGCCGTTCAGCAGTGGAACTCTCTGCCCCGGAGTGTGGTGGAGGCTCCTTCTTTGGAAGCTTTGAAACAGAGGCTGGATGGCCATCTGTCAGGGGTGCTTTGAATGCAATATTCCTGCTTCTTGGCAGAATGGGGTTGGACTGGATGATGGCCCAGGAGGTCTCTTCCAACTCTTGGATTCTAGGATTCTATAACTTCCTGTGAAAGCCGTTCAGCAGTGGAGAGATGGGGGGGGGGGGACTTTGAAAGGAAAGGTGCATGTCTCTTTGGAGTCTTAGCCCAGTTAGAAGTCTTTGGACACCCATTCTGGCTTCTTTGCATTTAGTTTATTTTTAAAAATATAATAATAATAATAATAATAATAATAATAATAACAACTTTATTTGTTTTATTTCTTCTCTTTGTTGGCACGGTTTGCAATTGCGCCTTGAGTATTTCACTCTTGAGAAACTCCCATCCATCCGTAGCTCCCTTGTCTTTTGGTATCTGTGTCCACGGAATGCCGCTCAGCGTTTCCTTCATTTTTTGGAAATCAGCTCTCCTAAAGTCCAAAATGCGGGTTTGACTTGTCTTCGTTTCGGCCTTCTTTTGTACCTCAAATTGCAGGAGCACATGGTCACTTGCCCCTAAGGATCCGACCACTTCAACCGCATCGATCAGGTCCTCCGCATTTGTTAGGATGAGATCAAGAGTAGTCAATCCCCTTGTTGCCTCTTCTACCTTCTGGACCATGAAATTGTCTGCAAGGCAAGCGAGGAATTTGTTGGACTTTGTACTCTTGGCCGAGTTTGTTCCCCATATTTACATGACCATTCATGTTGTTGTTGTTCATTCGTTCAGTCGTCTCCGACTCTTCGTGACCTCATGGACCAGCCCATGCCAGAGCTCCCTGTCGGCCGTTACCACCCCCAGCTCCCTCAAGGTCAGTCCAGTCACTTAAAGGATGCCATCCATCCACCTTGTCCTTGGTCGGCCCCTCTTCCTTTTTCCTTCCACTTTCCCCAGCATCATTCCCTTCTCTAGGCTTTGCTGTCTCCTCAGGATGTGGCATTCAAAGGACTTCAGCTTTCCCTCTCGTCTCCTTCCCTCCAGTGAGCTTTAGTCGGGCTTTCTTTCCTGGAGGATGGACTGGTTGGATCTTCTCACGGTCCAAGGCACTCTCAGCACTTTCCTCCAACACCACAGCTCAAAAGCATCTCTCTTCCTTCGCTCAGCCTTCCCGAAGGTCAAGCTTTCACATCCGGAGGTGACTATGGGGGATATACCATGGCTTGGACTAGGCAATGGATCTTTGTTGCCAGTCTGATGTCTCTACTCTTCACTATTTTGTCGAGATTGGACATTGCTCTCCTCCCAAGAAGGAAGCGTCTTCTGATTTCCTGGCCACAGTCTGCATCTGCAGTCATCTTTGCACCTAGAAATACAAAGTCTGTCACGGCCTCCACGGTTTCTCCCTCTATTTTCCAGTTGTCAATCATTCATAACAGTTATGACCATTCATAACAGTAACAAAATGACAGTTATGAGGAGCAACACAGACAAATTTTATGGTTGGGAGTCACCACGACACGAGGAACTGTATCTTTTGTGTACTTGGAAGTGAGGAAACCTGTTGTTTATCCCTAATTCTCCCCTTCCCTTTAGTTTCCACAGCCTTCTCTATTTGCTTCGGTACTCCCCATATGTCAGGATCGTGGAACCAGCCTGAGAAAGGGATGCTCCATCTCCCTACCGTTTAGATGAGGAGATGGACGGGGAATGCGGGGAGAGAAGGCTCTCTGGTATTTTGGAGCATCGAAACTGTAGTAGTGGAACTCTGAGAACAGCATTTGGCCAGGGTGTGTGTGTGTGTGTGTGTGTGTGTCGGTGGGTGGGATTCGTGTCTTGATACATACGGGGCGCGAGAGGAGAAATCTTTAGAACCATCTTTTTAGGATTCTGAGAAAGAAGGAAAGAAAGACTTGTTTCCAATGATTCATTGTTATGAGCTTGTCCCAAGATCTCTCCGGTCTGACCTAGAGGTTCTCCTTTCCGCCTTAAATGCTGGGTTTATCACTGCTTCCAGAAGTCTCGGCCATAGAGGTGTTTTTCTCCAGCCTTGTATCTCTTCCAGATTGCAAGAAGGCTGGCGCTTAGCATGCATCTATTAAAATCTTTACTGATATTTCCTTAAGTTCTATCCTTTTAAGCAAAGTAAAGCACAATGTTCTGTTCTGATCCAGCCAAAGCCCACAGCTTCAGAATAACACCCAAGACCTGAATTATTTTTATTTATTTATTAGCTGCATTTGTTAACCGCCATTCTCAGCCCTAGGGCGACTCATGGCGGTGTACAACACATAAAAAGGCAATTTACAAAAAGGCAATTACAAAACAACATATTAGCAATATAACAATTATAAAGTTACACTAAATAATCCGCTTCGTCTCATAGTAGAATCATAACCAATCTCATATTCCTTGTTCCATTCCAGTCATCTTTACCACATTATTATAGCACTTAATTAAATGCCTTCTCAAATAGCCATGTCTTTAGGCTCTTACGGAAAGACATAAGGGAGGGCGCCTGTCTGATGTCAACCGGGAGGGTGTTCCACAGCCGGGGGGCCACCACCGAGAAGGCCCTCTCTCTCGTCCCCGCCAGCCGTGCCTGTGATGCAGGCGGGATCAAGAGAAGGGCCTCCCCAGACGATCTCAAGGTCCTCGTGGGCTCATAGGCCAAGATGCGGTCCGAAAGGTATTTTGGGCCGGAACCGTTTAGGGCTTTGTAGGCCAAAACCAGCACCTTAAATTGGGCCCGGTAGCAGATCGGCAGCCAGTGGAGCTGGGACAACAAGGGCGTTGTGTGCTCCCTGCATCCCGCTCCAGTTAGTAACATGGCTGCCGGTGGTGGCCCCCCGGCTGAAAGCACGAAGCCCCCTCGGTCTTGACCATCTAGTCAGCTCCTGTTTGAAATGTTGGTTTCCCCCTGTTGTATTTGGATTGGACCACATCCCTCCTCCATTGTTCAGAGACGTTCGCTCCATATATTATTTGCGGGTTTTGAAATTGCTTACTTACTTAGGCGATCTCTCGTTGTCTGAGTAAGATTGTCCTCCAAGTGCAGTGTCCTGGCGGTGGGTCTGTGGAGTCCTGTGGACTTTGGCTGCTGAATCCGTCCACAGAGATGCCCTGGGAAAACTCCCATCTTCTTCAGACCTGTTTCCTCTTTTCTTCACAAGCACTCTGGTTCATCACGCAATCAACCAGAGGGTCGTCATTAACAGCTTCTTGTTCACAGCTCTTTGATGACATGGTCATTCCTAAGGCTTCCATTGACGTTTGAGAGTGACCCATGAGAGCTGGCGCCTTACTGAATGGCAACTCCCGGAAATTCCATAGTATTGAGCTATAGAAGCTCAGGCGGAGTTGGTTTGCATGTGTTCTACGCTGTAGACGTGTCCCAGGTCAGGGAAGCAGGGAACAACCTTTTGGACCTTGTGGAGGCCACTTGGGGGGATCCTCCAAAAATAATCCAGGCAAACTTTTTTTCTCCGTAGCCTCTGTTTTTCTCATGATTTCCTTTTGGTTGGCTAAATATTTTGTGTCTCTTAATATTTTATCATATGTTGGTAATTCATGGAAACCAATAATAATAATAATAACAATAACAATAACGACAACTTTATTTTTATACCCCGCCAACCATCTCCCCTCGGGGACTCGGGGTGGCTCACAAGGGACACACCCAAGATTACAATTAAAACACACATGTAAAATATTTTAACCAATTAAAACATCAGATAAAACAAAATTATTCAGAGGGAATGATGCCACGTCTGTGGTCTTTCTGATGTCTGCCTTATGTTTCTTTCGCCAGTGTTAGGGTCAAGCCAACGAAATCACTGTGGTTCTTTAGTATTGGATGAAGGTCCCTTTTTTCCTTCCATCCATCATTCATTATTTTCATCCCCCCCCCCCCTCACCCCATCTTTTCTTCTTTCCTTCTGAATCCATCCCTTATTGTTTATAAATCTGTCATCCCCTTTGCTTGTTTCTGTGCCTGTCCTTGAGACCCTTCATACCTCCAGTTCTTGGTATTTCCATTTTCAACATGAGCATGAAAGGAAAAGAGGATAATCTTGGAAATAAAGGAGGTTTGCAGCTTGTTTAATTTTCAGTTTCTTTCTTCAACAGGGAAATGAAGACCCCATGAAGTCACCTCCGGCATGATAAGAAAACATCAGCATCTAGTGGATATTTTGGAGTTTGGAAACCAACGTGCAATAACGAAAGAAATCCCATAGGAAAAAGAAACCCTCTCTAGGTGCTGATTTTGTGGAACTCACTTTGGATCAGAAAGAAAAAGGGAAGACTGAAGTGTCCATATTGCAATAAATCGTATACATACCTGTCACCATGGAGAAGAAACCCTATATATGTCTTGAGTGTGGCAAGAGCTTCACTGTGAGTGGAGGTCTACGCAGACATCAGAGGACTCACACTGGGGAGAAACCCTATAAATGCCAGGAATGTGGACAGAGCTTTACTGAGAGTGGAAATCTACGTTCACACCAAAGGACTCACACTGGAGAGAAACCCTACCAATGCCCAGAGTGCGGAATGTGCTTCACTCACAGTTCAAGTCTGCATAACCATCAAAGGATTCACAGTGGGGAGAAACCCTATCAATGCCTGGAGTGTGGAATGAGCTTCACTCAGAAAGGAACTCTACATTCACATCAAAGGACTCACACTGAGGAGAAACCCTATAAATGCCTGGAATGCGGACAGAGCTTCACTCAGAGTAGAGGTCTACTAAGACATCAGAGGACTCACACTGAGGAGCAAAACTACAAATGCCTGGAATGTGGACAGAGCTTCACTGAGAGTGGAACTCTACGTTCACATCAAAGGACTCACACTGGGGAGAAACCCTTCGAATGCCCAGAGTGCGGGATGAGCTTCACTCATTGTTCCAGACTGTATAATCATCAAAGGAGTCACACTGGAGAAAAACCCTTTAAATGTCCAGAGTGCGGGATGAGCTTTGCTCATACTTCAAGTCTGTATAATCATCAAAAGATTCACACTGGAGAGAAGCCCTATACATGCCTGGAGTGTGGACAGAGCTTCGCTAAGAGTTCAAATCTACTTTCGCATCAAAGGACTCACACTGGGGAGAAACCCTTTAAATGCCTAGAATGTGGACAGAGCTTCACTGAAAGTGGAACTCTACGTTCACATGAAAGGACTCACACTGGGGAGAAACCCTATAAATGCCAAGAGTGTGGACAGAGCTTCGCTCAGATTGGAAATCTACATAGACATCAAAGGACTCACACTGGGGAGAAACCCTATAAATGCCTGGAGTGTGGACAGAGCTTTGCTCGGATTGGAAGTCTACGTTCACATCAAAGGACTCACACTGGAGCAAAACCCTATTCATGCCCTTAGTGTGGACAGAGTTCCACTTAGAAACACAATCTGCACACATATCAAAGGTCGCAAACTGGGAGAAATCTTATAAATACCTGGAGTGTAGACAAAGCTTCACTTAAAGTGGAAGTCTATATTCACACCACAGGACTCACACTGGGGGGAAACCCTCTACATGCATGGAAGGAATATGTTTCTTAAAAATTCTGGATGGTAATCTAGAAAGAAAAATTGAAAGATTGCTAAAATACCTGTTTCGACAGGCCTTTGATTTTTGATATTGCTGTTTTTAAATTGTGTTAGATTTTAGCCATTCTTGTAAGCTGCTCCGAGCCCCAGGGGAGTGGCGGCATATAAGTTCGAATAATAAATAAATAAATAAATAAATAAATAGGGTTACGGTTAAATAAAAATAAATAAATATGATAATCTGGCTGCCGAGCATTGGACCAATTGAAGTTTTCGAACTGTCTTCAAGGGAAGCCCCATGTAGAGTGCATTGCAGTAATCTAGTCTAGAGGTAACTAAGGTGTGGACCACCGTGGTCAGGTCAGACTTCACAAGATATGTTCACAGCTGGCACACAAGTTTAAATTGTGCGAAGACCCTCCCAGCCACCGCCAACACCTGTACGTCAAGTGTCAGCGCTGAATCCAGGAGGACCCCCAAGCTGTGGACCTGGGCCTTCAGGAGGAGTGCAACCCCGTCAAGCACAGGTTGCCACCCAATGTGCGACTGACCTGGAGGACCTCTGTCTTGTCAGGATTAATCTTCAGCTTGTTCATCCTCATCCAGATCGTCACAGCAGCCAGGCACTGGTCCAGCATCTGAGGGGCTTCCTTGGATTCTGGTGGAAAAGAGTAGTGGACTTGGGTGTCATCTGCATAGAGATGGCACCATACTCCAGAACTCCAGATGACCTCTCCCAGCGGTTTCATGTAGATCAGTGGTTCTCAACCTGGGGTCCCCAGATGTTTTTGGCCTACAACTCCCAGAAATCCTAGGCAGTTTACCAGATGTTAGGATTTCTGGGAGTTGGAGGCCAAAAACATCTGGGGACTCCGGGTTGAGAACCACTGATGTAGATGTTGAAGAGCAAGGAGGACAAGATAGATCACTTTCAAAAAACATTGGAACTTTAAATAAACTCTTTCCTGACAACATGCATCGTCATGAGGGCGGCACTCATGAGGACTCTGGCCTCATGAGTGGCGCCCTGGCCTTTGGGAGGAAGGAAACTCCACATTCCAGATGGACGAAGGGAGGAAACGGAGATCAGAAGTTCTCTAAAATTGTGGTGTGTGTCCATGCTCAGTGTCCCTGGACTGTGATGCGGCTCATGACATAGAGCCTGGTCAGAACATATCCAGCCAGAAGGAAAGGGAGGGAAGGAAAGGGCAGAGGGAAGGTGGTCTGCTTGGGCAGGAAAACCGGATTCTGGGAGAGTACAAAGACCTCTGGGGAGGGGGAGAGGGAGGTGGGCCTGGTCTCCAGCGAGGTCTCCCAGTTGGACATGAGGTGGAGAAGAGCGGGCCCGGCTGCAGATGTCTGTCAAAGAGGCTTCCATTTTGGGTAAAAAGCCCCAGCAGTTCAGGCTCCAGGAGAGAGGGAGGGGGTCTCCTGGGGTGGGACCCCTCTTCCTCCCTGGGGGTCCTCAATGCCCAAGGAATGGCAGGAATTTGTTGGATCGGTCCATCCCTCAAAGGAGAAAGGGAGGAACCTTGAAAGGAGGGAGGAACCTTGAGAGCCGTTCAGCAGTGGAACTCTCTGCCCCAGGGGGAGTGTGGTGGAGGCTTCTTCTTTGGAAGCTTTTAAGCAGAGGCTGGATGGCCATCTGTCAGGGGTGATTTGAATGCAATATTCCTGCTTCTTGGCAGAATGGGGTTGGACTGGATGATGGCCCAGGAGGTCTCTTCCAACTCTTCTAGGATTCTATGATTCTAGGGGGAAAGGGGGGAGGGTGGGCTGGGTTATTTGGTGGAAGGGAAGAGAACTGGGCTGGGGGGCTTAGAGAGAGGGGGGGGGGCGGGAAACTGGGTCAGGTTTCCACCCAGAAAAAGGGGCAAGAGGCAGGTGTTACAAGGCCTGCAAAGGGCCTCTTCTCCTCTCCCAGCATTCATTGCTCTCCATGTGAGAGGGAGGGAAGGAGAGGGATCAGACAGTGTAAATCTCCAAGGTTGGACAGTGGAGCCAGAAACAACATCTTTAGATAAGTGGTCGAGTGATGAGCTAATTGAAACAGAAAGTTCTCAAGGGAATACACCTGCTTTACAGAGGTTAGCCAAGGCCTTTGTTTACAGTCAGACCTGAGAACCAGCTCCGTATGTCCAAGAGGTTACGTGGGAAAGAGATAGGGAAAATGCGTGGGAAACGGAATGATTTCATGAGTGCTATTTAAAAGCCTGTTGTTTACCTGGCGTTAGCCTATAAAGCCCTAACCGGTACTGGCCCGGCTTACCAGTCCGAACACATCTCCTCCTGTGAACCGACTAGGACACTAAGATCATCTGGGGAGGCCCTGCTCTCTGTCCCGCTTGCATCACAGGCGCGCTTGGCGGGAACGAGAGACAGGGCCTTCTCAGTGGTGGCCCCTCGGCTGAGGAACACCCTTCCTACAGATATCAGATCAGCCCCCTCCCTGCTGGCGTTCCGGAGGAAAATGAAGACCTGGCTGTTCAAACAAGCATTTGATTAAGCAGTGTAATTGAACATAGGAATGCGGACTAATGGAGGATGAGACTGGATTCTGATTTTACTGATGAGGCGCTAATGATTGTTATACAGATGTTTAATGATTTATGTTACAATTGCTTTTAATTGCCCTGTACTTGTCTCATGATGTTTTGTATCGATGCTGTTCACCGCTTTGAGTCGCCTGAGGGCTGAGAAAAGCGGTATAGAAAACAAACAAACAAATAAATAAATAAGGTAAAATACCTTCGAATCAGTTAAGGCGATGTTGGCTTTTGAGGGAGAAGCTAGGCCTGAGATCTTTGGTTCCTGTGTCAAGTCCCGGGTTTGGATTCAATTATCCTGGAGGTTCTATAATTCCTGCTCAAGCTTTCTTAGAACACCTTTTGTGTCTGGATTTATGATGTACTTGTGCTTTTTGGCTATTCATGTACTGTGTTACCTTGGGATTTGCATGAGACATTTAGATTCCCGGGTGGGTGTTTTCTAGTCCTAAGCCTTTTTTGGACCAAACCTCTTGATTCCTGCTTTTTTCATATATATTTTTCTGTATTTTTGCAGTAAACTCTTTGATGACACTCGGGACTCTTGTGTGGTGCTGTGGTCCTCGGTGGCCCCAGGCCTGGGGTGCGACACCTCTGGGTATTTGGCATGACGTTTCCTTCTCAGAGTTTGGCCTGAACATTTTTGGAAGTCATTTGCTCCCCGTCACCCTCCCTCCTCTGGTCCCTGGACTTCCGCCCGGCCCAAACAAGAGAGGCAGGGCTCGGGGTGAGGAAAGAGAGAGATTCAGAGGGGAGATGGAGGGAAGGAGGAGGCTGGAAGAAGGGGGCTTCTTTCCCTTCCTTCCCATCTCCTGGGACTCCACCTCCCAGAATCCCCAGTCCTTGGGCCAAGGCAGCCGAGGCTTCTGGGAGGTGAACAATAAAGGTCATGGCATGGCAGGGAGAAGGTTTGAGGAAAAGAGACAAAGAGAGATCCTGAGGTATGAAAAGCACGGCTTTATTCTCGGTTGGCACCAACCAGATATGGGCCCTCCTGGTAAGCCAGGAAAGAAGGGTACAGAACAAAGAAAAGGCTTGGTATAGATACCCTTTAAAATAATATGCATGCATCATAAAGGCGTCACAATGTGTGTCACAAAATTCTACTTTCACATTGACTTCAATAGCATATTTTCATTTCAACACCTGTCAATCTCCATTTAGCACACCTGTCTGAAGAGTTGCTATTAATGAGGACCATCGCCAGAATGTCTCCTGGACCCTGATAGCAAGAGTCTCCATCCATCCTGAGATAAGGTCTTCCTGAAACCTCTTGATGGCCACCTCATTCGTCTTACGATAAGGTGCCTGGTACCAAAATGGATCCTCTTGAAATATGCCAGCGGCCTCTAGACATTCCTTTCCTAGGTGCTGGCCTCTCTTAATTTTGCAGCTTTTAAGAAGTCACGTGAAGTGAAGGCCATGCATACATACATTTCTCTTATATATTTTCTAACTCCTATTTCTAATATGGTTACATCAAATATATATTTTCCAATATGTGCATTATGTATTTTATTTGTTTATTTATTTCGAGGTTTTATATCCCGACCCTCTCACCTTCAAAGAGGGATTTGGACCGGTTCACAACATGTGTTAACATACAAAAAATATACAATAACAACACAATGCCACTTCATTACACGATTAAAACATCAGCACCATACACATTAAAACCTTATCATCCCAGTTAAAAGAGCCAAATCGTCCAACACCATCACAATCCCATTCATCCTCCTCCTTTCATGTGGGCAAAGAATTAAATCAGTTGTCAAATGCCGCGTTCCACAACCAGGTCTTTGTTAGTTTCCTGAACGTCATGAGGGAGGGGGCAGTTCTGATCTCTAATGGCAGGGAGTTCCAAAGTCGAGGGGCCACCATCGAGAAGGCCCTGTCCCTCGTCCCCACCAGCCGTGCCTGTGAAGGCGGAGGGACCGAGAGCAGGGCCCCTCCAGACGATCTTAGTGGTCTTGATGGTTTGTAGGGGAGAATACGTTCGGAGAGGTAAACAGGGCCGGAGTCGTTTAATCATGCCTTCATCAGTCAGATGGGTCACCCTTTGCCCAAGAATCCAAAATTCTCCAGAATCACTTTGGTGGTTGAGCCTGTTCTCTGCTCTCGGAGGTGGGTTCACTTCATTTACAACACAATGCTGTGTGCGTGTGGCATTTCACCTCCTCAGGATGTGTAGGCAGACATTTCCAGAATTATTATGTAAACATTCCTGAATCCTTCCCATAGAAAGAGTCTCTCAGAAGGAAGACCCAGAATCAACTTTAACTAGAGTTGCCAATTCCTTTTAAAATTATGGCAGCATCACAGAACGTAGAATGGATGAGGTTTGATCACACTTGCAACTACCTTGGCTCAATAATAATAATAATAATAATAATAATAATAATAATAATAGTTGTTGTCGTCGATTTGTGAGTTTGTGATACAAGCATATAGATATCGTTTGCTGTGGCATACTGTACTTTTGTGTCAATAATAATAATAATAACAATAATACCTTATTTATTACCCCACCCCCATCTCCCCAAGGGGACTCGGGGCGGTCTCATGAGGCCAAGCCCAACAACACATCAGTAAAACAACAAAGCAATAAGCAAATACAACAGTACAATTAATATAACTCACATATAGACAATAACACACAAAACTTTAAAAACCTAAGGCATAAAACAATGCTATGTGTTGGGTTGTTGCAGGTTTTTCCAGGCTATATGGCCATGTTCTAGAGGCATTTTCTCCTGACGTTTCGCCTGCATCTATGGTGATCTATCTCCTTTGGGGGAGATCAAGTGGGGTATAAATATAATCTATATATATATAAATGCTCTGTGCGTCATGAGTACCTTAAAAACAAATGAACCAATGAACGAAATCACGTCAAATTTGGCAACAAAACGTCTCACTACACAAGGAGTGACTATCACTCAAAAAATTATGATTTTGTCATTTGGGAGTTGTAGTTGCTGGGATTTATAGTTCACCTATAATCCTAGCGCATTCTGAACTCCACCAATGATGGAATTGAACCAAACTTGGCACACAGGACTCCCATGTCCCAACAGAAAACACTAGCAGCATTTGGTGGGCATTGACCTTGAGTTTTGGAGTTGTAGTTCACCTATATCTAGAGAGCACTGTGGACTCAAACAATGATGGATCTGGACCAAACTTGGCATGAATACTCCATATGCCCAAATATAAACACAGATGGAGTTTGAGGGAAATAGACCTTGACATTTGGGAGTTGTAGTTCATAGAATCATAGAATCCTATAGTTGGAAGAGACCTCCTGGGCTATCATCCAGTCCAACCCCATTCTGCCAAGAAGCAGGAATATTGCATTTAAATCACCCCCGACAGATGGCCATCCAGCCTCTGTTTCAAAGCTTCCAAAGAAGGAGCCTCCCTCCACCACACTCCCTCCGGGGCAGAGAGTTCCACTGCTGAATGGCTCTCACAGTCAGGAAGTTCTTCCTAATGTTCAGGTGGAATCTCCTCTCTTGTAGTTTGAAGCCATTGTTCCCTTGCGTCCTAGTCTCCAGGGAAGCAGAAAGGAAGCTTGCTCCCTCCTCCTCCCTGTGGCTTCCTCTCACATATTCATACATGGCCCTCATCATATCTCCTCTCAGCCTTCTCTTCTTCAGGCTAAACATGCCCAGTTCCCTAAGTCGCTCCTCATAGGGCTTGTTCTCCAGACCCTTGATCATTTGAGTCGCCCTCCTTTGGACACATTCCAGCTTAGAGTCAATACCTCTCTTGAATTGTGGTGCCCAGAATTGGACACAATATTCCAGGTAAAGTGGTCTAATTTATTTATTATTTATTTATTACGGTTGCTTATACCCCGTCCTTCTCACCCCGAGGGGGACTCAGGGCGGCTTACACAACAAGGCACAATTCGATGCCCGCATTACATGACAACAAAAACATAACATCAATAACAATAGCAATTATAGCAATGATAACAATTAACATAAGCAATCATTATTATCGGCAAAACATCCAAAAAATCCATAAAAGCGATTAAAACAATTAAAACAATAAAAGCAATACAAATCTCATTGCTGGTCAGTGTTTAACAGACTCATAGTTTAGGTTCTACTTTCCGCACATTGTCAGTCCTATCCATCTGGATTCTAACCAGTTATTAGGATTTATAGTTCATCTACAATCAAGGAACATTCTGAGCCCCACCAACGACAGAATTGGGGCAAACTTCCCACACAGAACCCTCATGACCAACAGAAAATACTGTTTTTTGGTGGTCTTTGGTGAGCCTTCTGACACCCCCTCGCAACTCCCCCCCCCCCCAGGGGTCCCAAACCCCAGGTTGAGAAATGCTGCCTCAAGGCCATCCAGTCCAACTCCCTTCACCAGGGCAAGAAAACATAAAGCCCTCCTGACAAAGAGCCATCCAGCCATAGATATAGATATATGATTCTTCTCCTTCCACTCATACTATCAGTAGTAACGGTACCAGGAGACTCTACTACTACAATAGATCTGTAATAATAAACTTGGACCTTTCCGGTCAAGCCAACGTAATAGCTAGAGGTTGGTCAACTGATAACACAGAATAAATATTAATTTGTGTGCAAAGTTCCTTTCTCTTTCACATCAGACACTGTGCTGTGTAAGTAAACCTGGTATATGCGCTTGTGTAAATAAAGCCAATCAGCTGCTCTGCCGAGCTGAACTGAGGGGTTGCTACTTGGTTTATTGGGGAAATCATGTGAGAAAGGCAGAGAGGGATTGTGTAGCGCTGACCGGGAGGAAGGAGTTTGGGGGATGTCTCCTTTCTGCATCACTGACAGGATAACTATCAGCTTCAGAGCTATGCGGCCAACATTAAAGACAAAATATATTAGGCAAGAAACCCCAAATCGGTCTAAAATCACGTCTTATCTGCCATTCCAGTCTCAGCATTTTTAACCTTCCTAAATTTGCTACCTTGTTTTGTTTTTTAAAGTTAAAAGCAACAATATTCCAAAAATGCTAAAACTATGCAGCTAACTAGCTACTAGGCTTGGTTGATCCAAAAAAATGGTTCAGAACTCGTTTTGGGTGTAGGTTGGTGGTTTGATTAGGAATTGAATTCCATTTTTTCCCCCCCAAAAATCGGAACTTTACGAAATTTCCAAATCGCTTCATTAATGGCGGATGCGATTGCACAATCCGCAAAAAACAGCACAGGCAGGAAAGTATGGGATTTCTAGTGTCTTCTTCGGCAACTCACAGAAAACAAAGAAAAAACAAACAGCCCTGCCCTTTTCGCCTTGGAAGCTGATTTCACTCCTTTGGGAAGGAGAGTTTGTGTTCAAAGAATTGATGGGAGATCTAGTTCTTTTGAGGCAATGTGCAACACAAACTAAAAAACACGGAGGCCAGAGAGACCAGCTACAATGTTGGCTTTTAAAAATGTCGGGAGTGCTTTGGTTCCTCCGTGTTGCTCCTTCCACCCATGCCACTCACCCACACACTACCCTTGCAGTGCCCACCTGACCCAAACGCCAACAGCAACAACACACCTGCGGCAAGGCAGCCTGCCCACTGCTCAGCCAGCCAGGCACGGCTAGCAACAGCCCTTCTTCCTTTCTGCTTGCTTGCTTGCCCGCTGTGCTCTTCTTCCAGCCTTCCTTCAACACAACTTCCTTTCCCTTAGTCCTTCTCCTTCCCCTTCTCCCTTCCTGGCTCCGAATGAGCCTCTGAGCCATGTGCTTCCCTTTATATAATAGCAATGTCGTCCAGTGCCGAAACCTCTCCCCTCCCCAAAACCTCTTCCCTGATTGGCTGGGAGGGGAAGCAAGGAGCCTCCCAGCAGGTTAGAGGGCTGAAAATACGCGGAATCATTTCCGACTCACTTCCTGAGTCGTAACAAAAATGGCAGAAAAAGCTTCGGAAGGTCAAAGGGACTTCTGGGTTTTTAAAATGCTTCGAAATCGCTTCAGAAAGGTAACTAACTACATTATTATTCTATTCTGCTTTGGTTAGACCACACCTGGAATATTGTGTCCAATTCTGGGCACCACAATTCAAGGGAGATATTGACAAGCTGGAATGTGTCCAGAGGAGGGTGACTCAAATGATCAAGGGTCTGGAGAACAAGCCCTATGAGGAGCGGCTTAAGGAGCTGGGCATGTTTAGCCTGAAGAAGAGAAGGCTGAGAGGAGGCATGATGAGAGCCATGTATAAGTATGTGAGAGGAAGTCACAGGGAGGAGGGAGCAAGCTTGTTTTCTGCTTCCTTGGAGACTAGGACGCAATGAAGCCATGGCTTCAAACTACAAGAGAGGAGATTCCATCTGAACATGAGGAAGAACTTCCTGACTGTGAGAGCCGTTCAGCAGTGGAACTCTCTGCCCCTTGAGGAGTGTGGTGGAGGCTCCTTCTTTGGAAGCTTTGAAACAGAGGCTGGATGGCCATCTGTCAGGGGTGATTTGAATGCAATATTCCTGCTTCTTGGCAGAATGGGGTTGGACTGGATGGCCCAGGAGGTCTCTTCCAACTCTTTGATTCTATGATTCTATTAACAAGTAATCCGACGCGGCTCTATCCATGCCTACTAGCTACTATAACAAAGTGCAAAACTAAATTAGAAACAAACACACCAACAAAACACTCTTACATAGACACAAGCACACACAAACCAACAAACAAAAAACAGACAGACATGGGTCTAATTCTACAAACCTATTTTTCTACATTATTCTACTCTATTTAGACAATCCTATATAATAAGCACACGTCTGCCTTCAGTACCACTCTGCATAATTCATAAATCTTACACTTGACAAACGCCCCGATTGTTGTCATGAAAGAGTGATTTTAAAGTTCCAATGTTTCTTGAAAGAGACCAAATGTTTCTCCTTAATTCAGCAGCATCAGTGTCTTAATATTTGCTACTTTGGAGATCTCCATAAGTCAGTCGAGCCCCCAGTGGCGCAGTGGGTTAAACCCCTGTGCCGGCAGGACTGAAGGTCGCAGGTTCGAATCCGGGGAGAGGCGGATGAGCTCCCTCTATCAGCTCCAGCTCCTCATACAGTAACATGAGAGAAGCCTCCTACAAGGATGATAAAAACATCAAATCATACAGGCGTCCCCTGGGCAACGTCCTTGCAGACGGCCAATTCTATCACACCAGAAGCGACTTGCAGTTTCTCAAGTTGCTCCTGACACGACAAAAAATAAATAAATCAGTCAGTTAACTTAAGTTCAGACAACTTCTTCCTTCCATCTCTGAGGATACAGGATTTTAGCTGCAATTATCATATAGTTTAGCAATCTTTCAAATTTGCTTTCTAGATGACCATCCAGCATTCCTAAGAAAAAAATTCTTTCTATACATTGTATAGGGTTTCTCCCCAATGTGAGTCCTGTGGCGTGAACACAGATTTCCACTCTCAGTTAAGCTCTGTACACACTAGGGTTTTTACTCAGTCCTTTGATGTGAATGTAGATTTCCACTCTGAGTGAAGTTCTGGACACACTCCAGGTATTTACAAGCCTTCTCCCCAGTGTGTGTCCTGTGATGTGAAGATAAATTTGCACTATAACTGAAAGTCTTTCTATATCCCAGGCATGTATCCCAGTTTGTAGATTGGGTTTCTGAGTGAAGCTCTCTCCACACTAAGGGCCCGAATAAGGTTTTGCCTCAGTGTGAGTCCTTTGATGTGAACGCAGATTTCCACTACGAGCAAAGTTTTGTCCACACTCCAGGCATTTATAGGGTTTCTCCCCTGTGTGAATCCTCTGATGTCTGTGTAGAACTCCACTCCCAGTGAAGCTCTGTCCACATTCCAAGCATTTATAGGGTTTCTCCCCAGTGTGAGTTCTATGATGTGAATGTAGAGTTCCAATCCGAGCAAAGCTCTGTCCACACTCCAGGCATTTATAGGGCTTCTCTCCTGTGTGAATCCTTTGATGTGGAAGTAGACTTCCACCGTGAGCGAAGCTCTTTCCACACTCCAGGCATTTATAGGGTTTCTCCCCAGTGTGAGTCCTCTGGTGTCTCTTTAGATCTCCACTCCCAGGGAAGCTCTGTCCACATTCCAAGCATTTATAGGGTTTCTCCCCAGTGTGAGTTCTATGATGTGAACGTAGAGTTCCAATCCGAGCGAAGGTCTGTCCACACTCCAGACATATATAGGGTTTCTCCCCAGTGTGAATCCTTTGATGTGAGTGTAGACCTCCACTCTGAGCAAAACACTCTCCACACTCCAGGCATTCAAAGGGTTTCTCCCCAGTGTGAGTTCTTTGATGTGATTGTAAAGTTCCAATCCGAGTGAAGGTCTGTCCACATTCCAGGCATTTATAGGGTTTCTCCCCAGTATGAATCCTTTGATGTCTTTGTAGTCCTCCACGCTCAATGAAGCTGTGTCCACATTCCAGACATTTATAGGGTTTCTCCCCAGTGTGAATCCTTTGATGTTTACGTAAACTTCCACTCTGAGTGAAGCTCATTCCGCACTCCAGGCATTTATATGGTTTCTCCCCAGTGTGAATCCTTTGATGAGAATGTAGATTTCCACTCTGAGTGAAGCTCTTTCCACAGTCAAGACATCTATGAAGTTTCTTCTCCATGTTGACAGGTATGTATACAATTAATTGCAATATGGGCACTTGAGTCTTCCCATTTTCTTTCTGATAAAAAGTGAGTTCCACAAGATCAGCACCTCGAGAGGGTTTCTTCTTCCTGTAGGATTTCTTTCATTATTGTGTTTTGGTTTCCAAACTCCTAAATATCCACCAGATACTGATATTTCCTTATCATGCCAGAGGTGACTTCACGGGGTCTTCATTTCCCTGGTCAAGAAAGAAACAAAAGAATAAACATGAAGCTGCAAACTTCCTTTATTTCCAAGATTATCCTCTTTTTCCCTTGATGGATTATGTTGAAAACGAAAATACCCAGAACTGGAGGTATGAAGGGTCTCAAGGACAGGCACAGAAACAAGCAAAGGGGATCACAGACTTATAAACAACTAGCTGTGCCCTGCCACGCGTTGCTGTGGCCTATAGTAAAACTTCTCAAAGTTGAGGTAGATATCTGGACTATTATGAAAGAGGGGTCCCTACCTATTCCTTCCCCCTTTTCCTCCCCCTTTCTCTCCTTTCTTCCTTCTCTACCTCTTTCTTTCTTTCCTTCTTTCACTACTTGGTTTCATCCTTCTCTCTTTCCTTCATTCCCTCCCCCTTCCTTCCTTTGCCTTTCTTCCCTCCCTGTTTGCTTCCTTCTTTCTCTTTTTATTTCCTTTTATTTCACCACCATCATAACAATAACAATAATGCAATGCATTGCCTCTGGGACCTGACACCTCTCCCATTCCCCCTAAAAGGGTCTCAGAGGAAGAATAGCATCATCATCATAATAATAGAAATAACAACCTTTACCCGCCACGTGTTGCTGTGGCCAATTTTCCCTCTTTCTCTCCTTCTTTCCCTCCTTCCTTCCCTCCTTCCTTCCTTCCCATCTTTCCTTCTCCTCTTCTTTCTCTATCTCTTTCCTTCCTTCCCCCCTTTTCTTTCTTTTCTGCTGTCTCTCTTTTCTTTCCTTCCATCTTTCCTTTTCTTTCCTTTTCTTCTTCCTCTAACTTTCCTTCCTTCCCCCTTTTTCGTTACCTCCCTTTCTCTTTCTTTCTTCCTTCCTTCCTTCCTTCCTTCCTTCCTTCCTGTCTTTCCTAGATTTTGACAGGGCGGGAAGGGGCGGGGTGGGGTTTGGAGGTGGCGTGAAGTAAAAGGAGGTAAGATTGGGGTGGGGAGTGATGGAGCGTGGGGTTGCATGTGTGTGTGCGGCGGCGGGGGAGTGATGGAGTGTGGGGTTGCGTGTGTGTGTGCGGCAGCGGGGGGAGTGGGGTTGCGTGTGTGTGTGCGGCGGTGGGGGGAGTGATGGAGCGTGGGGTTGCGTGTGTGTGCGCGGCGGCGGGGGGAGTGGGGTTGCGTGTGTGTGTGCGGCGGTGGGGGGAGTTATGGAGCGTGGGGTTGCGTGTGTGTGCGGCAGGGGGTGTGTGTGTGCAGGAAGCGGCGCGGCGGGGCTTGGAGTGGGCATGGTTTCCGCAGAGGGAACGTTGGCCGGAAGGCCATGTGCGCGCGCCAGGGAACTTGCGGCTGGGTGCCAATGCGCATGCTCAGTTGTTTTGCCGTTTTGTGAGTGTGTTGTTGTGTTGTTTTTCATTTTGAGTAGATATGTTTGTACCTTGTGGGTTGTGTTATGGGCATGGGGATTTTGGTTAAGTTTCGTTGGGGGATTTTTGAGTTTTGTTGTTTTGCCGTTTTGTGAGTGTGTTGTTGTGTTGTTTTTCATTTTGAGTAGATATGTTTGTACCTTGTGGGTTGTGTTATGGGCATGGGGATTTTGGTTAAGTTTCGTTGGGGGATTTTTGAGTTTTGTTGTTTTGCCGTTTTGTGAGTGTGTTGTTGTGTTGTTTTTCATTTTGAGTAGATATGTTTGTACCTTGTGGGTTGTGTTATGGGCATGGGAATTTTGGTTAAGTGTCGTTGGGGGGTTTTTGAGTTTAGTTTCTCCGTTTGATGCCCCTAACAAATTTATATATATAGATAAGGGGATGGATTCAGAAGGAAAGAAGAAAAGATGGGGGGGGGGGGGGAGGGGATAAAAGGAATGAAGGATGTATGGAAGGAAAAAGGGACTTTTGTAAAATACTAAAGAGCCACATTTATTTCAGAGAGGCCCCCAGCGAGGGATGTAGGAAGGGGGGTCCTGGGAGAAGAAAAGGGGGGAAAAAGTGTGTGTGCATGTGGGGGGGGGGGGAGCACCAGAGTGAAGAGAGAGGGGGCAGAAGGCAGTTCCATCTTGTCTCCTGTGCTTTACTAATAATGTAATATAATATATTGTATATACATATACCATTTATAGCAGTGGTTCTCAACCTGGGGGTCGGGACCCCTGGAGGGGTCACGAGGGAGTGTCAGAGGGGTCACTAAAGACCATCAGAAAACACAGTATTTTCTGTTAGTCATAGGGTTGTATGTGGGAAGTTTGGCCCAATTTTATCATTGGTGGGGTTCAGAATGATCTTTGATTGCAGGTGAACTATAAATCCCGGCAACTACAACTCCCAAAATATCAAGAACTATTTTCCCCAAACCCCACCAGTGTTCACATTTGGGCATTGAGTATTTGGTCTTGATCCATCATTCTTTGAGTCCACAGTGCTTTCTGTATGTAAGTGAACCACAACTCCCAAACTCAAGGTCAATGCCCACCAAACCCTTCCAGTATTTTCTGTGTGCCAAGTTTGACACAATTTCATCGTTGGTGGAATTCAAAATGCTCTTTGATACCAGGCGAATTATAAATCCCAGCAACTACAACTCCCAAATGATGAAATCACCCTCCCCCCCAACCCCACCAGTATTCAAATTTGGGCATATTGGGTATTTGCGCCAAATTTGGTCCAATGAATGAAAATACATCCTGTATTTCAGATATTTACATTACGATTGATACCAGTAGCAAAATGACAGTTATGAAGTAGCAAGGAAAATAGTTTTATGGTTGGGGGGTCACCACAACATGAGGAACTGTATTAAGGGGTTGCGGCATTAGGAAGGTTGAGAAACACTGATTTATAGTATTACTAGCTGTCCCCTGCCATGCGTTGCTGTGGCCCACATGGGGGTTCTGTGTGGGAGGTTTGGTCCAATTCTATGGTTGGTGGGGTTCTGTGATTGTAGGTGAACTATAAATCCCAGCAACCACAACTGCCAAATGTCAAGGTCTATTTCCCCCAAACTCCACCAGTATTCATATTTGGGCATATTGAATATTCTTGTAGAGTTTGGTCCAGATCCATCATTGCTTGAGTCCACAGTGATCTCTGGATACAGGTGAACTACAATTGTAAAACCAAAGGACACCCTTCCAGTATTTTCTGTTGGTCATGGGAGTCCTGTGTGACACGTTTGGTTCAATTCCATCATTGGTAGGGTTCAGAATGCTCTTTGATTGTAGGTGAACTATAAATCCCAGCAACTACAACTCCCGAATGACAAAATCATTTTTTTTTTAGTGAAGGACATACATTGGCCTGATAGGTGTCTTGTGTCCAAATTTGGTGTCAATTCATCCAGTGGTTTTTGAGTTCTGTTAATCCCACAAACGAACATGACATTTTTATTTATATAGATAATGATAACTAATATTATTATATTATTTTTCTTAGAAGTGGCCGTAGGGGGCAAACCTAGAAAGCTCTCTTAGACTCCGGAGCCATGACAAGTTTACGTAAATGGCCAGGAATGGGAAGACTATGTCCTGTATCATTGGAAGGTGTTGGGGGGACTGGGGGGGGGGACGACGACCAAGGAATGGCCAGAGAGGAGGAGGGGTGGTAAGTCTTGGTCGGGCCATGTGCAAAAGTGAATCTATTCCAGACAAAGAAGCAACTGAAGACACCATTCTTGGAATGGATCTGCTTAAAAAGCATGGATTGTGGTTTGATCCACATCTGCACCAAGTGTGTGAACTTGGGAAACAAAATGGACAAGCTTACCGAATAAAGGTGGAAAGCCAAGAAACTCAAGAAAACAGGGAGTCCCTGAAGAAGGGATGGAATCGAAGGATGATTGCGGGAAAGAGAAAACAGCCCGTGTTGAGGGGAAGGGGAAGCCAGTCCCTCCTCCTCAAGAGCAGGAGCCTCTCAACAAAGAGGAAGGAAGGGAAGGAGGGAAAGGAAGGAGGAAGAAACTATGGGTAGAGAGGAGGAGGAAGGAAAGAAGGGAGGGAAGGAAGGTAAAAGAGAGGGAAAGGAGGGAGAGAGAAGGGAGGAAGGAAGAAGGGAGGGAAATGAGGGAGGAAGAAGGGAAGAGGAAGAAGGGAGGAAATATGGGCAGAGAGGGGTAGGAAGGAAAGGAGGGAGGGAGGGAGGGAGGGAAGGAAAAAGAGAAGAGAGGGCAGGAAGATTGGAATGAGAGGGAAAGGAGAGAGGGAGAAGGGAGGAAAGTAGGAAGAAGGTAGGAAGTATGGGCAGAGAGGAGGAGGAAGGAAAGGAGGGATGGGAGGAAGAAGAGAGGGAAATGAGGGAGGGGGAAGGAAGGAAGGAAGGTAGAAGGGAGGGCAGAAAGAAAGCAAGAGAGTGCAGGATAGGCAGAGGAGGAAGGAAAGAAGGGAGGGAGGAATGAAGGGAGGAAAAAGAGAAGAGAGGGCAGGAAGATTGGAATGAGAGGGAAGGAGGGAGGGAGGCAGGGAGGGAAAGGAAGGAGGAAGAAGGGAGGAACTATGGCAGAGAGGGGGAGGAAGAAAAGAAGGGAGGGAGGAAGGGAAGGAAGGAAGGTAAAAGAGGGAAAGGAGGGAGAGAGAAGGTAGGAAGGAAAGAAGGTAGGAATAAGAGAGGAAGTATGGGTAGATAGGAGGAGGAACGAAAGGAGAGAGGAGGGGAAGGAAGGAAGGGAAATGAAGGAGGGAGGCAGGGAGGGAAAGGAAGGAGGAAGAAGGGAGGAACTATGGGCAGAGAGGAGGAGGAAGGAAAGAAGAGAGGGAGGGAGGAAGGTAAAAGAGAGGGAAAGGAGGGAGAGAGAAGGGAGGAAGAAGAGAGGAAGTATGGGTACAGAGGAGGAGGAAGGAAAGGAGGGAGGAGGGGAAGGAAGGAAGAAGGGAGGGAAATGAGGGAGGGAGAAGGAAGGAAGGTAGAAGGAAGGGAGGGTGGAAAGAAAGCAAGAGAGGGCAGGATAGGAAGAGGAGGAAGTGAGGAAGGGAGGAAAAAGAAAAGAGAGGGCAGGAAGATTGAAATGAGAGGGAAGGAGGGAGGGAGGCAGGGAGGGAAAGGAGGGAGGAAGAAGGAACTATGGGCAGAGAGAAGGGAGGAAGGAAAGATGGGAGGGAGTACGGGCAGAGAGGAGGAGGAAGGGAGGGTGGAAAGAAAGGAAGAGAGGGCAGGATGGGCAGAGGAGGAAGGGAAGGAGGGAGGGAGGGAAGGAAAGTAAAAGAGAGGAAAGGAGGGAGGGAGAAGGAAGGAAGGTTAGAAAGGAGGAGGGAGGAAAGGAGGGAGGAGGGGAAGGATGGAAGATAGAAGGGAAAGGAGGGAGGGAGAAGGGAGGAAAGGTGGGAGGGAGGGAGAAAAGAAAGGAAGGAAGGTAGGAATGAGGGAAGAATGGGCAGAGAGGAGGAAGGGAAGAAGGAGGGAATGGCAAAAGACTGTAAAAACGAGGAGGGGGCTGTTCCGGAGGAGAGGGCGACTGGGCAGATGAGGGTCAGGCCTGGGCCTGGGGGGCCTCCAGAAGAGAGGGGGGGGGGCTTAGGACAGTGTTTCTCAGCCTTCCTTTTGTTGTTGTTGTTGTTAAAACTGTTTATTTTGATTATGGCAGATAACAGAAAAGCCAATCCTGGCAGATATAACCAGGTACCAATATTTCTGACGTGTCCATGCCTATCTACCTTATTCAGTCAATCGGTTAATTTTGTCATTAAGTACAAATTATTATCATTTACATATCTGAATACACATAGACTTGCTATTTCTGCCTGTTTCCCACTGCTTTCTGTCAGAGCTTTGTATTAAATTTTTCCCATAACATTCAGGAAATCATCACATGGCATTTTACACACGTAGCACAGACCTTACACTCATCCCCAAACCCCCATCCTAAACAAAACAAACCCTCATCCCCACGCCCGGTCACCCTTCACCATGTTTCTCAGCCTTCCTAATGCTATGACCCCTTCATACAGTTCCTCGTGTGGTGGTGACCCCCAACCATCACATTATTTTCGTTGCTACTTCATCACTGTCATAGAATCAAAGAGTTGGAAAAGAGACCTCCTGGGCCATCCAGTCCACCCCCATTCTGCCAAGAAGCAGGAATATTGCATTCAAAGCACCCCTGACAGATGGCCATCCAGCCTGTTTCAAAGCCCCCAAAGAAGGAGCCTCCACCACACTCCACAAGGGGCAGAGAGTTCCACTGCTGAACAGCTCTCAGTTAGGAAGATCATAGAATCGAAGAGTGGGAAGAGACCTCCTGGGCCATCATCCAGTCCACCCCCATTCTGCCAAGAAGCAGGAATATTGCATTCAAAGCACCCCTGACAGATGGCCATCCCGCCTCTGCTTCAAAGCTTCCACAGAAGGAGCCTCCACCATACTCCACAAGGGGCAGAGAGTTCCACTGCTGAACAGCTCTCAGTTAGGAAGATCATAGAATCCTAGAGTTGGAAGAGCCCTCCTGGGCCTTCATCCAGTCCACCCCCATTCTGCCAAGAAGCAGGAATATTGCATTCAGATCACCCCTGACAGATGGCCATCCCGCCTCTGTTTCAAAGCCCCCAAAGAAGGGGCCTCCCCCACACAGGAGGCCTGGAGGCAGCCCTAGGCTGAGGGGATGGGGTGGGTGGGGGTCCCCCCTGCGCCCCAGGAAGGGCTCCCTGGCCTGGACCCTCCTCAGCCCCCCGTGGGTGGGGGGCGCCTCTCTCTCCCTCCCTCCCTCTCCCTTCTTTGGGGCCTCCTGCGTGGGCTGCTCCCACGACGCCCCTCCCTCCCGCCAACTCCTCCCTCTCCGTCTCGGGGACCCCATCGTTCACACATTGAACGGGGGGGGGGGCGGGCGAGGGCCGAACCTGTGGCGGGAGGGCGGCGGGGAGAAGAGGCGGGCGAGGCCTACTGGCTTGCCTGAGGAGCCGCCGCCTGGCTGAAGAGGCCTGGCTTCCTCCCGGCCTGAGACCCCCCTCCTCGCCTACACCCCCCTCCCTCCCTCCCTCCCTGTCTGGCCTCACCTCCCGCCTGACTCACCAAGGACAAAATGGCGGCGGGAGCGGCTCGGCTGAGGACCCACCGAGAAGAAGCCCGCCTCCCGCCCATCCGCCCTCCCTCCCATTGGCTGCGCCCGGGAAGCCCCGCCCACCGGAGCCCCCCATTGGCTGCTTGGCGCTCTCCGGCTTTGAGTGACGGGATGCAAGGAGGGGCTGGAAAGAAGGCGGGAAGGAAGGAAGGCGGCCTCTGAGGGAAGAGAGACAGGGACGCGGACGCACACACCCCTCCATTCATTCCACAAACACACACACCCCACACACACACCCTTCACACACACACACACACACCCCATTCATTCCACACACACCCTTTACACACACCATTCATTCCACACACCCCCACACACACCCTTCACACATACACAAACACCACCACCACACACACCCCCCTCCATTCATTCCACAAACACTCCCCCCCACACACACCCCTCCATTCATTCCACAAACACACACCCCACACACACACCCCTTCACACACACACACACACACCCCATTCATTCCACACACACCCTTTACACACACCATTCATTCCACACACCCCCACACACACCCTTCACACATACACAAACACCACCACCACACACACCCCCCTCCATTCATTCCACAAACACTCCCCCCCACACACACCCCTCCATTCATTCCACAAACACACACCCCACACACACACCCTTCACACACACACACACACACCCCATTCATTCCACACACACCCTTTACACACACCATTCATTCCACACACCCCCACACACACCCTTCACACATACACAAACACCACCACCACACACACCCCCCTCCATTCATTCCACAAACACTCCCCCCCCCCACACACACCCCTCCATTAATTCCACACACACACACCCCACACACACACCCTTCACACACACACACAGACACCATTAATTCCACACACACCACCCCCCCACACACACACCCTTCACACACACACCCCATTCATTCCACACACATACACACCCTTCACACACACACACACCCTTCACACACACACACCCCTCCATTCATTCCACACACACACACACCACCACCACCCCCCTTCACACACCCCCCTCCATTCATTCCACCCAATGTTTTCCTTGAGTTGATTACATAGAATTACACAGGTTTCTAAAGTGAATGGCATTGAATGCACGCCATTTTGTTTTTGTTTTTTGTCGTATAAGGAGTGACCTGAGAAACTGCAAGTCACTTCTGGTGTGAGAGAATTGGCCGTCTGCAAGGACGTTGTTCAGGGGACCCCTGGATGATTTTGATGTTTTTATCATCCTTGTGGGAGGCTTCTCTCATGTCCCCTTTGCATGAGGAGCTGGAGTTGATAGAGGGAGCTCATCCGCCTGTCCCCAGATTCGAATCTGTGACCTGTCGGTCGTCAATCCTGCTGGCACAGGGGGGCCCTAACTTCACCCAATAGATGGGGGATGGCAAGCTGTTTCACCTCAGCGGACTGAAAGCCAAAACCAAGATCACAACAACATGTTATAGAACTCCAGTATGCTGATGACAACGTTGTCTGTGCGCATTCAGAAGAAGATCTACAAGCCGCTCTAAACACCTTTAGGGGAAGCATACAAAGAGCTCGGGCTGTTATTGAACATCAAGAAAACCAAAGTGCTCTTCCAGCAGTCACCAGCCAATCCCTCTCCAATGTCAGAAATACAGCTTAATGGGGTAACATTAGAAAATGTGGACCATTTCCGCTCCCTTGGCAGCCACCTCTCCACAAAAGTCAACATCGACACCGAAATACAACACCGCCTGAGCTCTGCAAGCGCAGCATTTTTCCAAATGAAGCAGGGAGTGTTTGAGGACCGGGACATCAGTAGAGTGACCAAGGTGCTTGTTTAGAAAGCTACTGTCCTCCCAACCCTGCTATATGCCTGCGAAACATGGACTGTCTACAGACATCAACATTGAGGCTGAAATACACCACTGCCTGAGCTCTGCGAGTGCAGCATTTTTGAGGACCGGGACATCCGTAGAGTGACCAAGGTGCTTGTTTAGAAAGCTACTGTCCTCCCAACCCTGCTATATGCCTGTGAAACGTGGACTATCTACAGACGTCAACATTGAGGCTGAAATACAACACCGCCTGAGCTCTGTAAGTGCAGCATTTTCCCGAATGAAACAGAGTGTTTTGAGGACCGGGACATCCGTAGGGAGACCAAGGGGCTTGTTTATAAAGCTATTGTCCTCCCAACCCTGCTATACGCCTGCGAAACATGGACTGCCTATAGACGTCACATGCCTGGAACGATTCCATCAGCACTGCCTCTGGAAAATCCTGTAAATCTCTTAGGAAGACAGGTGGGGAAACGTCAGCATGATGGAAGAAGCAAAGACCACCAGCATTGAAGCGATGGTCATCTGCCATCAACTCCGCTGGACCGGCCATGTTGTCCGGATGCCCAACCACCGTCTCCCAAAGCAGTTGCTCTACTCCGAACTCAAGAATGGAAAACGGAATGTTGGTGGACAGGAAAAGAGATTGAAAGATGGGCTCAAAGCCAACCTTCAAAACTCTGGCATAGACACTGAGAACTGGGAAGCCCTGGCCCTTGAGCACTCCAGCTGGAGGTCAGCTGTGACCAACAGTGCTGCAGAATTTGAAGAGGCACGAATGGAGGGCGAAAGAGAGAAACATGCCAAGAGGAAGGCGCGTCAAGCCAACCCTGACCAAGATTACCTTCCACCTGCAAACTGATGCCCTCACTGCGGGAGAAGATGCGGGTCAAGAATAGGGCACCACAGCCACCTACGGACCCACCCCCAGGACACCGAACTTGGAGGACAATCTTACTCAGACTATGAAGGATCACCTAAGTAAGTAAAGTATGACTTCACCCAGGCCACCTTCCTAGTCGACCCCTCAAGAATGTTCCTCATGCAGTTGCTCCTTCACAACTGCTCCTGTTATGAATTGTAATGTAAATATCGGATACGCAGGGTGTATTTTCATTGTTACAAATAGAACATAATTAAAGCCTAGTGATTAATCACAAAAACAATATGTTGGGAGGTGGGGGGAGTATGGGCAACGGATGATGGGATCTGCAGTACCTTCAACCGACGCAGCTCTGGCTTCCACAGACCACGGAGACCCCCACGACCCACAGAAAATACTGGAAGGGGTTGGGGGGAATTGATAGTGAATTATGGGAGAGGTAGTTCACCCAAATACGGAGAGCACCGTGAACCCAAACTTCTCCTCACCCCGAAAGGGGACTCAGGACGGATTACAGTGTACACATATATGACAAACATTCAATGCCAATTTTTGACATACAAACATATACAGACATACACAGAGGCTATTTAACTTTTTCTGGCCGCCAGGGGAGCTGTCACTTTCATCATCCATCTGCGACACTGATGAAGCACTTCCACATTCCCCGCATGCTTCCCCGCTGGAGTCCTTTTTATGGCCTCATAAATCAGTTAATTTAGTCTCCCCACACTTTAAGGTGGTACCTTATTTTCCTACTTGACAGATGCAACTGTCTTTCGGGTTGCAAAGGTCGACAACAGGCTACACAATTGGTTGGAAACCCACTCCAACCCGGGCTGGCTTCGAACTCATGACCTTTTGGTCAGAGTGATCTTAATGCAGTTGACACTCGGCCAGCTGCGCCACAATCCCGGTAGAACAAGACAAAGGAATTATCGGGTTATTGTACAAGGACCTAATCACCTTATCTTACAACACAAAAACAACCCTGATAGAGAATTGGAAACAAGAAAATAATAATAATAATAATAATAATAATAATAATAATAATAAACTAAGTTCTTGTGGGTTTTTTCGGTCTCTATGGCCATGTTCTAGAGGCATTTCTCCTGACGTTTCACCTGCATCTATGGCAAGCATCCTCAGAGGTAGCGAGGTCTGTTGGAACTGGGAAAAAGGGTTTCTATATCTGTGGAATGACCAGGGTGAGACAAAGGACTTTTGTCGGTTGGGCTAGGTGTGAATGTTTCAACTGACCACCTTGATTAGCATACAATGGGCTGACTGTGCCTGGAGCAAGCTCTTCTTGAAAGGTAATTAGATGTCCCTGCCTGTTTCCTCTCTGCTGTTTTTTTGCTGTTGCAATTTTTGAATTTTTTAATACTGGTAGTCAGATCATTTTCATGGTTTCCTCCTTTCTGTTGAAATTGTCCACATGTTTGTGTATTTCAGTGGCTTCTCTGTGTAGTCTGACATGGTGGTTGTTGGTGTGGTCCAGCTCTTCTGTGTTCTCCAATAATCTGCTGTGTCCAGGCTGGTTCATCAGGTGCTCTGCTATGGCTGACTTCTCTGGTTGAAGTAGTCTGCAGTGCCTTTCGTGTTCCTTGATGCGTTTCTGGGCAATGCTGCGTTTGGTGGTCCCTCTGTAGACTTGTCCACAGCTGCATGGGATACAATGGTAGACTCCTGCAGAGGTGAGAGGATCCCTCTTGTCCTTTGCTGAACGTAGCATTGGTTGGATTTTCTTAGTAGGTCTGTAGATTGTTTGTATGTTGTGTTTCCTCCTCAGCTTCCCTATGCGGTCAGTGGTTCCCTTGATGTATGGCAGGAGTCAATTTCAGACGTCGTGGAGACATCATAAATTTCCTGCATGACATCCTGGCTGGATCATCCTGGCTGCCGCAGTTTTCTTTCTCTGACATTTTGACATTGTGAAGCCAGCAGAGGGCGCTGGAGACTTTGTGTTGGAACTTGGGAGAGGGTATAAAAGGAAGTGGTGGTGGGGAAAAGGCAGTAGTGTCTTCCTTTGCTGTGGAGAAACAAGCAAATTATATTCATTTCCATACTGACTTGTGAGTGATTATTTGCTACAAAAACCTACAGTCTTACATTAAGACACTACTCAAGGCTTAGTTCTGCTCCTCCTGTTACAACCAGCAGTGAGAGCAGCAGTATGTTGGAGCAACAGCAGTTCCCAGACAGTGGAGAATTAATTGACTCTCCTCCTCTAGAGGAAGAAGGTGAAGAAGAAAAAGCACCTTACTCTTTTGAAGGTCCAAGTGCAGTAGCAGCTGCAGATTTGGTGTGGGACCCAAGCAAAGCTGAAGAACGGTCTACTGGAGCTGTGAGGAAGAAGGTGAAGTCTCAGGGTTTGGAGCAAGGTGAGGAAACTCCTCAAAGGTGGAGGCTGATGGAAGCAAAATTGACTGCTATGGAGACTATGTTACAACAGCTGTCCTTCCACATTGGAGGAGGGATGGAAGCTGGAACTCCAGTTTCCTCTCAGGGAGCAGCAGGGAGTGGCTTTAGAGGAGTCACCCCAGAAGGGAATCTTGGAGGAGGAGGAGAGCCTCGTGGAAGAGGTCTCCCAGCAAGAGGGATGGAAGCTGGAACTCCAGTTTCCTCTCAGGGAGCAGCAGGGAGTGGCTTTAGAGGAGTCACCCTGGAAGGGTATCTTGGAGGAGGAGGAGAGCCTCGTGGAAGAGGTCTCCCAGCAAGAGGTTTGAGTGTCCTTGAGGCTGTGGGTAACCAGGGCTCTTGGAGAGCAGAGCTGAAGGTCAAATTCAAGGGGGACCCAGAGGAAGTTTCGTATTTCATTACTAATGTGGAGAATTATATGCAGGATTATGGACATTTGTTTCCTTCAGAGGCAGCCCGAGTAAGGATGATTGGGGCTAATCTTAAAGCCAGTGCTGCAGATTGGCTATTGCGATTGCATGCAGCTAGGGCCCCTGAGTTAAATCGGGTGAGAACATTTTTGGAAGCTTTAAGAGCTAGGTTTCAAGATCCATTAGAGGGGCTGAAAGCCAAAGCTGAGCTCAAGCAGTTGAGCCAAGGAATGCGGTCAGTGTCTCAGTATGCACTGGAATTTAGGGCTTTGGCTGAAAAAATTCCAGAGTGGTCAGACGCAACAAAATTGGAGTACTTCAAAGATGGCTTGAGGCCTGAGCTTTTGGATTGGTGCCTGCATAGGGATGATTCGGATAATTTACTAGCATGGACAGTGTTAGCTGGGAAGGTGGAATGTGCTAAGGAGCAGCTGAAGAGAAGGACAAGAGCCTCTGTAGTCAGGAGAGGATTGGGGTCTACTAGAAACATTGCAGTTAAACCAAGTGCCAGTAGCAAAGAAAGGTCTAGTAAGTCCTTCAATTGTTTCAACTGTGGAAAACCGGGACATCGAGCAGCTGATTGCTGGGGCAAGTCAAATGCCAGCTCGTTGGAAAGGGAGAATGGGAAAGGAAGAAGGCTGGCACCTCGGAAACAAGGCAGCACCAAAGCCAACATGGCCCGAGAGAATGTTTGGGGAGATGGAGATCTGGACCCTGAGACGGATGAAGATAACGAAGAGGAGGAACAGGGAAACGGCAGAGATCTTCCGTAAATCACGCTCGGCGGGAGATCCAACCACAACAGGGCGTGAAACCCTTGGTGAGTGCAGACTGTGAGATGATGTTTTTGAAGGTGGAACTGAGTAACAAGAGGAATGGGTGTGTATGGCAGTTACCAGCATTGCTAGATTGTGGGTGTACAAGGTGTCTCATATCGCCCAGGGTGGCTGCGGAGATGGGGTTGCGATTGATTCAGTTAGAAAGACCCATTGCTTTTACTCAACTAGATGGGACTCAAGCAGGAGGAGCCCCTGTGGAGTACAAAACTGAGTTTGTAAACATGAAGTTAGGGTCTCATCAGGAGCTGCTACAATTTGTAGTGACCCCCATCAAATCATGTGAAGTGATTTTGGGTATGGACTGGCTCAGGAGTCGAAACCCTCAGATAGACTGGGTTAGCGGGGTGTTACACTTTAATGGTGGGAGTTGCTCGCCAACCTGTATGATTTCAAGAAAAAAAAAAGGAAAAGTTGTGGGCAAAGTGGGTTTGAGCCTGACAGGCGTGGCAGGGAAAGTAGACCTGTCATTTAGTGGGGTGCCGGATGTTTACCGTGAGTACCTGGATGTTTTTGATGAGAAGGAGTCTGATCAGCTGCCTCCCCATAGAAAAACTGATTGTGCCATAAACATAGACCCTCAAGCTAAATTGCCAAAACCTAAGATGTATGCTATGTCTCCAAGGGAGAAGGATTGTCTGCGTGAGTTCATTGACAAAAATCTAGCAAGAGGGTTCATAGAACCTGCAAATTCCCCATTAGCTGCCCCTGTGCTGTTTAGACCAAAAAAGGATGGCACCTTGAGACTTTGTACCGATTTTAGGGGTCTGAATGCCATATGTATTTCAAACCAATATCCTATGCCTTTAGTGAAAGATATGTTGGGACATTTGTCAAAGGGAAGGATCTTCACAAAGTTGGATTTAAGGGAAGCCTATTTTCGGGTGAGAATAAAAAAGGGGGATGAATGGAAGACGGCATTTAACTGTCCACTAGGGGCATTTCAGTACAAAGTATTACCTTTTGGCTTAACTGGAGCTCCGCGAGTGTTTATGCAGATGATAAACGAGGTCCTACACCCATTGTTGTACAAGGGGGTGTTGGTTTATTTGGATGACATCTTAATCTATTCCCGAACGTTGGAGGAACACATTCCTTTAGTGAAGCAAGTGTTACAAAGCCTAAGACAAGCACAGCTTTATGCAAAGTTATCAAAGTGTGAGTTTCACAAAGACCGGCTGGATTATTTGGGGTATCGTATATCCTGTGACGGGATAGAAATGGACCCCAATAAAGTACAGGATGTATTGGACTGGGAAGCACCCAAAACTAGAAGACAGTTGCAAAGTTTTTTGGGGTTTGCAAATTTCTATAGGCAATTTATTCAAGACTTTGCCAAAATAGCAGCTCCCCTTACTGAATTGTTGAAAACTAAAGGCAGGGGGGAGTCTGTAAAAGTGAAGTCCCCGGGTGCCAAGCTGCAGTGGACTGAGGTGTGTCAACAGGCGTTTGATCAGCTGAAGACCTTATTCACACAGCAACCCATCTTAGCCCATCCTGACCCAGAGCGGCCATTTGTGGTACACTGTGATGCCTCAGATGTGGCTTATGGAGCAGTGCTATTGCAGGTTTCCCCGGAAAAAGGACTAGTGCCATGTGTGTATTTGTCAAAAAAGTTTTCAGAAACTGAGAGAAAATGGCCAGTATGGGAGAAGGAGGCGTTTGCCGTAAAAGGGGCATTGCTTGCCTGGCGACATTTGCTTGAAGGGGCCCAACACCCTTTTGAAGTTTGGACTGATCATAAAAATTTGAAGGCCCTCCAGACTCCTCAAAGGCTGAGTCCAAAACAAGTCAGGTGGGCCGAGTTCTTCAGTAGGTTTAATTTTACCTTAAACCACTTTCCTGGAAAAAGTAACTGCATGGCGGATGCCTTATCAAGATTGCCACAGTATGAGAGCAGAGCTCCTGAGGTGGTTGGAACGGTGTTCACCCCTGAGCAGCTGGGGTTGGTAGTTCAGACGAGATCCCAATCTCAGCGAAAGGTGTCAGATGCTAACCGTGGAAAGTTTTTAGAAGGTGGGTGGTTGAAAGTGTTCCAAGATGGATATAAGGCTGATCTGTGGCTACCGGAGCATCGGGGTGGACTAGAGGAAAAAGATGGACTGTGGTATCACAGAGAAAAGGTGTATGTTCCGGAGTCTGTTCGTGTAAAGGTATTAGAGAGGTCTCATGACCATAAAACAGCTGGGCACTTTGGATTTGTGAAAACTTTACAGCTAGTATCCCGTCAGTTTTGGTGGCCAAAAATCCGGAGAGATGTAAAGAGCTATGTACAAGAATGTGTCACCTGTGCAAGGGGAAAGTCTTTGATTGGAAAACCAAGAGGGTTGTTACAACCCGTGGCCAGTCCTTCTAGACCCTGGAAACAGGTTGCGATGGATTTTATTGTAGATCTACCTGAGAGCAAAGGATGTACAGTTATCTGGACTATTATAGACTTATTCTCTAAACAAGCCCATTTTGTACCGCTAAAGAAGGTTCCAAGCGCACCACAGCTAGCAAAGTTACTGCTACAACATGTATATCGCCTTCATGGGTGTCCTGAAAGAATAATCTCAGACCGGGGATCACAGTTTACAGCTAAGTACTGGAAGGCCTTTCTACGCATGAAGGGAACTGAGCAAGGGTTGAGCTCTGCTTTCCATCCCATGACTGATGGCTGCACAGAACGAGTTCAAAAATCTTTGGAGCAATTCTTAAGGTGCTATGTCAGTTATCAACAGGATGATTGGGAACAGTTGCTTCCTTTTGCTGAAGTGTGTTACAATAACTCATTTCATGCGTCTATAGGTTGTACTCCGTTCAAAGTGGTTTATGGACAGGACTTTGTGCCAATCCCAGAGCTAAAGATGGAACAAGAGGGAGTAGAAACCCCTTCGGAATGGAGCAAAAGGATAGCTGAAAGTTGGCCAGTCATTAAAAGTGCATTGGAAAAGTCCAGGGAGGACTACAAGAAGTTTGCTGATAGGAAAAGGGCTCCACAGTGGGATTTTAACATCGGGGATAAAGTTTATTTGTCAACCAAATTCCTAAAGACAACCCAACCATCAAAGAAGTTGGTGCCAAAATATTTGGGTCCTTTTGAAATAATCAAGAAAATCAACCCTGTCACAGTTAAGTTGTCCTTGCCACATAGTCTAAGGAGGGTACATCCAGTGTTCCACTGCAGTTTATTGAAACCCGTGTGTGGCCATACCAAGTGGCACTTGCCGGGTGAGGTCCCAAATCCTATTCTGGTAGATGGGGAACAACATTTTGAGGTTGCTGATATTTTAGACTCCAGAAGACGTCGTGGGAGTTTGCAGTATTTAGTGAAGTGGCGCCATTTCAATGACTCTGATGGGTGAGGGCAGCGGATATTCGAGCGCCACAGCTAATTAGGCGTTTTCATGTAAATTATCCCATGAAACCTAGTTAAGGTCGATGCTGCCGGTGTTTATGTTTTTCTTTCTAGGGGAGGAATCATGTCAGGAGTCAATTTCAGACGTCGTGGAGACATCATAAATTTCCTGCATGACATCCTGGCTGGATCATCCTGGCTGCCGCAGTTTTCTTTCTCTGACATTTTGACATTGTGAAGCCAGCAGAGGGCGCTGGAGACTTTGTGTTGGAACTTGGGAGAGGGTATAAAAGGAAGTGGTGGTGGGGAAAAGGCAGTAGTGTCTTCCTTTGCTGTGGAGAAACAAGCAAATTATATTCATTTCCATACTGACTTGTGAGTGATTATTTGCTACAAAAACCTACAGTCTTACACAGGAACACTTTTCCTCGGGGCGGATCTTCATCTTTATCCTCTCACCTCTGCAGGAGTCTACCGTATACCATGCAGCTGTGGACAAGTCTACATAGGGACCACCAAACGCAGCATTGCCCAGACACGCATCAAGGAACATGAAATTGCACTGCAGACTACTTCAGCCAGAGAAGTCAGCCATAGCAGAGCACCTGATGAACCAGCCTGGACACAGCAGATTATTATTGGAGAACACAGAAATGCTGGACCACACCAACAACCACCATGTCAGACTACACAGAGAAGCCACTGAAATACACAAACATGTGGACAATTTCAACAGAAAGGAGGAAACCATGAAAATGAACAAGATCTGACTACCAGTATTAAAAAATTCTAAAACTGCAACAGCAAAAACAGCAGAGAGGAAACAGGCAGGGACATCTAATTACCTTTCAAGAAGAGCTTGCTCCAGGCACAGTCAGCCCATTGTATGCTAATCAAGGTGGTCAGTTGAAACATTCACACCTAGCCCAACTGACAAAAGTCCTTTGTCCCACCCTGGTCATTCCACAGATATATAAACCCTTTTCCCAGTTCCAACAGACCTCACTACCTCTGAGGATGCTTGCCACAGATGCAGGCGAAACGTCAGGAGAGAATGCCTCTAGAACATGGCCATATAGCCCGAAAAAACCCACAAGAACTTAGTGATTCCAGCCATGAAAACCTTCGACAATAATAAACCTTTATTTGTATAGCTCTCTATCTCCCCGAGGGGACTCAGGGCGGTTTCCCGCATGGTAAGCATTGCACTTACCGACATAAAAACATACAAAAAACATTATAACCATATAAACATAGTATTAAAGAACAAGCGGAGTGGGCAGATGAAGACAACCTGGCAAAATGGCACGACCTAAAAGAATCCCACACCTTGTGTGACTGTGGAGCAGAACAGACAACTCTGCACCTGCATTCTTGTCCATTGTGCCCTGCCTCATGTACAGAGGAGGAATTTTTGGGGAGGCTACAGACAATGCCGTTGTTGTTACCTGTTTTTGGTCGAAAAACATTTCGCCACCTGCATGCACACCTTCTATTTTTGTCACTTTTATGCTAATTTATGCAATGCTTTTGATATGAAAACAAATAAATAAATAGAACAATAACACCTATTTAAATGAAAGCCAATCTGATACTCATTACATGAGGCAGCTCGGCTTCCAATGGCTAAAATTCCAAAGTGGGCCTCAACAGCTATGAGAGGGCTGGGTTGGCCATGAAAAGAAGAGCGGTCGCAGAAACCCCACGAAACAGAATCGCTTTAGCAAGAAATTAATTGGGTCTTGGGCTGACAACACTCATAAAAGTAAACATATGAGGATTGAAGAAACCCAAAGGAAAATAATTTCTAAATGGTGTAAAGGTAAAGGTAAAGGTAAAGGTTGTCCCTTGACATTAAGTCCAGTCATGTCTGACTCTGGGGTGTGGTGCTCATCTCCATTTCTAAGCCAAAGAGCCAGCGTTGTCCGTAGACACCTCCAAGGTCATGTGGCCGGCATGACCGCATGGAGCGCCGTTATATATTATATTATATTATCTTATAGGTAAAGGTAAAGGTAGTCCCCTGACATTAAGTCCAGTCATGTCTAACTCTGGGACTCTGGTGCTCATCTCCATTTCTAAGCCGAAGAGCCAGCGTTGTCCGTAGACACCTCCAAGGTCATGTGGCCGGCATGACCGCATGGAGCGCCGTTATATATTATATTATCTTATCTTATAGGTAAAGGTAAAGGTAGTCCCCTGACATTAAGTCCAGTCACGTCTGACTCTGGGGTGTGGTGCTCATTTCCATTTCTAAGCCGAAGAGCCAGCGTTGTCCATAGACACCTCCAAGGTCATGTGGCCACTGGCATGACTGCATGGAGCGCCGTAATGGTATCAAACCTCCTTTCAATTAGCACACATAATGGGAAATATTTCAGACAAGTGTTGGCACAACTTGGGGTGGGGGGGTGGGTTTATTCTCCCACATGTGGTGGGATTGTAGAAGAATTCAGACCACAGTCCTTTGAGGTGAACGTAGGCTTCCACTCTGTTCACACTCCAAGTATTTATAAGGCTTCTCCTGTCAAACACAGGATCCTTGAAGTGGTTAGGATGCTTTAAGCATCATTTCCGGCAGGCGCCGTACGCCAAGAACCACTTTTACCAGGGCAAGATTTGAACAAATTGAGTCCACAGAGAGACACGGCAGATTCAATCATATCCCACATGAAGAAAGACGATGTACGAGGGGTATTTTTTAAGTAAGGTCCGTTTTGTTGTAGACACTAGTAGTTTGCGCGCATACCGCAACGAGCGCATGCGTCATGTACCAGGAACAACTGTGCTCAGTTTCCGCTCTGTAGCTCACCTGTACGGTTCTGTTCTGTGCTTTAAGAATATTTAAGACTATCAACGCACCTTCCGCATGTGAGGTTCGTTCAGTGATACGGTTTTTGTCAGCAAGGAACCTGCCTGCTGCAGAAATTCATCGACAGATTTGTGAAGTGTACGGTGATACTGTTATGAGTGAAAGCAAAGTGCGTAAGTGGGTACGACAATCCAAAGATGGCCGTGACAACGTCCATGATGAGGACCGCCCTGGTCGCCCTTCTTTGATTACAGTGAACTCTTGGTTATCGGAGCAGGCGGCAAGTTTTTATGAAGAGGGTATCTTAAAATTGGTTCAGAGGTATGATAAGTGTTTGAACAAACTTGGCAACTATGTCAAAAAATAGAGTGAAGTATGTACTTTGTGAAAATAATTTTTTTGAAATAAACTTTCGTTGTGTACTTATGTTCCAACGGACCTTACTTAAAAAATACCCTTCGTATCTTTGGCGCCCCCAAAGTCGAAAATCTGAACCACACTTTACATCACTGCAATCTATATGAAAAAGGAAACAATACTTATGGCCTTTTATTTGCAATATAGAATCATAGAATCAAAGAGCTGGAAGAGACCTCCTGGGCCATAATCCAGTCCAACCCAATTCTGCCAAGAAGCAGGAATATTGCATTCAAATCACCCCTGACAGATGGCCATCCAGCCTCTGCTTAAAAGCTTCCAAAGAAGGAGCCTCCACCACACTCCCTCCGGGGCAGGGAGTTCCACTGCTGAATGGCTCTCACAGTCAGGAAGTTCTTCCTAATGTTCAGGTGGAATCTCCTCTCTTGTAGTTTGAAGCCATTGTTCCATTGCATCCTAGTCTCCAGGGAAGCAGAAAACAAGCTTGCTCCCTCCTCCTCCTCCCTGTGGCTTCCTCTCACATATTTATACATGGCTATCATATCTCCTCTCAGCCTTCTCTCTTCAGGCTAAACATGCCCAGCTCCTTTAGCCGCTCCTCATAGGGCTTGTTCTCCAGACCCTTGATCATTTTAGTCGCCCTCCTCTGGACACATTCCAGCTTGTCAATATCTCTCTTGAATTGTGGTGCCCAGAATTGGACACAATATTCCAGGTAAAGTGGTCTAACCAAAGCGGAATAGAGCATGGGGAGCATGACTTCCCTAGATCTAGACACTAGGCTCCTCTTGATGCAGGCCAAAATCCCATTGGCTTTTTTTGCCGCCACATCACATTCCTGGCTCATGTTTAACTTGTTGTCCACGAGGACTCCAAGATCTTTTTCACACGTACTGCTCTCAAGCCAGGCATTGTTCCCCATTCTGTATCTTTGCATTTCGTTTTTCCTGCCAAAGTGGAGTATCTTGCATTTGTCCCTGTTGAACTTCATTTTGTTGGTTTTGGCCCATCATCTCTCTAATCTGTCCAGATCGTTTTGAATCCTGCTCCTGTCCTCTGGAGTATTGGCTATCCCTCCCAATTTGGTCCCGTCTGCAAACTTGATGATCCTGCCTTCTAGCCCTTCATCTAAGTTATTAATAAACAGGCTGGGACACAACAGCCAAAACCTCATTTTTGTTGGCTGGTTACAACCCCATTCTGACAACAAAAGTTGTCCGTTAATTGTTTGAAGCTGCTAAAAGGAGATCGGAGTACATAGATCAAATTGGGGTGCAGTGTATGGGAGACGAGGATAGTTGAAAGTGTATGGGAGACTAGGGTTAAGCTACAATGGTTTCAAGCTGACAAGCATCAGTATATTTGTATTTTATTTTAAGAGGACTAGATGTATGGTGTTTGTTGTGTTTGCACTGTCTGTTTTTGATAAGGTCAACTGGCTAATCAATAAAATTGCTCATTCATTTGTATAAGTGTGAGTCCCGCCTGTGATGTGAACATAGATTTGCACTAGAACTGAAAGTCTTTCTACACTCCAGGCGTTTATAAGGTTTCTTTCAATTTGCGTCCTTTGGTGTGTGTATAGATTGGATTTCTGAGTGAAGTTCTGTCCACACTAAGGGCATGAATAGTGTTTCACTCCAGTGTGAGTCCTTTCATGTGAACGTAGACTTCCACTACGAGCAAAGCTCTGTCCACACTCCAGGATTTCTCCCCAGTGTGAGTTCTTTGATGTCTACGCAGAGTTTCAATCAGAGCGAAGGTCTGTCCACACTCCTGGCATTTCTAAGGTTTCTCCCCAGTGTGAGTCCTTTGATGCCTGCGTAGCCCTCCACTCTCAGTGAACCCATGTCCACATTCCAGACATTTATACGGTTTCTCCCCAGCGTGAGTTCTTTGATGTGAACGTAGATTTGAATTCTGACGGAAGTTCTGTCCACACTCCAGGCATTTATAGGGTTTCTCTCCAGTGTGAGTCCTTTGATGCCTGCGTAGCCCTCCACTCTCAGTGAAGCCCTGTCCACACTCCAGGCATTTATACGGTTTCTCCCCAGTGTGAGTCCTTTGATGTGACCGTAGATTTCCAATTTGAGCAAAGGTCTGTCCACACTCCAGGCATTTATAGGGTTTCTCCCCAGTGTGAGTCCTTTGATGCCTGCGTAGCCCTCCACTCTCAGTGAAGCTCTGTCCACATTCTAGGCATTTATACGGTTTCTCCCCAATGTGAGTCCTCTGATGTGAACGTAGATTTCCAATCTGAGCAAAGGTCTGTCCACACTCCAGGCATGTATAGGATTTCTCCCCAGTGTGAGTTCTTTGATGTGAATGTAGAGTTCCAATCCGAGCAAAGGTCTGTCCACACTCCAGACATATATAGGGTTTCTCCCCAGTATGAGTCCTTTGATGTGAACGTAGATTTGAATTCCGACTAAAGCTCTGTCCACATTCCAGGCATTTATAGGGTTTCTCTCCAGTGTGAGTCCTTTGATGTTTGCGTAGTTCTCCACTCCCAGTGAAGCTCTGTCCACATTCCAGGCATTTGTATGGTTTCTCCCCAGTATGAGTTCTTTGATGTGAACGTAGATTTCCCATTTGAGCAAAGGTCTGTCCACATTCCAGGCATTTATAGGACTTCTCCCCAGTGTGAGTCCGTTGATGTCTATATAGATGTGAATTCTGAGTGAAACTCTGTCCACATTCCAGGCATTTACAGGGTTTCTCCCCAGTGTGAGTCCTTTGATGTTTGCGTAGTTCTCCACTCCCAGTGAAGCTCTGTCCACATTCCAGGCATTTGTATGGTTTCTCCCCAGTATGAGTTCTTTGATGTGAATGTAGATTTCCAATCTGAGCAAAGGTCTGTCCACATTCCAGGCATTTATAGGGTTTCTCCCCAGTGTGAGTCCGTTGATGTCTGCGTAGTCCTCCACTCACAGTGAAGCTCTGTCCACACTCCAGGCATGTATAGGGTTTCTCCCCAGAATGAGTTCTTTGATGTGAACGTAGATTTGAACTACGAGTGAAGATCTGTCCACACTCCAGGCATGTATAGGGTTTCTCTCCAGTGTGTGTCCTTTGATGTCTGCGTAGTCCTCCACTCCGAGTGAAACTCTGTCCACACTCCAGGCATGTATAGGGTTTCTCCCCAGTATGAGTTCTTTGATGTGAATGTAGATTTCCAATCTGAGCAAAGGTCTGTCCACATTCCAGGCATGTATAGGGTTTCTCCCCAGTATGAGTTCTTTGATGTGAATGTAGATTTCGACTCTGAGTGAAGCTCTTTCCACACTCATGACATCTATAGAGTTTCTTCTCCATGTTAAGAGTTATATATATAACTCATTGCAATATGGACACTTCCCTTTTTTCTTTCTGATCCAAAGCGAGTTCCACAAGATCAGCACCTAGAGAGGGTTTCTTCTTCCGATGGGATTCCTTTCGTTATTGCTCTTTGGTTTCCAAACTCCTAAATATATCCACTAAATACTGATATTTTCGTATCATCCCAGTGGTGACTTCATAGGGTCTTCATTTCCCTGGTCAAGAAAGAAACAAAAGATTAGGGCTAGGGTTAGATGCCTCCACTGCTGAGCAGCTCTCACAGGTCCACCAGAGAGAGACCTCTTCTCTCTTCGTGGCTCATGTTGAAAACGGAAATGCCAAGAACTGGAGCTATGAAGGGTCTCAAGGACAGGCCCAGAAACAAGCAAAGGGGATCACAGACCTATAGAAAGTAAGGGATGGATTCAGAAGGAAAGAAGGGAGGGAGGATGAAAATAGTGAATGGTGGATGGAAGAAAGAAAAAAGGGGAACTGTGTCAAATACTAAAGAGTCACATGGATTGCCACTAAGGAGGCTGTTCAGGTCATGAACCGGTGCTTGGCCGCTGTCACGGACTGGATGAGGGACAACAGACTGAAACTTAATCCAGACAAGACAGAGGTCCTCCTGGTCAGTCGTAAGACCGAACAGGGTACGGGGTTACAGCCTGTGCTGGACGGGGTCACACTCCCCCTAAAAGCTCAGGTACGCAGTCTGGGAGTTCTCCTGGACTCATCGCTGAGCCTGGAACCCCAGGTCTCAGCGGTGGTCAGGGGAGCATTCGCACAATTAAAACTTGTGCGCCAGCTGCGTCCGTACCTTGGGAAGTCTGACTTGGCCACGGTAGTCCACGCTCTGGTTACATCCCGTTTAGACTACTGCAACGCTCTCTACGTGGGGTTGCCTCTGAAGACTGCCCGGAAGCTCCAACTAGTCCAACGCGCGGCAGCCAGATTACTCACGGGTGCGGGGTACAGGGAGCACACCACTCCGCTGTTACGCCAGCTCCACTGGCTGCCGATTAGCTTCCGAGCACAATTCAAAGTGTTGGTGTTAACCTATAAAGCCCTAAACGACTCCGGCCCTGTTTACCTCTCCGAACGTATTCTCCCCTACGAACCATCAAGATTACTAAGATCATCTGGAGAGGCCCTGCTCTCGGTCCCTCCGCCTGCACAAGCACGGCTGGTGGGGACGAGGGGCAGGGCCTTCTCGGCGGTGGCCCCTCGACTTTGGAACTCCCTGCCATTAGAGATCAGAACTGCCCCCTCCCTCATGACGTTCAGGAAACTAACAAAGACCTGGTTGTGGAACGCGGCATTTGACAACTGATTGAATTCTTTGCCCACATGAAAGGAGGAGGATGAATGGGATTGTGATGGTGTCGGACGATTTGGCTCTTTTAACTGGGATGATAATGTTTTAACTTGTATAGTGCTGATATTTTAATCGTGTTGTGAAGTGGCATTGTGTTCTTATTGTATATTTTTTGTATGTTAACACATGTTGTGAACCGGTCCGAATCCCTCTTTGAAGGTGAGAGGGTCGGTATATAAAACCTCGAAATAAATAAATAAATAAATTCATTGGCTTGACCCTAACATTGGCTAAAGAAACGTAAGGCAGACAGTCAGAAAGACCACAGGCGGGGTGTCATTTACTCCGAATCCCAATCATAGAATCCTAGAGTTGGAAGAGGCCTTGTGGGCCATCCCGTCCAACCCCATTCTGCCAAGAAGTAGGAAAATCGGATTTGAAGCAACCCCGACAGATGGCCATCCAGTCTCTGCTTAAAAACCTCCAAAAAGAGGTGCCTCCTTCACACTCCGGGGCAGAGAGAGAGGGAGAGAGTTCCACTGTTGAACAGCTCTCACAGGTCCACCAGAGAAAGACCCCCAGCGAGGGAGGGAGGTAGGAAGGGGGGTCCCATCCCGGGAGGAAGGCCCCTCTCCTCCCCCCCCCCCCAAGGCAACTCCTGCCTCTCTCTCTGCAGGCCTTCATAGAATCATAGAATCCAAGAGTTGGAAGAGACCTCATGGGCCATCCAGTCCAACCCCATTCTGCCAAGAAGCAGGAATATTGAATTCAAATCACCCCTGACAAATGGCCATCCAGCCTCTGCTTAAAAGCTTCCAAAAACCTTCCTGCCTCCTTCCGTGGGCCTGATCTGCTGGACATTCCCGGCCAAAATGGAAGCCCCTTGGACAGACACCTGCAGCCGGGCCTCCAACCTTGCTGGAAACCAGCCCCCCCCCCCCCCAAAAAGAGGTCTTCTCTGGTCTCGCTGAATCCAGGCTTCCTTCCCAAGGAGGCCTCCCCCTCCCCATCCTTTTCTTCCCTTTTCTTATTTATTATTTATTTATTAACTTTATTTATAGCCCGCTAACATCTCCCGAAGGAGTCGGTGCGGCTTACAAGAGGCCGAGGCCCAACACATCAATAAAACAACAGCATAACAAATACAACAATAAATAAACTCATAAAGCAAAGCAATAAACATTAAAACAACAGCAATAAGCATTCGACAGTAACACCACGACACATTTAAAACTAAGGCCGGGCCAAATGTAATGAATACAATTTTAAAAATGCTGGGCATGACAGGTGAAATGGATAGGTTCTTGGAGATAGGGGCGGTGATAGGATTTAAGATTTAAGGCAATCTTAAATCTCTAGTAAAGTGCATTTGGGACATATTGCTGGAGTTCCCTATTCTGGGAAGGCACACTGGAACAGCCATGTCTTCAAGCTCTTCCTGGAGACTAGGACGCAATGGAACAATGGCTTCAAACGACAAGAGAGGAGATTCCATCTGAACATGAGGAAGAACTTCCTGACTGTGAGAGCCGTTGAGCAGTGGAACTCTCTGCCCCGAAGGGAGTGTGGTGGAGGCTCTTTCCTTGGAAGCTTTTAAGCAGAGGCTGGATGGCCATCTGTCAGGGGTGATTTGAATGCAATATTCCTGCTTCTTGGCAGAATGGGGTTGGACTGGATGATGGCCCATGAGCTCTCTTCCAACTCGTTGATTCTATGATTCTATGATTCTATAAAGACTGCCAATGTTGGGGGCTTGTTTGATGTCCTTGGGGAGAGACTTCCAGAGTCGGGGGCCACCACAGAAAAGGCCCTGTCCCTCATCCCCACCAAACGTGCTTGCGACGCAGGTGGGATCGTGAGCAGGGCCTCTCCAGATGATCGGAGAGATCGTGTGGGTTTGTATACGGAGATGCAGTCACACAGGTAGGTGGGTCCCACACCGTTTAGGGCTTTGTAGGTGAGCACCTACACCTTGAATTGGGACCGGAAAATGAACGGCAGCCAGTGGAGCTCCTTAAACAGGAGGGTTGACCTCTCTCTGTAAGAAGCACCAGTTAACAACCTGGCTGCTGCCCGTTGGACCAGTTAGAATTTCCAGGCCGTTTTCAAGGCCGGCCCCACGTAGAGCGCATTACAGTAGTCCAATCTGGAGGTTACCAAGGCATGGACCACCCTGGTCAGATCCGCCTTCACAAGCTACGGTCGCAGTTGGTGCACGATTCTCAATTGTGCAAAGGCCCTCCTGGACACCACCGACGCCTGAGCTTCAAACGTTCTCAGCCCAAGGGCGACTCACAGCGGTGTACAACATAGGAGCAACAAAATTCAAGACACAGTATAAAAACAATTCACAATCCAGCAATTATACAAAAACATCGTCATTACTATGAAAGCCATTCAGCGTCGTCTCATCGTCCAAACAACAATCCAATATCATTTTCCGTTATTCCATTCCTATAGTCATTACCAATCATTGCACTTCCTGATCGAACGCCTTCTTGACCAACCAAGTCTTTAATTTCCTGCGGAATATCATCAGGGAAGGAGCCAGTCTAATGTCCACGGGAAGGGTGTTCCACAGCTGAGGAGCCACCACCGAGAAGGCCCTATCTCTCGTCCCCGCCAGTCGTGCCTGTGAAGCAGGTGGGATCGAGAGCAGGGCCTCCCCGGAAGATCTCAAAGTCCTGGTGGGCTCGTAGGTTGAGATGCGGTCGGATAGGTATCTTGGGCCAGAACCGTTTAAGGCTTTATAGGCCAACACCAGCACCTTGAATTGAGCCCGGTAGCAGATCGGTAGCCAGTGGAGTTGGCGCAACAGGGGGTTGTATGCTCCCTGCGCTCCGCTCCTGTTAACATCATGGCTGCCGCACGTTGGACCAATTGAAGCTTCCAGGCCGTCTTCAAAGGCAGCCCCACGTAGAGAGCGTTGCAGTAGTCTAGGCGGGATGTGACAAGAGCGTGGACTACCGTGACCAAGTCAGACTTCCCAAGGTACGGGCGCAGCTGGCGCACGAGCCTTAGCTGTGCAAATGCTCCCCTGGTCACCGCTGAAACCTGGGGATCCAGGCTCAGCGATGAATCCAGGATCACACCCAAGCTGCGAACCTGCGCCTTCAAGGGGAGTGCAACCCCATCCAGCACAGGCTGTAACCCTATGCCCTGTTCGGCCTTGCGACTGACCAGGAGTACCTCTGTCTTGTAATACAACATTGAGATATTGACTCTAAGCTGGAATGTGTCCAGAGGAGGGCGACTCAAATGATCAAGGGTCTGGAGAACGTATGAGGAGCGGCTTAAGGAGCTCGGCATGTTTAGCCTGAAGAACAGAAGGCTGAGAGGAGATATGATAGCCATGTATAAATATGTGAGAGGAAGCCACAGGGAGGAGGAGGAGGGAGCAAGCTTGTTTTCTGCTTCCCTGGAGACTAGGACGCAATGGAACAATGGCTTCAAACTACAAGAGAGGAGATTCCATCTGAACATTAGGAAGAACTTCCTGACTGTGAGAGACGTTCAGCAGTGGAACTCTCTGCCCCGGAGGGAGTGTGGTGGAGGCTCCTTCTTTGGAAGCTTTGAAACAGAGGCTGGATGGCCATCTTTGAGGGGTGCTTTGAATGCAATATTCCTGCTTCTTGGCAAGGGGGTTGGACTGGATGATGGCCCAGGAGGTCTCTTCCAACTCTTTGATTCTATATTGTATATACATATAATATTTATAATATTATAATATAATACAATATAATAGTACTATTACTACTACTACTAATAATAATAATAATAATACAATATTATGATTATATATTTTAAATGTAATATTACTAATATTGTATTGTCGAAGGCTTTCATGGCCGGAATCACTGGGTTGTTGTAGGTTTTTTTGGGCTATATGGCCATGTTCTAGAGGCATTCTCTCCTGATGTTTCGCATGTATCTATGGCAAGCATCCTCAGAGGTTTTGAGGTCTGTTGGAACTAGGAAAAAGGGTTTATATATCTGTGGACTACACAGGGAAGCCGCTGAAATCCACAAGCATGTGGACAATGTCAACAGAAAGGAGGAAACCATGAAAATGAACAAAATCTGGCTACCAGTATTAAAAAATTCAAACATCACAACAGCAAAACAACAGAGAGTAAACAAACAAGGACATCTAATCACCTCTCAACAAAAGATTGCCCCAGGCACTGCCAGGCCATCAAATGCTAATCAAGGTGGTCAGTTGAAACATCCCCACCTAGCTCCAACAGACAAGAGTCCTTTGTCCCACCCTGGCCATTCCACAGATATATTAACTAGGCCTGGGCGGTTTCGTTCGTTAATTTTGTAATTCGTTAAATATTCGTTATATTTAACAATTACAAAATGATTTCAAAATATATTTTCAAACCCGGAAGGGTTTTTCAATAACGAAACGGCATCCTCCATCCTTTTTACGAGCTTCCGCCCGTTTCGGAAATGGGATGGAGGATGCTGGGTGCCCTGGGAGCCAATCCGGCGCTCCCAAGCAGTGCACCGTGGCTGATTGTGATTGGCCGGGAAGCCCTTTAAAAGCGGCTCCGCGTGGCCGCATTGCTCATTGTTGCGAAGGCGAGGGAGAAGACGGGAGGTCCAGGAGGGCGGCTTGCATTGGCTTGGCTTGGTTGGCTAAGCTTGGATTCATTCCTTGCATTGATTCATTTGCTTTCATTTTTGCATTCCTTAATTCTGTTGTTGGGAGAGCGAGGGCGGTTTTTGTTAATTTGTTAATTTTCCATTTTAAATATTTTTGAAAAATACCTTTCTTTTATTCTTAAAAAAAATCAAAAAATATTCTAAAAAAAGTAAAGAAACTTGTGTGCGTTTGTCCCTGTCCTGCGGCTGTGTTCGCTCCACAACAGGGCAAGCGTTTTGTTAATTTTCCATTTTTAAATATTTCTAAAAAATATATTTCTTTTATTCTTCAAGAAATTCAAAAAATATTCTAAAAAAAGAAAAGAAACTTGTGTGCCTGTGTGTGCGTTTGTCCCTGTCCTGTGGCTGTGTTCGCTCCACAACAGGGCAAGCATTTCATTTGTGTAGTTCCAACCAGTGCGGTCCTTTTGCCAACAGAAAGTGTTATAATACAGTGCTCGCTCATTATTTGTGTAGTTCCAGTGCGCTCCTTTGGCCAACACAAAGTGCGGTCCTTTTGCCAACACAAAGTGCTATAATACAGTGCTCGCTCATTATTTGTGTAGTTTTTATAATAACATTATTTTTATATATTAATAATTTATAATTTAATTTTATATATTATTTTATTATTATTTATAATTATATTTTATAAATATTTTGTAAATTTAATTATATTTTATTTAAATATTTATTTAGTTCCAGTGCGCTCCTTTGGCCAACACAAAGTGCGGTCCTTTTGCCAACACAAAGTGCTATAATACAGTGCTCGCTCATTATTTGTGTAGTTTTTATAATATTATTTTATATATATTAATAATTAATAATTTAATTTTATATATTATTTTTATTATTATTTATAATTATATTTTATAAATATTTTGTAAATTTAATTATATTTTATTTAAATATTTATATTATTATTTATTTCATTTATATAATATATATATAATAATATATTATTATATTATATAATTTTATTTTATATTGTATATATTATATAATTTTATATTATTTATTATATTTATTATTATTATTTATAAATTATTATTATTTATTTATTATTTATATTTTATTTATTTAAATTTTATTATTATATTATTGTTTTTTTCATTATTGACTCAGTTTTGGCTACTTTATCTTATTATTTTTTATTTAATATCTTTATCTTAATATCTTGTTTTATTTGATTATTTTTTTGATTTATTTTATGAAATGATTTTGTTTATAGAGCATTTAGCATTGCGCAATCGCGTCCGCCATTTTAACGAATCGATTCGTATTTAATAACGAAGTTCGGAAGTCGTTTTTGCGCATGCGCAAATCGCATCCGCCATTTTAACGAATCGATTCGTTATTACCTTAACGAATCGACCCCGCATCAATAACGAAGGTTTGGAAGTGATTTGCGCATGTGCAGGGGGGTCCGTCATCTTAACGAATCGATTCGTTAATAATAACGAAATTTTGTAAATACCGAACTTTTTAAAGGAAAATTTTGTAATTATTTTAAATAACGAAACGCAAAAAACCCCCCAAAACGAATCGATTTTAGAAACAAATTTTTGCGTTGTTACCCAGGCCTAATATTAACCCATTGTCCTAATTCCAACAGACTGCACTCCCTCTGAGGATGCTTGCCATAGATGCAGCAGGCGAAACGTCAGGAGAGAATGCCTCCAGAACATGGCCATATAGCCCGAAAAAACTCACAAGAACGTAAAGTTTAATAATAATAATAATGCGGGACCACTCTCACAACCACCATGTCAGGCGACACAGAGAAGCCACTGAAATCCACAAGAAGCATGTGGACAACTTCAACAGAAAGGTGGAAACCATGAAAATCAACGCAATCTGGCTACCAGTATTAAAAAGAGTCTAAAATTGCAACAGCAAAACAGCAGAGAGGAAACAAAGAAGGACACCTCTTAACAAAAGATTCCCCCAGGCACTGCCAGGCCATCCAATGCTAATGAAGGTGCCTGTGAGGCGCCTTCTTTGGGAGGTTGAGAAAGACCCTGGCAGGAAGGAAGAGCTGGGCTGGCGACCCCCTCCCCCTCCCGGGACACCCCATAACCCACACTTTGAGGGGGGGGAGGGGCACCTCCCCGAAGGAGCCCCGCAGGCCAGAGTGCGGGAGGGCCGGGACTGAGGCGGGATGGCGGCCTGGCAGAAGGAAGGAGCTGGACTAGATGACCTTTGGGGGGGGGAAGAGGCCTGGCTCCCTCCTCCCTCAAGGCAGAGATCCTCCTCCTCCTCCTCCTTGTGCTCCTCCTAGACCCACCTCTCTCTCTCTCTCTCTCTGTCTCTGCCTCTGCTTCACGAAGGACACAATGGCGGCGGCCTTGGGAGAAGGGACCCCCCTCCTGCGGAATAGGCAGGCCTCTCCCTCCCTCTCTCTCTGTCTCTCCGCTTCCCTTCGCCTCACTCAGCCAGGACAAAATGGCGGCGGGAAAGACTGCGCTGAGGCCCTTCCGAGAAGAAACCCGCCTCCTCCTCAGAGCCGGCCCTCTCATTGGCCGCGCCCGGGAAGCCCCGCCCACCGGAGACCCCCCCCCCCCCCCATTGGCTGCTTGCCGCTCTCCGGCTTTGATTGACGGGATGCAAGGAAGGGAAGGAAGGAGGGAAAGAAGGAAAAGAAGGAAAGGAAGGAAGGAAAGAAGGGCTGGACTAGATGACCTTTGGGGGTCCCTTCCAATTGTATGACTTATAATAATAATAATAATAATAATAATAATAATAATAATGCCATCTTCCTGCCTGGCAGAAGGAAGGGGCTGGACTAGATGACCTTTGAGGGTCCCTTCCAATTGTATGACTCTAATAATAATAATAATAATAATAATAATAATAATAATAATAACAATATACTAATGCTATCTTCTTGTCTGGCAGAAGGAAGGGGCTGGACTAGATGGCCTTTCGGGATCCCTTCCAATTGTATGACTTTAATAATAATAATAATAATAATAATAATAATAACAATATACTAATGCTATCTTCTTGTCTGGCAGAAGGAAGGGGCTGGACTAGATGGCCTTTCGGGATCCCTTCCAATTGTATGACTTTAATAATAATAATAATAATAATAATAACAATATACTAATGCTATCTTCTTGTCTGGCAGAAGGAAGGGGCTGGACTAGATGACCTTTCGGGATCCCTTCCAATTGTATGACTTTAATAATAATAATAATAATAATAATAACAACAATATACTAATGCTATCTTTTTGTCTGGCAGAAGGAAGGGGCTGGACTAGATGACCTTTGGGGAACTATAAATCCTCAGAACTGCAATTCCCAAATGTCAGGGTCTGTTGGTCACTGTATTAGAAAGGTTGAGAACCACTGATTTATACCCCGCTTCTCTCCCTAAGGGGCCCACAGCAGCTCACCATACAACACAACTCAAAGCACATTTAACTTAAAATACAAAACAAAAATCACACAAAACATAACAACATCCAGAAGGAGGATATAAAGAAATGTAAAAAAATTAAAAACATGTAAAGGGAAGGAAGCGAGGGGCTGCTGGGCCATTCAGCTTTGAATGTGTTTGGCTAGCTTTCCCTTGAATGTTTGAAGCAGGCATTGGCCAGCTTGGGCCCTCCTTGTGTTTTGGACTTCAACTCCCACTACTGGCTGCTAGGAATTGTGGGAGTTGAAGTCCAAAACACAAGGAGGGCCCAAGCTGGTCCATGCCTGTTTTAAAGAATAGCAGTGATGTTTAATCCTATCGTAATGTTTCATATATTTGTAGAAGTACAATATTTGTATTGTTTTAACCTTCGGAAGAAGGTTAAAACCTGGCTCTTTGAGCAAGCGTTTGGCTAATCAGCGCAATTGAACATAGGACGACGGTAAATCGAACATAGGAATGGCACAAGGATTATGAGAATGGATTTTGCTTTGTGATCGAGGCATCATGAATTGATAATAATTGTGTATTTTGTTATTGTGTATGATGTGTTTTAACTGTTATTGTTGTGTTAATTTACATTGTGTAAACCGCATTGAGTCGCCTAATTAGGCTGAGAAACGCGGTATAGAAATAAAGCAAATAAATAAAATAGATTTAAAATTGTATTGAAATGTAAGCTGTTTTGGCCGCTTCCACACAGCTGTATGAAATCCACACTGAACTGATATCGTGGATTATCTGCCTTGATATTCTGGGTTATATGGCTGTTTGGAAGGGCCCTTTCAGACAGGCCCTATATCCCAGGATCTGATCCTAGGGTTTCTGTTTATCCCAGATTATCTGGCAGTGCAGACTCCAGTCCGGCTTCCGTGCGGGGCACGGGACAGAGACTGTGCTGGTCTCCATCACGGATCACCTTCGATGCCAGCTGGACTTGTGTTATTGGATCTCACAGCAGCATTGGACACAGTCGACCACAATCTCTTGACCCACCGCCTTGCTGTTGCTGGAATCAGGGGGAGAGCTTTAAACGGGCTCCCCTCCTTTCTTCACAACCGTGGACAGCGAGTGGAGAGGGGAGGCCTGGTCTCTGAGAGGTCCCCCCCCCCCCCGCTCTCTCTCTCTCTTGTGGGGTTCCTCCTCAGGGGGCCATTTTCTCCCCTCTCTTGTTTAACATCTCTATGCGACCACTTGCTCAGCTGGTTCAAGATTTTGGCCTTGAGTGTGACCAGTATGCCGATGACGCTCAGCTGGTGCTGAAGATGGAAGGCCGACCGGACTCTGTCCCCGATTGTTTCCATCAGTGCCTCATTGAGGCCGTTACTGGATGGCTGCGTGTCAGCAGGTTGAGGGTGAATCCAGCAAAGATGGAGATCCTATGGCTGGGTCAACTGGGCAGTGGGGACATCCAGCTGCCTACCCTGGATGGCGAGGCGTTGCGCCTGTCATCGTTGGTCAAGAGCCTGAGAGTCCTTTTGGACCCTCTGCTGATGATGGAGGCCCAGGTCTCCGCTGTGAGCAGAACCGCCTTCTTCCACCTGCGGCAGGCTAGATGGCTGACCCCCTCCCTGTCCAGGGACAACCTAGCTATGGTGATCCAGGCCACGGCCATCTCAAGACTGGACTACTGTAACGCCCTCTGCATTGGCCTTCCTCGGTCGGTGATCCGGAAGCTCAAGTTGGTGCAAAATGCAGCTGCTCGGCTTCTTGCGGGAATTCCGATGAGATGCCACATAACACCAATCTTACTACAGCTGCATTCGTTACCAATTGAGCACCGGATCACTTTAAAAGGGATGGTACTCCCCTTGAAGGCCTTGCATGGTCTGGGGCCGATGTACCTGAGGGATCGTCTCACCCCCTCCCAACCCCAGAGATCCCTCCATTCTGAGGACCAAGATCTCTTGGAAATTCCCAGTGCCAAGACCTTGCGTCTAACAGCAACCAGGCGCAGAGCCTTCACAGCAGTGGCACCTTCACTCTGGAATACTCCACCACCTGAAGTCCGGGCCTTGCGGGACTTATCAGCTTTCCGCAGGGCATGGAAGACATATCTATTTCAATGGGCCCTTGATCTCTGATTGTTTTTAAATTATTTTAAATTGTTTTAAAATTGTGTTAAATTTTAGCCATTTTTGTAAGCTGCTCCGAGCCCCAGGGGAGTGACCGCATATACGTTTGAATAATAAATAAATAAATAAAATCCAGTTTAAAGCAGAAAACCTGGGATCAGATCCTGGGATATAGGGTGTCTGGAAGCGGCCACAGTCTCCTTGTGGAGACAAAAAGTGGTGTATAAATAAACATAATAATAAAATTGTAGAACAGAAGTCTGTTCCTGGTTTGAAAGTGTTATTTTTTGTTTAATGTGTGGCCCTTACTTTGAAAGTAGTAGTTCTCCTCCAGAAACTTTGTGTGGCTGCCACAAACTATGATGACAAGAGGTCATGGGAGTTTGGCCGATGGGCTGACCAGTAAACATATTCATGGGTTCCCGCTGTTATAGTGAACCTGTTACCCATGCCACGACATGCTTGAAGCCAAAATTTCATTTATTTGTAATTAGAAATCAATGTTTCACAATATACAAAACAAATGTTTCACAATATTCCCGTGTAAACTATAGTCCGGCCCTCCAACAGTCTGAGGGACAGTGAACTGGCCCCTGTTCTAGAGGCATTCTCTCCTGACGTTTCGCCTGCATCTATGGCAAGCATCCTCAGAGGTAGTTCCAACAGACCTACTACCTCTGAGGATGCCTGCCATAGATGCAGGCGAAACGTCAGGAGAGAATGCTTCTAGAACATGGCCACATAGCCCGGAAAAACCTACAACAACCCAGTGATTCCGGCCATGAAAGCTTTCCTTTTGCTGCTTCATTGCCCTGTCCTGAAAGCTTGGTCTCACAGCCAAGTTTTGACCATCCTTCTGAAGGACAGGAGGGAGGAGGCCCATCTGATCTCACCAGGAAGAGAGTTTCATAGCCGGGGGGCATCACCGAGAAGGCCCTGTCTCTCATCTCCGCCAAACACGCCTGTGACAATGGCGGGATGGAAAGCAGGGATTCCCTGGAGGATCTTAATCTCCGCGATGGGACATAGGGAGAGATGCGTTCGGACAGGTAAACTGGGCCGGGGCCGTTTAGGGCTTTATAGGTCAAAGCCAGCACTTTGAACTGTGCCCGGTAGCAAGCTGGCAGCCAGTGGAGCTGGCGTAACATGGGAGTGGTGTGCTCCCTGTATCTCATCCCAGTTATTAACCTGGCTGCCTCTTGGTGGACTATTTGAAGCTTCTGAGCAGTCTTCAAATGCAACCCTTCTCACCTGTCACCAAGGAGGCTGTCCAGACCTTGAACCGGTGCTTGGCGGCTGAGTCGGACTGGATGAGAGCTAACACATTGAAACTGAATCCAGACAAGACAGAGGTCCTCCTGGTCAGTCGTAAGGCCGAACAGGGCATAGGGTTACAGCCTGTGCTGGACGGGGTCCCACTCCCCCTGAAGGCGCAGGTTTGCAGCTTGGGAGAGATCCTGGACTCATCGCTGAGCTTGGAACCCGAGGTCTCGGCGGTGGCCGGGAGAGCTTTTGCACAATTAAAACTTGTGCGCCAGCTGCACCCATACCTTGGGAAGCCGGATCTGGCCACAGTGGTCCACGCTCTTGTTATATCCCGAATAGATTACTGCAAGGCTCTCTACGTGGGGTTGCCTTTGAAGACTGTTGGGAAACTTCAATTAGTCCAACGGGCAACGGCTAGATTACTCACCGGAGCATCATACAGGGAGCATACCACCCCTCTGTTATGTCAACTCCACTGGCTGCCGATCCAGTTCTGAGCACAATTCAAAGTGCTGGTCTTGACCTACAAAACCCTATATGGTTCCGGCCCAGCGTATCTGTCCAAACGGATCTCCCTCTACGTCCCACCTCGGAGCCTAAGATCATCTGGGGAGGCCCTGCTCTCGACCCCGCCTCTATCACAAGTGAGATTGGCGGGGACGAGGAGCAGGGCCTTCTCAGTGGTGGCCCCTCACCTATGGAACTCACTCCCCGGGGAAATTAGATCAGTGACATCTCTCCTTTCCTTTAGAAGGAAATTAAAAACATGGATGTGGGACAAGGCGTTTGGGCAATCTGGCAGATAAATAAAGGACTGCGACGACGGATAGGAATAGACAATGTGGAACGAAGAACGCTACCCCTCTATTCTGCTTTGGTTAGACCACATCTGGAATATTGTGTCCAATTCTGGGCACCACAATTCAAGAGAGATATTGACAAGCTGGAATGTGTCCAGAGGAGGGCGACTAAAATGATCAAGGGTCTGGAGAACAAGCCCTATGAGGAGCGGCTTAGGGAACTGGGCATGTTTAGCCTGAAGAAGAGAAGGCGGAGAGGGGATATGATGAGAGCCATGTATAAATATGTGAGAGGAAGCCACAGGGAGGAGGAGGAGGGAGCAAGCTTCCTTTCTGCTTCCTTGGAGACTAGGATGCAATGGAGCCATGGCTTCAAACTACAAGAGAGGAGATTCCAGCTGAACATTAGAAAGAACTTCCTGACTGTGAGAGCCGTTCAGCAGTGGAACTCTCTGCCCCGGAGGGAGTGTGGTGGAGGCTCTTTCTTTGGAAGCTTTTAAGCAGAGGCTGGGTGGCCATCTGTCAGGGGTGATTTGAATGCAACATTCCTGCTTCTTGGCAGAATGGGGTTGGACTGGATGATGGCCCATGAGGTCTCTTCCAACTCTTTGATTCTATGATTCTATGAATGGAATCCGAGTTGGCGAACGCTGTGCATGAGATTGGCTTATTGACTGTGTTATATATTGTTGTTTTAATTGTTATAACTGTTTAACTGCTGTTTTTATACGTTTATTGTATTATTGTGTAGGCATCGAATTGTGCCTTTTTGTAAGCTGCCCTGAGTCCCCCCTCGAGGGTTGAGAAGGGCGGGGTAGTATATGAAATAATTAAATAAACCCCATCTAGAGTGTGTTGCAGTCGTCTATCTTAGATGTAACGAGAGCGTGGACCACCGTGGCCAAGTCTGGCTTCCCAAGATACGTCACCACGAGGCCAGCACCACCCTGGATGGCCGGGAGGAGAAGCTGTCTGCTCTGACAACAAAATACAGAAAGACCTCACGGTACGGAGGGGAGAGGGGAGGACGCAAGGGAACGTGTGGGCTGGCCCCATTGGGAAGCCTCAGGCAGGAATGAGAGGGCAAAGCTGCTTGACCACTGCCCTCCCAAACCACAGAATCATCTAGCTGGTAAAGACCCCTTGGGGCCATTGTCTGACTGCCTTTGGCCAGGCAGGAATATTTATGTATTTATTTATATATTTAAAATATTGATATTCCGCCCTTCTTCTCACCCCGACTCAGGGGACTCAGGGCAGAGCACAGCATATACATGGCAGTCAATGCCGGGACAAGAATTCATATACGCATACCTAAACATTAAAAACATCGATCAAAATATGACAATACACCATTTAGAACCATCCTAGTCATCCATGTCAAATCTAATCAGCCTGGTCATCTTTCCTTTTGCTGCTTTATTGCACTGTCCTGGGAACTTGGCCCCACAGCCAAGTTTTGACCATCCTTCTGAAGGACAGGAGGGAGGAGGCTGAGCTGATCTCACCAGGAAGAGAGTTTCATAGCCGGGGGGCCATCCCCGAGAAGGCCCTGTCTCTCGTCCCCACCAATCGTGCCTGTGACAATAGCGAGACAGAAAGCAGGGTCTCCCTGGAGAATCTTCAATGCTCAAAAACACCATAAAACAGTTAAAAACAATTAAAACAGTATCATAATAAAGAGTCAATATAAATCAATAAAACATCTCATAGTTAAAAATCAAGATCCAGTCTCATCACTCTGTTCATTACCCTGCCTATTCAAATGCCTGCTCGAACAACCAGGTCTTCACTTGTCAACAGGGAGGGGGCCAATCTAATATCTGTAGGAAGGGCATTCCACAGCTGAGGGGCCACCACTGAGAAGGCCCTGTCTCTCATCCCCACCAAACATACTTGTGACACAGGTGGGACCAAGAGCAGGGCCTCCCAAGACGATCTTAACACCCTAGCTGGTTCATAGGGGGAGATGCGTTCGGACAGGTAAGTTGGGCCAAAATCGTTGAGGGCTTTATAGGTTAAAGCCAGCTCTTGGAATTGTGCCCGGTAGCAAACCAGCAGCCAGTGGAGCTGGCACAACAGAGGAAGTCCCCCAACACAATGAGCTGGTGGGATTCCAATGCCAGGATTGAGACTACCCCTGCTAATTCAGGTAAGGAAACTGTTGTGCAGCGGGGTGGTTGGTACACTAACAGAATCCCTAATCTGCCCCGGTCTCCTAAACTCAGGTGGACACATTCAAATAAGGTTGACTGCGGAATGGGGCACCTGATCAGGGAAATGGTCTCTTTATAGTCTACTGCAACTCCGCCTCCCCACCCCCCAGATTTACTTATTTATTTACTTTACTTGTATACCGCAGTTTCTCAGCCCAACAGGCGACTCAACAAGGATAAGAATCAATCAACGATATACAATTTAAAACCATAAAAGCATAATATACAATATTGACACAACAATAGACAACACAATGCATCTCATCACTAGAGTCGTGATCCAATCTGTCGTCCAAATTTCCATTCCTGTAATCATCACCTTCATTGCACTGTTTAACCGAATGCCCGTTCAAACATCCAAATTTTTAATCTTCTTCGGAACACCATTAGCGAGGGGGCTGATCTTACCTCCATAGGAAGGGTGTTCCACAGCCGGGGGGCCACCACAGAAAAGGCCCTGTCTCTCGTCCCCGCCAGCCGCACCTGTGAAGCAGGCGGGATAGAGAGCAGGGCCTCCCCAGAAGATCTTAGGGTCCTGGCGGGCTGATAGGCAGAGATACGTTCAGATAGGTAGGTTGGGCCAGAACCGTTTAGGGCTTTAAAGGCCAACGCCAGCACTTTGAATTGAGCCCGGTAGCAAATCAGCAGCCAGTGGAGCTGGTGCAGCAGAGGAGTGGTATGCTCCCTGCGCTCCGCTCCTGTTAGTATCATGGCTCCCAGGCGTTGGACTAGCTCGAGCTTCCGAGCCGTCTTCAAAGGCAACCCCACGTAGAGAGCGTTGCAGTAGTCTAGACGGGATGTAACCAGAGTGTGGACTACCGTGGCCAAGTCAGACTTCCCATGGTACGGGCGCAGTTGGCGCACAAGTTTTAGCTGTGCAAATGCTCCCCTGGTCACCGCCAAAACCTGAGGTTCCAGGCTCAGCGATGAGTCCAGGATCACACCCAAGCTGTGAACCTGTCTCTTCAGGGGGAGTGTGACCCCATCCAACACAGGTGTAACCCTATACCCTGTTCGGCCTTACGACTAACCAGGAGGACCTCTGTCTTGTCTGGATTCAATTTCAATTTGTTCGCCCTCATCCAGACCGTCACTTGACTGATGCTGCACGGAGTAGCCTGGAGGACAGCTGGGTGAGATTAACCCCTCCTGCTTCATCCAACCAGGTCTCCGTTATCCACGCCAGGTCTGCCTTTTCATCCAGGATTAAATCCTGGATGGTTGTTGTCTTTCAATTGACAGACCTGGCGTTCAGCAGCACCACCCTTAATCTAGAGGGACTGCCATCCTGAGTACTCAGATTTACCATGTCAGGAGAATGTTTTGGAATTTTTAAAGTTCTCTCACGTATTAGCCTAATTGGTTGATTAAATCTCCCTTTCCCATATCTCCCCCTTCCCATCATTACATCAATGGGGACCTCTTGACCAATAGAACTCCCCCCCACCCGAACAAGTTGAGGGGCCGCCACTGAGAAGGCCCTGCCTCTCGTCCCTGCCAATTGCACCTGCGAAGGAGGCGGGACCAAGAGCAGGGCCTCCCCAGATGATCTTAAACTCCAAGATGGTTCATAGAAGGCAGGCTCCTCCCTCCCTCCCCTGTCCCCGCCCCCAGGAGGAGACCTCTCCCAACAAAAGCCTCCTTTGGGGCCCTTCCCTCTCTCCTCCCAAAGGCCCCCTTCAAAGCCTCCCTCCTTCCTCAGTGGGTTTCTAGATGCAGGAAATGGAGAGGAATGGACACAGCTGCATCACAGTCCAAGGACATTGAGCATGGAAACACACCACAATTTTAGAGAACAACTGATCTCCGTTTCCTCCCTTTGTCTATCTGGAATGCGGAGTTTCCTTCCTCCCAAAGGCCAGGGCGCCACTCATGAGGCCAGAGTCCCCCCTCGGCCCCTCCGAAGAGAAGGGAGGCCTCATGTGGTCAGGAAAGAGTGAAATTAAAATCCCAATGTTTCTTGACAATGACCAATTTTTTCTCCTAAATCAACAGCATGAGTTCCTTGGTATCTGTCACTTTGCACATCTTCATCAGTCAGTTCACTTGACTTGGGACAACTTCTTCCTTCCATCTCTGAGGATATAGCATTCGTGCTGCAAGTATCACATATTTTAGCAGTCTTTCACATTTTCTTTCTAGAAACCATCCAGAATTCTTAAGAAACATATTCCTTCCATGAATGTAGATGATTTTTCCCCAGAGTGAGTCCTGTGGTGTGAACGTAGACTTTCAGTGAAGCTTTGTCATCACTCCAGGCATTTCCACACTCCAGACATTTGTAGGGTTTTTCCTCAGCGTGAGTCCTTTGATGTGAATGTAGATTTCCCCTCTGAGTGAAACTCTGTCCACACTCCAGGTATTTATAAGCCTTTTCCCCAGTGTGAGTCCTGTGATGTGAACATGGATTTGCAATAGAACTGAAAGTCTTTCTACACTGTAGGCATTTATAAGTTATTTCCCAGTTTGCTTCCTTTGATGTATTTTACTACCAGTATGTAGATTGGGTTTCTGAGTGAAGCTTTGTCCACAGTAAGGGCATGAATAGGGTTCTGCTCCAATGTGAGTTCTTTCATGTGAACATAGACTTTCACTATGAGCAAAGCTCTGTCCACACTCCTGGCATTTATAGGGTTTATTCCCCAGTGAGTCTTCTGATGTCTCTTTAGATCCCCACTTCTAGTGAAAGTCTCCCCACACTCCTGGCATTTATAGGGTTTCTCCGCAGTGTGAGTCCTCTGATGTGAATGTAGATTTGCACTAGAACTGTAGTCTTTCTACACTGCAGTCATTTATAAGGTTTCTTCCAGTTTGCATCCTTTGATGTATATGTAGCTTGGGATTCTGAGTGAAGCTCTGTCCACACTAAGGGCATGAATAGGGTTTTGCTCCAGTGTGAGTCCTTTCTTGTTTGCATAGGTGTCTACTCTGAGTGAAGGTCTGTCCACACTCCAGGTATTTATAAAACTTCTCCCCAGTGTGAGTCCTATGATGTGAACATAGATTTGCACTAGAACTGAAAGTCTTTCTACACTCCGGGCCTTTATAAGGTTTCTCCCAGTAGGTAGATTGGGTTTCCGAATGAAGCTCTGCCCACACTACGGGCATGAATAGGGTTTCCCCCCAGTGTGAATCCTTTGATGTTTATGCAGACTTGAACTATGACTGAAGAACTTTCCACATTCTGGGCATTTATAGGGTTTCTCCCCAGTGTGAGTTCTTTGATGTCTACGTAGATTTCCAGTCCGAGCGAAGGTCTGTCCACACTCTTGGCATTTATAGGGTTTTACCCCAGTGTGAGTCCTTTCATGTGAACGCAGAGCTCCACTCTCAGTGAATCTCTGTCCACATTCTAGGCATTTAAAGGGTTTCTCCCCAGTGTGAGTCCTTTGATGCGAAAGTAGACTTGAACTCTTAGTGAAGCTCTGACCACACTCCAGGCATGTATAGGGTTTCTCCCCAGTGTGAATCTTTTGATGATTATACAGACTTGAACTATGAGTGAAGCTCTTTTTGCACTCTGGGCATTTAAAGGGTTTCTCCTCAATGTGAGTCCTTTGATGTGAACATAGAGTTGCATTTTCAATGAAGCTCTGTCCACATTCCAGGCATTTATCATGTTTCTCCCCAGCGTGAGTCCGCTGATGTCTTAGTAGATCTCCACTCTCAGTGAAGTTCTCTCCGCATTCCATGCATTTATAGGGTTTCTCCCCAGTGTGAGTCCTTTCATGTGAATGCAGAGTTGAAATCTGAGTGAAGTTTTGTCCACACTCCAGGCATTTATAGGGTTTCTCCCCACTGTCAATTCTTTGATGTTTATGCACACTTGAACTATGAGGGAAGCTCTTTTCGCTCTCTGGGCATTTAAAGGGTTTCTCCTCAATGTGTGTCTTTTGATGTGAACATAGAGTTCCACTTTCGGTGAAGCTCTCTCCGCATTCCAGGCATTGATAGGGTTTCTCCCCAGTGTGAGTCCTTTGATGTGAATGTAGAGCTCCTTTCTGAATGAAGCTCTGTCCACACTCCAGGCATTTATAGGGTTTCTCCCCAGTGTGAGTCCTTTCATGTGAATGTAGAGTTGAAGTCTGAGCGAAGCTTTGTCCACACTCCAGGCATGTATAGGGTTTCTCCCCACTGTGAATCCTTTGATGTTTATGCAGACTTGAACTATGATTGAAGCACTTTCCACATTCTGGGCATGTATAGGGTTTCTCTCCAGTGTGAGTCCTTTGATGTGAACGTAGATTTCCACTCCTAGTAAAGCACTGACCACATTCTAGGCATTTAAAGGGTTTGTCCCCAGTGTGAGTCATTTGATGCGAAAGTAGACTTGTACTCTTAGCGAAACTGTGTCCACACTCCAAGCATGTATAGGGTTTCTCTCCAGTGTGAATCCTTTGATGATTATACAAACCTGAACTATGAGTGAAGCTCTTTCCACACTCTGGGCATTTAAAGGGTTTCTCTCCAGTGTGAATCCTTTTATGATTCTTCAGAATTGAACTATGACTGAAGCACATTCCGCACTCTGGGCATTTATAGGGTTTCTCTCCAGTGTGAATCCTTTGATGTTTACGTAAGTGTCCACTCTCAGTAAAGCTCTGTCCACATTCCTGGCATTTATAGGGTTTCTCCCCACTGTGAATCCTTTGATGTGAGCGCAGACTTCCACCCTGAGTGAAGCTCTTTCCACACTCAAGACATGTATGGGGTTTCTTCTCCATGATGACAGTTATGTATACAATTAATTGCAATATGGACACTTGAGTCTTCCCTTTTTCTTTCTGATCGAAAGTGAGTTTCACAAAATCAGCACCTCGAGAGGGTTTCTTCGTCTTCCGATGGGATTTCTTTCATTATTGCACTTTGGTTTCCAAACTCCGAAATATCCACTAGATGCTGATGTTTTCTCATCATGCCGGAGGTGACTTCATGGGGTCTTCATTTCCCTGTTCGAGAAAGAAGCAGAAAATTAAACAAGAAGCTGCAAACCTCCTTTATTTCCAATACTATCCTCTTTTCCCTTCATGGCTCATGTTGAAAACGGAAATACCAAGAACTGGAGGCATGAAGGGTCTCGCGTTCAGACACAGAAACGAGCAAAGGCTAACCTCGAGTTATAAACAATAAGGGATGGATTCAGAAGGAAAGAAGAAAAGATGGGAGGAGGGGATGAAAATAATGAATGATGGATGGAAGAAAAAAGGGACCTTCGTCCAATACTAAAGAGCCACAGTGATTTCATTGGCTTGACCCTAAACATGACCCTAAAGAAACATAAGGCAGAGAGTCAGAACGACCATAGACGGGGTGTCATTCACTCTGATTAATGGGTTCCCATGAATTACCAGCTTATGTCAATATTAAGAGACACAATGATTCCTTTATTGATTAGTTCATGAATTTCTGGGTCCCCTTTCAGGCAACAAGGGATCTCAGGACCATTTCCTGTGCATCCAATTTTAGACTCATGTCCAACGTCCAACTCTTCATGACCTCATGGACCAGCTCACACCAGAGCTCCCTGTCCGCCGTCACCACCCCCAGCTCCTTCAGAGTCAAGTCAGTCCCTTCAAGGATACTTAACTTAAGGAACTATAACTTAAGGAAACGTCAATAGACATTTTGAAAAGAGCGTGGACCACCGTGGCCAAGTCAGATTTCCCAAGATACTGGCGCAAATGGCGCACAAGTTTTAATTGTGCGAAAGCTCCCCTGGCCACCGCCGAGACCCAGGGTTCCAAGCTGAGCGATGAGTCCATGTCGGAACCCAGACGTCTTAAAGAGCCAGACTCAGGAGTATGTCCAAAAGAATAGTTTATTAATACAAAGCAAAAGAGACTCAGAGACACTTGCTTCAGTGTCTCTGGCCAAAACTCAAAAGTAGCAGCAATTTTCAGCTCAAAAAGCAAACTAAAGCAATAATCCGGATTATCTGGGAAAAATCCGGATTAAACTGAAGTACTTCCAAAATCCCGCAAAAACACACAGCAAATGAAGGACGATCAAACAAAGAGCCGGAGTCCAAGAAAGCCAAGTCCAAAGTTGCGAGGTTCCAAAGTCCACAAGGCAGCATCGTCATCAAAAGCAGTCGTCAAAAGTAAAAGTCAAGGAAGGGGAAATCCGCACTCACGAGAATCCAAGCCGAGTTGTAACACGAAGATAAACAGCAACCTGCAGATCCAGGACCCAAGCCCAACACAAAAGCGGCAGCGACAAGACCCAAGGCACGAAACCAACACTTTGCCTACTGCAAAGTTCTTCCATTTCAGTGCCTACTTTTATCTTACAACTCATCATCCAATGATGAGCTGCCCTTCACCGCATCATCATTACTTACAGCTGGTTTAGCTTCCACACCTGAATGCCGACGCCCATCCCTCCAACTCTTCCACCTCTTGTCAAGACTTAGCTCTCCCCACGATTCCACAGTATCTCCCGATTGCCAATCCCCACCACCAGAAAACTCCGCAAATGTGTCACTGGACGTTGGTTGAGTACACACATCCCGAAGCTCTTGTACCTTGGTCCAATCCAGTGATTCATCCTCATCCCCATCACTCCCAAACCCATCACTCCCAGAGAAACCCATTAAATCCTCCTCTTCTGTGGGAGCAGTAAGTATATCCTGAATCTTCTTCCTCTGTCGCTCCTCATCCGATCCCTGCTCCCGAGTAACCCTCATAGCTCCCCTATTCACATCCACTGTATCTCCTTCCTCCTCCTCACTCATTTCACTCTGAGAAAACCCTTTGAAGGAATCTTCATCCGTGGGTGACATAAGTATCTCCCGGATCCTCTTCCTCTGTTATTCCTCATCTAACTCTTGAGCATTCCTTTTCCCTCTTCTGACAGCCTTACTACCAGTTGCAGTGTTGCCAACAGACTCTACTACAACAGTCCACGAGGACTCTCAAGCTGCGAACCTGCGCCTTCAAGGGGAGTGTGACCCCATCCAGCACAGGCTGTAACCCTATGCCCTGTTCAGCCTTGTGATTGACCAGGAGGACCTCTGTCTTGTCTGGGTTCAATTTCAATTTGTTCACTCTCATCCAGTCTGTTACAGCGGCCAGGCACCGGTTCAGAACCTGAAGCTTCTTTAGAAGGTGGGAAGGAGTGATACAGTTGAACATCATCTGTGTACATGATATGACCCAGACCTTTCGTTTGTGAGCGACAGCATTGTACAGCAATGCACTAAATCAGTGGGACCACCAATCCCAAACACACAGCACCGACTTATAGTATGCCAACTGTTCCCAACAATAAAGCCTCAGGAAGCTCGATTTAAACAAAGATTCAACTTCAGAAGGGCAGATTGTACTAAATTCTCAGACATGTTAGATGACATGATCACATTGGCTGCGCCAATCCCTGAGGAATATGAGCACTTCATCGAAATAGTGAAAACCTGCTCACGGTCCTCGATACCAAGAGGCTGCAGAACCCACTACCTCCAGGGCATTACTCCTGAAACAGCTGCCTTGTTGGAAAACTATTACAGGCTCCACAACGAAGACCCATTTAGTGAGCAAACCCTTCTTCAGGCAGCGCAGAGCATTGTGTCCTCCATCTCTGAAGCCAAGAAAGAACAGTGGATCAAGCTGATCACAGAGGTCGACATGGGCAGGAGCAGCCAGAAGGCATGGAGGTTGCTAAGACGGTTGAGCAATGACCCCTCACAAACTAATACCCATGCCAACATAAAGGCAGACCAGATAGCACACCCACTCTTGAAGAACGGGAAACCCAACTTTGCCACCAAAGTAGGAAAGAAACCAATAGCCAGACAACCAGAGATTGAGAACAACAACTTCCATGAACCTTTTACATCTACTGAATTGGACATGGCTCTCAACAAATGTAAGAATGGCAAAGCAGCTGGCCTGGATGATCTACGGATGGAACAAATCAAGAACTTTGGTCCCAAAGCAAGGCGCTGGCTGCTGGAGCTGATGGACAACTGCACTGCATCCTGTCAGATCCCCAAAATGTGGAGGAAAGCAAGAGTCATTGCCATCTTGAAGCCAGGCAAAGACCGTAATGACCCAAAAAGCTACAGACCAATCTCCCTGATGTGCCACCTCTACAAAGTTCTAGAGAGACTTATTTTGCATAGAATTATGGAAAAACTAGACCCATGTCTGATCCCACAGCAAGCTGGCTTCAGGAAAGGCAAAAGCTGCACATCGCAAGTGCTGAACCTGACTCAGCACATAGAAGGTGGCTTTGAAAGGCAGCAAGCAGATCACAGGAGCTGTTTTCAGCTGTTTGTATTGGTTTTATTGATTTTATTGATATAATGCATGAATTAGTGTGAATTGTGAAGTGATGTAATTTTGTGTCTTGATTGTTCTGTGCTGCAGGCATCGAATTGTGCCTTTGCTTCTGTAAGCTGCCCTGAGTCCCCTTCGGGGTGAGAAGGGCGGGGTAAAAGAACCCCAAATAAATAAATAAATAAACAAACAAACAACAACTTTATTTATCCTCCGCTCTCTCTCTCCCCAAAGGGACTCCAGACATAAAACGGATTCCAGACATAAAAGGCAAACCTTCAATGCAACAATAAATCATCCATATTAACAAAAGTAATACACCCCGAGAGAGATGGAGGGCTCCCCCCAGTTCCTGCCATTCCTTGGGCCTGGGGTTCTCCACCTGTGGGTCCCTCCCCTGGAGTTTTGGACTCCAACTCCCTGAAGTATTTATTTATTTATTTATTTATGCGCTTGTATACCGCTAATATCTCAGCCTAAGTCGGTGACTCATTGCGGTTTACAACAACTAAAAAGTTAAAAACAATTAAAAACAGTATTCAATTTAAAACATGAAACACATATACAATACAAATTATTGGGCCACCAATAATAATCCCATGCATCTCGTAACTAAAATCACAATCCAAAATTCGTCGTCCATGATTACCAGCCTTTAGTCATCAAAATTCGTTGCAACGGATTAACCGAATGCTTGTTTAAACATCCATGTCTTCAGTCTCTTCCGAAACACCATCAGCGAGGAGGCTGATCGTACCTCTATAGGGAGGGTGTTCCAAAGCCGAGGGGCCACCACAGAGAAGGCCCTGTCTCTCGTTCCCGTGGGAGCTGGACTTACAGAGACCCCCAGGGAGGGAAGGGGGAAGAGGCCCCTCCCCGGCCCGCAAGGCAGCTCCTGCCTCTCCCTCCCGAGGCCTGAGCTGCTTGCTGCTTTTCGTCCACCATGGACGCCTCTTCGGCCGGGTCCACTCTCCTCCGCCTGGCGTCTCACTTGGGGGGGGGGGGACTTGGCTGGAGCCCAGGCCCCTCCCCCTCCCTCCTTCCCTCCCTCCGAAGAAGAAGCCGCCTTCTCTGGCCTCCTGAACGAGGAGGCCTCTCCTTCCCTCCCCGAAGAAGAAGAGGAAAGGGAAGCGCCTCGGCCCCAGAAAGAGGGAGGCCGCCCCCCAAAGAAAGGGGAATGCGGTGGGGAGGGAGGGGGAGATCCGGGGGGGGGAGCCGGGCCCCAACACTCTGTCCCCGCCCGCGCCCTAACTCTTACCCTTACTAGGGAGGTTCTTGTGGGTTTTTTCGGGCTATTGGGCCATGTTCTAGAGGCATTTAAAAAACTCTAGAATCACAACAGCAAAACAGCAGAGAGGAAACAACCAGGCACATCTTAACACCTCTCAACAAAAGATTCCCCCAGGCTCAGGCAGGCCTTCAAATGCTAATGAAGGTGATCAGCTGAAACATTCCCACCTAGCTCCAGCAGAGAAGAGCTCTTTGCCCCACCCCGGCCATTCCACAGATATATAAACCCAATTTTCCTATTTCCAACAGACCTCACAACCTCTGAGGATGCTTGCCATAGATGCAGGCGAAACGTCAGGAGAGAATGCCTCTAGAACATGGCCCTATAGGCCGAAAAAACCCACAAGAGCCTACTGATTCCAGCCATGAAAGCCTTCGACAAGACATCTTACGCTTACTCTTTCCTTCTCCTCTCAGCCCTCTCTTCCCCGCCGCCATGAAGGCATTGTTTTGGCCCGCCGCCTCCTCCGGAAGTGAGCTCAGAGGGAAGCGCCTCACACGAGCCTTTCCCCGCCTCTCTAGGACGCAGCAGAGGCCCTCTCGCTGGACTTCCGCCCGGCCCAAACATGGCGGATGCGGGCAGGCGGCCTCAAGAGAGGCGGCGGCGGGGCTTCGCGTGAGGGGGAGAGAGGGGGGAGAGAGGGGGCGGGAGGGCCCTCCCTCCCTCCCTCGCCCCCCTGAGACTGCACCCCCCTCAGGACCGCCCCCCACCCCATGGGCCCAGGCAGCCGAAGTTTCTGGGGGTGGAAGGCCCAAAGGCCCAGCCCAGCCCCATTCTGCCAAGAAGCAGGGATATTGCACTCAAATCACCCCCGACAGATGGCCATCCAGCCTCTGCTTCAAAGCTTCCAAAGAAAGAGCCTCCACCACATTCCCTCCGGGGAAGGCAGAGAGTTCCACTGCTGAACGGCTCTCACCGTCAGGAAGTTCTTCCTCATGTTCAGATGGAATCTCCTCTCTTGTAGTTTGAAGCCATTCCTCCATTGCGTCCTAGTCTCTCTCCAGGGAAGCCGAAAGGAAGCTTGCTCCCTCCTCCTACTCCCTGTGGCTTCCTCTCACATATTTATACATGGCTATCATGTCTCCTCTCAGCCTTCTCTTCTCCAGGCTAAACATGCCCAGTTCCCTAAGCCGCTCCTCATAGGGCTTGTTCTCCAGACCCTGGATCTGCTCCCTCCTCCCTGTGGCTTCCTCTCACATATTCATACATGGCTCTCATCATATCTCCTCTCAGCCTTCTCTTCTTCAGGCTAAACACGCCCAGCTCCTTAAGCCGCTCCTCATAGGGATTGTTCTCCAGGCCCTTGATCTGCTCCCTCCTCCCTGTGACTTCCTCTCACCTATTTATCCATGGCTATCATCATATCTCCTCCCAGCCTTCTCTTCTTCAGGCTAAACATGCCCAGCTCCTTAAACCGCTCCTCATAGGGCTTGTTCTCCAGGCCCTTGATCTGCTCCCTCCTCCCTGTGGCTTCCTCTCACATATTGATACATGGCTATCATCATGTCTCCTCTCAGCCTTCTCCTCTTCAGGCTAAACATGCCTAGCTCTTTAAGCCGCTCCTCATAGGGCTTGTTCTCCAGACCCTTGATCATTTTAGCCGCCCTCCTCTGGACACATTCCAGCTTAGAGTCAATCTCTCTCTTGAATTGTGGTGCCCAGAATTGGACACAATGTGATTCCAGGTAAAGTGGTCTAACCAAAGCGGAATAGAGCATGGGGAGCATGACTTCCTTCGATCTAGACACTATCCTCCTTCTTGGCTCCTCCTTTACAAATGCACTTTTTCTATTCCTATCTCATCCAGGGTTTTATCATTTTATCTTGTGCATTCTTATGTTCGACTTTCATAGAATCCTAGAATCCAAGAGTTGGAAGAGACCTCCTGGGCCATCCTCCAGTCCAACCCCATTCTGCCAAGAAGCAGGAACATTGCATTCAAAGCACCCCTGACAGATGGCCATCTAGCCTCTGTTTAAATGCCTCCAAAGCAGGAGCCTTCACCACACTCCCTCTCCAGGGCAGAGAGTTCCACTGCTGAACGGCTCTCACAGTCAGCAAGTTCATCCTAGAGTTGGAAGAGACCTCCTGGGCCATCATCCAGTCCAACCCCATTCTGCCAAGAAGCAGGAATATTGCATTCAAATCACCCCTGACAGATGGCCATCCAGCCTCTGCTTAAAAGCTTCCAAAGAAGGAGCCTCCACCACTCTCCCTCCGGGGAAGGCAGAGAGTTCCACTGCTGAACGGCTCTCACAGTCAGCAAGTTCATCCTAGAGTTGGAAGAGACCTCCTGGGCCATCATCCAGTCCAACCCCATTCTGCCAAGAAGCAGGAACATTGCATTCAAATCACCCCTGACAGATGGCCATCCAGCCTCTGTTTCAAAGCTTCCAAAGAAGGAGCCTCCACCACACTCCCTCCGGGGAAGGCAGAGAGTTCCACTGCTGAACGGCTCTCACAGTCAGGAAGTCCTTCCTCATGTTCAGGTGGAATCTCCTCTCTTGTAGTTTGAAGCCAAATCCCAGCAACTACAACTCCCAAATAACAAATTCAATTCCCCCCCACAACCCCCCAGTGTTCAAATTTGGGCATTATCGAGTACTTGTGCCAAATTTGATCCAGTGAATTAAAATGGTGCCACCCTCTCTCCATCGACCACTGTGAAGAGCTTAGGTGTCGTCCTGGATTCGTAGCTGACGATGGAAGCTCAGGTGGCTGCTGCCAGCAAACAGGCCTTTTTCCATCTACAACAAGCGAGGCAATTGGCACCCTCCCTATCTGACGAGGCTCTGGCAACGGTCATCCATGCCACGGTCACGTCTAGGCTGGACTACTGCAACGCGCTGTATGTGGGCCTTCCGATGTCTACGACCCCAAAGCTCCATATTGTTCAGAATGCGGCAGCCAGGCTACTCACAAGAACGCCCATGAAATGCCATAGAACACCCATGTTGCGGCATTTGCATTGGCTTCCGACTGAGTACCGTGGTCTATATAAGATGTTAGTTCTGACCTTTAAAATTCTTTACAGCCAGGGTCCATCGTATCTTAGGGACCGCCTCTCCTTCTCCCATCATCGCAGGTCGCAACGACCATCCCAACGCGACTTACTTTATATACCGGATCCTAGAGAAGTGCCCTTGGAAAGGACCAGGCGCAGGTGGGTGGGCTTTCTCTCTTTCTGCCCCTCCTGCCTTGTGGGATTATTCCTTGCCGCCCTACATGAGAGCCACGCGTGACTGAGGGCCTTTTACTCTAACACTTAAGACATCTGGCTTTTTACTATTTATTATTTATTTATTTCACGCATTTCTACCCCACCCTTCTCAACCCCCGAGGGGGGACTCAGGGCGGCTTACAAAAGGCACAATTCGATGCCTACACAATAATACAAATAGACATATAAAAACAGCAATTAAAAGTTATAACAGCTAAAACAATCAATTGTATATCACAATCAATAAAACCAATTTCATACTCAACGTTCGCCAACTCAGAGTCCATAAATCCATTCCACATTGTCCATTCCTATCAGTCGTCGTTGTCCTTTATTTATCTGCCGGATTGCCCAGACGCCTGATCCCAAATCCATGTTTTTAATTTCCTTCTAAAGGAAAGGAGGGGTGTCGGTGATATGATTTCCCCGGGAAAGTGAATTCCACAGGTGAGGGGCCACCACCGAGAAGTCCCTGCTCCTCGTCCCTGCCAATCTCACTCAGCAGGGCCTCCCCAGAAGATCTTAAACTCCGAGGTGGGATGTAGAGGGAGATGCGTTCGGATAGATACGCTGGCCCGGAGCCATGTAGGGTTTTGTAGGTCAAAACCAGCACTTTGAATTGTGCTCGGAACTGGATCGGCAGCCAGTGGAGCTGACATAACAGAGCTTTTGATCTATGTTAATTTTTAAATTCTGTATGTATTTTATCTTTTACAATTTAGCTGTAAATCACCTAGAGCATTCTCAGATGGAGGGCGGTTAATAAGTAATTAAATATGATGATGATGATGAATCACATTGGCATTTATACCTGCGACATCACACTGGCTTTTTTTGGTGAAAAATAATGTCTATTCAAAGACAAAAAGAAAAACAAAAGCATGTGGACACAAATTACAATTTTGGTATTTATTTCACAAAGGAATACTTCATAAAAATAAAAGGAACAAGGACACACGCCTACACAGTAAGAATGAAATGAACAGGCAGAAGAACAAATCTACAAAACTCTCCCTGCATAGGGATTTTGATCTCTATTTACTCATTTTAAGCCCTGGTCTATATTTACTAGGTTTGGTTGATCCAAAAAAAAAAAAAAAAAAAAAGGAAGTAGGGGGTGCTGATAGTTAATTCTAAAGTCACTTTCGAATGTTTTCACCCCAAAACTCAAAACTTTCCAAAATTTCCGAATTGATTCGTTAATGGGGATGTACATGCACACTAAGGAAAAACAGCACTGGCGAAACTTCAGAGGATTCCCCCTCGTTCATTTTTAGACCAATCCTGATGAAACTTCCTACGGTGATAGAACACATGGACCACTGTTAGCTCACCAAATTTCATAACCTTTGACTTATCCGTGGATGTTTGATAAATTTTCAAAGTTTTATAAAAAACCTTTTTTTTTTAAATAATAATAAAGAAAATCTGTTTCTGGTTTGAAAGTGTTATCTCCTGTTTCATTGGGCGGTCTGTAGTTTGAAAGTAGCTTTTCTACTCCAGAAACTCTGTCTGTGTGGCATAAAATGTGTTAAATTGGTGGAGAACAGAAATCCTAGTACAGACCCCATCAAGGGACATCTAGACTGACCCCCTTCTTCTGGGCAGGAAGGCACCATCCAAACTGTTCTGACATCCATTTGCTTCCTCTACTGAGTTGGAGGGGACCCTCAAGACACATCCATCCATTTTTTCCTCTTTGCAGATGCAATCAATCATTTTGTATTATCATTATTTACTGACATAAAGGGCTGGCTACCCCAGGGCCTTGGTCATGGCAGTCAGGCCAAAGTGAAAGGATTGTTTTTTAAAGCAGCTGATGTTCTCTTGGCTTTGCAAAAGTTATTTATTGCTTGCTTTCTTTAGACTCCTATGTAGATTCAATCAATTTATTATTTTATATTTAGAGGAAGACTGCTACAGACAGCTATTTTGGGTCCTTCAGCCATCATCTGGCTACTGAGCAGGTGTGCATTGTGGGAAATGTAGTTCAACAGCAGGGCCTTTTGCAGTCTCTATCATTGGGGGCTTGGCCTTCACAAACTACAGTTTAAGATGGCTGTGATTAGCCACGTCCACTGCTTCCCTTCTGGCAGCGCTGGCCAAAAGAATGAGATTTTTAAAGTTCCCTTGCTTATTTTATGCTTTTTTTTTTTTTGGCTTTACCATTTCCTATGAGTGACATAGGAAATGGAATGACTAGACGATGGAATTGGACAATGTTTTAACAAGGAGGCGCTAACGATGTTGGTTTTTATTGTTTCTGTTGTGGCTTTATATTGTAATGTAATGTTTTTATTTGCATTTTGAGATTATGTGTATTGACTTGCTGCCTGTAAACCACCTTGAGACACCAAAAGGGTGAGAAAGGCAGTATACAAATACAGCTAATAAATAAATAAATAAATAAATTACAATGGTTGTGAAAAATAAAATAACCTTGGGAGACACCTGAAAATTACAGAATAACTCCCAAAAAAATGGATAAGTGCAGTGGTTCAAGTTTGGAAACCCCCTCCCCCGTCACAAGAAATTCAATGTGCAGATTTGACAAATATGAATTTAATATGATGTGTAGGAATGAATGGAAGTTGTATGGATGGAGTTAATAATTTTGGAAAACATCAGTATAATATTAAGGCCTGCAATGACTAACTACCTTGCTAATGAGAAGCTGTGATAAGAACTGGGACAGTGATAACAGAAATATTTGCAACCTTCCTTATGTTAAGAAGGAAGTCAACACAAGCCTTGTGTTTGTCAACACCAATCAAGAAGAATATCTGGCTAGGAAACTGAGATGGATTCAAGATGGAAGACGTCTATCATTAATTTACAACTTTGGGACAACATCAGCAGAATGTTCCTATAAAAGACTCGGTCTAATAATGCTGAAAGTGTGGCAGACCTGAGGAGTCTGGCTCACCCACTATGCTCTGCTCCATGGGAAGGAGAGAGATGGTGTACATATGGAGAGTGGCAGATCTGCACGGGAGCCGCCTGGTCACTTTGGGGCTTCTTTCTCAAGGGAAGAGGAAGGAGGAGGGCGCTTTTGGAGTCTTGGATTTTGTGCCATGAGTCAGGTTCTGCTGTATGGAAAACAGAGATCTGGTCCTTGGCACTGTTCTTAGGGAAAGAAGTTTTGGCATTTCGGCGTTTTGAAGTTATGGCGTTATGGAAGTATGCGTTGGCAGGCTGCAGGGAAGCAGGACCTGGCCTAACAGGTGCTTCTCCAAGGAGGGAGGAAATGATATGGTAATATTTGGATGCATGTGGATGAATGTGTGTGAACGTTTGTGAACGTTGAGTGAAAATGTAATTCCCCTTTGTTTGTTTGTTTACCAATGTAACTGTGAATCCAATGTAGTCGCATACAATCTGCATGTCTCTGTGTCTAAAGTCATTCTTTGTCTAAATGTTTTTCTGTAATCCGATCTACCCTCTCACACTGGAAATTGCAATAAAAAGAACCTATGCTTCAAAGTCATTCATGACACCTCCACTTTCCTGCATGGTTCAAAACCCGCTTTGGATGTCCAAAATTGTATGTTTATTCCCAATTTCAATCATTTCTGAGTGTGTGCCTCTCCAACGCTTTTACCCTTCCATGGTCACACAACACCTCAGTAAAATTTTGGACAAGAAAGCCTATGACAATATTAACCTAATTCCTAAAACCACAATATACAAATGTCCTAGTACTAGTAAATTAGTATGTCCTAATCTTGCTTGTAGTGAGACAAATATTTCCCTTCGTCAGCTTAGTTAATTTGTCCATCACAACTGATTAATGAATCTTCATCCGTCATTGTCCTCATTCTTTGCCTTCCATTCTCTGCGGTTGGAGGGAGAGGCTGTGTATCCGAATGGACCCTTTCCCAATGGCAGTCATATTAAAGTATTAAAGTGACCACAGGGGGTTCACTCTAAGCACGGATAAATATACACAAAGTCCGAGGCAAGCCGAGTACTATAAAGCCAGGTCGGGAGCAAGAAGAAGCAATGGCCGAGGTTACAGTCCAATAGTCAGGTGATAAATAACATAAAATAACCACCAAGAATCCAAGATTACAGATTGAAATCAGAGTTCCAAAGTAAAGTCAGATAGTGAGGAATGCAAACTAAAGTCCAAGTCCATCAATCAAGCCAGCTGGTCAGTCCAGGATTTAGACTCAAATACTCAGGACACAACATAGTCCAGAACAGGGTGACAGGAACAAGACCAGAGTCCAGATTTGTAACCGAGGGGCAGCAGAGCCAAGATCTAGGACAACAGTATGAAGGCATGTAAGAGGGGGGAGGTGGGCAGGAAAGATGTATAAAAGGAAGTGGTGGTGGGGAAAAGTCAATAGTGTCTTTCTTTGCTGCAGAGATACAAGCAATATATCCATTTCAAAGCAAAACCAGCTTGTGAGTGATCATTTAATATTGCTATATAAAACCTACAGTCTTACAGCGTGACAGTATTGGCTACCGGAGCCATTCTTTTCCGGAACTTTAGATGTGGTTTTCCTGCTTCTTGGCAGGTGGTTGTGGGGCAACAAACAGCAGCCTATCTGTTGGGACGCAAATGGGGTGGAAGAATGACACCAGGCTCCAGCAATGTTCTAAGTTCAGATTTACTATTCCAAGTTCAGATGGACTATTCCAATGGCACCGGGATTGTGGCGCAGCTGGCTGGGAGTCAGCTGCATTAAGATCACTTCTGACCGAAAGGTCATGAATTCGAAGCCAGCCCAGGTTGGAGTGAGCTTCTGACCAATTGTGTAGCTTGTCATCGGCCTTTGCAACCCAAAAGACAGTTGCATCCCGCCTACCTTTTTTTTGTTATGAGTTTTATTTTATTGTTTTGTATTATTTGTTGTCATTGCTTTATTATTGATGTATTGTGGGCTCAGCCTCATGTAAGCCACACCGAGTCCCTTGAGAGATGGTAGCAGGGTATAAATAAAGTATTATTATTATTATTAATATTACCTTTGTGACTGTATCTCCTGCCATGAACCATCTCGGCCCCACCGATCTTCCGGGGAGGCCCTTCTCTCACCCCTGCCAGTCTCTCAAGCTCACCTACTGAGTACAAGGGAGAGAGCATTTTCTGCTCTGAGTCCCTGTTGGGGGAGATGGTGGCGGGGTATACATAAAGATTATTATTATTATTATTATTACTATTATTATTATTATTATTATTATTATATGCATTTGAATCCCTGGGGGGACTCAAAGCAGTTTACAACATAATAAATGCCAAATTCAATGCCTCACATATACACAAAAATATCACACTTTGTCACTCTGACTGAAGCCTTTCCCTCATTCCATGCATTCATATGGCTTCTCCCGTGTGCGTCCTTTGATGGGAATTCAAATCTTCACTGTGACTGAAGATCTTTCCACATTCCATGCACTGATACGGCTTCTCCCCTGTGTGGGTCTTGTGATGAGTATACAGTTTGTCGCTCCGGCTGAAGCTCTTTCCGCATTCCATGCACTGAAAGGGCTTCTCCCCTGTGTGGGTCTTTTGGTGCAAACGCAGACTTCCACTCCGACTGAAGCTCTTTCCACATTCCTTGCACGTATGTGGCTTCTCTCCTGTGTGGGTCCTTTGATGGGAACGCAGATCGCCACTCCGACAGAACCTCTTTCCACATTCCATGCATTCGTGTGGCTTCTCCCCTGTGTGGGTCCTTTGATGGGAACGCAGATCTCCACTCTGACTGAAGCCCTTTCCACATTCCTTGCACTGAAATGGCTTCTCCCCTGTGTGGGTCCTCTGATGGATATACAGTTTGCCACTCTCGCTGAAGCTCTTTCCACATTCCAAGCACTGATAGGGCTTCTCCCCTGTGTGGGTCTTTAGGTGTGAGTGCAGGTTTCCATTCAGACTGAAACTCTTTCCACATTCCACGCATTGATACGGCTTCTCTCCTGTGTGGGTCCTCTGATGAGAATGCAGAGCTCCACTTTCAGTGAAACTCTTTCCACACTCCATGCATTGATATGGCTTCTCCCCCGTGTGGATCCTTTGATGGGAAAGCAGCTTTCCACTGTGATTGAAGCTCTTTCCACATTCCGTGCATTGATACGGCTTCTCCCCCGTGTGGGTCTTCAGGTGGGAATGCAGAGCTCCACTGTGGCTGAAGCTCTTTCCGCATCTCATGCACGTATAGGGCTTCTCCCCTGTGTGGAGCCTTTGATGGCGATGCAGACTTGCACTCAGACTGAAGCTCTTCCCACACTCCATGCACGTATAGGGCTTCTCTCCTGTGTGAGTTCGTTGGTGTTTCGTAAGAGAACTTCTCCCCGTGAAACATTTCCCACACTCCACACACTTATGCAGCTTCTCCCCTGCGTGTGATGTGGAACAGGGATGAGGAAGGTTTTCCATTCTTTTACATTTATGATTCAAATATTACGGCTGGAGTTCACAGATATGAGAAGATGTCCTCTTCTCAGTCTTTTGTTGCTGTTGTCTTCTGGTCTGTTTCCCAAGCCCCTCTTTTCCTTCTTGAATTCCCAGGTGTGTCGCTCGAAAGATGTCTTTCTCCTGCTTATTTCTGGTTCGTGTCAGCGCTGTGTGCCTCCATTTCGGGCCTAAGGCATCCCGAGGGCAAAGGTCTCAGAAGGGGTTCTTCACAAGGTTTGCTCAGAGATTATCTGCCAGACAAATGAGAAGAAGATCCCATCAGAAGCAGAGCAAGGAAAATTCTCATTCGCATGAAGAACAATAGCCTAGCGCTGTAGCAAATGCAAGAGAAGCGAGGAGAAGGACCGGCCCAACCGAGAACACCCTGATGCCCAGTGAGAAGGACGTCAACACCTGCCCAATGAAGATCAAACCCTGGTCAGATACAAAGAGGACGGTCGCCCAAGATTCTGTGCATGGCATTTCTTCAACTGCAATGTGTTCAGAGTTTAATCCAACCTTCGTAAAGGAAGAACTCTTACAACAGGGTCAGCACAGAATGGGACAAAGGTAGCAAAAGCATTTCCTGCCTAGATATAACAACAACAACAACAACACACTGGGATTGTGGTGCAGCTGGCTGAGTGTCAGCTGCATTAAGATCACTCTGACCAAAAGGTCATGAGTTCAAAGCCAGCCCGGGTTGGAGTGGGTTTCCAACCAATTGTGTGTAGCCTGTTGTCGACCTTTGCAACCCGAAAGACAGTTGCATCTGTCAGGAAAATAAGGTACCACCTTAAAGTGTGGGGAGGCTAAATTAACTGATTTATGAGGCCATAAAGAAGACTCCAGCAAAGCATTCCAGCGGGGAAGCATGCGGGGAATGCGGAAGTGCTTCATCAGCGTCGCAGATGGACGAGGAAAGCGACAGAAAAAGTTAAATAGCCTCTGTGTATGTCTGTATATGTTTGTATGTCAAAAATTGGCATGGAATGTTTGCCATATATGTGTACACTGTAATCCGCCCTGAGTCCCCTGCGGGGTGTGGAGAAGGGCGGAATAGAAAAGCTGCAAACAAACAAACAAACAAACAAACAACTTCATTTATACTCTGCCACCATCTCCCCAAGGGGACACAGGGTGGCTTACATGAGGCCAAGCCCAGCAATACAACAATGCAAATATACAACATGAAAATCTATATAAATAAAAATGTAATGTTGCTTTGTGGGATTAACATAACTCAAAAACCACTGGATGAATTGCCGCCAAATTTGGACACAAGACACCTACTAACCCAACGAATGACCATTACTAAAAAAAAAAAAAGGAGGAAAGGAGGAAACCATGAAGATGAACAAAATCTGACCACCAGTATTAAAAAACTCTAAAATTAAAACAGCAAAACAGCAGAGGGAAAACAATCAGGGACATCTAAGCACCTCTCAACAAAAGATTGCTCCAGGCACTGCCAGGCTATCATTTATTTACTTTTATTTATTTACTTTATTTGTATACTGCAGTTTCTCAGCCCATAGGCGACTCAACGCGGTTAACAAGAGCTAATCATATGCTAATCAAGGTGGTCAGTTGAAACATTCACACCTTGCTCCAGCAGACAAGAGTTCTTTGTCCCACCCTGGTCTTTCCACAGATATATAAACCCTTTTGCCTAGTTCCAACAGACCTCACTACCTCTGAGGATGCTTGCCATAGATGTAGGCGAAACATCAGGAGAAAATACCTCTAGAACATGGCCATATAGCCCAAAAAAATGATGGAATTGAACCGAACGTGGCACACAGGGCTCCCATGAACAACAAAAAACACTAGAAGGGGTTGGTGGGCATTGACCTTGAGTTTGGAAGTTGTAGTTCACCGACATCCAGAGAGCACTGTGGACTCAAACAAAGATGGATCTGGACTAAACTTGGCACGAATATTCCACATGCCCAAATATGAACACAGATGGGAGTTTGGGGGAAATAGGCCTTGACAATTGGGAGTTGTACTTACTAGGATTTATAGTTCACCTACAATCAAAGAGCATTCTGAACCCCACAAACAATAGAATTGGGCCAAATTTCCCACACAGAACCCATATGACCAATAGAAAATACTTAAGACCATCCAGTCCAACTCCCTTCACCAGGGCAAGAAAATGTAATCAAATGCTGTTTACCCACAAGCAGAAAGAGATTACATATATTAGAATCCAACACTTTCTCATTACTTAATTTTCCAGATCACCAGACTGGGCCACAGCAACGCCTGGCAGGGGACGCCTAGTACAACAATAAAATATAAGAAAATAAGATAAAATACAAGGAACAGTATGAATAAACAAATCAGAACAATATAAATATATCCTGCTTCCAAAACCGAATCACAGATGTTCCCAGATGGTGGGGGGGGGGGGGGGGGAGGGAGAGGAAGCAGATGGGAAAAAAGGGAAAAGTTATAAGTGAGGAACTGAGATGGAATTAGAAAGGAGCAGAAACTGAGATATATCAGAAAAGTATGTCATCTCCCTTGCATGGATATATTGATTTAGTTTCTTTAATACTACTGTAATAAAATGGAGACAGTTATACTCTACTTATACAACCCAATTTTCTTTTTAAAAAGAAATAGATCTACATAAAAACTCCAACCGTCACCCAGGTCAAAAAAGAAGCCCCATTCAAGCCTTGGCAGACCGTGCAAAAAGAATCTGCGAAGCCCACCTTCTCCTCCAAGATGAACTGAACCACCTCAACTGGGCTCTCCAGGCCAAGGGAGACTCCACCGCAGACATCAGAAGAGCTGCAAGACCACCGAGAAGAAGCCACGAGAGTCAAGACCAAGATCCACCCAGAGGGAAAGGGTTCCTGCCAGGTGCAAAGATACAGAATGGGGGCAATGCCTGGCTCGAGAGCAGTACGTGTGAAAAAGATCTTGGAGTCCTCGTGGGGAGGAAGGGGAACATGAGCCAGGAATGGGATGTGGCGGCAGAAAAAGCCAATGGGATTTTGGCCTCAGGCATCAATAGGAGCCTAGTGTCTAGATCTAAGGAAGTAATGCTCCCCATGCTCTATTCTGCTTTGGTTAGACCACATCTGGAATATTGTGTCCTATTCTGGGCACCACAATTCAAGAGAGATATTGACTCTAAGCTGGAATGTGTCCAGAGGAGGGCGACTAAAATGATCAAGGGTCTGGAGAACAAGCCCTATGAGGAGCGGCTTAGGGAACTGGGCATGTTTAGCCTGAAGAAGAGAAGGCTGAGAGGAGATATGAGAGCCATGTATAGATATGTGAGAGGAAGCCACAGGGAGGAGGAGGGAGCAAGCTTGTTTTCTGCTTCCCGGGAGACTAGGACGCAATGGAAGAATGGCTTCAAACTACAAGAGAGGAGATTCCACCTGAACATTAGGAAGAACTTCCTGACTGTGAGAGCCGTTCAGCAGTGGAACTCTCTGCCCCGGAGGGAGTGTGGTGGAGGCTCCTTCTTTGGAAGCTTTTAAGCAGAGGCTGGATGGCCATCTGTCAGGGGTGATTTGAATGCAATATTCCTGCTTCTTGGCAGAATGGGGTTGGACTGGATGATGGCCCATGAGGTCTCTTCCAACTCTAGGATTCTAGGATTCTATGACATCAAGGGAACCACTGACCGCAGAGGGAAGCTGATGAGGAAACACAACATACAAACCACCTACAGACCCACCAAGAAAATCCAACCAATGCTCCGTTCAGCAAAGGACAAGAGGGATCCTCTCACCTCTGCAGGAGTCTACCATTGTATCCCATGCAGCTGTGGACAAGAAGTCTACAGAGGGACCACCAAACGCAGAAATGCCCAGGCACGCATCAAGGAGCATGAAAGGCACTGCAGACTCCTTCAACCAGAGAAATCAGCCATAGCAGAGCACCTGAGGAACCAGCCTGGACACAGCATATTATTGGAGAACACAGAAATGCTGGACCACTCCAACAACCACCATGTCAGGCTACACAGAGAAGCCACTGAAATCCACAAGAAGCAGGTGGACAACGTCAACAGAAAGGAAGAAACCATGAAAATGAACAAAATCTGGCTACCAGTATTAAAAAAAAACCTCTAAAATCACAACAGCACAACAAGAGAGGAAACAAACAAGGACATCTAATCACCTCTCAACAAAAGTTTGCTCAAGGCACTGCCAGGCCATCAAATGCTAATCAAGGTGGTCAGTGGAAACATTCCCACCTAGCTCCAGCAGACAAGAGTTCTTTGTCCCACTCTGGTCATTCCACAGATATATAAACCCATTGTCCTAGTTCCAACAGACCTCTCTACCTCTGAGGATGCTTGCCATAGATGCAGGCGGAACGTCAGGAGAAAAATTGCCTCCAGAACATGGCCATATAGCCCGAAAAACCCACAAGAACCTAGTGATTCCAGCCATGAAAGCCTTCGACAAGACATTAAATACATCCCCAGCTTGCAAACATTTCAGCTCAGACCTTGAGTGGCCACCTCCACAGACAGACCATCCCAAGTGATCTGTCTTGAGAGGAAAATCCTTGCTTGCTTTGTGTGGATCTCTCCCAACTCCGCTTCATCCCTGCAGCGTGACCCCCAGGACACCTGGGGACTGAGAGCACGGTAGGCCGCAAAGTTGACTTGACAGATTGCATTCTTACAAAACCTACACCACAAAGGGATGGAAGCAGAGGGAGAAGGAATGCAAAGAGACAAATAAAGGCAAATGCAACATTCACTTGGGTCACCAAAACAGAGGCAGGTATACAGAAGCCCTGGATGGAGGGCACTTGGCCGAGCACCCGTACAGGAGAGAAGGGCAATAGAGGAGAGGGGTGGGTGGACGGACCCCCGGGGCCCCCTCCTCCAGATGTTTCTGCACTTGAACTTTAACAATATAACACTACAACTCATAATATGATATTATAATTCTATATTTTATATTGCATGCCATATTACTAATAATATTACAATACTAGCCATCTCCTGCCACGCATTGCTGTGGCCCTGTTGAGACTCAGCGTTTGTCTCATGCACCTACTACTAGTAGTAGAAGGAAACGTGGTTTAGAGAATGATGAAGCTCAGCGGCAGCTGAAAAGGATTAGAGACTTGTTCCTAGAGACTACAGATGAGGAGGATTTTGAAGGTTTTACTCGCGAGGAAATGGAGCTGGAAGATTACAGAGGTGTAAAAAGAGTAGCCAGCAGCTCAAATAGCGATGTGGGATCTGTTGCTAAACGCCTGAGAGATGTAGCAGATTGTGGGGAGTTCGACAGCGAAGAGGAAGATCTGGACTGGACTAAAGTTCAGGAAGTCATGGATGTGCTTAATGCCCCCACCTCTAGCGATGAATTCCAGGGTTTTCATGATGATTGGGTTGTAGATAATTCTTTGCAGGATGGAGCACGAAATGCTGACTGGCAACAATGGCGCAGCCTGGATTCACCTGAGGAATTGGACCCAGCTGACAGTAACTCCAGCGATTCGGATGAGATTTAAGCAGCAGCTTGGGGACAGACTAATCGCAGAGTTCAAAGTGTCGCATGCCGTGTGCCTTGTGTTAACTCCTGCCCTGAGTTCTTGTTGCAGCTTCGTGTTACCTGATCCTGTGAACAACCCTGCTGGTTCCTGACTCGTGAGTCTTCTGTGCTTTGACCCTCGGACTGCCTGACAACGCCCCTGCTTTATCCTGGAAACTTCGTTGGACCGCTCCTCATGCGGATTGCTGTTTGCTGTTTTGTTGGCCTTTGAAACGGACTATGTTTTCCTTGCTGAGTCCAAGCTGTTTGCTTTAGTTTAAAGACTGACTTTCCTTTCGTCAGCTAAGGCTGACTGAGACCGGTTTGTTTACATTTCTGCTGACTGCAAGCCTCCTTTGTTTACATCTCTGAAGTGAAGAGACTCCTTTTGTTTTGCTAATAGACATTAAACACCTTCTTTTAACTCTTACGGTGCCGTTTGTTTTGCTGCCTGGCCTGGGTCTTGACAGGCCCAGTCTGTGTATCTGTGTTTTGTGTGTGTTTGTATATATGTGTATATGTGTTTGCATATTTATTTATTTATTTATTTATTTTACTTATATACCGCCGTTCTCAGCCCGGGGGCGACTCACAGCGGTGTACAACAACAAGAACAGCAAGATTCAAAACTACAGAATAAAAACAATTCACAATCTAACACTATACACAATTAACACCATTACTACAATAACCATTCAGCGTCGTCTCATCATCCAAAACATAATCCAAATTCGTCTTCCGTTGTTCCATTCCTATATTCAATTACCAATCACTGCACTAATTATTCGAACGCCTGCTCAAACAGCCAGGTCTTCACCTTTTTGCGGAATACCATTAGAGATGGTGCTAGTCTAATGTCCGTAGGAAGGGCGTTCCACAGCCGAGGAGCCACCACCGAGAAGGCCCTATCTCTCGTCCCCACCAGCCGTGCTTGTGAAGCAGGCGGGATCGAGAGCAGGGCCTCCCCGGAAGATCTCAGAGTCCTGGTGGGTTCATAGGCAGAGAGGCAGTCGGATAGGTATCTTGGGCCGGAACCGTTTAAGGCTTTAAAGGCCAACGCCAGCACCTTGAATTGAGCCCGGTAGCAAATCGGCAGCCAGTGAAGCTGGCGCAACAGTGGGGTTGTATGCTCCCTGCGCTCCGCTCCTGTTAGTATCATGGCTGTCGCACGTTGGACTAATTGAAGCTTCTGGGCCGTCTTCAAAGGCAACCCCACGTAGAGAGCGTTGCAGTAGTCTAGACGGGATGTAACCAGAGCGTGGACTACCACCTTCTCGGTGGTGGTCCCTCGGCTGTGGAACACCCTTCCCACGGACATTAGACTAGCACCATCTCTAATAATGTGTGTAAACACACACACACACACACACACACACCGCATATACTCGAGTATAAGCCGACCCGAATATAAGCCAAGGCACCTAATTTTATCACAAAAAACTGGGAAAACGTATTGACTTGAGTATAAGCTGAGGGTGGGAAATGCAGCCAATACAGCTAAATTTCAAAATAAAAATAGATGCCAATAAAATTATATTGATGCATCAGTGGATTAAATATTTACATAAAACTGTAATTTAAGATAGGGTTGCCCAACTCTGATTAAACCATTATTCTAACCTTCTTCAATGTAAATATGCTTACGTGTCCTTCCAATAATAATAGAGTAAAATAATGGAAATGTAATAATGCCAGTAATAATATCGTAAAATATTAAATGTAATAGCAATAATAGAGTAAAACAATAAATGTGATAATAATAGAATAAAATTATAAACGTACTAAAAATATAACAGAGGAAAATAACAAATAACCTTGACTTGAGTATAAGCCGAGGGGGACTTTTTCAGCCTAAAACGAGGGCTGAAAAACTAGGATTATACTCGTGTATAGACATTATGTGGTTTTGTGCATGTGTTGTAATGTTGGGGTTTTTTTTTAAATGTCTTTTTTAAGTCCTTCCTGCTGTGTTTTTCAGTCTTTTTATGAGCAATGGTGAGCAGAGGGTGATTCTCCCCAAGGCTTCCTCCTCTTCCTCCTGGAAAGAAGTGATGAGCGGAGGGCCATCCGCAGGGTTCCCTCCTGGGCCCGGTCCTGATCAGGATCTTCATTCATGACTCAGATGGAGGGAGAGCCAAGACTCCAGAGGACAGGAGCAGGATTCAAAGGGATCTTGACAGATGAGAGAGATGATGGGCCAAAACTAACAGAATGAAGTTCAACAGGGACAAATGCAAGATACTCCACTTTGGCAGGAAAAACGAAATGCAAAGACACAGAATGGGGGACAATGCCTGGTTCGAGAGCAGGACGTGTGAAAAAGATCTTGGAGTCCTCGTGGACAACAAGTTAAACATGAGCCAACAATGTGATGTGGCGGCAAAAAAAGCCAATGGGATTTTGGCCTGCATGAATAGAAGCATAGTGTCTAGATCTAAGGAAGTAATGCTCCCCATGCTCTATTCTGCTTTGGTTAGACCACTTGACCTGGAATATTGTGTCCAATTCTGGGCACCACAATTCAAGAGAGAGATTGACTCTAAGCTGGAATGTGTCCAGAGGAGGGTGACTAAAATGATCAAGGGTCTGGAGAACAAGCCCTATGAGGAGCGGCTTGAGGAGCTGGGCATGTTTAGCCTGAAGAAGAGAAGGCTGAGAGGAGATATGATGAGGGCCATGTATAAATATGTGAGAGGAAGCCACAGGGAGGAGGAGGAGGGAGCAAGCTTCCTTTCTGCTTCCCTGGAGACTAGGACGCAAGGGAACAATGGCTTCAAACTACAAGAGAGGAGATTCCATCTGAACATGAGGAAGAATGTGAGAGCTGTTCAGCAGTGGAACTCTCTGCCCTGGGGTGTGGTGGAGGCTCCTTCTTTGGAAGCTTTTAAACAGAGGCTGGGTGGCCATCTGTCAGGGGTGATTTGAATGCAACATTCCTGCTTCTTAGCAGGGGGTTGAACTGGATGGCCCAGGAGGTCTCTTCCCACTCTTTGATTCTATGATTCTATGGTTGTAAGCCGCCCTGAGTCCCCACTCGGAGGTTGAGAAGGGTGGGGTAGAAGTGCCCAAAATAAATAAATTAATAATAAAATCAGGACAGCAAACAATCAGGGCCAGCTAACATCTCCCAACCAAGGATTCCCCCAGACAGGAAGCAGCCAGGCTTTGAAGCTGCAAGGCCATTTAATGATAATCAAAGTAGGTCATGGCAACATTCACACCTGCCTCCAACAGACAACAGTTCTTTCACCCACCCTGGACATTTTCCCACAGGTATATCCATCCATATAAATAAATATGTCATGTTCGTTTGTGGGATTAACATAACTCACAAACCACTGGACGAATTGACGCCAAATTTGGGCACCACACCCCTAACAGACCAATGAGTGACCATCACTCATGAACCCCCCCCCCCCAAAAAAAACAGTGGAAAGGACTTAACAAGTTAAATGATGATGCAGAAAAAAAGGAAGGAAGAGGGAAGGAAGGAAGAGGGAAGGAAGGAAGGGGAGAAAGAAAGAAGGAAAGTAAGCAAGAAAGATGGAAGCAAAAAGCAAAGAAAGGAAGGAAAGAGGTAGAGAAGGAAGGAAGGAAGGGAGCAGCGAGGGAAGGAGGGAAAGAAAGGAGAGAAAGAGGGAAGGAAAGGCAGAAGGAAGGATGGAAGCAAAAAGTGAAGGAAGGAAGGGAAGAGGTAGAGAAGGAACGAGAAAGAGGAAAAGAAAAAGGGGGAAGGAAAGAAACAGGTAGAGAAGGAAGAAAAGGGAAGGAAGTAAAGAGGGAGTGAAGTAAGGGGAAAGGAGATAAATAATAATAATAATAATAACAATAATAATAATAATACTTTATATATGTACCCCGCTACCATCTCCCCAAGGGACTCCGTGCAGCTTACATGAGGCCGAGCCCACAATACATTAATAAACAAAAGCAATAACAATAATCAATATAAAACAGTTTAAATAACTCAAAAACAGAAAAATACACAATAAGCAATAGACAATAACAAAATCAAACATACAGCATTTAAAAACCTAGAAAGAGGGAGGGAGGGAGGGTTGTCCACAGCAACGCGTGGCGAGTACAGCTAGTCTATATAAATAAAAATGTAATGTTCATTTGTGGGATTAACAGAACTGAAAAACCACTGGACGGATTGACACTAAATTTAAACAAAAAGTACCCATCAGGCCAATGAGTGACCACCACTCCTAAAACACATACATAAAGCCCAGCAAAACGGACTTAAAACCCCCCAAAATAAACTATATATACATATACAAATACACTCATATACATATACACATGCACACATACATACACAAACATATATATACACAAGCACACACAAATATACACATACATATACATATGCACACATCTACATATTTATTTATTTATTTATTGTATTGTCGAAGGCTTTCATGGCTGGAATCACTAGGTTCTTGTGGGTTTTTTCGGGCTATATGGCCATGTTCTAGAGGCATTTCTCCTGACGTTTCGCCTGCATCTATGGCAAGCATCCTCAGAGGTTGTGAGGTCTGTTGGAAGTAGGAAAAATGGGTTTATATATCTGTGGAATGGCTGGGACGGGGCAAGGAGCTCTTCCCTGCTGCAGTTAGGTGTGAATGTTTAGCTGATCACCTTCATTAGCATTTGAAGGCCTGCCTGAGCCTGGGAAAAATCTGTTGCTGGGAGGTGTTAATCTGTGCCTGGTTTTTTCCTCTCTGTTGTTGTGCTGTTGTAATTTTTGAGTTTTTTAATACTGGTAGCCAGATTTTGTTCATTTTCATGGTTTCCTCCTTTCTGTTGAAATTGTCCACATGCTTCTTGTGGATTTCAATGGCTTCTCTGTGTAGTCTGACATGGTGGTTGTGAGAGTGGTCCAGCATTTCTGTGTTCTCAAATACTATGCTGTGTCCAGGCTGGTTCATCAGGTGCTCTGCTCTGGCTGACTTCTCTGGTTGAAGGAGTCTGCAGTGCCTTTCATGTTCCTTGATGCGTGTTTGGGAAATGCTGCTGCGTTTGGTGGTAACCTCTGGAGACTTCTTGTCCACAGCTGCATGGAATACAATGGTAGACTCCTGCAGAGGTGAGAGGATCCCTCTTGTCCTTTGCTGAACGGAGCATTGGTTGGATTTTCTTGAAAATCTTGAAAATCCAACAAATGCTACGTTCAGCAAAGGCACAGATTAACACCTCCCAGCAACAGATTTTTCCCAGGCTCAGGCAACCTCTGAGGATGCTTGCCATAGATGCAGGCGAAACGTCAGGAGAAATGCCTCTAGAACATGGCTCTATAGCCCGAAAAAACCCACAAGAACCTATTTATTTATTATTTGGGGTTCTTCTACCCCGCCTTTCTTCTCACCCCGAAGGGGACTCAGGTCGGCTTACAAGGCAAAGGCACCATTCAATGCCTGCATCATAAAGACAAACATACACAAAATTACATCAATTCACAGTTAACAACCAATATACATTATAACCATAAAATCAATAAAATCAATAAAAACCAATACCAACCCAATTTCTCCTCTTACATGGTCAGCATTCGCTAACTCATAGATCTAGTTTTATAGATCTAGTTTTCATAGATCTGCTACCGGGCTCAATTCAAGGTGCTGGCACTGGCCTATAAAGCCCTAAACGGTTCCGGCCCAAGATACCTAACTGACCGCCTCTCGGCCTATGAACCCACCAGGACTTTGAGATCTTCCGGGGAGGCCCTGCTCTCAATCCCGCCTGCGTCTCAGGCACGGCTGGCGGGGACGAGAGATAGGGCCTTCTCGGTGGTGGCTCCTCGGCTGTGGGACGCCCTTCCCGTGGACATCAGGTTAGCCCCCTCCCTGTTGATCTTACGCAGGAAGCTGAAGACCTGGTTGTTTAAGAAGGCTTTTGCATAGAAGTGTAATGACTGGTGATTTGACCATAGGAATGGAACAACGGAAATGGTATCGGATTGTGAATTCGACGATGAGACGACTCGGAATGATCTTGTAGTAATTTGATGTTTTGATGATGTGATAACTATGTACTGTGGATGATTTTATATTATGTTGTATTCTGCACCTGTTTTTCTATGTTGTACACCGCAATGAGTCGCCAGTAGGCTGAGAATTGCGGTATATAAGAGTAGTAAATAAATAATAAATAATAATAGTTTTACGTTCCACTTCATCAATCCTGTTGGACATACTTGCCTGATTGTCTGATTTAATTGCCAGAGTGCCCAAAGGCCTGGTCCCATAATCACGTCTTCACCCTCCTCGTGAAGGCGAGGAGGGATGGTGATGCCCTGATTTCCCCCGGGAGTGAGTTCCACAGGTGAGGGGCCACCACTGAGAAAGCCCTGCGAAATATAGACATACACACACACATATACACAATATACATCTACACATATAAACATAGATATGCACACACATATACACCTATCTATCTATCTATATTTTATCTATATATACAAACACACATATATACACATATAGAATCAAGGAGAGTTGATTCTAGGATTCTCCACCACACTCCCTCCGGGGAAGGCAGAGAGTTCCACTGCTGAACGGCTCTCACAGTCAGGAAGTTCTTCCTCATGTTCAGATGGAATCTCCTCTCTTGTAGTTTGAAGCCATTGTTCCCTTGCGTCCTAGTCTCCAGGGAAGCAGAAAGGAAGCTCCCTCCCTCCTCCTCCTCCCTGTGGCTTCCTCTCACATATTTATACATGGCTATTATATCTCCTCTCAGCCTTCTCTTCTTCAGGCTAAACATGCCCAGCTCCTTAAGCCGCTCCTCATAGGGCTTGTTCTCCAGACCCTTGATCTGCTCCCTCCTCCCTGTGGCTTACTCTCACATATTTATACATAGCCCTCATCATATCCCCTCTCAGCCTTCTCTTCTTCAGGCTAAACATGCCCAGTTCCCTAAGCCGCTCCTCATAGGGATTGTTCTCCAGACCCTTGATCTGCTCCCTCCTCCCTGTGGCTTCCTCTCACATATTTATCCATGGCTATCATGTCTCCTCTCAGCCTTCTCTTCTTCAGGCTCAACATGCCCAGCTCCTTAAGCCGCTCCTCATAGGGCTTGTTCTCCAGACCCTTGATCTGCTCCCTCCTCCCTGTGGCTTCCTCTCACATATTTATACATGGCCCTCATCATATCTCCTCTCAGCCTTCTCTTCTTCAGGATAAACATGCCCAAATATACAAATATATATACACACATAAACACATATGCACACACACACAAAACATCTACACAGACTGGGCCACAGCAATGCATGGCAGGGGACGGCTAGTGTATATATAAACCCCATTTTTCTAGTTTCCAACAGACCTCTCAACCTCTGAGGATGCCTGCCATAAATGCAGGCGAAAGGTCAGGAGAGAATGCTGCTGGGACATAGCCAGGCAGCCCGGAATCCTAGAATCATAGAATCAAAGAGTTGGAAGAGACCTCCTGGGTCATCATCCAGTCCAACCCCCTTCTGCCAAGAAGCAAGAATATTGCATTCAAAGCACCCCTGACAGATGGCCATCCAGCCTCTGTTTAAAACCGCTGGCCAGGATGTTAACTGGTGCTCCTTCCAGAGAGAGGTCAACCCTCCTGTTTAAGGAGCTCCATTGGCTGCCATTCATTTTCCGAGCCCAATTCAAGGTGCAGGTGCTCACCTACAAAGCCCTGAACGGTTTGGGACCCGCCTACCTGCGTGACCGCATCTCTGTTTACGAACCCACACGCTCCCTTTGCTCATCCGGAGAGGCCATGCTCGCGATCCTAACTGCATCACAGGCTTGTTTAGTGGGGACGAGGGATAGGACCTTCTCTGTGGTTGCCCCCTGACTTTGGAACACCCTCCCCAAAGACATTAGACTAGCACCCACGTTGGCAGTCTTTAGGAAGAACTTGAAGACCTGGCTATTCCGATGTGCCTTTCCGGAATAGGATAACCCCCAGCACTATGACCCAGAAGCACTTGATTAGAGTTTAAGACTCTCTGCACTCTGCACTTGCCCGGAAATCCAACATACCACCTCTTACACCCAGCACTTTTAACCTGTACCCTTCATTGGCCCGGCCCTGGTTTTATTGCGTAATAGTGTAATGTTTTGTTATTGCTTATGTTTTTAATTTGCTTTGCATTGTAATGTTATTGTCTATTGTTGTTGTGTTGAGGCCTTGGCCTTTGTAAGCCGCATCAAGTCCTGCGGGAGATGCTAGCGGGGGACAAATAAAGGTTAATAATAATAATAATAATAATAAATGCTTCCAAAGAAGGAGCCTCCACCACACTCCCTCTGGGGAAAGGCAGAGAGTTCCACTGCTGAACAGCTCTCTCAGTCAGGAAGTTCTTCCTCATGTATTGTCGAAGGCTTTCATGGCTGGAATCACTAGGTTCTTGTGGGGTTTTTCGGGCTATATGGCCATGTTCTAGAGGCATTCTCTCCTGACGTTTCGCCTGCATCTATGGCAAGCATCCTCAGAGGTGTGAGGTCTGTTGGAATTAGGACAGTGGGTTTATATATCTGTGGGATGGCTGGGGTGGGGCAAGGAGCTCTTCTCTGCTGGAGCTAGGTGTGAATGTTTAGCTGATCACCTTCATTAGCATTTGAAGGCCTGCCTGAGCCTGGGAAAATCTCTTGCTGGGAGGTGTTAATCTGTGCCTGGTTTTTTCCTCTCTGTTGTTTAGCTGTTATAATTTTAGAGTTTTTTAATACTGGGAGCCAGATTTTGTTCATTTTCATGGCCTCTTCCTTTCTGAAAGGCACTGAAAGGCACATGAAAGGCACTGCAGACTCCTTCAACCAGAGAAGTCAGCCATAGCAGAGCACCTGAGGAACCAACCTGGACACAGCATTTTATTTGAGAACACAGAAATGCTGGACCACACCAACAACCACCATGTCAGGCTACACAGAGAAGCCACTGAAATACACAAGAAGCATGTGGACAATTTCAACAGAAAGGGGTTTATATATCTGTGGAATGGCTAGGGTGGGGCAAAGATCTCTTCTCTGTCTCTGCTGGAGCTAGGTGTGAATGTTTCAACTGACCACCTTCATTAGCATTTGAAGGCCTGGCTGAGCCTGGGGGAATCTTTTGTTGAGAGGTGTTAAGCTGTGCTTGGTTGTTTCCTCTCTGCTGTTTTGCTGTTGTCATTTTAGAATTTTTTAATACTGGTAGCCAGATTTTGTTCATTTTCATAGTTTCCTCCTTTTCTGTTGAAATTGTCCACATGCTTCTTGTGGATTTCAGTGGCTTCTCTGTGTAGCCTGACATGGTGGTTGTTGGTGTGGTCCAGCATTTCTATGTTCTCAAATAATAACATGCTGTGTCCAGGCTGGTTCCTCAGGTGCTCTGCTATGGCTGACTTCTCTGGCTGAAGTAGTCTGCCGTGCCTTCCATGTTCCTTGATTCTTGTTTGGGCATTTCTGCGTTTGGGGGTCCCTCTGGAGACTTCTTGTCCACAGCTGCATGGGACACGGGAGACTCCTGCGGAAATGATAGAATCCCTCTTGTCCTTTGCTGAATGGAGCATTGGTTGGATTTCCTTGGTGGGTCTGTAGGTGGTTTTTATGTTGTGTTTCGTCCTCAGCTTCCCTCATCAGCGGTCAGTGGTTCCCTTGATGTCTGGCAGGAACACTTTCCCTCTGGGTGGATCTTGGTCTTGACTCTCGTGGCTTGTTCTTGGTCTTGCAGCTCTTCTGATGTCTGAGGTGGAATCTCCATTCCTCATGTTCAGGCCTTGGAAGGCTCACCGCAACTCTGTGGCCTGCCTTTCTTCCCTTCGTCCCCTCGGCCCGGAAGGAAGGAAGGAAGGAAGGAAGGAAGGAAGGAAGGAAGGAAGGAGAGAGGCCGCACACACACACACCCCAAACCAGGCCCCAACACTCCCCCGCTTACCTTCTTCCTCCTCTCTCTCTCTCTCTCTCTCTCTCTCTCTCTCTCACGCTGCCGCCATTGAGGAACTCCCTCGTCCTGCTCCGCCTCCGGAAGTGAGCTCAGAAGGAAGCGCCTCGCCCCAACCTTTCCCCGCCTCTCTAGGAAGCGGGGGGCGCCGCCTCTCTCTAGACTTCCGCCCGGCCCAAAGATGGCGTCCGCGGGCTGGAGTCCCAAAGAGAGGCGGGGCTTCGTGTGAGGAAGAGGGAAGCGGAGCGCCAGAAAGAGAGAGAGAGAGAGAGGCGGAGAGAGGAATGATGGGTCTGGCGCGTGGGCCCTTCCCCGCCTTCATCCCGCCTCCCTGCCTCCTCTCCTTCCTTCCTTCCTTCCTTCCTTCCTTCCTTCCTTCCTTCCTTCCTTCCTTCCTCCCTTCCATCTCCTGGGACTCCAACTCCCAGAATCCCCTGTCCTTAGGACAAAACAGCTGAGGCTTCTGGGAGGCGGAGGCCCCAAGGAAGGAGGGAAGGAAGCAGAGAGAGAGAGAGAGAGAGAGGGATTGGGAGCCCTTTAAGCAGGCCTGCCGCCATGGCTAATGATCTCAGTCCCCCTCATGGGACAGGTTTCCCACCAGTATCCTAATTATGCCTATCATCCGGGTCCTGCTTCTTGGCAGAATGGGGTTGGACTGGATGAGGGCCCAGGAGGTCTCTTCCCACTCTTGGATTCTAGGATTCTACGGGAGTGCCATATTTCTTAAATCAAGAAATAGTTTTCTTACATCTACAGAGACACTCCCTGGAACTCCTCAGCAAGCGAGAGTCCAAAAGCAGCAGGCTCAAACCCAGCACCTCAACCAATGGCTGATACCCAATGAGAGACTCCCCCCTGGGCACACAGAAGAAGATGGGGCGACTTGGAAGGTGCTGAACAGACTGCGCTCTGGCACCACGAGATGCAGAGCCAACCTCCAGAAATGGGGCCACAAAGTGGAGTCCACGACATGCGAGTGGGGAGAAGAGCCAACCACTGACCCCCTGCTGCAATGCACCCTGAGCCCTTCTTCCACATGATGCACCAGGGAGGACCTTCTTGCGGCAACACCGGAGGCTCTCCAAGGGGCCAGAGACTGCTCAAAGGACATTTAATCAGCTACCAAGTTTGCAAAATTTGTGGGGGGTTTTTTATCTGTTTGTTTTGTTCTGTTAGAAATGTAATACAATGTTCTGGTTGCGGATGACATGATAAATATAAACAGGAGTGCCTCCCTTCTCTAATGTTGTGCCTGTTGTATCATGTGTGTGTTCATTTCCTGAAGTGTCTGCCTTCTTTGATTTGCAGCCTCCTTACCTCTACATACTTGAAGCAGTGGGAGGGGCTGCTGGTCATGGGACTGTTCTGAAAGGATGGCCATTGAGGAATGGCAGTTGAGAAGAAGCCCTATGAGGAGCGGCTGAAGGAGCTGGGCATGTTTAGCCTGAAGAAGAGAAGGCTGAGAGGAGACATGATGAGGGCCATGTTTAAATATGTGAGAGGAAGCCACAGGGAGGAGGAGGAGGGAGCAAGCTTCCTTTCTGCTTCCCTGGAGACTAGGACGCAATGGAACAATGGCTTCAAACTACAAGAGAGGAGATTCCATCTGAACATGAGGAAGAACTTCCTGACTGTGAGAGCGGTTCAGCAGTGGAACTCTCTGCCTTCCCCGGAGGGAGTGTGGTGGAGGCTCCTTCTTTGGAAGCTTTTAAGCAGAGGCTGGATGGCCATCTGTCAGGGGTGATTTGAATGCAATATTCCTGCTTCTTGGGACAATGGAGTTGGACTGGATGATGGCCCAGGAGGTCTCTTCCAACTCTAGGATTCTAGGACTCTAAGGAAGCAGAGAGAGAGATTGAGAGAGAGAGAGAGAGGAGGGAAGGAATTGGGAGCCATTTAAGCAGGCCTGTCGCCGTGGCTAATGATCACAGTCCCCCCTAATTGGATAGGTTTCCCACAACTATCATAATTATGCCTATAATCCGGGTCCTCTAAGGACGGGAGTGCCTCCCCTCTCTAATGTTGTGGCTGTTGTATCATGTGTGGGTTCATTTCCTGAAGTGTATTTGCAGTCTCCTTACCTCTTTATACTTGAAGCAGTGGTGAAATGGCAGGGAATAGGTTTTGAGGAAAGGAGAGATAATACCAAGAGACATCCTTTCTGGAGATAAGAAAAGTACGGCTTTATTTCCAGCTGGGGCCTGGTGAGGAGTTCTCTCCTAAAAGCACCAGAGCAGCCAATCAAGGGGCTGACTGCCTTTTATCGTCTCCAGTCAGAGTTAAACAAAGAAACATGCTAGTACATACAATTAAGTCATTCCTACGTCTTCTTAGCATCATAAGATTATCAAGTTCTAACTTCCAACATGCAAAAAGGCACGTCTGTGTCTTGCTGAAGAGCAAGCCTGGCTTATACTCATCAATCAAGGGGCCCTCTCTGACCTGTCAAGAGGTGCTCCTTACTTAGAAGGAAGACACTGGGCCTTTCGTACAAGCCTCTGTGGCTTCTTATCTCTCTCTTGGAATGTTCCCCCTCCCTCTTGCTATGCACTTTGGCTTGTCCTGTTAGCTTGGGTTTCTTTCTATACACAGAGAACTAGATTTTTCTATATTTCAGTGCTTATAAAGTACTTACAATTTAAACATAAATCAATAAATATCTATTTTTCCAGTATCTCCTCATCAGTGGGAGGGGCTGCTGGCCATGGGACTGTTTTGAAAGGATGGCAATTGAGGAATGGCAGTTAAGAACAAGCCCTATGAGGAGCAGCTTAAGGAGCTGGGCATGTTTAGCCTGAAGAAGAGAGGGCTAAGAGGAGATATGATGAGAGCCATGTATAAATATGTGAGGGGAAGCCACAGGGAGGAGGAGGGAGCAAGCTTCCTTTCTGCTTCCCTGGAGACTAGGACGCAAGGGAGCAATGGCTTAAAACTACAAGAGAGGAGATTCCATCTGAACCTGAGGAAGAACTTCCTGACTGTGAGAGCCGTTCAGCAGTGGAACTCTCTGCCCCTGGTGTGAGTGTGGTGGAGGCTCCTTCTTTGGAGGCTTTTAAGCAGAGGCTGGACGGCCATCTGTCAGGGGTGATTTGAATGCAATATTCCTGCTTCTTGGCAGAATGGGGTTGGACTGGATGATGGCCCAGGAGGTCTCTTCCCACTCTAGGATTCTAGGATTCTATGGTAAGGGAGATGCTGACTCTAAGCTGGAAGGTATCCAGAGGAAGAGGGCACCTCAAAGGATCCAGGGTCTGGAGAACAAGCCCTACGAGGACAGAGCGGCTGAAAGAGCTGCTGGGCATGTTGAGCCTGCAGAAGAGAAAGCCATGAGGAGACAGGATGAGGGCCAGGGATCAAGAGGGGAGGGGAATGTGTCATAGGGAGGAGGAGGAGGAGGAGGAGGAGGAGGAAGAGGAGGAGAAGAAGAGAGCAGGGCTTCCTTTCTCTGCCCTGGAGACTAGGACGCAATGGAACTGTAATTGGAGGTGACCTCCCCCCCCCCCCCCCTCTGTAAAAGATAGTCCAGAATCAGGGAATTCATACTTTTGCCAAAGACACCAGGCTGGAATGATCCCATAATCCGCTACAACTTTTATGAACTCCCATTAGCTTTATAGGAACTTTTATGGACTTTTTGCAAACTTTATGAACTTTGATGGATTTTGAGGTGCTGGCATGATTCCCCTTCAACCCTGCATGATCCCCCCTTTCCCCATAAACTCTGTGTCAGGATTAATTTAGTTATATGTGTGTTTTAAATGTGCTTCTTTGTATTTCCAAGATGGATTCTACTGTGTGTTAGAAATGCTGAGCAGAATGTTTAATCCATGAGGCTGTGATTATGTAACCTTGAGAGAAGTGAGATAGTGTTTGCTCTTGCTGGGAACAGAAGGGAGTAGTCAGTCTCAGCAAGAAGAGAGATAAGCAGATGTGCAGAGACTTTCGTTTTGACTAGTTCCTGATTGTAGCTCGCTGTAGAATCATAGAATCATAGAATGCTAGAGTGGGAAGAGACCTCCTGGGCCATCATCCAGTCCAACCCCATTCTGCCAAGAAGCAGGAAGATTGCATTCAAATCACCCCTGACAGATGGCCATCCAGCCTCTGCTTAAAAGCTTCCAAGGAAGGAGCCTCCACCACACTCCCTCCGGGGCAGAGAGTTCCACTGCTGAACGGCTCTCACAGTCAGGAAGTTCTTCCTCGTGTTCAGATGGAATCTCCTCTCTTGTAGTTTGAAGCCATTGTTCCCTTGCAGCCTAGTCTCCAAGGAAGCAGAAAGGAAGCATGCTCCCTCCTCCTCCCTGTGGCTTCCTCTCACATATTTATTCATGGCTATCATATCTCCTCTCAGCCTTCTCTTCTTCAGGCTAAACATGCCCAGTTCCCTAAGCCGCTCCTCATAGGGCTTGTTCTCCAGACCCTTGATCATTTTAGTCACCTTCCTCTGGACACATTCCAGCTTGTCAATATCTGTCTTGAATTGTGATGCCCAGAATTGGACACAATATTCCAGGTAAAGTGGTCTAACCAAAGCGGAATAGAGCATGGGGAGCATGACTTCCCTGGATCCAGACACTAGGCTCCTCTTGATGCAGGCCAAAATCCCATTGGCTTTTTTTGCCGCCACATCACATTGTTGGCTCATGTTTAACTTGTTGTCCACGAGGACTCCAAGATCTTTTTCACACGTCCTGCTCTCAAGCCAGGCCTCATCATTCCCATTCTGTATCTTTGCATTTCATTTTTTCTGCCAAAGTGGAGTATCTTGCATTTGTCACTGTTGAACTTCATTTTGTTAGTTTTGGCCCTTCATCTCTCTCATCTGCCAAGATCGTTTTGAATCCTGCTCCTGTCCTCTGGACTATTGGCTATCCCTCCCAATTTGGTGTCGTCTGCAAACTTGATGATCCTGCCTTCTAGCCCTTCATCTAAGTCGTTAATAAAGATGTTGAACAGGACCGGGCCCAGGACGGAACCCTGCTGATGGCACTCCACTTGTCACTTCTTTCCAGGATGAAGAGGAAGCATTAGTGAGCACTCTCTGTGTTCGTCCACTTAACCAATTACAGATCCACCTCACCGTAGTTTTGCCTCGCCCACATTGGACTAGGCCAGTGTTTCTCAACCTGGGGGTCGGGACCCCTGAGGGGGTCGCGAGGGGGGTGTCAGAGGGGTCTCCAAAGACCATCAGAAAACAGCATTTTCTGTTGGTCATGAGGGTTCTGTGTGGGAAGCTTGGTTCAATTATATCATTGGTGGAGTTCAGAATGCTCTTAGATTGTAGGTGAACTATAAATCCCAGCAACTAAAACTCCCAAATGATAAAATCAACCCCCCTCCCAACCCCACCAGTATTTAAATTTAGGTGTATTGGTTATTTTTGCCAAATTTGATCCAGTGAATGAAAATACATCTTGCATATCAGATATTTACATGATGAATTCATACCAGTAGCAAAATTATAGTTATGAAGTAGCAACGAAATAATGTTATGGTTGGGGGTCACCACAACATGAGGAACAGTATCAAGGGGTCGGGGCATTAGGAAGGTTGAGAACCACTGGACTAGGCAATGTCTGAATGTGCTTAGTAAAACTTAGGTTTCTTTTGTAACTCAAAGCTTGCAGAGTCCTTATTTTACAACACAGTGCCTGCTGATCTAACAATCCTTCTGCTGCGCACCCACAAACTCTGACACTCTGTATATGCCCCATTCTTTATATGTATGCATGTCTATATGAGAAAATGTGAAACAAAGTGACCTTTTCATGAACCAGCAACTCATGGCTCTAGGGATTTCCAAACTTCCTGCGCCAATAATCCCCAAAGAAAGGACTTGACCAAAAAACCTTTTGCATGGACAATAAGTAAATGGCTCCTTTTTTTTTCTGGACCTCGGAGGGCCCAATGGCCAGGTCATCCAGGACAATGGAGTCTATGGACATATTGATTCACCCAACACAATGGACATCTCCCCATTTGCGAGGAACCAGGGATTGTCGCCGCCTCCCCTGCTGTGTCATATCCCAATCTCCGAAACCAATCTCAGCTTCATTAAAGGAAATCAATATTATTATTATTATTATTATTATTAAACGTTATTTGTCCCCCGCTAGCATCTCCCGAAGGACTCGATGCGGCTTACACAGGCCAAGGCCTCAACAACAATACAGCAATACAGTCTAAGCAAATCAAACTATTAAAAACAAAATAAACCAAAAGAACAACAGGCAATAAACAATACACTAAAGCAGAATACAACTGGGCCAGGCCAGAGTAATGGGTACAAGGTTAAAAGTGCTGATGTGACAGGTGGGATATACGAAGCTCTAGCAATCATTGGTTCTACTAAAGTGCTTCTGGGACTTGGAAATGGGGATTTCCTAATCTGGGAAGGCACATCGGAACAGCCAGGTCTTCAAGTTCTTTCTGAAGACAGCCAATGTAGGGGCCTGTCTAAGATTTTTGGGGAGGGTGTTCCAGAGTTGGGGAGCCACCACGGAAAAGGCACTGTCCCACGTCCCCACGTCCCACCAAGCGCGCTTGCAACACAGGCCGGATCACGAGCAGGGCCTCTCCAGATGAACGAAGTGAACGTGTGGGTTCGTAGATGGAAATGCGGTCATGCAGGTAGACTGGTCCCAAACCGTTCAGGGCTTTGTAGGTAAGCACCTGCACCTTAAATTCGGCTCGGAATATAAACGGCAGACAGTAAAATTGCAGGACAGTAAAACTAAGGACCTGGCCTTTCAGGGCTAGACAAAGGTGTTAATTCAAAGATCAGGACAATAACCCTGACTAGGCTTGAGAGTCTAAAGCTATTGATTGGTTCCTTGGCAAACACCAGTCATTTGTAATCCAGTCACTTAGACATTTCTTCATTGTTTCCCTGTTGCCTGCCTCCATTTCTTTTCATTGGCTGAGCGGCCAAAGCAGGGCCAGGGCCCTCATTGGATCTCCTCCTGGCTTGCTAACATCACAGCACGAATCCGGCTCAGGGGGTGGGCGTGGGGAAAATGGAATGGAAAACTATATATTCTGTATTTACCTGCCTAGTAAACATGTCGGCTTGTTTGGCAGAGAACTGTGGTCATCATCCATTCCAGCTGGAATTAAGTAAAACCTCAGTGGCTTTCCTTCAACTTGGAGAGACTTTATTTTGGGAAATTTAGGGAAAAATCTTTCTTGGTGCTTGCTGACTCGCAGGTGATCCAGATCCTCCTTTTGGGTCTGGCCAGTCTCTGCTTAAGCAGGACCTCCCAAATTCATGTTCAACACCATTTTGGCGACTTTCACGAAGGGACTCAGGCTTGGGGTCCCACTAAATTTTAGCACAAAAAGCAAGCCGCTACCTGGATCTGGGGCTCAGGGACAGACCTCTTTGAGGGATCGCTGGGAGAGGCGCCTCTAAATTTCTCACGGGAACACTGGTTGTAGACCCAGGCACATCCCTCGTAGTTGGACTGACTTAGGATCCCGGCACAAAGGAGCAAGGAAGCACCTTGACTTTTGAGAAGAAAAGCCACCAACGTGAAGAGAAAAATCCTAGGCAAGTTTGTTATCTTTGAGTTCTATAAGTACACCTGATGTTGTTTATTTTATTGTTTATGATTTGATTTGTTTGTTATGTTACGCCGGCATTAAATGTTTGCCAATTTTCTGTTGTAAACTGCCCTGAGTCCCCTCGGGGAGATAGGGCGATATAGAAATAAAGTTTATTATTATTATTTTTAAGGGAAAAACAAAAAAGCAGCCAACGGCGCCGGAAAAATTCCTAAATGGGAGGGGTTTTGGGAAAAGTGTTCTTCATTGTCCAGTAACAAATTCCTATGTGGGTGCGAAAATCTTGCGTCTGTAGGGAGGTAGAGTAGTCTAGCCTTGCCAGATTTTAAGGTTTTTGGGACTGCTGGGCTGCGGGTCTCTTTTACCTCCACCCCACAGGAATGCCATAAATGGCTAGCTACCCAGTCCTGCATACTGAACTGTTGGGGGACATTCGTATTGTCGGTTGGCAGACCCTCCCCCATTAACTATAGGTGAGCAGGGGCTATGTTGAAAAGAAATGGGTGTATGCTCTTCTTGCCAAGGACGTCCTGTCCCACCAGAAACACCATTGAGTAAAGTATTGGCTGATTGGGGCGGGTTGGCAGGTTCTTCCCTGCATCCAGCCAAAAATGTTCAGGCTTCACGTGCAAATATGGCCTCTCCGATAGCCAGCTGACCAGTGAAAAACAACAAATGGTGATCAAAGCAGTGAAGACATGCTTTATTATTTTATTTATCATGTCAGAAGCAAATTGAGGCTACAGTTATAATGTACAAAACCCCCCACAAAGTTAAAAACTTGGCATTATGCTAAATTTCTTTGGATCAGAAGTTGGCCCTTGGAGTGCCTCTGGTGTTGCTGTGAGAAGGTCCTCCACTGCGCATGTGGCAGGGCTCAGACTGCATTGTAGTCAGTGGGCTGTGGTTTGCTCTTCTCCACAGTTTCATGTGGTGGGCTCCACTTTGTGGCCCCATTTCTTAAGGTTGGCTCTGCATCTTGTGGTGCCAAAGAGCAGCCTATTCAGAGCCTTCCAGGTCACCCAGTCTTCTGTGTGCCCAGGAGGGAGTCTCTCATCTGGTCCAAGCCATAGCCTGAGGTTCCAGGTTTTAGCCTGCCACTTTTGGACTCTCGCTGGCTGAGATGTTCCTGCAAGTGTCTCTGTAGATCTTAGGAAGCTATTTCTTGATTTAAGACATTGGCATGCTGGCTGATATCTGAACAGGGGACTGGCCAGATATGTCAATGCCTTGGTTCTTTCATTATTGGATGCTGCTTCCCGGCGGATGTCAGGTGGTGCAATACTAACTAAACAGTGTAATTTCTTCAGCGGTGTTGGGCATAGGCATCCTATGATAATGCGACATGTCTCATTAAGAACCACATCCACTGTTTTAGCGTGGTGAGATGTGTTCCACACTGGGCATGCGTACTCAGCAGCAGAGTAGCACAGTGCAAGGGCAGATGTCTTCACTGTGTCTGGTTGTGATCCCCAGGTTGTGCCAGTCAGCTTCCGTACAATATTATTTCTAGCACCCATTTTTTGCTTGACATTCAGGCAGTGCTTCTTGTAGGTCAGAGCACAGCCAAGGGTAACTCCCAGAGATTTGAGTGTGCTGCAATGCTCCAGTGGGATTCGTTCTGAGGCCATCCTCAGAGCTTGAGGTGCTTGCCTGTTTTTAAGATGGAAAGCACACGTCTGTGTTTTAGATGGATTAGGGATCAGCTGGTTTCCCCCGTAATAGGCAGTAAGGGCACCTAAAGCTCCGGAGAGCTTCTGTTCAACAATTTCAAAGTTCCCTGCTTGGGCGGTGATGGCACGATCATCAGCATAGATGACGCTCTCTGTCCCTTCTGGCGAATATTTGGGTGTGCTGCAATGCTCCAGTGGGGTTCCTTCCCAGGTAATCCTCAGAGCTCCTGATGCTTGTCTGTTCTTAAGGTGAAAAGCACACTGGATACATGTGCTGTACAAAACAGAATAGGAGTAATAATGTCTGAAGGAAGACAACTGAATCCAAACCCATGCCACCAACACAGAGGCAGGAAGTGATATTCAAAGGCAATCTAGATTAGGCACTAAACCTCAGGTTGGGCAAAAACAGGTCTATCTGCCCCTCCAGTTTCAGCAGTTTTGACCTTTATAAATACCTCCCTTTTTTACAATATATATATATATATGTATATGTATATATAGAAAAGAGAGAGAAGAGATGAAAAGCAACAATGCAAAAAAGCAGAAATTGTATATTATGCTTGAATGACACAGCAAACTAATACACAGAATACAAAACTAAATCGGAAACAAACACGCGAATGAAACAGATACCGACACAAACACACAAAGTGGACTAACAAATGAGCAAACAGACATGAACACTGGGTTGTTGTAGGTTTTTCCGGGCTATATGGCCATGTTCTAGAGGCATTTTCTCCTGACGTTTCGCCTGCATCTATGGCAAGCATCCTCAGAGGTAGTGAGGTCTGTTGGAACTGGGAAAAAGGGTTTATATATCTACGGAATGACCAGGGTGGGACAAAGGATTCTTGTCAGAAGAGCTGCAAGACCACCGAGAAGAAGCCACGAGAATCAAGATCAAGATCCACCCCGAGGAAAAGTGTTCCTGCCATACATCAAGGGAACCACTGACCGCAGAGGGAAACTGATGAGGAAACACAACATACAAACTATCTACAGACCCACCAAGGAAATCCAACAAATGCTACGTTCAGCAAAGGACAAGAGGGATCCTCTCACCTCTGCAGGAGTCTACCATTGTATACCATGCAGCTGTGGACAAGAAGTCTACATAGGGACCCCCAAACGCAGCAGCATTGCCCAGGCACCAATCAAGGAACAGGAAAGGCACCGCAGACTACGTCAACCAGAGAAGTCAGCCAGAGCAGAGCACCTGAGGAACCAACCTGGACACAGCAGATTATTTGAAAACACAGAAATGCTGGAGCACTCTGACCACCACTATGTCAGACTTCACAGAGAAGCCATTGAAATCCACAAGAAGCACATGGACACTTTCAACAGAAAGGAGGAAACCATGAAAATGAACAAAATCTGGCTAGCAGTATTAAAACACTCTAAAATTAGAACAGCACAACAACAGAGAGGAAACAATCTGGGACATCTAATCCCCTCTCAACAAAAGTTTGCTCCAGGCACTGTCAGGCCATCAAATGCTAATCAAGGTAGGCAGTTGAAACATTCACACCTAGCTCCAGCAGGCAAGAGTCCTTTGCACCATCCTGGTCATTCCACAGATATATAAACCCATTTTCCTAGTTCCAACAGAGCTCCCAACCTCTGAGGATGCTTGCCAGAGATGCAGGCGAAACGTCAGGAGAGAATGCCTCTAGAACATGGCCATATAGCCCGAAAAAACCTACAACAATCCAGTGATTCCAGCCATGAAAGCCTTCGACAATTCATAAGACATTATTTGTCCATTGGAATAAAGTATTCCTTTAATCTCTGTGTGACTACAAGTCTTACTGTACCTTTTCCCAGAAAATAAGGCATCCCCTGAAAATAAGACCTAGTAGAGGTTTCTCTGAATTCCTAAATATAAGGCCTCCCCTGAAAGTTAGACCTAGCTCCCCCTGGTGGCTGGAAGCTGCAATACCGTCCCTGCTATACAAGTTCAGGAACTGCTGTGGGAAATCGTTACAGTCTCCAGACAGTGTGTTGTACATGGAACAGGGGCCGCTCAACCATTACGCAAAGTAAGCCTTTGCAGTAGAGTTGATGTTGCCCAGGGGCGCTCTTGAGGTGCTCTTGGGGGAAAACAGACCTTGACATATGTGAGTTGTAGTTACTGGGATGTATAGTTCAGCTACAATCAAAGAGCATTCTGAACTCCACCAATGATGGAATTGAACCAAATATGGCACACAGAACTCCCACGACGAACAGAAAATATGTATCAGTGATTGGTTGGGGGGGGGGGGGCACCGAAATACTGTTTGCTTACTATTGAAAATTGCCTAGGGCCGCCTCTGACATGGAAATAATGGGAGTAACAAGAAATTCTTGATAGGATTCACTGTCTGTCTGCTTATACTGGTTTGTGATGACAACTACTGTACCATATATAATAAATGTTTTGTTCAACAGTAAATGCGAATTCTTCTTCATGAAGAAATAAGACATCCCCTGAAAATAAGGCCTAGCGCATCTTTGGGAGCAAAAATTAATATAAGACACTGTCTTATTTTCGGGGAAACGGGGTAGTATATCATAGTAACTATCTACGTTTTCTGTCTACTTGATTGTCCAACATTCTCAACAAATGAAACTTTGCTTTCATTTAACCTTAATTCCTTACAGGGTGGAATGCATTTTAGTCCCATGTTTCTACAATACACCACGTATGATAAAATATCCCAACTTTGTGCCTGCATTTCTAACATTTACAAGAGTTGCTTTTCTACATGTTTGAAAGAGTCTCTTGTGTCAATTTTCCCCATTCTCTCCAGTGTGAATTCTATGATGTCTACGTAAATTTTGACTACAAGCGAAGCTCTGTCCGCACTCCAGGCATTTGTAGGGTTTCTCCCCAGTGTGAGTCCTTTGATGGGAACGTAGGCCTGAACTATCAGTGAAGCTCTGTCCGCACTCCAGGCATGTATAGGGTTTCTCCCCAGTGTGAGTCCGTTCATGTGAATGTAGACCTGAACTACTACTGAAGCTCATTCCACACTCCAGACAATTATAGGGTTTCTCCCCAGTGTGAGTCCTTTGATGTTTATGTAGACTTCCACTCTCAGGGAAACTCATTCCACACTCCATGCATTTAAAGGGTTTCTCCCCAGTGTGAGTCCTCTGATGGGAACGTAGACCTGAAATATGAGTGAAGCTCTGTCCACACTCCAGGCATGTATAGGGTTTCTCCCCAGTGTGAGTCCTTTGATGTGAGTGTAGATGTCCCATTTGGGTAAAGCTCATTCCGCACTCCGGGCATGTATAGGGTTTCTCCCCAGTGTGGGTTCTTTGATGTGAACGGAGACTTGAACTACAAATGAAGCTCTTTCCACACTCCAAACATGTGTAGGGTTTCTCCCCAGTGTGAGTCCTTTGGTGTCTGTTTAAACTTCCATTCTGAGTGAAGCTCTGTCCACACACCAAGCATGTATAGGGTTTCTCCCCAGTGTGAGTCCTTTGATGCGAACATAGGCCTGAAATATGAGTGAAGCTCTGTCCACACTCCAGGCATATATATGGTTTCTCCTCAGTGTGAGTCCTTTGATGTGAATGTAGATTTTCATTCAGACTGAAGCCCATTCCACATTCCAGGCATGTATAGGGTTTCTCTCCAGTGTGAGTCCTTTGATGCGAACGTAGATGTGCTTTCTGAGTAAAGCTCATTCCGCACTCCAGGCATGTGTATGGTTTCTCCCCAGTATGAGTCGTTTGATGTGAAAGCAGATTTTCATTCAGACTGAAGCTCATTCCACACTCCAGGCATTTATAGGGTTTCTCCCCAGTGTGAGTCCTTTGATGAGAACGTAGGCCTGAACTATGAGTGAAGCCTTGTCCACACTCCAGGCATTTATAGGGTTTCTCCCCCGTGTGAGTCCTTTGATGTGAAAGTAGATTTCCATTCCGAATGAAGCTCATTCCGCACTCCAGGCATTCATAGGGTTTCTCCCCAGTGTGAGCGCCATGATGTCTTTTCAGGTTTCCATGCTGAACAAAGCTCTTTCCACATTCAAGATGTTTATATCCTTTCTCCTCCATGTTGACAGCATTATGTATATATAATTGCAGTATGGACACTTGACTCTTGTTTTTCCTTTTCTGATCTAAAGTGAGTTGAAGAATTCAGCAAAATCAAAATATTTAGATAATTTATTTTTTTCCTATGGGACTGGTTTTCTTCCTGCACTTCTGAATTCCTCAATATCCACTAGAAGCTGGTTGGTTTCTCATGACACCAGGAGTGGCTCCATAGAACTGTCATGTCCCTGGTCAAGAAAGAAGAAACCAAAGGTTAAACATGAAGCCCCAAACCTCCTTTATCTCCAACATTATTATCTTTTCCCTTCACAGATCACGTTGAAAATGGAAATACCAAAAACCAGAGGAATGAAATGTATCAAGGACGTACGCAGAACCAGCAAGAGCAATCACAGATTAATAAACAAGAAATAGATTCAGATGCTTTGAGTGAACATAAAAGAGACAAAAGTTGGTCTTGGTTTAAATGTTGGGAATCAGCCTGTGTTTGTGTTTCAGGATCCTGATGTGGGAAATGATGAGGGAAATGATGGTGCCGAGGCTGAGGTGCAAGATGGAGATGGTTTGGTCAATGATTTTCAGGCAGACAATGACAGAAAGGCCCCAGTGCAAAGGGCAGTTTCTCATGAGAATATTCCTGCTGGGCCTAGCAATGATAGTTTGCTCCCTCCCTCTGTGAGCTCTCAAGATTTGGGTTTGGAAAAAATCTAACACCTGGGAATTTTAATGAGCAGCCAGAGCCAGATAGGGAGCTGAAGAATAGGTGGTTGGAGATTAGCCAGGATCGACAGCAAACTCAGTGTTTAAGTCGCTCCATTTAACCAATTACAGATCCACCTCACCGTAGTTTTGCCTAGCCCACATTGGACTAGTTTCCTTGCCAGAAGGTCATGGGGGACCTTGTCAAAGAAGGCCTTCCTGAAATCCAGACACGCCACACCCAAGGCATCATTCCCCGCATCTACCCAGCTTGTAGCTCTATCAAAAAAAGAGATCAGATTAGTCTGGCATGACTTATTTTTGATAAATCCACGTTGATTATTAGCAATGACCACATTTGTTTCTAAGTGTTTGCAGACCACTTCCTTAACAATCTTTTCCAGAATCTTGCCCGGTATCGACGTGAGGCTGACCGGACGGTAGTTGTTTGGGTCATCCTTTTTTCCCTTCTTGAAGATTGGGACCACATTGGCCCTCCTCCAATCTGCTGGAACTTCCCCCTTTCTCCAAGAACTCTCTTGGTTCCGAAATGACTTCCGCTAGTTCCTTCAATACTCTTGGGTGTAGTTGATCTGGCCCTGAAAGGGGACTTGAACTCATTGAGAGCGGCCAGGTATTCCTGTACGACTTGTTTCCCAATTTGGGGTTGGATGTCCTCCAATCCCTCATCCACTCCATCTTGCTGAGGTTGAAGATGACTTTCTTTTTGTGAGAAGACCGAGGCAAAGAAGGCATTAAGTAGTTCTGCCTTTTCCCTATCCCCTGTCAGCATTGCCCCATCTTCTCTTCGAAGAGGCCCTATCGCCTCCTTGTGCTTCCTTTTTCTACTGACATAAGAAAAGAAGCCCTTTTATTGTTTTTAATGTCCCTGGCAAGCCTGAGCTCATTTTGTGCTTGAGCTTTGCGAACCTTTTCCCTACAGGAGTTGGCTATTTGCTTGAATTCTTCTTTAGTGATTTCTCCCTTTTTCCACTTCTTGTGCATGTCTCTTTTGTGTCTTAGCACAGTTAGAAGTTCTTTGGACATCCATTCTGGCTTCTTTGCACTTGTCCTATTTTTTTCTCTTTGTTGGCACAGTTTGCAATTGCGCCTTGAGTATTTCACTCTTGAAAAACTCCCATCCATCCGTAACTCCCTTGTCTTTTAGTATCTATGTCCATGGAATGCTGTTCAGTGTTTCCTTCATTTTTCGGAAGTCAGCTCTCTTAGAGCTGTAGCAAACTACTGGAAGCGAGAGCGAGCTTGTGCTCGAGCTCGCTCCAAAGCCCCGCCTTTTTCCCCCCGAGGCTGCTCTCTCTCTTGCTAGTGTGCCTGTTTTCCCTTGCTAGGGAAGCGATGCGAGTGTACTCTCGCAGTTGGCAGAATTCAACTGTGAGCGTACGCTCGCATCCCTGCCCTCTGCAATGGAAAACAGGCACGCTAGCAAGAGAGAGAGCAGCCTCGGGGGGGGGGGGGAAGGCGGGGCTTCGGAGCAAGCCCGAGTGCAAGCTTCCTGTAGTTTGCTGCGGCACGAGTGTATGCTCGCAACGCTGCCCTAGCAAAGGGAAATAGGCGGAGAAAGGGGTGGAGCATCGCTTGTGCTGGCTTAGTTTGCTCTCGCAAAATCCTAGTTTGCTACGGCTCTTAAAGTCCAAAATGCGGTTTGACTTGTCTTAGTTTCAGCCTTCAACAAAAGCTTTATCCCAGTTTTTTTTAATCTTTTCACATACCCACCATGAATATATATATATATATACACACACACACACTGCATATACTCGAGTGCAAGCCGACCCGAATATAAGCCGAGGCACCTAATTTTGCCACAAAAGACCGTGAAACCGTATTGACTCGAGCATAAGCCGAGGGTGGGAAATGCAGCAGGTATTGGTACATTTCCAATTAAAAATAGATACCAATAAAATTATATTAATTGAGGCATCAGGAGGTTAAAGGTTTTTACATATTTCCATAAAACTGTAATTTAAGATAAGACTGTCCAACTCTGATTAAATCATTATTCTCACCTCTTCAATGTAAATGTGCTTATGATCCTTCCAATACAAATAAAGAGTAATATAATAAATGTAATACAATAATACCAATAACAGAGTAAAATAATAAATAACCTTGACTTAAATATAAGCCACAGAGAGCTTTTTCAGCCTAAAAGAGGGGGCTGAAAAACTAGTCTTGTATTCGATTATATACAGCAAGTCCCAATTTCCTTATTATACCTCCCAACGATTTTGTTGATTGTTTCTTGTAAAGAACCTCCACCACTGGTAATGAAGCTGCCACCAAATTGTAGAGAGACGCTACCAACTCGTGAGGAAGCGCCTAGGTTTAGGAGAGAGGAGCCACTGATTTGTAAAAGGCTCTGGTATTAAGGCTCTGTTTGTGTTGTGAGGTAATTTTGGTAGAGTGGGTGCACCGAACGTAGAATTAATGGAGATGAGGCAGTTTTAAAAACCAAAGAGAACAAGTTTATTTTTAAACAAAGCGTATGGTTGCAGTATGAAGATGTTAAGCTTGGCAAATACTTGATGGTTACATATAACTTGGTTGCGATACAATTCAGACTTTCGAAGTTACAACTTATGAACTCTTGCTGTGGTGAAGCGCTTTATTAACCAGTGTTCCCTGCAATGAATAGTCTTTCTGTTTGATCTATACTTGATCAAATCACAGATCTCCAGTCTTCCTCCGACTAGCGATCCTAGCAAGCCTCTGTTAGTTCTTTCTAACTAAAGCAACTAACAAGGTTTCCCCTTCAGCTACCTAGCTGAAGAAATCTCTACTATTCACGAACACCAAAACTGACTCTCCACTTCTTCACTCCTCAGAGTCTAAAAACTGACTCTGCTGCTCTCTCAGAGTCTTTTCCCTGACTCTGCTGCTCTCTCAGAGTCTCCTCCTCTGACTGACTCTAACTGTCACTTTTTTAAACCTTCACTCTCTAAGCTCCTCCCACCTCCTCTTCTGCCTCGTTTCCATGGTAACACATTTCTCACAGCTAGGCCGCTCCAGCCTTAGGGCAACCAATTCAAACATAAATACAGTTATAAGCATATTATTATAAACACTTCTGTACATTTCTATTGTAGGAACTTAACATTATTGGAGTCATATACCATCTCCATATTGTTTTGTAGGACTGTGTTTGCAGAAACCAAAGCAATAAATTCTGAATGTCTTGTCGAAGGCTTTCATGGCTGGAATCACTAGGTTCTTGTAGGTTTTTTCGGGCTATAGAGCCATGTTCTAGAGGCATTTCTCCTGACGTTTCGCCTGCATCTATGGCAAGCATCCTCAGAGGTAGTGAGGTCTGTTGGAAATAGGACAATGGGTTTATATATCTGTGGAATGGCTGGGGTGGGGCACCATGTCAACCACCATGTCAGACTACACAGAAGCCATTGAAATCCACAAGAAGCATGTGGACAATTTCAACAGAAAGGAAGAGACCATGAAAATGAACAAAATCTGGCTACCAGTATTAAAAAACTCTAAAATTACAACAGCAAAAACAGCAGAGAGGAAACAACCAGGCACAGATTAACACCTCTCAACAGGAGATCTCCCAGGCTCAGGCAGTCCTTCAAATGCTAATGAAGCAGAGAGGAAACAACCAGGCACAGCTTAACACCTCTCAGCAGGAGATCTCCCAGGCTCAGGCAGTCCTTCAAATGCTAATGAAGCAGAGAGGAAATAACCAGGCACAGCTTGACACCTCTCAGCAGGAGATCTCCCAGGCTCAGGCAGTCCTTCAAATGCTAATGAAGCAGAGAGGAAACAACCAGGCACAGCTTAACACCTCTCAGCAGGAGATCTCCCAGGCTCAGGCAGTCCTTCAAATGCTAATGAAGCAGAGAGGAAACAACCAGACACAGCTTAACACCTCTCAACAGGAGATCTCCCAGGCTCAGGCAGTCCTTCAAATGCTAATGAAGGTTGAAACATTCACACCTAGCTCTAGCAAGGAAGAGCTCTTTGCCCTACCCCAGCCATTCCACAGATATATAAACCCATTGTCCTATTTCCAAGAGACCTCACTACCTCTGAGGATGCTTGCCATAGATGCAGGCGAAACGTCAGGAGAGAATGCCTCTAGAACATGGCCATATAGCCAGAATAAACCCACAAGAACCTAATAAATTCTGACCTGGGAAAAACAGACATCTATTCTACGCAAACTTCCTACAGAAGCCACCACACAAATGCCTTATGGAGCACAGGTGAAAAAGGAAAGTGGAGAGGAGATAAACTGACTTTCATCCCGTAAAATGTGATCCTTTGATTCTGTAAGGCTCTTCCAATTTGGAAAAGCAAAAATATTTTGAACATGCAAATAAACCAGGGAAACGGCTGGTAAATAAATTATGAAAAGAGATGCAAAAGAGAAATATTAATATGTTAAAATGAATGAACAAGAAATAAAGGGAGAATAAAAGATAAAACAGACATTCCAAAAATACATTCAACTTTCATCAACTTTACAAGAGAGAGAATCATAGAATCATAGAATCCTAGAGTGGGAAGAGACCTCCTGGGCCACCATCCAGTCCACCCCCATTCTGCCAAGAAGCAGGAATGTTGCATTCAAAGCACCCCTGACAGATGGCCATCCAGCCCCTGTTTCAAAGCTTCCAAAGAAGGGGCCTCCACCACACTCTCTCCGGGGCAGAGAGTTCCACTGCTGAACGGCTCTCACAGTCAGGAAGTTCTTCCTCATGTTCAGACGGAATCTCCTTTCTTGGAATCATAGAATCCTAGAATCAAAGAGTTGGAAGAGACGTCATGGGCCATCATCCAGTCCACCCCCATTCTGCCAAGAAGCAGGAATATTGCATTCAAATCACCCCTGGCAGATGGCCATCCAGCCTCTGTTTCATAGCTTCCAAAGAAGGAGCCTCCACCACACTCCTCAAGGGGCAGAGAGTTCCACTGCTGAACGGCTCTCACAGTCAGGAAGTTCTTCCTCGTGTTCAGGTGGAATCTCCTCTCTTGTAGTTGGAAATATTACAAGAACAAATACAAGAATATCTCCAAAAGCAAAACCTCCCAACTATCTCTGAGGAAGAACAAAAACAATGCATGAAGTGACAATGGCGAGCAAGCGTTTGAAATTAGACGAGGCATCAGGACCAGATGGCTTCATTGCAATCTATTACAAAGCACTAGCAGCTGAAATTGTACGTCTCCTCCACAAAGTTTTGAATGAGACACAACTGTGGAACGACCTGCCGGTTTGTTGGAATTTAAGATACAAGGGAAGACCTTCCTCTTCCGGCAGGCCTACCCAGATAGTTTTAATGATGAATTTTAAACTTCCACTATATCCCTAATTTTTGTTTTGTGTATTTTAATAAGTATTTTATGGAAATATGTTTGAATATATGTATTTTACGGAGTGTTTTAAAACGATTATGTGTTTGTTTATGTTTTAGTAATGTTGTAACCCGCCTCGAGCCGTGAGGAAAGGTGGGCAAGAAATAAAACTATTATTGTTATGTATTGTCGAAGACTTTCATGGCGGGAATCACTGGGTTGTTGTAGGTTTTTTTCTGTGCTATATGGCCATGTTCTAGAGGCATTCTCTCCTGACGTTTCGCCTGCATCTATGGCAAGCATCCTCAGAGGTAGTGAGGTCTGTTGGAACTAGGAAAAAAGGGTTTATATATCTGTGGAATGACCAGGGTGGGACAAAGGACTCTTGTCTGCTGGAGTGGTGTGAATGTTTCAACTGACCACCTTGATTAGCATATAATGGCCTGGCAGTGCCTGGGGGAATCTTTTGTTGAGAGGTGATTAGATGTCCTTGTTTGTTTCCTCTCTGTTGTTGTGCTGTTCTAATTTTAGAGTTTTTTAAATACTGGGAGCCAGATTTTGTTCATTTTCATGGTTTCCTCCTTTCTGTTGAAATTGTCCACATGCCTCTTGTGGATTTCAATGCCTTCTCTTATTGTTATTGTTATTAAAAGGCAGATACCAGAGATGTGGCAAGAAGCAAACATTTCAGCGACCCCAAAACAAGATCAGGATCCCCTACAAGTCCAGTATGACAGATCTATTGCATTGCTATACACCAATTAAATTATTTGCCACAATACTGACAAACACAGGAAACAATTTACTAACTGGATGGATACATAAAGATCAACCGGGATTGTGGCGCAGCAGGCTGAGTGTCAGCTGCATTAAGATCACTCTGACCAAAAGGTCCTGAGTTCGAAGCCAGCTTGGGTTGGAGTGGGTTTCCAACCAATTGTGTGTAGCCTGTTGTCGACCTTTGCAACCCGAAAGACAGTTGCATCTGTCAAGTAGGAAAACAAGGTACCACCTTAAAGTGTGGGGAGGCTAAATTAACTAATTTATGAGGCCATAAAGCAGAGTTTCTCAACCTTCCTAATGCCGTGACCCCTTAATACAGTCCCTCATGTTGTGGTGACCCCCAACCATCACATTATTTTCGTTGCTACGTCACAACTGTAATTTTGCTCCTGTTATGAATCATAATGTAAATATCTGATATGCAGAATGAATTTTCATTCAATGGACCAAATTTGGCACAAATACCTAATATGCCCAAATTTGAATACTGGTAGGGTTGGGGGGGGGGGGTTGATTTTGTCATTTGGGAGTTGTAGTTGCTGGGATTTATAGTTCACCTACAATCAAAGAGCATTCTGAACTCCACCAATGAGGGAATTGAGTCAAACTTGGCATACAGAACTCCCATGTTCAACAGAAAATATTGGAAGCGTTTGGTGGGCAGTGACCTTGAGTTTTGGAGTTGTAGTTCACCTACATCCAAAGAGCACCGTGAACTCAAACAATGATGGCTCTGGACCAAACGTGCCACAAATACTCAATATGCCCAAATGTGAACACTGGTGGAGTTTGAGGGAAACAAACTCTGACATTTGGGAGTTGTAGTTGCTGGGGTTTACAGTTCACCTACAAACAAAGAGCATTCTGGACCCCACCAACAATAGAATTGGGGCAAACTTCCCACAAAGAATCCCTATGACCAACAGAAAATACTATGTTTTCTGATGAGCTTTGGTGACCCCTCTGACACCCGCTTGCGACCCCTCCAGGGGTCCCGACCCCCAGGTTGAGAAACGCTGACATAAAGACTTCAGCAAAAGCATGCGGGGAATGCGGAAGTAATTCATCAGTGTCGCAGATGGACGCTGAAAGCGACAGCTCCCCAGGCGGCCAGGAAAAGTTAAATAGCCTCTGTGTATGTCTGTATATGTTGTATGTCAAAACTGGCATTGAATATTTGCCATATATGTGTACACTGTAATCCGCCCTGAGTCCCCTGCTGCGGGGTGAGGAGAAGGGCGGAATATAAATTCTGCAAATAAATAAATAAATAAATAAACCAGGTTTCTTACCTGAAAGGCAAACTGGAGAAATGTGAGAGGGAAAGTGTTCTTGCCAGACATCAAGGGAACCACTGACCGCAGAGGGAAGCTGATGAAGAAACACAGCCTACAAACTATCTACAGACCCACTCAGGAAATCCAACAAATGCTACGTTGGACAAGAGGGATCTTCTCACCTCTGCAGGAGTCTACCATTGTGTACCATGCAGCTGTGGACAAGTCTACAGAGGGACCACCAAACGCAGCATTGCCCAGACACGCATCAAGGAACATGAAAGGCACTGCAGACTCCTTCAACCAGAGAAGTCAGCCAGAGCAGAGCACCTGAGGAACCAGCCTGGACACAGCAGATTATTATTGGAGAACACAGAAATGCTGGACCACACCAACAACCACCATGTCAGACTACACAGAGAAGCCATTGAAATCCACAAGCATGTGGACAATTTCAACAGAAAGGAAGAAACCATGAAAATGAACAAAATCTGGCTAACAGTATTAAAAAACTCTAAAATTACAACAGCAAAACAGCAGAGAGGAAACAACTAGGCACATCTTAACACCTCTCAACAAAAGATTCCCCCAGGCTCAGCCAGGCCTTCAAATGCTAATGAAGGTGGTGAGCTGAAACATTGACACCTAGCTCCAGCAGAGAAGAGCTCCTTGTCCCACTCTGGTCAGCATTCCACAGATATATATAAACCCTTTTTCCTAGTTGCAACAGACCTCACTACCTCTGAGGATGCTTGCCATAGATGTAGGCGAAACGTCAGGAGAGAATGCCTCTAGACCATGGCTGTATAGCCCGGAAAAACCTACAACAACCCACTAATTAAGGTGGTCAGTTGAAACATTCACACTTAGCTCCAGCAGACAAGTGTCCTTTGTCCCACTCTGGTCATTCCACAGATATGTAAACCATTTTTCCTAATCCCAACAGACCTCACAACCTCTGAGGAAGCTTGCCATAGATGCAGGCGAAACGTCAGGAGAGAATGCCTCTAGACCATAGCCGTATAGCCCAGAAAAAACCTACAACAACCCAGTGATTCCGGCCATGAAAGCCTTCGACAATACATTGTTGTTGTTGTTGTTGTTGTTGTTATTATTATGTCTCCTTCTTTGGAGGCTTTGAAGCAGAGGCTGGCTGGCGGGCCATCTGTCAGGAGGGGTTGATGGTGCTTCTCTTCCCACTCTGGGGTTCTTTCAGGAGAAGCTCCACAACGTGGGGGGGGGGGGGGCTGGTGCCAGCCACCCCCTGGGTCTCCTCAGCTCTGGTTTTGGCCCTGAAGAGGCAGGGGTGGGCCCGAAGCCGTTCTTTCCCCGGAGGCTTTGAGGCAGCGGCGGGATGGCCATCTGCCGGGGCTGATTAGAATCCGAGAGGGGCTGGGAGAGACCCGGTGGGCCTTCCTCGCCCACCCAAGAAGCAGGGACAGAGACAGGCAGATCAATGGAAAGACAGACAGATGGATAGTGATACCTCTCTCTCCCTCTCTGTGTCTCCTTCGCTTCCATCCGCGACTGAGGGAGAGACCCCTCCTTGGACTTCCGCCTCCAAACAGGCCCTCGCCTTCCGATTGGCCGAGTCCCCGGAGCCCCGCCCACCCGGGAGGCCCTATTGGCTTTGATTGGCCCTTCAGCTTTGATTGATGGGTATTGCCCGGAGGGAGGCGGGGCCAGGAAGTGGAGGGAGGAGAGCTCGGAGGACGGCTCCTGGCCCCGCCCCCAGGGAGGGAGGGAGTGACGTCACCCAAGAGGCCCCGCCCCCGGCTGAGTAGGCGGAAGAACTAGTCAGAGAAGGAAGGCAGGGGAACATCCTGGAATCATAGAGTCATGGAATGGAAAGAGGCCTCCTGGGCCATCATAGAATCCTAGAATCCTAGAGTGGGAGGAGACCTCCTGGGCCATCATCATCCAGTCCAACCCCATTCTGCCAAGAAGCAGGAATATTGCATTCAAATCACCCCTGACAGATGGCCATCCAGCCTCTGCTTAAAAACCTCCAAAGAAGGAGCCTCCACCACACTCCAGGGCAGGGAGTTCCACTGCTGAACGGCTCTCACAGTCATAGAATCCTAGAATCCTAGAGTGGGAAGAGACCTCCTGGGCCATCATCATCCAGTCCAACCCCCTTCTGCCAAGAAGCAGGAATATTGCATTCAAATCACCCTTGACAGATGGCCATCCAGCCTCTGCTTAAAAGCCTCCAAAGAAGGAGCCTCCACCACACTCCCTCCGGGGCAGGCAGAGAGTTCCACTGCTGAACGGCTCTCACAGTCAGGAAGTTCTTCCTCATGTTCAGATGGAATCTCCTCTCTTGTAGTTTGAAGCCATTGTCCCATTGCGTCCTAGTCCAGCGTATCTGTCCGAACGGATCTCCCTCTACGTCCCACCCCGGAGCCTAAGATCCTCTGGGGAGGTCCTGCTCTCGACCCCGCCTTTATCACAGGTGAGATTGGCGGGGACGGGGAGCAGGGCCTTCTCGGTGGTGGCCCCCCCATGAAAATGAACAAAATCTGGCTACCAGTATTAAAGAACTCTAAAATTATAACAGCTAAACAACAGAGAGGAAGAAACCAGGCACAGATTAACACCTCCCAGCAACAGATTTTCCCAGGTTCAGGCAGGCCTTCAAATGCTAATGAAGGTGATTAGCTAAACTTCACACCTAGCTCCAGCAGAGAAGAGCTCCTTGCCCCACCCCAGCCATTCCACAGATATATAAACCCATTGTCCTAATTCCAACAGACCTCTACCTCTGAGGATGCCTGCCATAGATGCAGGCGAAACGTCAGGAGAAATGCCTCTAGAACATGGCCCTATAGCACGAAAAAACCCACAAGAACTGAGAAATAAATAAATAGTCTCCAAGGAAGCAGAAAGGAAGCTTGCTCCCTCCTCCTCCCTGTGGCTTCCTCTCACATCTTGATCCATGGCTCTCATCATGTCTCCTCTCAGCCTTCTCTTCTTCAGGCTAAACATGCCCAGTTCCCCAAGCCACTCCTCGTAGGGCTTGTTCTCCAGACCCTGGATCATTTTAGTCGCCCTCCTCTGGACACATTCCAGCTTAGAGTCAACATCTCTCTTGAATTGTGGTGCCCAGAATTGGACACAATATTCCAGGTGTGGTCTAACCAAAGCAGAATAGAGCATGGGGAGCATTACTTCTTTAGATCTAGACACTAGGCTCCTCTTGATGCCTGAGGCCAAAATCCCATTGGATTTTTTTGCCGCCGCATCCCATTCCTGGCTCATGTTCACCTTCTTCCTCCCCACGAGGACTCCAAGATCTTTTTCACACGTCCTGCTCTCGAGCCAGGCCTCATCGTCCCCCATTCTGTCTCTTTGCATTTCGTTTTTCCTGCCAAAGTGGAGTATCTTGCATTTGTCACTGTTGAACTTCATTTTGTTAGTTTTGGCCCCTCCTCTCTCTAATCTGTCAAGTTCCCTTTGAGTCCTGCTCCTGTCCTCTGGAGTATTGGCTCTCCCTCCCAATTTGGTCCCGTCTGCAAACTTGATCATCCAGTCCAACCCCATTCCGCCGGGAAGCAGTAAAATTGCATTCCAAGCCCCCCTGCCCCCCGACAGATGGCCACCCAGCCTCTGCTTCAAAGCCTCAAAAGAAGGAGCCTCCACCACACTCCACAAGGGGCAGAGAGTTCCACTGTTGAACAGCTCTCACAGGAAGTTCTGCCTTGGAGGAAGAGGGCCTTCAGGGGAAGGAGGAAGGCAGGCCCTTGCATCTCTCTGTCTGTGGCCTGCCTTGAGACCACTACTTCAGCCCCCCCCCCTCCCTCCAGGGACTTTGGACTTCAACTCCCACAACTCCTAACAGCCTACCAAAGCCCCTGGAGGGAAGGAGGGAGGGCTGGAATGGGCCCAAGCCTGGTCTAAAGGCAGGCCACAGACAGAGAGATGCAGAGGCCTCCCTCCATCCATTTTTCCCTCGAAAGCCCTCCTCCTCCAAGACAGAACTTCCTGACTGTGAGAGCTGTTCAACAGTGGAACTCTCTGCCCTGGAGTGTGGTGGATGCATTTCTCCCTGCTGGTGCTGCTGCTGCTGCTGTTGTTATCACCCTTATGTTTGTTGACACCCTGCTTTATGTCTCCCGAAGGAGACTCATTAAAACTATGGCCACACAATTTTAAAAATCTCAATAATATAATAATATTAAAAAACTCTAAAATTACAACAGCAAAACAACAGAGAGGAAACAACCAGGCACAGATTAACACCTCCCAGCAAGAGATTTTCCCAGGCAGGCCTTCAAATGCTAATGAAGGTGATCAGTTGAAACATTCACACCTAGCTCCAGCAGGCAAGAGTCCTTTGTCCCACCCTGGTCATTCCACAGATATATAAACCCATTTTCCTACTTCCAACAGACCTCACTACCTCTGAGGATGCTTGCCAGAGATGCAGGCGAAACGTCAGGAGAAATGCCTCTAGAACATGGCCCTATAGCCCAAAAAAACCCACAAGAACTGAGTGATTCCAGCCATGAAAAGCCTTCGACAATACAATATAATAATAATTGAGTATAGAACTTTCTAAATTCCTCTATTATTTCTTTGTTGTTGTTGTTCATTTGTTCAGTTGCCTCCGACTCTTCGTGACCTCATGGACCAGCCCACGCCAGAGCTCCCTGTTGGCCGTTACCACCCCCAGCTCTCTCAAGGTCAGTGCAGTCGCTTCAAGGATGCCATCCCTCCACCTTGCCCTTGGTCGGCCCCTCTTCCTTTTGCCTTCCACTTTCCTCAGCATCATTCCCTTCTCCAGGCTTTGCTGTCTCCTCATGATGTGGCATTCAAAGGACTTCCACTTTGTCTCTAGCATTATTTCTTTCTCCGTCCTTAATTCTTTGTCCCTGGTAGTTCTTTTTGTGATGTGGTTTATGTGTCTCTTTTTCCTTGCTTGATTTGATAACCATTTCCCTGGTTTATTAGCATTTTCAAAGGTCTGTTGTTTCAAAAATTTTAGTTGTCTTGCTTGAAATTCAAGTTCCAGTCGAGCCTTCTCTTGTTTTGGCATCGTTAATTCTCTTTCCAATTTCTTATTTTCAGGTCCCTTTTTTAATTCCAATTCTTTGGATGATATTTTAACCATTATATCTTTAATTTTCCTTTCTCTTCTAACGGACAGTGGTCAGAGAGATCTCTCGGTAAGATATTAATTTCGGTCACTTTAGCCACGAGCTTCTTCGTTATCCCCGCCATGTCTCTCCTGGACCAGGACGGATGTCTATAGGAGAAAAAGGTGGAGTCTTTTTTTATGCACATTTCTATTTCTCCAGGCATCTTCTAAACCAAATTCTTTTTGGAACTCTATACGTTTTTGTGGCAATGTACTTTCCTTTGACAACTGGAAAATAGAGGGAGAAAATGTGGAGGCCGTGACAGACTTTGTATTTCTAGGCGCAAAGATTACTGCAGATGCAGACTGTGGCCAGGACATCAGGAGACGCTTCCTTCTTGGGAGGAGAGCAATGTCCAGTCTCGATAAAAGAGTCAAGAGTAGAGACATCAGACTGGCAACCAAGATCCATTGCCTAGTCCAAGCCATGGTCTTCCCTGTAGTCACCTACGGATGTGAGAGCTGGACCTTCGGGAAGGCTGAGCCAAGGAAGAGAGATGCTTTTGAGCTGTGGTGTTGGAGGAAAGTGCTGAGAGTGCCTTGGACTGCCAGAAGATCCAACCAGTCCATCCTCCAGGAAATAAAGCCCGGCTGCTCACTGGAGGGAAAGATACTAGAGACAAAGTGGAAGTCCTTTGAATGCCACATCATGAGGAGACAGCAAAGCCTGGAGAAGACAATTATGCTGGGAAAAGTGGAAGGCAAAAGGAAGAGGGGCCGACCAAGGGCAAGATGGATGGATGGCATCCTTGAAGTGACTGGACTGACCTTGAGGGAGCTGGGGGTGGTGACGGCCGACAGGGAGCTCTGGCGTGGGCTGGTCCACGAGGTCACGAAGAGTCGGAGACGACTGAACGAATGAACAACAACAACTTTCCTTTGTTTTCCTTTTTTAAAATATACTTTTATCCATCTAAGTATCAATTACCCCGTTGAATTCTCCTACCAAAATCAATTCGTCAAATTCAGTTTCTTTCAATTTAGAGTGCAAGAATTCTATAAATTTTGTCTTAGGGCCGTTCGGTGTCCCCTAGCATTAAGTCCAGTCATGTCCGACTCTGAGGTGGAATGTGTCCAGAGGAGGGCGACGCAAATGATCCAGGGTCTGGAGAACAAGCCCTATGAGGAGCGGCTTAGGGAACTGGGCATGTTTAGCCTGAAGAAGAGAAGGATGAGAGGAGACATGATGAGGGCCATGGATAAATATAGGAGAGGAAGCCACAGGGAGGAGGAGGAAGCAAGCTTGTTTTCTGCTTCCTTGGGGACTAGGGTCTGGAGAACAAGCCCTATGAGGAGCGGCTTAGGGAACTGGGCATGTTTAGCCTGAAGAAGAGAAGGATGAGAGGAGACATGATGAGGGCCATGGATAAATATGTGAGAGGAAGCCACAGGGAGGAGGAGGAAGCAAGCTTGTTTTCTGCTTCCTTGGGGACTAGGGTCTGGAGAACAAGCCCTATGAGGAGCGGCTTAGGGAACTGGGCATGTTTAGCCTGAAGAAGAGAAGGATGAGAGGAGACATGATGAGGGCCATGGATAAATATGTGAGAGGAAGCCACAGGGAGGAGGAGGAAGCAAGCTTGTTTTCTGCTTCCTTGGGGACTAGGGTCTGGAGAACAAGCCCTATGAGGAGCGGCTTAGGGAACTGGGCATGTTTAGCCTGAAGAAGAGAAGGATGAGAGGAGACATGATGAGGGCCATGGATAAATATGTGAGAGGAAGCCACAGGGAGGAGGAGGAGGAAGCAAGCTTGTTTTCTGCTTCCTTGGGGACTAGGGTCTGGAGAACAAGCCCTATGAGGAGCGGCTTAGGGAACTGGGCATGTTTAGCCTGAAGAAGAGAAGGATGAGAGGAGACATGATGAGGGCCATGGATAAATATGTGAGAGGAAGCCACAGGGAGGAGGAGGAGGAAGCAAGCTTGTTTTCTGCTTCCTTGGGGACTAGGGTCTGGAGAACAAGCCCTATGAGGAGCGGCTTAGGGAACTGGGCATGTTTAGCCTGAAGAAGAGAAGGATGAGAGGAGACATGATGAGGGCCATGGATAAATATGTGAGAGGAAGCCACAGGGAGGAGGAGGAGGAAGCAAGCTTGTTTTCTGCTTCCCTGGAGATTAGGACGCAATGGAGCCATGGCTTCCAACTCCAAGAGAGGAGATTCCACCTGAACATGAGGAAGAACTTCCTGACTGTGAGAGCCGTTCAGCAGTGGAACTCTCTGCCCCGGAGGGAGTGTGGTGGAGGCTCCTTCTTTGGAAGCTTTGAAACAGAGGCTGGGTGGCCATCTGTCAGGGGTGATTTGAATGCAATATTCCTGCTTCTTGGCAGAATGGGGTTGGACTGGATGGCCCAGGAGGTCTCTTCCCACTCTTGGATTCTAGGATTCTAAGTGGGCAAACCAGACACTCTGCACATCAACACTGACGAAGAAACAACAAGAAATACTGTTTACTCACAAGCAGAAAGACATTACTTATATTAGAAACCAACACTTTCTCATTTTTTTCCAGATCAACAGTCTGGGCCACAGCAACGCCTGGCAGGGGACAGCTAGTATATTATGAATCAAAATCTTTGAGTCTCCAATTACTATTTTAACTGCTGTACATCTACCCTCCAAATCTTTAAAACTATGGCCACACAATTTTAAAAATCTAAATAATATAATAATAACAACAACAATAATAACTGATTAATTGAGACTCATGTAACGACAGGACGATGTGATGGAAAATGATTTTCATGATGAGACGCCGAGAACTGTATTTTATGATTTTAATTTATTGTCGAAAGCTTTCATGGCTGGAATCACTAGTTTCTTGTGGATTTTTTCGGGCTATATGGCCATGTTCTAGAGGCATTTCTCCTGACGTTTCGCCTGCATCTATGGCAAGCATCCTCAGACCTCACTACCTCTGAGGATGCTTGCCATAGATGCAGGTGAAACGTCAGGAGAAAATGCCTCTAAAACATGGCCATATAGCCCGAAAAAATCCACAAGAACCTAATGATTTTAATTGTTTATTGTTTTTATATGGTTTATACTATATGTAATTATTTTTTTTACTGCATTTTATCTTGTGGGGCATTGATGGCCAAATGTAAACCGTCTCAAGTCGCCTCCGGGGTGAGAAGGTCTGTATACAAGCATAGTAAATAAATGACATAAATAAATAATAAAAATACAAGTGTGGATTGTCGATGTCGCAATCCCAGGCGACAGCAGAATTAAAGAGAAACAACAGGAAAAGCTGACACGATATGAAGATTAAAAGATCGAACTGCAAGGAGTCTGGCACAAGCCAATCAAGGGGGTCCCAGTGGTGGATGGCACACTGGGTGCAGAGCCTCAAGTCCTTGGCCTGCACTTAAACACAATCGGCACTGACAAGATTACCATCTGCCAGCTAATAATAATAATAATAAAGCATTTGACTCACTGCCACATGTTGAATTATCACATGTCTTGATGTCATTAGGTTTTGTGAAAATATTAGAACAAGCCAGTCAAGGGGGTCCCAGTGCTGATCGGCACACTGGGTGCAGTGCCTCAAGACCTTGGCCTGCACTTAAACACAATCGGCGCTGACAAGATTACCATCTGCCAGCTAATAAGAATAATAAAGCATTTGACTCACTGCCACATGTTGAATTATCACATGTCTAGATGCCATTGGGTTTTGTGAAAATATTAGAACAAGCCAGTCAAAGGGGTCCCAGTGCTGATCGGCACACTGGGTGCAATGCCTCAAGACCTTGGCCTGCACTTAAACACAATCGGCGCTGACAAAATCACCATCTGCCAGCTGCAAAAGGCCACCTTACTGGGATCTGGATGCATTATTCACTGATACATCACACAGTCCCAGGCACTTGGGAAGTGTCCAATGTGTGATCCAATACAACACCCAGCAGAGTGCCTGCTGTGGATTCATCTTGTGTTGTTTCTAATAATAATAATAATAATAATAATAATAATAATATAACAACAACAACAATTTGGACAGAAAAACAATAAATTAATTTATTATTATTGTTCCGTCTCCCAGGAGACTGGGTTTTGCATTACCTTTAAGTTGCTGGAAACAGCCTCTCCTTGTGTTTCTCCCAGGCTGCCTAAAAAGTTAGCAGCCAGAGGCAGGAAAGCCAGTTTGCAGGCCCTCTGCAAAGATTGGCCAAAGGGGAGCTCTTTGGGCCCGCCCCTGCTTCCAGGGTAGAAGCAGCCATTTTGGAGGTCTCCCTGCCCCTTCAGTCTTAGGAAGAATCCATGATGTGCTGTTGGCAGACAGGTACCTCCACAGATACCATTGTAAAAACAATTTAGTATAATAGATTAATTGAGTTTAATTGAGAAATTGGGTTTAATTTAGTTTAATTGAGACAGACAGACAGACAGACAGACAGACAGACAGATAGATAGATAGATAGATAGATAGATAGATTCATTGAGTTATTGAGCTATAGGGAATAATTGAATACAGATAGAGTTTATTATGCTATAGAGAAATTATAGATAGATCAATAGAAGAGCTATTGAGTATTTAGAATCATAGAATCATAGAATCAAAGAGCTGGAAGAGACCTCCTGGGCCATCCTCCAGTCCAACCCCATTCTGCCAAGAAGCAGGAATATTGCATTCAAATCACCCCTGACAGATGGCCATCCAGCCCCTGCTTCAAAGCCCCCAAAGAAGGAGCCTCCACCACACTCCCTCTGGGGCAGAGAGTTCCACTGCTGAACGGCTCTCACAGTCAGGAAGTTCTTCCTCATGTTCAGGTGGAATCTCCTCTCTTGTAGTTTGAAGCCATTGTTCCATTGCGTCCTAGTCTCCAAGGAAGCAGAAAACAATCTTGCTCCCTCCTCTTCCCTGTGGCTTCTTCTCACATATTTATACATGGCTATCATATCTCCTCTCAGCCTTCTCTTCTTCAGGCTAAACATGCCCAGTTCCCTAAGCCGCTCCTCATAGGGCTTGTTCTCCAGACCCTTGATCATTTTAGTCGCCCTCCTCTGGACACATTCCAGCTTGTCAATCTCTCTCTTGAATTGTGGTGCCCAGAATTGGACACAATATTCCAGGTAAAGTGGTCTAACCAAAGCAGAATAGAGCATGGGGAGCATGACTTCCCTAGATCTAGACACTCTGCTCCTCTTGATGCGGGCCAAAATCCCATTGGCTTTTTTTGCCGCCACATCACATTCCTGGCTCATGTTCCCCTTCCTCCCCACGAGGACTCCAAGATCTTTTCCACACGTACTGCTCTCGAGCCAGGCATTGTCCCCCATTCTGTATCTTTGCATTTCATTTTTTCTGCCAAAGTGGAGTATTTTGCATTTGTCACTGTTGAACTTCATTTTGTTAGTTTTGGCCATTCATCTCTCTTATCTGTCAAGATCGTTTTGAATTCTGCTCCTGTCCTCCTACCCATTTAGATAGATAGTATTGGGCATTTGCCTCCAAAGCTGATTTTGAGTTATAGATAGGAGAAAAACCTGCTTTTTCTTACCATAGAGGCTCAAGATTAGGGTAGAAGAATTCCACAATGCATTATACCTTTTGGAGGAAAGGTGCCTCAATACCTGTATATAAGAAAACTTGTCTCTATACTTTACTCATTGATTGTTGGTAACATTAATAAGCTGAGCCAAGTCTACAAGGACTTTGTTAACAAATACCCTGTTTAATGTTTAAAATTGAAGTGGACTCAGTTATTCAAGAAAGCTCAATCTGCCTAAAGAAAGACCCCAGCAGTTTCGCCCAGACATAGATAGCAGCACGTCAAAGTTTTATTTTAAAGCGTCTGGGCGTAACGGCACAATTATTATTATTATTCAGTTCTTGTGGGTTTTTTCGGGCTATATGGCCATGTTCTAGAGGCATTTCTCCTGACGTTTCGCCTGCATCTATGGCAGGCTTCCTCAGAGGTCTGCTGGAGCTGGGAAAAAAGGGGTTTATATATCTGTGGACTGACCAGGGTGAGACAAAAGGCTTTTGTAAGTTGGGCTAGGTGTGAATCTTTTCAACTGACCACCTTGATTAGCATACAATGGGCTGACTGTGCCTGGAGCAAACTCTTAATGAAAGGTGCTTAGAAGTCCCTCAACAGGTTCCTGGAACATCTGAACAGCATCCACCCTAACATCCAGTTCACTATGGAAAAAGAAAAGGAAGGAAGATTGCCTTTTCTAGATGTCCTAGTCATCCGTAAACCAGATCAACAATTGGGTCACACCGTTTACAGAAATCCCGCACACACAGATAGATATCTACATAAAAACTCCAACCATCACCCAAGTCAAAAAAGAAGCCCCATTAAAGCCTTGGCAGACGGTGCAAAAAGTATCTGCGAAGCCCACCTCCTCCAAGATGAACTGAACCACCTCAACTGGGCTCTCCAGGCCAAGGGAGACTCCACCTCAGGCATCAGGAGAGCTGCAAGACCAAGAACAAGCCACAAGAGTCAAGATGAAGATCCACGCAGAGGAAAAGTGTTCCTGCCAGACATCAAGGGAACCCCTGACCGCAGAGGGAAGCTGAGGAGGAAACACAACCTACAAACTATCTCCAGACCCACCAAGAAAATCCAACAAATGCTACGTTCAGCAAAGGACAAGAGGGATCTTCTCACCTCTGCAGGAGTCTCCCGTGTACCATGCAGCTGTGGACAAGTCTACATAGGGACCACCAAACGCAGCAGCATTGCCCAGACACGAATCAAGGAACATGAAAGGCACTGCAGACTCCTTCAACCAGAGAAATCAGCCATAGCAGAGCACCTTGTTATCGAGCTCTTTTAGGGGGGCTCCCCCAGGAAGGAGAGCCCAAGGACCGCACCAAAAAGGGTCCCTGGAAACCTTGGTGAGATTTTTCCGGAAGCCAATCCAAGAGCGCAGAAGTTATCTAAAAGCAATCAGCTCACCAGAGGCGAAAGGAGACCAGGATCGAGGCGTTTATTTGCGATTCAGCTGAATGGATGATTTACAGGAATCGTTCCACTGCAAAGCATACTGATACAAGAATTTCAGACGTATTTATACAGTACAGGACAAAAGAAAGCAGTTTGAAACTCCCGCCGCCCCTTGCCGGCCGGCTTGATGCTGATTGGCTGAGGCTGGAACAGCTGGGAGGAGGCTTGGCGGCCCGCCCCGGCTCCCAGCCAATCAGAACGTTCCTGTGCCTCAAGAGGGCCAATGGGCGCCCTCCGCTCGCCTCTGAGTTTGGGCCAATCAGGAGCGAGGAGGGCGGGACGGCCGCAGACAAAGGGGGAAGATGATGGGATTTGGGCTTTCCTGCCCGCTGGAAGGCGGGCTATTGTCCAAGGCGGGAAGAGGGTGATGTTGGGCAAACAAAGGCTTTCCTGTCCTTGATGAGTCTGGCAGGGAATTTGAATAACTAGATCGATGCCAGACCGCCCGAGGGATCAACAGCATCTGGTTGAATTAATCAGCTCTTCTTTCCGGGGCTCTGTTGACTCTTCCTCCATCGTTGGCCTTGCTCCGATGACGAAATGGGGGGGAGGTCAGCAGCTTTGTCCATGCAAAATGAGTTAATCAATGGGTGATTTGGGGGAAAGAGGCTTGGGCTCTTTCCCCAGGCAGTTCCTTGTCTTGCTGGTTTCTTTTTGGGTGAAGGGTCAAGAGGGGGGGGGGTACAGGGGAGTCCATAAGGGTTACATATTTCATTTTCATAGGCCACAGGCATCACCAATATACAGGCATTTCATATATCACAACCCACCACCCATCCCAACCCCAATTCACAGTAATAAGAAAATATTTTATTTATTTCATAAAAAAGATGAAAGAACTAGAAGTCCCAAAGTCTGGACGGAAGGGTTTTGGGGGCAGGGGCCAGCCCATGCATCAGGCTAGCCAGAGAAAGACCAATCCATTTCCTAAAACAGGAGCGGGGGTGAAGGGGAGCCAGGTTCCATCGTCCTGTCCTTGGTGGAACTAGTGCTCCCAACCGGGGGTCGGGCCTCCCTGCCCGATCCCCACTTTCAAGGCTTCTCCTTGGCAATCGGCGGCGGTTTCCAAGCGGCTGAAGCTGGGCTGAAGCGAGCGGCAGCAAGCGGGATGGAGCAGGCGGCAGAAGCCGGCAAAACTTTGACAGTCAGCTGGAGACTCGGCCGAATTTAATAATTAAACAAAAACAACTATTTCATGAGTGCAGGAGTCCAAAATGAGGAAACCAAGACAACAGTTAGCCTTAGAAGTTAATGTAGAAGATTATAAAATTTGAACGGGCCCGATCCGCCATGTTGTTGTTTTGGCGGATAAGGGGGGCCAATAGGAAAACCTCTGTATCCGCGATTTGAACTAATGCAATTCCAGAGGCCTGGGGAGGCCAGGGAGGCGTCCCCAGTGAGCTCGCGGTTCCCCGGAGCCCAGGGGAAGGCTTATTGTAGGTTAGAAAAGTTGCAGTCAGTAAAAGGACACAAAGTATCGAGCGAAAAGGATCTAAAGTTTCAAAAGTTAAGTGTTTTATTTGGGGATTTGTTACAAAGAGAGGGAGAGGGGAAAGTGGAAGAAAGATTTCATGCAGTCCCTTGCTTTGAGCTGCTGGCTGAGGCACATTCCATCAGTTGGACCTGACTTCGTTCCACGGAACTGCGGAACTCCCTGCTGCGTTTCAAACCAACTTGAAGGCGGGAGATTCCGCGACCTGGGGGGCCATCAACCTGATGAACCAACCTGGACACAGCATTTTATTTGAGAACACAAAAATGCTGGACCACTCTCACAACCACCATGTCAGGCTACACAGAGAAGCCATTGAAATCCACAAACATGTGGACAATTTCAACAGAAAGGAAGAAACCATGAAAATGAACAAAATCTGTCTACCAGTATTAAAAAACTCTAAAATTAAAACAGCAGAGAGAAAAACAGGCAGGGACTTCTAAGCACCTTTCATTAAGAGTTTGCTCCAGGCACAGTCAGCCCATTGTATGCTAATCAAGGTGGTCAGTTGAAAGATTCACACCTAGCCCAACTTACAAAAGCCTTTTGTCTCACCCTGGTCATTCCACAGATATATAAACCCCTTTTTTCCCAGCTCCAGCAGACCTCACCTCTGAGGAAGCCTGCCATAGATGCAGGCGAAACGTCAGGAGAAATGCCTCTAGAACATGGCCACATAGCCCGAAAAAACCCACAAGAACTGAGTGATTCCGGCCATGAAAGCCTTCGACAATACATTATTATTATTATTATTATTATTATTATTTGAAACACAACAAGATTAATACACAACTAACAAGGTCACTCTGCCTGGCTGTTATATTGGATCACACGTCGGATACATTTCATTACAATGTGTCCGACGTGTGATCCAATAAAACATCCAGGCAGAGTAATCTCGTTAGTTGTGTATTAATCTTGTTGCGTTTCAAATAATAATAATAATAATTAATTATTTATAAACATACCCAGACACACCGCATGGGCCCTGGTCTCCAGACCTTTGGTCATTTTAGTCGCCCTCCTCTGGACACCTTCCAGCTTCTCAATCTCTCTTTTGAACGGCGATGCCCAGAACTGGACACGGCGGAAGACAAAGGCACCATGACTTCCCTTGACCTAGACCAGGCATAGGCAAGATTTTTTTTGTCCTGGGGCCGCATTATGGGCCCTGCCAGGAGGGAGGGCGTGGTGGGCCCAGGAGGAGGTGTGGCTGGGGGCGGCTCTGGAGACATTTCCTCCACCTGTCTCCTCCCCCATGTCCCAATGCAGGGCTTCTCCTGGCATTGGGACAGGGCCACTCGCCCTGCCCTTGTTGCACTCCAGGTCAGGAAGAAGCCCTCGGACTTTAAAACACTCCACACGAAGAGTAAAGACACAAATCTTCTTTTATTGAAGCTTAGTAAATAGCCAGAAGAAATAAATGCTTGCAAGAAAATAAGAAGGTTCCAAAAAAGTAATAAGTCAATAAAAGGCAGTAACACCAAGCAATGTCCACACAAGATATAAAAGCAACCCAAGACAGTGTTTATCCAGACAGGAATCAAACAGGATGCAAAGACAATCCAAAAGGCTAAAGAACTCCACAGGAAGAAGAGACCCCTTGAACAGGATTTCCATGGCACATGAACTTGATTTCCAAACGATGCCTGATCTAACAGGTTTCCCCTTGAAGCAAACCTTATACCCCAAAACTCAGAAATTGGTTTCGCTTCCCCTCACATTTACCCCTTATCAGACAAAGCCTTTCAGAGCGACGTAAACCCTGAGTTTGCTGTCGATCCTGGCTAATCTCACTGTTCTACAAATTTTCAGTTTTTCTCAGTTACGGAAACGAAATGTGACGTTTCTTAACAAATTTAACATGCTGAATTCAAATATAATAATTAAATGTGTTAATTGGCTCTGGTTTTTATGCAACGGCTATTTCAATTTTCTCCACAATAGATAATTCGTTAATATTACGATAATGCGCCTAACCTTACTGCATGTATATAAACCGTGAATGTTTACTAAATTTTAGTCAAATTATATTGCCAATAGTTTATACATGAGAAATATTTATTGAATTAGTCTATTGTTTATGTTTGTGCAGCAAGAAACTCTATTAATAGGCCTAATGCAGTTGAAAAGTCTGAAAGTTTAAATGTGGCTTGAATCGTGACTTTAGTTTCTATCCTGTTTGCTTCTCTTGACTTTTCTTTTGTCTTCAAGGAAAGGATTCCCTCTTACAATGAATGCTCCAGCAGGAGTCTGACAGCATGGACGGAGTCCATTGGCTTTGATATCTTTTTTCCATCGTGCTTTATTGACACACGTGCGAGGAGGCAGAACTAAAGTCAAAAGAACAATGTCAAACGATGTTGAACGATACTGCCTCCGTCTTCAACTGACTGACCCTCACCATTCAAAAGTCTGGCCTTATAGAGGGCTTTCTGGCTTTTGCACACGGCACTAATTCTGCATCATCAAACTTTCTAGAGTATTCTAGAATCTTCCATAGTGTAAGCTGCAACATGCATTTTTTCAACCATACGTGATCACATGATTGCTTATATCATAAAAACTAGAGCCAATATACATTTTTAAATGTCATTTTCATTTTCAGCACCCCAAAATCATAAAAGAACAACTATTTTCAGGCCCGAAACTTTTTCTCCGTCGAACAGTGTCTCCAGCCGCCTATTCTTCAGCTCCCTATCTGGCTGCTCATTAAAATTCCCAGTTCACTGTCATTGTCTGTATGAAAATCGTTGACCCAAACCATCTCCATCTTGTACCTCAGCCTCAGCACCATCATTTCTCTCATTTCCCACATCAGGATCCTGAGACACAAACACAGGCTGATTCCCAACAGTCCTTATGCTGGGAGCAGAGCCCGAGGATGGCACACAGAAGCTGAGAACACTCTCAAGGGCTCCCAACCTTCCTCCACAAGCCTTCATCCCTTATTTTTTCAGCATAAGGACGTGATGGGCAGCCACATCCTTATCCCCAAAGGATGGGGGAAATTGTAAGGACTAGACGTAAGGGCTCAGAGAGTATGCCCAGCCCATGGACGTTCGCTTGTCCATGCCTGATTAGATGCTGTACTCCTTTTGATGCAGCCCAAAATCCCATTGGCCTTTTTTTATTATTATTATTTTATTTATCAAAAGATTTTACATTGCAGGTAAAAACAAAGACAAATTGTAAACTTTACAAAAGGTCAGGAACCAAAGTTAAAGTCACTAGAAGAAATTAAAAAAATAAATGAGAACATTACCTGGCTCCAATATTTCCAAATAAAACAAAGTTTCAAAGAAGATGAGAAAATTGGCTTTAGTCAAGGAAAAGGAACATGGGATTTAATATTAGAAAAGGAGAAAAAATTAATAAAAATACTCTACCAACAACTGTTAAAATGGTCAACGGAGGATGAACAGGTGAAAAACTGCCAAATTCAATGGGCAAAGGATTTAGGCCATAGCATATCAATAAACCAATGGGAGAATATTTGGAATAATAAGATAAAGTACCTAGTAGCAAGTGATATAAAGGAAAACTGGTATAAGATGTACTATAGATGGTACTTTACGCCAGAGAAATTAGCAAAATTTAATAAAGGAATTTCAAATACCTGTTGGAAATGTGGTAAGGAAAAAGGAACCTTCTTCCTCGTATGGTGGGAATGCAAAAAGGTTAGAAATTATTGGAAAGAGATCCACAACATCACAAAAAAAATACTAAAGAAAAAATTTACTAGATCCCCGGATGTCTATTTATTAGGGCTAATAAACTCAGACTTTAATAAAAACCAAGAGAGAGTTCTATTTTTACTAAGTACAGCTGCAAGAATGGTACTAGCAAAAGAATGGAAATCAGAAGTAATCCCCAACACAGAGGCATGGATGACGAAAGTGTTAGAGATAGTCAAAATGGACTCTCTATCACAGAAATTAGAAAACACAAAAAAGAAGACGAACTGGTCAGGACTTCTGGACTACTGCAAAGGAGAAAAGATACCACTGATGATAGACCTGTCCAACGTTTAAACACTGATCATCTAAGAAGAGACCTTAGAGAAACAGAAGATACCGAAGAAGGGGAAAACTCAAAGATCAGAGGAAATTTGGGAAGTCAACGTTTTTAGAAACCCCACCCCATCCCTACTTCCCCTACTCAACCCTAACCCAACCCCTTACAACATTTCCAACACTACCCACCCCCCCCCTCTCCCTCCACGATATTTCCCGACCCCTACCCTCAACCCTTCTCTTTGTTTGGCCTTTTAAGCTGCTGCATCACACCCTTGGCTCATGTTGAACTTGTTGCCCACAAGGACTCCAAGATATTTCTCACATGGACTGCTGTTGAGCCAGGTGTCACCCATCCTGTATCTTTGTATTTCATTTTTTCTGCTTAAGTGTTGTTAGGTGAGTGGGCTTACAAACAAATGACCCTCCCCGTGAAAGAATTGAAGTATAGTCTGTTACAGTAAGTTGTAGCAGGACCGTGTGTGTTGAAAAACCTTATGATGGTAATTATTCTGCGCAGGTAATTATTCTGCTGGTAATGTAGGTCAACCAGCAATCTTGGACCACACCCAATAGGGCAGTGGTTCTCAACCTGGGTGTCCCCAGATGTTTTTGGCCTACAACTCCCAGAAATCCCAGCCAGTTTACCAGCTGTTAGGATTTCTGGGAGTTGAAGGCTAAAAATATCTGGGGAACCCAGGTTGAGAACCACTGCGATGGGGTATAACTGTATGGATTTTAGAATACAGTTCTGGAGAGCTTTTTCTCTGAGGAGATCTGTGCTCAAAGGCTCTGCTCTAAGGAGCAGGTTGGAGAGAAGCCATTCTGCTGCTCTAAAGAAGGATATGGTGGAATCGCTTTTTGCTCAAGGTTTATGTTTTGCTTTCTCATTTGACTTCAGATGAAGATGCCTTATTTTCTGTTATTTACAAAGACTATGTAAGTTTCTTGCACTGTTTGTTTTTTGAATTGAACATTGCATGTTTGTGTTTCATCTCTGCTATTAAGAGTAAAGATTTTTCTGTTCCTTTCTATTCTTGTCTGTGTGTCTTGTGCATGGGACGGGGCTAAGATCCGCTTGCTGTGCAACATACTCTACTCGCAGCAGCACAGAATCCTAGAATCCTAGAGTGGGAAGAGACCTCCTGGGCTATCATCCAGTCCAACCCCATTATGCCAAGAAGCAGGAATATTGCATTCAAATCACCCCTGACAGATGGCCACCCAGCCCCTGTTTCAAAGCTTCCAAAGAAGGAGCCTCCACCACACTCCGGGGCAGAGAGTTCCACTGCTGAACGGCTCTCACAGTCATAGAATCCTAGAATCCAAGAGTTGGAAGAGACCTCCTGGGCCATCCTCCAGTCCAACCCCTTTCTGCCAAGAAGCAGGAATATTGCATTCAAATCACCCCTGACAGATGGCCACCCAGCCTCTGTTTCAAAGCTTCCAAAGAAAGAGCCTCCACCACACTCCGGGGCAGAGAGTTCCACTGCTGAACGGCTCTCACAGTCAGGAAGTTCTTCCTAATGTTCAGATGGAATCTCCTCTCTTGGAGTTTGAAGCCATGGTTCCCTTGCGTCCTAGTCTCTCTCCAGGGAAGCAGAAAACAAGCTTGCTCCCTCCTCCTCCTCCCTGTGGCTTCCTCTCACATATTTATACATGGCCCTCATCATGTCTCCTCTCAGCCTTCTCTTCTTCAGGCTAAACATGCCCAACTCCTTAAGCCGTTCCTCATAGGGCTTGTTCTCCAGACCCTTGATCATTTTAGTCACTCTCCTCTGGACACATTCCAGCTTGTCCATATCTCTCTTGAATTGTGGTGCCCAGAATTGGACACAATATTCCAGGTAAAGTGGTCTAACCAGAGCAGAATAGAGCATGCGGAGCAGGACTTCCCTGGACCTAGACGCTATGCTCCTATTGATGCAGGCCAAAATCCCATTGGCTTTTTTGCCGCCACATCACATTCCTGGCTCATGTTTAACTTCTTGTCCACAAGGACTCCAAGATCTTTTTCACACGTACTGCTCTCGAGCCAGGCATCATTGTCCCTCATTCTGTCTCTTTGCATAACCCAGCAGCAGCAGCTAGAAAAGGCCCAAAAGAACAAAAACACACAGGCCAGCCTCTCCCTTCTGGAGGCTTTCCCTTGAAACATTGGGTTTATCTGTTTAAATAGTTTTATTGCATGGATTTTTTACATTGCTTTAGTTGTATATTGTTATGGCATCAAGTGGGTGCAGGGTTCTAAGTCACCTCCGGGTTCGAGAAAGGAGGGATAGAAATATCGTAAATAAATAAACAAAAATATCACTGTTGCGGTATTTACAAACTAAGTTTCCTCTAACACAAATAAAGTTAATTACATTTAACTGGACACAAATGCAATGCCTTATCTTCATCTATGTTGCCACTCAGAGTAGGCTTCACCTTGCTCCTAAACACCATCACACAAGAGCTGTAGTTTTATGGTTAATTGAGGAAAAATCCAAGTCAAAATAAAGAATAAGCATTGCAAAGTCCCAGAGATTAAGGTTAAATGCAGAATACAGTTCCAAAGATCTTCAGGTAAAAGCAGGAGACATAATCCTATTGGCAAAGTTCAAACCAGAGTCCCAGGTACAAGCAAGGAAACAATTGCCCCAAAAATCACAATGCAAGAAATCCCAAGCGTACTGCTTTCCAGGCTAAGGTTATTCCATGAAGCTTTCAGGCTAATAAGCTACGTTGAACTGACGCTTTCACAGAGTTTCCAGGAGGCCTAAATACCTTTCTAACATCAAAATATTAGGCTCTCAGCATCATAAAAGCATTGCGATGACCTTGCACTAAGCTAGCCTTCCGTCCGCTTGCCAGACACGAACTCCGCCTGACCCGGAAATCAAGGCGAGCTTCTCGGGTCAAATCCTTATCTGCACTTTCGGTATCATCGTGGGAAGGCACCTGCTCGCTATTCTTTCGTTAAAATTCCTTTCTGGTGAGAACAGCTGTGTTGAGACTGCACTGTCTGTGAGAGCCTCAGAAGCAGGCTCAGAGATTTGAGGCACAGACAAAGAGCCAGGAAGCTGAAACCCAACAGGAATCTGAATCCCATCATCCTCATCGTCAGAAACTAGCTCAGCCACAACAATCTAATTCAGGGCTTTACCTTCTATCTTCTCTGCTCACATGCTGGGCTTCTCTCACTTAGCGGGCTCGGCTCTTCTCACACGGTGAACAACTCCACACGCACACCTGCTTAAAACAACCTGCTGGTTTTGCTGAGTCACTGCACCATTTTCACTCAGTGCATTTATTCATTCATTCATTCATTTACAGTATTTATATTCTGCCCTTCTCACCTCAAAGGGGGCTCTGGGTGGATCACAATGCACACATACACAGCAAACATTCAATGCTGTTTTCTAGACAAACAGATAGAGATATTTTTGGCATTTCCACTTCGGTGCCTGGAGGTTACGTTCAATTCCGGCCACAGGAGGGAGCTGTTGCTCATCCGCTATGACGCCGAGTCCTTTGATCGTATTTCCTGAACTTGAGGAAGAACTTCCTGTGTGTGAGAGAGTATTCAGCAGTGGAACTCTCTCTCTCTGCCCCGGAGGGAGTGTGGAGGCTTTTCTGGTCTCTGTTGTATGTCAGCCCGTTCAGCCTGTGATTGTGTCGATGTTCATGTTGAAGTTCATTATGGGAATGGGGATGATGTTCCTGATGATGGGCCTGGGGATGAGGGTTTGGTTGGGCCTGAGTTAAGTTCAGAAGAGAGGCCTGAGCTCCTTCAGGAAGATTCACACGGCCACATTCGGCAAAGCCACGGCAATATGCTAAAATATTCCATCGTTGTGCTCTCATTTTTCATCATTTATGAGCATTGCCTTTGTATGTCTTGGATCAGACCTTTCTAAACGGTGTGCTATGATACACAAGTGTGTTGCCTGCAGCCTACAGGTGCATCACACAAAAATCCCGCTATTGTCCCCAATAGGAGCAGAGGAGGCACCAGGAGGGGCAACGAAGCCACTCGGCACCAAAATGGATATTTTTAATAAAGAAAATAAAACCTGTAGAGAACGATGTTTGTGATGAACCACAGCTATAGAGGGAACTACACAATAATTAGGTTCTTGTGGGTTTTTTCGGGCTATAGAACCATGTTCTAGAGGCATTTCTCCTGACATTTCGCCTGCATCTATGGCAAGCATCCTCAGAGGTAGTGAGGTGAGGATGCTTGCCATAGATGCAGGCGAAACGTCAGGAGAAATGCCTCTAGAACATGGCTCTATAGCCCGAAAAAACCCACAAGAACCGAGTGATTCCAGCCATGAAAGCCTTCGACAATACATTACACAATAATTGTTTATTGTTGTTCATTTGTTCAGCCGCTTCTGGCTCTTTGTGACCTCATGGACCATCCCAGGCCAGAGCTCCCTGTTGGCCGTCACCACCTGCAGCTCCTTCAAGGTCAATCCAGTCACTTCAAGGATGCCATCCATCCATCTTGCCTTGGGTCAGCCCCTCTTCCTTTTTCCTTCCATTTTCCCCAGCATCATCGTCTTCTCTAAGCTTTCCTGTCTTCTCATGATGTGGCCAAAATACTTCATCTTTGCCTCTAATTGTTTATACACCAAATAATATATGAAACTTAATTCTATATAGTCTTATATTGTATCACATTATATTGTATATTCTGAAAATCTTATAAGGGATTTCTTTAGTCTCAGGTTTGCTAGATAAACAGAATTACCAAGTTGCAAAAGTGTGTCACTGACTTGTAAAGTTTGGAAAGCTGTGTTACAGAGTCTCTCTGGGGTCAAATACCACTGTCCTCCCCAATGTTTTCCACTTTCAGAGAAGTTCTTTCCAGGCTCCATGCGTTTACACAGTTACTCCCCAGTGTGAGTCCTGTGATGTCTATGTGAGTCCTCTGATGCCTATGTAGACTTCCATTCTGAGAAAAGGTCTGTCCACACTCCAAGCATGTATATGGTTTCTCCCCAGTGTGAGTCCTTTGGTGCGAACATAGACTTCCACTCTCAGTGAAACTCTGTCCACACTCCAAGCATATAAAGGGTTTCTCTCCAGTGTGAGTCCTTTGATGTGAACGTAGACTTGAACTATTAGCGAAGCTCTGTCCACACTCCAGGCATGTATAGGGTTTTTCCCCAGTATGAGTCCGATGATGTGAATGTAGACTTCCACTCTCAGTAAAACTCTGTCCACACTCCAGGCATTTATAGGGTTTCTCCCCAGTGTGAGTCCTTTGATGTGAACGTAGGCCTGAATGATAACTGAAGCTCTTCCCACACTCCAGGCATGTATAGGGTTTTTCCCCAGTGTGAATGCGTTGATGTGAATGTAGACTTGAACTACGAGTGAAGCACTTTCCACACTCCAGGCACGCATAGGGTTTCTCTCCTGTGTGAGTCCTTCGATGTTTATGTAGACTTCCATTCTGAGCGAAACGCTGCCCACAGTCAAGGCATGTATAGGGTTTCTCCCCAGTGTGAATCCTTTGATGTGAATGTAGATTTTGGCTCTCGGAGAAGCTCTGTCCACACTCCAGGCATGTATAGGGTTTCTCCCCAGTGTGAGTCTTTAGATGTGAACGTAGACTTGCACTATAAGTGAAACTCTGTCCACATTCGAGGCATGTATAGGGTTTCTCCCCAGTGTGAGTCCTGTGATGTGAATGTACACCTGAACTATGACTGAAACTCTGTCCACACTCGAGGCATTTAAAAGGTTTCTCCCCAGTGTGAGTCCTTTGATGTGAACGTAGACTTCCACTATTAGTGAAACTCTGTCCACACTCAAGGCACTTATAAGGTTTCTCCCCAGTATGAGTCCTTTGATGTGAATATAGAGCTGCCCTCTGAGTGAAGCTCTGTCCACACCCCAGACATTTATAGGGTTTCTCCCCAGTGTGAGTCCTTTGATGTGAATGAAGATGTCCCCTCTGAGTGAAGCTCTTTCCACACTCCAGGCATGTATAGGGTTTCTCTCCAGTGTGAGTCCTTTGATGCAAACGTAGATTTGAACTCTTAGCAAAGCTCTGTCCACACACCAGGCATGTATAAGGTTTTTCCCCAGTGTGAGTCCTTTGATGTGAATATAGACCTGAACTATAAGCAAAGTGCTGTCCACACTCTGGGCATGTATAGGGTTTCTCCCCAGTGTGAGTCCTTTGATGCACACATAGACTTGAACTATGAGTAAAGCTCTTTCCACATTCCTGGCATTTATAGGGTTTCTCCCCAGTGTGAGTCCATTGATGTGAATGTAGACCTGAACTGTGAATGAAGCTCTGTCCACACTCCAAACAAGTATAGGGTTTCTCCCCAGTGTGAGTTCTTTGATGCAAACGTAGACTTGAACTTTGAGTGAAGCTCTTTCCACACTCCAGGCATGTATAGGGTTTCTCCCCAGTGTGAGTCCTTTGATGTGAATGTAGACCACCACTCTGAGTGAAGCTCTTGCCACACTCGAGGCATGTATAGGGCTTTTCCCCAGTGTGAGTCCTTTGATGTGAATGTAGACTTGAACTTTGAGTGAAGCTCTTCCCACACTCCAGGCACGTATAGGGTTTTTCCCCAGTGTGAGTCCTCTGATGTGAATATAGATCTGAACTATAAGCAAAGTTCTGTCCACACTCCAGGCATTTATAGGGTTTCTCGCCAGTGTGAGTCCTTTGATGCACACATAGACTTGAACTATGAGTAAAGCTCTTCCCACACTCGAGGCATGTATAGGGTTCCTCCCCAGTGTGAGTCCTTTCATGTGAATGTAGAGCTGAACTTTGAGCGAAGGTCTTCCCACACTCGAGGCATGTATAGGGTTTCTCTCCAGTGTAAGTTCTTTCAAGATGATCCCTCCAAGTGAAACTCGTCCCACACTCTAGGTATTTAGATGCTTCCTCCTCCATGTCAAGAGCGATATGGGTGTGTAATTGTTATACGGACACTTGACTCTTCGTATTTTCCTTTCTTATCTGTAAGTGAGGTCAAGAATTCAGCAAGGTCATTGCCTTGAGAGGACTTATTCTTCCTGTGTTATTTGCTCCTTTACGGCATCCAAGAGGAGGCTCCACAGAATCCTCGTTTCCCTGGTCAAGAAAGAAGCAAAAGATAAAGGATGAAAGTGGGAAACCTTTACCTCCAATATTTTAGAAATAATAATAATAATAATAATAATAATAATAATAATAATAACGTTATTTTTATACCCCGCCAACCATCTCCTGTAGGGGACTCGGGGCGGCTTACAAGGGACACACCCAAGATTACAATTAAAACACACATGTAAAACACTTTAACCAATTAAAACATCAGATAAAACAAATAACAACACAATTGAAAGCAATATAAAAACACTATGTCTGAAAGAAACATAGCTGAGGTATAGATTCAATGAGTGCGATACATTTTTACAGGAATCATAGAATCATAGAATCCAAGAGTTGGAAGAGACCTCATGGGCCATCCAGTCCAACCCCATTCTGCCAAGAAGCAGGAATATTGCATTCAAATCACCCCTGACAGATGGCCATCCAGCCTCTGTTTAAAAGCTTCCAAAGAAGGAGCCTCCACCACACTCCGGGGCAGAGAGTTCCACTGCTGAACGGCTCTCACAGTCAGGAAGTTCTTCCTAATGTTCAGGTGGAATCTCCTCTCTTGTAGTTTGAAGGAGCGCAGGAAAGTGCAACAATACGGTAAACTGGGCAGGAAAATACTGTCATAACACATGTTGAGGTAGGACGTAGAGAGCAAGGGTTCCCTGAAATGCAAAAGGCAAAAGGTCCCTAAGACCAAGTATGCTGTCGCACGCTGGGCCTGTACAAAAGACTGTAGCCAGGACATAAATTCTGTGTGCCCAACGGGACGCCAGGGCTTCCTCAGATTAAAGGCCTTTGGATTTCCTTAAACAGTCTTTAGATTGCTTAAAGGTTCAACAAAGTTCTTTATTATTGAAATCAAATAGGTACTTCAAGGCTTTCTTAATAGTCTATTGGCTCTCAATCTTGTCCACAGGGGACAGGCACTATCTTCATAACTGTATTTTAACTAATGGGGAAATCCTTAACCTCTTATTTGGGCAGTCTGTCCTTGCCTCTGTTGGCGTGGAGCCCCTACACCCGGTACCAACTGTTTCTGGCTTCCGCGAGTGACCCTTACCAAGCAGAGCTTTGTAGACTTCCAGGGCAAAAGAAGGTGTCCAGGTTTCAGTGATGGCTGGCTGAAGTGCTGCGGGACCAGAATCCCTCAGCAAAGGAGCTGTAAGGCTGTAAAATCCTCAGTAAAAGAGCTGTGCTGAGACTGCATCTCTCTAGTGAAGTTATGGGGCTGTATATCTCCCCGGCCAAGCCGTAGAAGACGAAGCTTTCTACAGGAGCTCCTGGTTTTATGTCCTGTATGAAAGGCTTCTCTGTGTGGACTGACCCAAAATGGCTCCTATTCCCTCCAAAACCCAAAAAGGGGGCGGGACCAGGGAACCTAACTATAATTGACAGGTCATAGATCCAATAAATGCAAACTAAGGAAAGCCATCTAATTGCAAAGGCATAGAACTTTAAAATACAGGCAGCAATCAACAAATAGCCAGATAAGCTGGAGCTCCTGGTGCGGCTGTCCCAGAACACCAAGAGTAAATCAGTTATATAATTGCTATAATGTACAGGGTTAGTCAAAATGAATAGGCCAATAAGAAAATTAATTGTACCCGAATGTATGTTTACTGTAACCAAACCACAGCTACGTAGCGACAGATAAACTATCAAAGTTTTTTTTGAGCAACACACATGTACGTTAATGCCGCTAGGCGTCGCTAGGAGTCGCTGTTTTCAAAATGGCGGAATCAGGCAAAGAGAAGGCGTTTTGTGTGATGACATTTGCTAAAACAATGTCAGTAATTACGGTCCAGCGAGAATTTCGAGCCAAGTATGGCAAGGAACCACCTCATCGACATTCCATTGCGAGGTGGGTAAAGCAATTTGAGGAGACGGGCTGCTTATGCAAGGGTAAAACCACAGGACGACCGCGTGTCTCCGAAGACACAGTGGAATCCATTCGTGCATCCTTTCAACGAAGTCCCCAGAAGTCGACAAATCGTGTTTCCATGGAATTGAACGTTCCGCAAAAAACTGTGTGGCGCGTGTTACGCAAACGTTTGCAGTTCAAGCCGTATAAATTGCAAATGGTGCAGGCTTTGAAAAAAGGTGACTATTCGAAACGACACGATTTTTGCGAATCAATGCAGCGAAGACTAGAGGAGGAAGGCTTTGCCAACAGACTGGTCTTCAGTGACGAGGCAACGTTTCACCTGTGCGGGAAGGTCAATAGGCATAATCTCCGCTTTTGGGGATCTGAAAATCCTCATGCCGTATTGGAACATGTAAGGGATTCGCCGAAGGTAAACGTTTTCTGTGCAATAACCAACCGTCACGTGTTTGGCCCATTCTTTTTCGCGGAGAAAACCGTAACAGGCATAGTGTACGCTGACATGTTGTCTGAATGGTTGATGCCACAGTTAGAAGAGAAAGTGCCCGATTTCGTATTCCAACAGGACGGTGCCCCTCCGCATTGGCACAACAGTGTACGCGAGTACCTCAACGAACACCTTCCCAGACGTTGGATTGGCCGTGCTGGAGTGACTGATCTTCCATTCCTCCTGTGGCCCCCCAGGTCCCCCAACCTCACACCATGCGACTTTTCTCTCTGGGGGTATGCGAAAGACACTGTGTTCCGACCTCCATTACCGCTGACCTTGGACGACTTAAAACAGCGCATATGTGCTGCATTCGATGCCATTACGTCGGATGTGCTGCAACGGATGTGGAATGAACTGGACTATCGCTTGGACGTCTGCCGTGTCACACGGGGCGCCCATATCGAACATCTCTGAAGGTGAGACAAAACTTTGATAATTTATCTGTCGATACGTAGCTGTAGTTTGGTTACAATAAACATACATTCGTCTAAAATTAATTTTCTTATTGGCCTACTCATTTTGACTAACCCTGTATATTATCTGTTTGCTTAATTGCTACAAAATTCAATATAAAGGCATCTAGTACAAGTTATACAACATACAATGCTCTAAACCAAAAATTATTTTTCTTGTGTGGTATAAACAAATTCTTGCAGCAAAATGTACAGCTGTTTTAAGGTTCTTTTGAAAATGAATTTGTCAATAACAATGCACAGTTTGTGAACCTTTTTACAAGTCTCTCAATCCAGAGCTTCTTAATGTAGGTAAAGTTTGTCCACAGCAACACACAAAATCCTTTTTCAAAATCCACAGTTTGTCAACCACAACCCGTTTCGACTATATGCAGTCTTCTTCAGGTGGTAGTAGAAATCCAAACTAGTGAAGTTTTGTAAAGTGGACAATTCTTCAAAGTAAAGTCAATATATGAGGATAAACAATGATGCACCGGGATTGTGGCGCAGCTGGCTGAGTGTCAGCTGATCAAAAAGGTCATGAGTTCGAAGCCAGCCCGGGTTGGAGTGGGTTTCCAACCAATTGTGTGTAGCCTGTTGTCAACCTTTGCAACCCGAAAGACAGTTGCATCTGTCAAGTAGGAAAATAAGATACCACCTTAAAGTGTGGGGAGGCTAAATTAACTGATTTATGAGGCCATAAAGAAGAATACAGCAATGCATTCCAGCGGGGAAGCATGCGGGGAATGCGGAAGCACTTCATCAGCGTCGCAGATGGACGATGAAAGCGACATCTCCCCTGGCAGCCAGAAAAAGTTAAATAGCCTCTGTGTATGTCTGTATATGTTGTATGTCAAAATTGGCATTGAATGCTTGCCATATATGTGTACACTGTAATCCGCCCTGAGTCTCCTGCCGGGTGAGAAGGGCAGAATATAAAAGCTGTAAATAAATAAATAAACATGAAAACATTATGCTCTCACCAACATGAAAGCATTGCGATGACCTTTCCCTGAGCTGGCTTCTCGTCTACCAGCCAGGTGAGAACTCCGCCTGACACACAAATCAAGACAAGCTTGCCGGGTCAGGTCACTGTCAAGGCTTTCTGTACTTTCAGTATCATCTTCCCTCCGTCTATGTCTATATATGTTGTATGTCAAAAATTGGAATGGAATGTTTGCCATATATGTGTACACTGTAATCCGCCCTGAGTCCCCTGCTATGGGGTGAGGAGAAGGGCCGAATAGAAAAGCTGGAAATAAATAAATAAATAAATAAATAAATAAATGATGAGGACTTAAAGGGAACACATTCAGTGGCTAAACATAGTAAGGAAAGCAATTATCAAAAGTAAAAAAAAAAACATTCAAAACTAGAATCAAAATACATAGGTTCTCCTACAAAAGTTTCGCTGCTTATTTAGTATATTTCTGTGGCAAGCACAAGGGAAGCAGGTGGAGATTCCAGTATAAAGAGAAATTAATAGTGTATGAAGAGAATTTTAAAGGGGCCCCGTATAGCTGTCAGTGTGGGTGTGTAGGACGTATGCCAGTGTAAAGTGCGGGTCGGTGTAAAGTGCAGAACTTCACGTAGGGAGAAGAAAGTTACTGGTGAGCTGCTTAGTCAAAAGTGCACCGGAACATCCAGGTTTTTAGTTGACTACGAAAGGAGGACAAGGTGGGAGCCTGTCTGATCTCCCCAGGGAGGGAGTTCCAGAGCCGAGGGGCCACCACCGAGAAGGCTCTCTCCCTCGTCCCCATCAACCGTGCATGAGACGGCAGGGGGAGAGAGAGCAGTGCCTCCCCAGAATCATAGAATCAAAGAGTTGGAAGAGACCTCCTGGGCCATCCTCCAGTCCAACCCCATTCTGCCAAGAAGCAGGAATGTTGCATTCAAATCACCCCTGACAGATGGCCATACAGCCCCTGTTTAAAAGCTTCCAAAAAAGGAGCCTCCACCACACTCCCTCCGGGGCAGAGAGTTCCACTGCTGAACGGCTCTCATCGTCAGGAAGTTCTTCCTCATGTTCAGGTGGAATCTCCTCTCTTGTAGTTTGAAGCCATTGTTCCCTTGTGTCCTAGTCTCCAAGGAAGCAGAAAACCAGCTGACTCCCTCCTCCTCCCTGTGGCTTCCTCTCACATATTTATACATGGCCATCATATCCCCTCTCAGCCTTCTCTTCTTCAGGCTAAACATGCCCAGCTCCTTAAGCCGCTCCTCATAGGGCTTGTTCTCCAGGCCCTTGATCACTTTAGTCGCCCTCCTCTGGACACATTCCAGCTTAGAGTCAATATCTCTCTTGAATTGTGGTGCCCAGAATTGGACACAATATTCCAGGTGTGGTCTCACCAGAGCAGAATAGAGGGGTAGCATGACTTCCCTAGAAGATCTCAAGGTATGCGCTGGTTCATAGGGGAAGATTTGATCGCGAAGATAAGCAGGTCCCGAACTGTTTAGGGCTTTATAGGTGATGACCTGGCCCTTGAATTGGGAGCAGAAACGTATTGGAAGCCAGTGGAGCTGTTTAAACTCTACTACTCTTTTCCACCTAACTCCAAGGAAGCCCCTCGAGTGCTGGACGAGTGCCTGACTGCTGTGGCTGTCTGGATGAGGACGAACAGGCTGAAGATCAATCCTGACAAGACAGAGGTCCTCCTGGTCAATCGTAAACTGGACTGGGGTATAGGGTGGCAACCTGTGCTGAGCGGGGTTACACTGGGTGTCCTCTTGGACTCATCACTTACGCTTGAGGCTCAGGCATCGGCGGTGGCCAGGAGGGCCTTTGCACCATTAAGACTCGTGCGCCAACTGCAACCATGCCTCGTGAAGATGGATCTGGCCAAGGCGGTCCACGCCTTAGTCACCTCTAGACTGGATTACTGCAATGCACTCTACATTGGGCTGCCCTTGAAAACGGCTCGGAAATTCCAGATGGTCCAACGGGCGGCAGCCAGGTTGTTAACTGGCGCTCCTTACAGGGAGCGGTCAACCCTCCTGTTCAAGGAACTCCACTGGCTGCCATTCATTTTCCGGACCCAATTCAAGGTGCAGGTTCTTACCTACAAAGCCCTGAACGGTGTGGGACCCGCCTACCTTCGTGACTGTATCTCTCTCCATGAACCATCTTGGGCCCTCCGTTCTTCTGGCAAGGCCCTCGTATATCTCCGTATACAAACCCACACGATCTCTTTGATCATCTGGAGAGGCCCTGCTCACGCTCCCACCTGCATAGCAGGCACGATTGGTGGGGATGAAAGAGAGGGCCTTTTCGGTGGTGGCTCCTCTGGAATTCACTCCCTAAAGACATCAGGCAGGCCCCAACTCTGGCAGTCTTTAGGAGGAGCTTGAAGACGTGGCTGTTCCAGTGTGCCTTCCCAGAATAATGATCCCATAGCACTTTGCCCTCCAAAGCACTTTATATTTTTAGGTCTGCTTGCATGTTCTTCACAAACGCCACTATCACCTTTTTGCCCATGCTCCAGCATTACTTTCAATTTCAATTTTACATTTGGCCTACCCATAGATATTCAAGTGTGTTGTCCTATTGATAATGCTTATGTATTGTTTGACTGCTTTGTTGTTTTTAAATTGCTTGTATTGTTATTGCTTGCATTGTTGTACTTTGGGCTCGGCCTCATGTAAGCCGCACTGAGTCCCTTGGGGAGATAGTAGCGGGGTATAAATAAATTATTATTATTATTATTATTATTATTATTATTATTATTATTATTATTAAACAGGAGGCTTGACCGCTCTCTGTAACCAGCTCCCATGAGTAGTCTGGCTGCAGATCTCTGGTTTCTGGGCCGTCTTCAAGGGCAACCCTACGTAGAGCGCATTGCAGTAATCCAACCTAGAGGTGACTAGGGCGTGGACCACCATGGCCAGATCAGATTTCACAAGGTACGGGCGCAGCTGGCGCATGAGCTTTAACTGTGCAAAGGCCGTCCCAGCCACCGCCGACACCTGAGCATCAAGTGTCATAGAATCATAGAATCAAAGAGTGGGAAGAGACCTCATGGGCCATCCAGTCCAACCCCATTGTGCCAAGAAGCAGGAATATTGCATTCAAAGCACCCCTGACAGATGGCCATCCAGCCTCTGTTTCAAAGCTTCCAAAGAAGGAGCCTCCACCACACTCCCTCCGGGGCAGAGAGTTCCACTGCTGAACGGCTCTCACAATCAGGAAGTTCTTCCTCGTGTTCAGATGGAATCTCCTCTCTTGTAGTTCGAAGCCATTGTTCCATTGCGTCCTAGTCTCCAGGGAAGCAGAAAACAAGCTTGCTCCCTCCTCCTCCCTGTGGCTTCCTCTCACATATTTATGCATGGCTATCATATCCCCTCTCAGCCTTCTCTTCTTCAGGCTAAACATGCCCAGCTCCTTAAGCCGCTCCTCATAGGGCTTGTTCTCCTGACCCTAGTCTCCAGGGAAGCAGAAAGGAAGCTTGCTCCCTCCTCCTCCTCCCTGTGGCTTCCTCTCACATATTGATCCATGGCCCTCATCATGTCTCCTCTCAGCCTTCTCTTCTTCAGGCTAAACATGCCCAGCTCCTTAAGCCGCTCCTCATAGGGCTTGTTCTCCAGACCCTTGGTCATTTGAGTCGCCCTCCTCTGGACACATTCCAGCTTGTCAATCTCTCTCTTCAATTGTGGTGCCCAGAATTGGACACAATATTCCAGGTCAAGTGGTCTAACCAAGGCAGAATAGAGCATGGGGAGCATGACTTCTCTTCTTTGCCATTCTGGCAAAGAAGCCAGAATGGATGTCCAAAGAACTTCTAACTGTGCTAAGACACAAAAGAGACATGCTCAAGAAGCGGAAAAAGGGAGAAATCACCAAAGAAGTTTTTTTTTTGTCGCCACATCACATTCCTGGCTCGTGTTTAACTTGTTGTCTACGAGGACTCCAAGATCTTTCCCACACGTCCTGCTCTCGAGCCAGGCCTCATTGTCCCCCATTCTGTATCTTTGCATTTCGTTTTTCCTGCCAAAGTGGAGTCTCTTGCATTTGTCACTGTTGAACTTCATTGTGTTAGTTTTGGCCCATCATCTCTCTCATCTGTCAAGATCATTTTGAATCTTGCTCCTGTCCTCTGGAGTATTGGCTCTCCCTCCCAATTTGGTGTCGTCTGCAAACTTGATGATCATGCCTTCTAGCCCTTCATCTAAGCCATTAATAAAGATGTTGAACAGGACTGGGCCCAAAGCGGAGTCCTGAACTTTGAGTAAAGTACCAAGAAATGCAGACATCAGGGTCTCGGGCACACACACAGATACCAGCAAAGGCAATCACTGATTCGTTAAAAGGAAGGGAATCAATATAGAAAGAAAGGAGGGAGGGAGGGAGGAAGAAAAGAATGGCAGACAGGAGGAAGGAAGGGGAAGTCCTTCCAATATTGGAGCATCACACTGATTTCCTTAAGTCAAACACAAATGTGTCCTCGGGGAACAGAAGGCAGGCAGGACAGAATGGTTCTTTCCAATATTAAAGGGCATCATTCACTGAATACAAAAGCTGACTGGCACAACCTGGGGATCACAACCAGATACAGTGAAGACATCTGCCCTTGCACTGTGCTACTCTGCTGCTGAGTACGCATGCCCAGTGTGGAACACATCTCACCACACTAAAACAATAGATGTGGCTCTTAATGTGACATGCCGCATTATCACGGGGTGTCTGCACCCTACACCACTGGAGAAACTACACTGCTTAGCCGGTCTTGCACCACCTGACATCTGCCGGGAAGTAGCAGCCAAGAGTGAAAGGACCAAGGCAGAGACATCTCCAGCTCATCCCCTGTTTGGGTATCAGCCAGCACGTCAACGACTTAAATCCAGACATAGTTTTCTAAGATCTACAGAGACACTCGCTGGAACACCTCAGCAAGCGAGAGTCCAAAAGTGGCAGGCTCAAACCCAGAATACCAGATAAGAGACTCCCCCCTGGGCACACAGAGGACTGGACGACTTGGAAGGCGCTGAACAGACTGCGCTTGGGCACCACGAGATGCAGAGCCAACCTTAGGAAATGGGGCTACAAAGTGGAATCCACGACATGCGAGTGCGGAGAAGAGCCAACCACAGACCACCTGCTGCAATGCACCCTGAGCCCTGCTTCCACATGATGCACAAGGGAGGAGCTTCTTGCGGCAACACCAGAGGCACTCCAAGGGGCCAGATACTGGTCAAAGGACATTTCATCCACTACCAAACTCACACAGTTTGTATTTTCTCTGTTTGTTTGCTTTGTTCTGTTAGAAATGTAATATAATTGACTGGCTGTCCTGACATGAGAAATAAAAAAAATATTCACTGAATAATGGGTTTCCCTAAATTGCCAGGGTGTGCTAAACGCTGAGGGTCACAAAGATTACTGGGCTGCCTCCCTTCCCACAATGGGTCCCAGGTCTGCTTCCTGAGCATCCCCAATCAGATGCCTCCTGCCACCTCCTGCCAACACCTTCGCAGAAGCATACGAGAAGCTCGGCCTGTCACTGAACATTGAGAAAACCAAGGTGCTGTTCCAGCAGTCACCAGCCATCCCCTCTCCAATGCCAGAAATACAGCTTAATGGTGTAACATTAGAAAATGTGGACCATTTCCGCTCCCTCGGCAGCCACCTCTCCACCAAAGTCAACATCGACACCGAGATACAACACCGCCTGAGCTCTGCAAGTGCGCCATTTTCCCGAATGAAGCAGAAAGTGTTCGAGGACCGGGACATCCGTAGGGAGACCAAGGTGCTTGTTTATAAAGCTATTCCCCTCCCAACCCTGCTCTATGCCTGCGAAACGTGGACTGTCTACAGACGTCACATGCAGCTCCTGGAACGTTTCCATCAGCGCTGCCTCCGGAAAATCCTGCAAATCTCTTGGGAAGACAAGCGGGGAAACGTCAGCATGATGGAAGAAGTAAAGACCACCAGCATTGAAGCGATGGTCCTCCAACATTAACTCTGCTGGGCCGGCCACGTTGTCCGGATGCCTGACCACCGTCTCCCAAAGCAGTTGCTCTACTCCGAACTCAAGAAAGGAAAACAGAATGTTGGTGGACAGGAAAAGAGATTTAAAGATGGGCTGAAAGCCAACCTTAAATACTCTGGCATAGACACTGAGAACTGGGAGGCCCTGGCCCTTGACTGCTCCAGCTGGAGGTCAGCTGTGACCAGCAGTGCTGCAGAATTTGAGGAGGCACAAATGGAGGACGAAAGAGAGAAACGTGCCAGGAGGAAGGCGCGTCAAGCCAACCCCGACCGAGACCGCCTTCCACCTGGAAACCAATGCCCTCCTCACTGGAAGAAGATGCAGAGCAAGAATAGGGCTCCACAGCCACATACGGACCCACAGGGAAATCCATGATGGAAGACCATCTTACTCGTCCAACGAGGGATCGCCTAAGTAAGTAAGTAAGTAAGCCACCAAGTTTCCTGTCTCTCCCAAAGGAATCCCGCAGCCAGCCAAGACCTGGCCTCTCCACCCGTCTAATTCAATCCCACATTGAGGCTGGTTGGGATGCTCACAAACGGAGTCTCTGCTGTTCACCTACAATCACACAGCATTCTGAACCCCACCAACGATAGAATTGGGCCAAAGCTCCCACACAGAACCCCCATGACCACCAGAGTGGGCCACAGCAACGCGTGGCAGGGGACGGCTACTGATGTAAATAAATAAATAAATAAATAGATAGGAGTTGTGTTTCTGGGAAGGCAAAAGACCCAGTGAAACCAGTTCCCATGATTTCCAGAGTACCGAGCCAACTTGACATGACGTCATGTCCACCATTTCTGGGGGGAGGAAATAAAGAGCATAGAAGGAGGCTTCATGAGAGGAGGAAGAAGGAAGGAAGGAAGGAAGGAAGGAAGGAAGGAAGGAAGGAATACTGTGTCCAATTCTGGGCACCACAATTGAAGGGAGATGTTGACTCTCAGCTGGAATGTGTCCAGAGGGCGACCAAAATGATCAAGGGTCTGGAGAACAAGCCCTATGAGGAGAGGCTTAAGGAGCTGGGCATGTTTAGCCTGGAGAAGAGAAGGATTAGCGGAGACATGATGAGGGCCATGTATAAATATGTGAGAAGAAGCCACAGGGAGGAGGAGGAGGGAGCAAGCTTCCTTCCTGCTTCCTTGGAGACAAGGACGCAATGGAACAATGGCTTCAAACTACAAGAGAGGAGATTCCATCTGAACACGAGGAAGAACTTCCTGACTGTCAGAGCCGTTCAGCAGTGGAACTCTCTGCCCCGGAGGGAGTGTGGTGGAGGCTCCTTCTTTGGAAGCTTTTAAGCAGAGGCTGGGTGGCCATCTGTCAGCGGTGCTTTGAATGCAATATTCCTGCTCCTTGGCAGAATGGGGTCGGGCTGGAGGATGGCCCAGGAGGTCTCTTCCTACTCTAGGATTCTATGATTCTATGTTCAGCAGTGGAACTCTCTGCACCTTGTAGAGTGTGGTGGAGGCTCCTTCCTTCTTTGGAAGCTTTGAAACAGAGGCTGGGTGGCCATCTGTCAGGGGTGCTTTGAATGCAATATTCCTGCTTCTTGGCAGAATGGGGTTGGGCTGGATGATGGCCCAGGAAGTCTCTCCCAACGCTAGGATTCTATGATTCTATGATCTTCCTAACTGAGAGCTGTTCAGCAGTGGAACTCTCTGCCCCGGAGGGAGTGTGGTGGAGGCTCCTTCTTGGGAAGCTTTGAAGCAGAGGCTGGATGGCCATCTGTCAGGGGTGATTTGAATGCAATATTCCTGCTTCTTGGCAGAATGGGGTTGGACTGGATGAGGGCCCAGGAGGTCTCTTCCTACTCTAGGATTCTATGATTCTATGTTCAGCAGTGGAACTCTCTGCACCTTGTAGAGTGTGGTGGAGGCTCCTTCCTTCTTTGGAAGCTTTGAAACAGAGGCTGGATGGCCATCTGTCAGGGGTGATTTGAATGCAATATTCCTGCTCCTTGGCAGAATGGGGTCGGGCTGGAGGATGGCCCAGGAGGTCTCTTCCTACTCTAGGATTCTATGATTCTATGTTCAGCAGTGGAACTCTCTGCACCTTGTAGAGTGTGGTGGAGGCTCCTTCCTTCTTTGGAAGCTTTGAAACAGAGGCTGGGTGGCCATCTGTCAGGGGTGCTTTGAATGCAATATTCCTGCTTCTTGGCAGAATGGGGTTGGGCTGGATGATGGCCCAGGAAGTCTCTCCCAACGCTAGGATTCTATGATTCTATGATCTTCCTAACTGAGAGCTGTTCAGCAGTGGAACTCTCTGCCCCGGAGGGAGTGTGGTGGAGGCTCCTTCTTGGGAAGCTTTGAAGCAGAGGCTGGATGGCCATCTGTCAGGGGTGATTTGAATGCAATATTCCTGCTTCTTGGCAGAATGGGGTTGGACTGGATGAGGGCCCAGGAGGTCTCTTCCTACTCTAGGATTCTATGATTCTATGTTCAGCAGTGGAACTCTCTGCACCTTGTAGAGTGTGGTGGAGGCTCCTTCCTTCTTTGGAAGCTTTGAAACAGAGGCTGGATGGCCATCTGTCAGGGGTGATTTGAATGCAATATTCCTGCTCCTTGGCAGAATGGGGTCGGGCTGGAGGATGGCCCAGGAGGTCTCTTCCTACTCTAGGATTCTATGATTCTATGTTCAGCAGTGGAACTCTCTGCACCTTGTAGAGTGTGGTGGAGGCTCCTTCCTTCTTTGGAAGCTTTGAAACAGAGGCTGGATGGCCATCTGTCAGGGGTGATTTGAATGCAATATTCCTGCTTCTTGGCAGAAAGCGGTTGGACTGGATTATGGCCCAGGAGGTCTCTTCCAACTCTAGGATTCTATGATCTTCCTAACTGAGAGCTGTTCAGCAGTGGAACTCTCTGCCCCGGAGGGAGTGTGGTGGAGGCTCCTTCTTTGGAGGCTTTGAAACAGAGGCTGGATGGCCATCTGTCAGGGGTGATTTGAATGCAATATTCCTGCTTCTTGGCAGAATGGGGTTGGACTGGATGATGGCCCAGGAGGTCTCTTCCAACTCTAGCATTCTATGATTCTATGTTCAGCAGTGGAACTCTCTGCCTTCCCCGGAGGGAGTGTGGTGGAGGCTCCTTCTGTGGAAGCTTTTAAGCAGAGGCGGGATGGCCATCAGTCAGGGGTGATTTGAATGCGATTTTCCCGCTTCTTGGCAGAATGGGGTGGGACTGGAGGATGGCCCAGGAGGTCTCTTCCCACTCTAGGATTCTATGTTCAGCAGTGGAACTCTCTGCCCCTTGTAGAGTGTGGTGGAGGCTCCTTCTTTGGAAGCTTTGAAACAGAGGCTGGCTGGCCATCTGTCAGGGGTGATTTGAATGCAATATTCCTGCTTTTTAGCCGAATGGGGGTGGACTGGATGAGGGCCCAGGAGGTCTCTTCCCACTCTAGGATTCTATGTTTGTATAACTTCCTGACTGTGAGAGCTGTTCAGCAGTGGAACTCTCTGCCCCGGAGCGTGGTGGAGGCTCCTTCTTTAGATGGCCATCTGTCAGGGGTGCTTTGAATGCAATATTCAATATTCAATTGTTATATGTTGTATGGAACCACTGCTGTTTCTACTGTTTGTGAACCGCTGTGAGTCGCCTTCGGGCTTGAGATACAGCCGTAGAGAAGCAAAGTCAATAAGTAAATAAATAATATTCCTGCTTCTTGGCAGAATGGGGTTGGGCTGGAGGATGAGGGCCCAGGAGGTGTCTCTTCCAACTCTTCTAGGATTGTATGAATTATTGTATTGTTTTTAAGTGGTGTTTTCAAATTATAATCCGGCCCTCTGTTTAGACAGTTCGAGGAGCCCTACCCTGGAGCAGGACAAGGAAGGAAGGAAGGCAGGCCCGAAAGAGAAGGGCCTTTGGGCTGAGGAAGTGGCCAAGGAGAGCGGGAAGGGTGTGCGAGGGAAGGAGAGGCCTTGCCCAGGCCAAGCCACCGGGGACTCCTTCTCCTCAGCCCCACCTCGGCCCCTTCCACGAGGAAAGAGAGAGAGAGAGAGAGAGAGAGACAAGGCCCAAACTGCTTCTGCTGCCACCCGCCTTCCGCCCGGCCTCACCTCCTCCTTCCGTCCGTCCTGGCTTCCGACCTTCGCTTTTCTGACCCAAGCAGGCCACCGTCGCCGCCACTTCCTCCCAAAGGGGGCGGGGCTGGAGTGACGTCACGCCTCTTTTTCCTTCCTGATTTCCGGGGCGGGGCCACGAGGAGAGCAGGAGGCTGCAAGCCCCGCCCCGCAAGCACTCTCTCCCTCCGGCAGGGGGCCTCCCCGGATGGAGGCGGAAAGGCATGCTGGGAGTTGAAGTCCCAAACATAGAATCATAGAATGCTAGAGTGGGAAGAGACCTCCTGGGCCATCCTCCAGTCCAACCCCATTCGGCCAAGAAGCAGGAATGTTGCATTCAAAGCACCCCTGACAGATGGCCATCCAGCCGCTGCTTCAAAGCTTCCAAAGAAGGAGCCTCCACCACACTCACAAGGGGCAGAGAGTTCCACTGCTGAACATAGAATCCAAGCGTTGGAAGAGACCTCCTGGGCCATCCTCCAGTCCAACCCCATTCGGCCAAGAAGCAGGAATATTGCATTCAAAGCACCCCTGACAGATGGCCATCCAGCCTCTGCTTAAAAGCTTCCAAAGAAGGAGCCTCCACCACACTCACAAGGGGCAGAGAGTTCCACTGCTGAACATAGAATCCAAGCGTTGGAAGAGACCTCCTGGGCCATCCTCCAGTCCAACCCCATTCGGCCAAGAAGCAGGAATATTGCATTCAAAGCACCCCTGACAGATGGCCACCCAGCCTCTGCTTCAAAGCTTCCAAAGAAGGAGCCTCCACCACACTCTACAAGGGGCAGAGAGTTCCACTTCTGAACAGCTCTTATAGAATCTTAGAATCCTAGAGTTGGAAGAGACCTCCTGGGCCATCATCCTCCAGTCCAACCCCATTCTGCCAAGAAGCAGGAATGTTGCATTCAAAGCACCCCTGACAGATGGCCATCCAGCCTCATAGAATCCTAGAGTTGGAAGAGACCTCCTGGGCCATCATCCTCCAGTCCACCCCCATTCTGCCAAGAAGCAGGAATATTGCATTCAAAGCACCCCTGACAGATGGCCAGCCAGCCTCTGCTTAAAAGCTTCCAAAGAAGGAGCCTCCACCACACTCCCTCCGGGGCAGAGAGTTCCACTGCTGAACATAGAATCCAAGCGTTGGAAGAGACCTCCTGGGCCATCCTCCAGTCCACCTCCATTCTGCCAAGAAGCAGGAATATTGCATTCAAAGCACCCCTGACAGATGGTCATCCAGCCTCTGCTTAAAAGCCTCCAAAGAAGGAGCCTCCACCACACTCCCTCCGGGGAAGGCAGAGAGTTCCACTGCTGAACGGCTCTCACAGTCAGGACGTTCTTCCTCGTTTTCCTTGTAAGGTTGTGGGCGGACTACAATTCTTATCGTGCCAGATTAACTCCCGGAAGCGCCCCCCCCCCTCAGAGTAGGGGAAATGACCCCCAGAGGCGTCCGTCCTGGGTGGGGCCCTCTCTCTCTCCAGGGTGGACTACAACTCCCATTGTGGTGGGCCACTCCCTCCAAGGCCCCCCACTACGTCTGATGCCGAGCATCCCCCCCCCCCTCCCAAGTACTTATAGTTCTGCCAAGGGCAAGGGCACCAGACTACACAGCAAGGATTAAGTCTTGGCCACATTGCCAAGGCACTGACAACAACAAGGACCCCACGAGGCTTTTTGGGAAATGGCTGGATCTTGGGACTTCTGCCCTTTTGTGAGAGTTGTAGTTCCCCAAGGGCTGAGCGATGGATTCTGTTATTGATTAACTCAGCGCCCATCTGCTGGCTTCTGCCTGAAACCATGACTCTCTGCTGCGTGGACTGGACTGTTTGCCACAACCCTGGCCATGAACTTTTTATCAATGCTTGATTTGAACTGCTTGCAACCTCTGCTTCCACACGCCCTTCCTAAGAGCATGGGATCTCCAGTTTGGGTCATAATAAAGATCAAATATTTTAATAAATTTTGCCTGGGATGGGGATGGGATCGCCTTATGAAATATATGTAATGAATTGTTGTATGAAGTATACTGTGTCCCCTTCTCCCGCCTTTCCTGCTGACCCTTGCCCCATAAAGATGTGACCTGAAGACTACTGTATTGCTTTGGGGAGAAGCTCCTTTGTTCTCCCCAAACCCCTCCTGATTGATTCACCAGCATGGAACAATACTGTTGATCCCCAACCCTGGCCCTCGGAGCAAGACCAGCGAGGGGAGGGGGTCAACAGAAACCCGGAAAGAAAGGATTGATTAAATCATCAAGATAACGTTGATCCCCCCATGAGGTCCGTTGTCTGACCAAGTACTCTCTTCCTCAAAAACCATTCAAACAGGAAAACTTTTGTTTGCCAGGATCACACCTTGCCGGCCTGAGACAAAGGCTTGCTGGCAACTCCTAAGCCCATCATTTCCCTCCTCCATTGCTCACGGCCGTACCGCCTCCTCTCTCCTGATTTGTCCATCTTGCGAGGCCGGCAGAGGGCGGGCGGGAGTTTTGAAATGTTTTCCTTTGTTCTTCTGCTATAAATACGTCTGTATTCTTTGTATTAGTATGCTTGCAGTGGAATGATTCCTGCAATGCATCTGATTTCAGCTGAATCACCAATAAACCTTGGTTGCTGGAAACTTCTTCCACCTTGATTTTATTTATTTGGTACACTTGTATACCGCTAATATCTCAGCCTGTGCGGCGACTCATTGCGGTTTACAACATATTTAAAAATACAATATTCACTTTAAAAATATAAAATAAATATAAAAATACATACATATACATACATAGTATTGGGCCACCAATACAGACCGGAACATCTCATAGTTAAAGTCGTAATCCAATTCGTTATCCTTGATTGCTAGTCCATGATCAAAACATCATCACATCGGAATTAGTTGAAAACTTGCTCGAACATCCAAGTTTTCAGTTTTTTCCGAAATGCCATTAGCGAGGTGGCTGATCTTATTTCAGTAGGGAGGGCATTCCAAAGCCGGGGGGCCACCACAGAAAAGGCCCTATCTCTCGTTCCCGCAAGCCGCACCTGTGAAGCAGGCGGGATGGAGAGAAGGGCTTCTCCTGAAGATCTTAGGGTCCTGGTGGGCTGATAGGCCGAGATACGTTCGGATAGGTATGTAGGGCCAGAACCGTTTAGGGCTTTAAAGGTCAAAACCAGCACTTTGAATTGGGCTCGGTAGCTAATCGGTAGCCAGTGGAGCTGGTGCAGCAGAGGAGTTGTATGCTCCCTGCGCCCTGCTCCTGTTAGTACCATGGCTGCCGCCCGTTGGACTAATTGGAGCTTCCGGGCCGTCTTCAAAGGCAACCCCACGTAGAGAGCGTTGCAGTAGTCAAGGCGGGATGTAACCAGAGCATTATTAATAAGGCATTATTATTTGTAATATTTTGAGATTGGCTTCGCTGGCCTCACCAAGGGATCCAGGGCCCTTTTTTGGCACGGTCCTCGGGTTCCTCTCTCTTGAGGAGACCCCACTAAAAGCAGCTCGATATCACGTCCAGGTGGGCCTGTGTGCCAGGCGAGGCCCAGGCCCGGCATGGGAGGGGTTATTATTATTATTATTATTATTATTATTATTATTATTATTTGCTTTATTTCTATACCGCATTTTTCAGCCCAACAGGTGACTCATTTTATTTATTTATTTATTTGCAGTTCTTATATTCCGCCCTTCTCACCCCGCAGGGGACTCAGGGCGGATTACAGTAAACACATATATGGCAAACATTCAATGCCAGTTTGACAAACAACATTTAACACACAAATACACCGAGGCTATTTAACTTTTTTCTGGCCGCCAGGGGAGCTGCTGCTTTTCATCGTCCATCAACGACACCGATGAAGTTCTTCCGCATTCCACATTCCCCGGAGTATTTTTTCTTTATGGCCTCATAAATTAGTTAAATTTAGCCTCCCACACAAGGTGGTCCCTTATTTTCCTACTTGACAGATGCAACTGTCTTTTGGGTTGCAAAGATCGACAACGGGCTACACAATGGCTGGACACCCACTCCAGCCCGGGCTGGCTTCGAACTCATGACCTTTTGGTCAGAGTGATCCTTAATGCAGCTGACACTCAGCCAGCTGCGCCACAATCCCGGTCTAGGGGATGCTGGGAGCTGTAGTCCAGAAGGGAGTGTGGATATGCTATTGTGTGTTTTGCCAGGGGGAGTTGTTTTTGCACATGCACTGTAACGTCTTTTTGGCTTTTAAAATCCTCTCCGCTGTGTTTTTCAGTGTTTTTATGACTGATGGTCATTTGTTGGCCTGTTAAGGTGTGTTGTGCCCAAATTTGGTGTCAATTCGTCCAGTGGTTTTTGAGTTATGTTAACCCCACAAAGGAACATGACATTTTTATTTATATAGATTTTATGCTTGGGCACATGTGTAATCTGTCTGAAATATCTGCATAATTTAATAATAGAATTTAATAAAAAAATAACGTATTAAAGGAGGAGAAGGGCAGGTTGCGACTCAGACGCCAGCACAGCAAATGAATTGTGGGTTCCGTCCTGGGCCCGGTCCTGATCAGGATCTTTATTAATGACTTAGATGAAGGGCCAGAAGGCAGGATCATCAAGTTTGCAGACGACACCAAATTGGGAGGGAGAGCCAATAGTCCAGAGGACAGGAGCAGGATTCAAAACGATCTTGACAGATTAGAGAGATGATGGGCCAAAACTAACAAAATGAAGTTCAACAGGGACAAATGCAAGAGACTCCACTTTGGCAGAAAAAATGAAATGCAAAGAGACAGAATGGGGGACGATGATGCCTGGCTCGAGAGCAGTACGTGTGAAAAAGATCTTGGAGTCCTCATGGACAACAAGTTAAACATGAGCCAACAATGTGATGTGGCGGCAAAAAAAGCCAATGGGATTTTGGCCTGCATCAAGAGGAGCCTAGTGTCTAGATCTAGGGAAGTAATGCTACCCCTCTATTCTGCTTTGGTTAGACCACATCTGGAATATTGTGTCCAATTCTGGGCACCACAATTCAAGAGAGATATTGACAAGCTGGAATGTGTCCAGAGGAGGGCGACTCAAATGATCAGGGGTCTGAAGAACAATCCCTATGAGGAGCGGCTTAAGGAGCTGGGCATGTTTAGCCTGAAGAAGAGAAAGATGAGAGGAGATATGATAGCCAAGTATAAATATGTGAGAGGAAGCCACAGGGAGGAGGAGGAGGGAGGAAGCTTGTTTTCTGCTTCCTTGGAGACTAGGACGCAATGGAAGAATGGCTTCGAACTACAAGAGAGGAGATTCCATCTGAACATGAGGAAGAACTTCCTGAATGTGAGAGCCGTTCAGCAGTGGAACTCTCTGCCCCGGAGGGAGTGTGGTGGAGGCTCCTTCTTTGGAAGCTTTTAAGCAGAGGCTGGGTGGCCATCTGTCAGGGGTGATTTGAATGCAATATTCCTGCTTCTTGGCAGGATGGGGTTGGACTGGATGATGGCCCAGGAGGTCTCTTCCAACTCTTGGATTCTATGATTATTATAAAAAGCTCACCCACTCTACCTACCTGCCCAGGAATTTCTTTTCCAGGCATGATGGGAATTAATATGAAGCAGCTCTGCTTAAAAGTGAACATTAAATCACTTTGAGGAATTGGGAAGATTCTTATCCCGCAAGGGAGAGGTCCTGGCACTGTGATCTTTTCAGTCCTGGGATACATCTTCACTATAGAATTTTCTTTTCCATGTCAGGAGCAACTTGTGGGTTCCCGGTGCCCTCTGATTGCAGGTGAACTAGACCTCCCAGCAACCACAACTCACAATCGCCATGGCCAGTCCCACCCCAAACCCGCCAGTATTGGGATTTATTTATTATTTTATTTATAGGTTCTTGTGGGTTTTTTTGGCCTATATGGACATGTTCTAGAGGCATTCTCTCCTGACGTTTTGCCTGCATCCATGGCAAGCATCCTCAGAGGTAGTGAGGTCTGTTGGAATTAGAAAAATGGGTTTATATATCTGTGGAATGACTGGGGTGGGGCAAAGATCTCTTCTCTGCTGGAGCTAGGTGTGAATGTTTCAGCTGACCACCTTCATTAGCATTTGAAGGCCTGGCTGAGCCTGGGAAAATCTTTTGTTGAGAGGTGTTAAGCTGTGCCTGTTTGTTTCCTCTCTGCTGTTTTGCTATTGTAATTTTAGAGTTTTTTTAATACTGGTAGCCAGATTGTGTTCATTTTCATGGTCTCCTCCTTTCTGTTGAAATTGTCCACATGCTCCTTGTGGATTTCAATGGCTTCTTTTATTTATTTAGACCCTTTCTCCCCCGCCCTTCTCACCCCCGAGGGCGGCCAACACAGGCAACAATTCAGTGCAAACAATATCAAAACAACAATAAAAAACAGCAATATAAAATCCATTACATAACAATTAAACAGTGATATTACAATTACATAATCACATAGAACAAATCACATAATCTGAGCCTATCGGGCATGCGTGCCGAATTTGGTGCAGATCCATGGTTGTTGTTTGCATTCAAACAGGTGTCAAACAGGGATGATGTGTTCTTGCCCCAACTCTATTCTCCATCTTCATAGCTATGATACTTCACCTTGTTGACGGGAAGCTTCCCACCGGAGTGAAATCATCTATCGGACAGATGGCAAGCTGTTTAACCTCAGCAGACTGAAAGCCAAAACCAAGGTTACAACAACATCTGTTATAGAACTCCAGTATGCTGATGACAACGTCGTCTGTGCGCATTCAGAAGAAGATCTGCAAGCCACTCTAAACACCTTCGCAGAAGCATACACGAAGCTCGGCCTGTCAGTGAACATCGAGAAAACCAAAGTGCTGTTTCACCAGTCACCAGCCATCCCCTCTCCAATGCCAGAGATACAGCTTAATGGTGTAACACTAGAAAATGTGGACCATTTCCACTCCCTTGGCAGAAACCTCTCCACCAAAGTCAACATCGACGCCGAAATACAACACCGCCAGAGCTCTGCAAGTGCAGCATTTTCCCGAATGAAGCAGAGAGTGTTCGAGGACCGGGACATCCGTAGGGAGACCAAGGGGCTTGTCTATAAAGCCATTCCCCTCCCAACCCTGCTCTATGCCTGTGAGACGTGGACTGTCTACAGACATCACATGCAGCTCCTGGAACGATTCCATCAGCGCTGCCTCCGGAAAATCCTGCAAATCTCCTGGGAAGACAAGCGGGGAAACGTCAGTGTGCTGGAAGAAGCAAAGACCACCAGCATTGAAGCGATGGTCCTCCAACATCAACTCCGCTGGGCCGGCCATGTTGTCCGGATGCCTGACCACCGTCTCCCAAAGCAGTTGCTCTACTCTGAACTTAAGAACGGAAAACGGAATGTTGGTGGACAGGAAGAGAGATTGAAAGATGGGCTCAAAGCCAACCTTAAAATCTCTGGCAGAGACACTGAGAACTGGGAAGCCCTGGCCCTTGACTGCTCCAGCTGGAGGTCAGCTGTGACCAGCAGTGCTGCAGAATTTGAGGAGGCACGAGTGGAGGGTGAAAGAGAGAAACGTGCCAGGAGGAAGGCGCGCCAAGCCAACCCTGACCAGGACTGCCTTCCACCTGGAAACCGATGCCTTCACTGTGGGAGAAGATGCAGGTCAAGAAGAGGGCTCCACAGCCACATACGGACCCACAAGGAAATCCATAATGGAAGACCATCTTACTCGTCCAACGAGGGATCGCCTAAGTAAGTAAGTAAGTTTACATTCACAGGGCTCTCTGGGTGCAGGTGAACTATTCATCCCAGCAACCACAACTCACAAACGCCAAGGCCAATCCCACTCCACAGATCCACCCCGTCTGTTCGGCTTTGAATTGGGCGACGGGGAAGGCCAGGTGGGCTCCCATCGCCTGTTCCCAAGCCCCCGCCCCCTGGCCTGACCCTAACCCTAACCCCAGCAACTACAAATGACAAATGACAAAATCAATTTTTTTTAGTAACGGCCACTCCTTGGGGTAGTAACTGTCTTGTGGCCAACTTTGGCGGCAGACGCCGGTGGGTTAAAGCCCTGTGTCTGCAGGACTAGAGACTGTCAGGTTTAAAACTTTATAAATTGCAGTTCCTAATTGGTTCTGTCATAAAAATTGCCAATAACGAAATAATGAAATGTTGACAAGGTTCTTGTGGGTTTTTTCGGGCTATAGAGCCATGTTCTAGAGGCATTTCTCCTGACGTTTCGCCTGCATCTATGGCAAGCATCCTCAGAGGTTGTGAGGTCTGTTGGAAGTAGGAAAAATGGGTTTATAGATCTGTGGAATGGCTGGGGTGGGGCAAGGAGCTCTTCCCTGCTGCAGTTAGGTGTGAATGTTTAGCTGATCACCTTCATTAGCATTTGAAGGCCTGCCTGAGCCTGGGAAAATCTGTTGCTGGGCGGTGTTAATCTGTGCCTGGTTTTTTCCTCTCTGTTGTTTTGCTGTTATAATTTGAGAGTTTTTGAATACTGGTAGCCAGATTTTGTTCATTTTCATGGTCTCTTCCTTTCTGTTGAAATTGTCCACATGCTTCTTGTGGATTTCAATGGCTTCTCTGTGTAGTCTGACATGGTGGTTGTTGGTGTGAACATGATTCACACCAACAACATGACAACATGACATGACATGGTGACATGGTGGTTGTTGGTGTGGATTTCAATGGCTTCCCTGTGTAGTCTGACATGGTGGTTGTTGGTGTGGTCCAGCATTTCTGTGTTCTCAAATAATAATCTGCTGTGTCCAGGCTGGTTCATCAGGTGCTCTGCTATGGCTGACTTCTCTGATTGACTTAGTCTGCAGTGCCTTTCATGTTCCTTGATGCGTGCCTGGGCAATGCTGCGTTTGGTGGTCCCTACGTAGACTTCTTGCCCACAGCTGCATGGTACACAATGGTAGACTCCTGCAGAGGTGAGAGGATCCCTCTTGTCCTTTGCTGAACGGAGCATTTGCTGGATTTTCTTGGTGGGTTTGTAGATTGTATGTTGTGTTTCCTCATCAGCTTCCCTATGTGGTCAGTGGTTCCCTTGATGTATGGCAGGAACACTTTTCCTCGGGGTGGATCTTCATCTTTACTCTCGTGGCTTGTTCGTGGTCTTGCAGCTCTTCTGATGTCTGAGGTGGAGTCTCCCTTGGCCTGGAGAGCCCAGTTGAGGTGGTTCAGTTCATCTTGGAGGAGAAGGTGGGCTTCGCAGATTCTTCGCAGAAATGTTGACAGTTTTGTCGAGTTCTGAAATTTTCCCCACCAGAACTTTAGCAACACTTTAGAAGCAAAGCTCCAGTGCCCTCTAGTTTTGTAAGTACTTAGAACCATGGATTGCCCGTGCCTCCTAGACAGCGCTGCACTTTCATCCCATGCCCTTGTTCCTTAGCTACAATTTGCACGAATATTCCTGTGAAGTCTCGGCCTAGTTTCACCCCTCTGTTTATTTCCCCGTTTGCTCCCTGGAGGTGGACTGTTCCATTCTGCTAAGTTTTAGAGCCGGAGCTTAGGATCCCCCGAGAGGCCGAGCTCTGTTGGTTCAGCCCATTCTGGCTCAGCCTGGTGGAAGCGATGAGGAGATATTGGAAAAATAGATATTTATTGATTTATGCGTAAATTGTAAGTACTTTACAAACACTGAAATGCATAGCAAAATCAGGCTCTTTCCATGTATAGAAAGAAACCCAAGCTGACAAGCAAGCTGCGTCCAGGCAAGCACTGTTATCTCTACATTCCAAGAGATAAGCCCGCCCTAGCTGGGACACCTAGGCTAGTGGTTCTCAACCTTCGTAATGCCGCGACCCCTTAATACAGTGCCTCACGTTGTGGTGACCCCCAACCATAAAATTATTATTATTGCTACTTCCTAATTATAATTGTGTTACTGTTATGAATCATAATGTAAAAATCTGAAATGCAGGATGTATTTTCATTCACTGGTCCAAATTTGGCACAAATACCCAACAACAGAACTCCATGCCGTCATGTCAGCCACATGACCTTGGAGGTGTCTATGAACAACACCGGCTCTTTGGCCTAGAAATTGAGCACCAACTCCCAGAGTTGGACACGACTGGACTTAATGTCAGGGGAAAACTTTTACCTTACGTTATCCAATATGCCCAAATTTGAATACTGGTGAGGTTGGAGGGAAAATTGATTATGTCATTTGGGAGTTGTAGTTGCTGGGATTTATAGTTCACCTACAATTAAAGAGCATTCTGAACTCCACCAATGATGGAATTGGACCAAACTTGGCACACAGAACTCCCACAACCAATGAAAAATACTGGAAGGGTCTGGTGAGCACTGACCTTGAGTTTGGGAGTTGTAGTTCACCTGCATCCAGAGAGCATTGCAGACTCACACAATGATGGATCTGGACCATACTTGGCACAGATACTCAATATGCCCCAATGTGAACACTGGTGGAGTTTGGGGAAAATAGACCTTGACATTTGGGAGATGCAGTTGCTGGGATTTATAGTTCACCTGCAACGAAGAGCCCTCGCTTGCTCCGCACCCCTGCCGGCCGGCGGGAGAGCAGAGCAGGCGAGGGGCGCCCAAGGAGCCACTCGCCCATCCCTCACCTCCTTCTGCCATCAGAAGGAAGCAAGGGACGGGCAGATGGCTTCGCACATGGCCTAGCCGCCCGCGGAGCCGCTCGCCCGTCTCTCACCTCCTTCTGCCATCAGAAGGAGATGAGGGACAGGCGAATGGCTTCGTGTGCGGGAATGCCAGGGGTCGGCCACCATTTTGGAGGGGGCGTGGCCAGCCAATGCGGCTTCGCGATCCCCAGAAAATGGCCAAACAACCCCCCGAGGGGTCGCGACCCCCAGGTTGAGAACCGCTGATCTAGGCTCTAAGTAAGGAGCACCTCTGACAGGTCAGAGTGGGCCCCTTTGATGGATGTAAGCTGCTCCTAGAAATACACAGACATGCTTATTATTTATTTATTTATTACTTGCACTTATTAACCGCTGCTCTCAGCCCTAGGGCGACTCGTGGCGGTGAGTCGCCCTAGGGCTGCTTGCTCTTTGCAAGGACACAGACACATGCTTTTTCGTATGTTGGAAGGGGAAACTTGATATTTCTGTAAGGCTAAGATAACGTAGGAATTACGTTATTGTATGAAGAACCATGTTGTTTGCTTGATTCTGTAATCTATAAAAGCCTCCGTCCGCCCCTATTTCATTTGCTCTGGTGCTTTTGGGAGATGACTCCACACCAGGCCCCAGCTGGTAAATAAAATCCGTGCTTTTGAGATCTCCAGACCTCTCTTTGTCTCCTTTCCTGAAACCTTTCTCCTGCCATTTCAGAAGGACCTTTTATTCCATTCTCTCTTGGGCATAGCTTGTAGTCGTTTGCCAGAAAGTGTCTGGTCTGGCTTAGCAGTCTGGAACAGGCAATCCTTAGCACGTATTTGCCTCAGGGACCAAAGTTTATAGATGTACATGCCAAAGACCTAAGCAGTACATGTCCCAGAATTTATAGATGTACTTTTCATAGAATATAGTTTTGTTCTTTACCTCAGAGTTGTACCTTATACCTGTACCTTATTATTCTAATTCTATACCATCAAGAATCAAACTACACTTTTGTATACCTTGTTTTGATTCACCTTGATTATTCAGTAAACTTAATTAGTTAAATTTAGTCTAGTCTCTGAAGTAGGCCTCAAGGGTCTCTAAGTAAGGGGCTTTGAATTAAATTAACAGCAAAAAAGAAACATACCCTTCCTCTGTAGCAAAATAGCAATACGAAAGAAACAAGAAGGTACTGTGTTACACAGGATGTGGTATTGTGGTTAACTTCAAAGGTTGTAAGAAGGTACTTTCCATGAAGAAAAAAAGTATTCTTTTGTTAAAAGGTTAAAAAATGTTGTTTTCGAAGCGCAGAGGCCACGTGTACAGAAGGTACTTTTCCATCAAAAAGGTCAGAATTATTATTCATAAAAGGTGTTTTCCCTGAGCTCTCCGTTTGTAAAAGGGCTATAAAAGTTATGCAGATTTCAAGAGACTGGGCGGGCAGTTTTTGAAAGCACAAACAGTGTGCTTCTGTCTGTCTCACGTTCATCAGCTTGATTAAATGGTGTCTTACATGAACCAAATTGGACGCTGTGGATTTCTTCGAAAAGTGACCTCGCACTCTAAACCCGTGATCCCTTACATCTCTAGTTTTATTTTGGAGGTATTCAAGTACATATAGGGCATACCGACGGTCACTGGGAAAATAGCCGGACACATATAGTTTTCTTATCAAGCTTCCCGGCGTGCCATCACAATTCCCTTTTCCTTCTTTACAGTTTGGCTATGTTTTATGGCAGTTCTTACCATCGGTTATTGGGCCTTGTTCAGAGTTTAAAATGCAGCTTCATATGCTCTTGGTTTCACTTTCTCTATTCTCCTGTGTGTTTATTTTATGCATTGTTTTAGGCACTTTGTGCCATTTGTAGACCGCCCTGAGTCCGTTCTGGGAGATGGAGGCGGGGTACAAAAATGAAGTTGCTATTCTTATTTTACTGACACAAAAATTCAGTATGACACAACAAACGAGATCTATATACTGGATTTCATATCATAAAATTACAAGTTGAACCCTTCCCAAGCGTCTACCACTGTGTGATGTATTTCCGAATGATGCGTGCAGAACCAAGTCCGGTGGCCTTTTGCAGTTGACAGATCATGATGTTTACTGTTTTCCAAATGCCGGCTGAGATCTTTTGGCACGGCACCCAGTCTGCCGATGACCGCTGGGACCACCTGGACTGGTTTTGCAGTTCGATTTTGAGGTCTTGATAGCGGCTGAGTTTTTCCTGTTGTTTTCCCTCAATTTGACTGTCACCTGGTATGGTGACATCAATAACACAAACTTTTTCCTTTTCCACAGTCGTGATATCTGGTGTATTGTGTTCCAGACCTTTGTCAGTCTGGGTTTGAAAGTCCCACAGTATTTTTGCGTGTTCATTTTCCACTACTTTTGCAGGTTGATGATCCCACTAGTTCTTTACGACTGGCAGGTGGTCCTTGTGACATAGGTTTCAGTGACTCATTTGGGCCACAGAGTTGTGCCTCTGTTTGTAGTCCATCTGTGTGATTTTCTTGCAGCATCTGAGGAGACGATCCATGGTTTCATCACCTTCCTTGAAGTCTGCATTTTGGGTCATCAGTGGATTTTTCGATCCTGGCCTTAATGGCCTTTGTCCTGATGGCTTGCTCCTGGCCTGCAAGAATCCGGCCTTCTTTGGTCTCCTTCTCCAGGGCTCCATTCGTGAGCCATCACCACCAGGTCTTCTCCTTATCCACTTTTCCTTCAGTTTTGTCCAGGAACTGCCCCTGCAATGCTTTGTTGTGCCAGTTGTCAGCTCTGGTTTCGAGGGCAGTTTTCCTGTACTGATTCTTTGTCTGCTGTGCTTTGAGAAGTTTCCGATTACTGACTTCAATCCATGCAGGTTCTTTGCTTCCCTTTGCATATTCTGCCAGTGCATGCCCCCCGATGGGTGCCACCTTGTCGTGGTGGGGGGCTTAACTGCTCCAAGGATGCCGAGAGCTGTGCTGGCGGGAGTGTCACTCCTAGCAGGTCCAACCAAGCCAGAGAGGTCTCAGCTGAGGAGTGGAACTAAGAGCACCGAACCCATTAGCACTCTGGAGAATCGAATCAAACCAAAACAAAGTCTATCCTGGCTCGGTCGTTGCCCAGGATAAAAAGGGCTGCGGTGGATGCTGCGGATTCTGGACATCCATCGACAAGTGGGCGACAGAAGCAAAATACAAATGGACAGTCACAGAAGCGGCAGATATACACAATGCCAGAAAACTGCACAGTTATTATACAGTAAAAATTGTCAGCTCATGGTAGTTGCCTCCAAATGAAGACACAGGACCACGCTCTGGTATCACTGGAAACTTTACTACAGGAAACATAGACATGCAAAAAGCCGAGAGTGCCTGGCGCCGGTTGGCATTCTCCTACATACCCTCCCCTACATTAAAAAATGTAATTCCCGCCAAGACAAAACCCGCGGAATTCACCTGCCCAAACAGCTAGCCGTTTTCTCTCAGGGTCAACCGTCTCAGGTGTTTTATCCGTGTTCTACGCCAAGGGCCCTGATTTCTGGCGCCAGAATCCAGGCCCTGGAAACTGGGTCCTGACAAAAAATTATATGAAGCTTATATCTATATATTATTTATTTATTTATTTATTTACTTCATTTGTTGACCGCCGTTCTCAGCCCTAGGGCGACTCACGGCAGTGTACAACATATAAAAACACAGTTTACAATAAAGCAATAATACAACGAGTTATCAAACATAACTATCAATAATACAACAAACATATAATTACACTAACTCATCCACGACATCTCTTCGTAGAATCATAAACCAATCTCGTAATCCATATTCCGTTCCAGTCGTCATTGCCAAATGGTGTAGCACTTAGTTAAACGCCTTCTCGAATAACCTTGTCTTTAGGCTCTTGCGGAAGGACATAAGGGAGGGCGCCTGTCTGATGTCTGCAGGGAGGGTGTTCCACAGCCGGGGGGCCACCACCGAGAAGGCCCTCTCTCTCGTCCCCGCCAGACGTGCCTGTGAAGCAGGCGGGATCGAGCGAAGGGCCTCCCCAGACGATCTCAAGGCCCTCGTGGGCTCATAGGCCGAGATGCGGTCAGAAAGGTATTTTGGGCCGGAACCGTTTAGGGCTTTGTAGGCCAACACCAGCACATCCCGCCTCGACTACTGCAACGCTCTCTACGTGGGGCTGCCCTTGAAGACGGCCCGGAAGCTTCAGCTAGTCCAGCGCGCGGCAGCCATGTTGTTAACAGGAGCAGGGCGCAGGGAGCATACAACGCCCTTGCTGTCCCAGCTCCACTGGCTGCCGATTTGCTACCGGGCCCAATTTAAGGTGCTGGTGTTATCCTACAAAGCCCTAAACGGTTCCAGCCCAAAATACCTTGCAGACCGCATCTCGGCCTATGAACCCACGAGGACCTTGAGATCATCTGGGGAGGCCCTTCTCTCGGTCCCGCCTGCCTCACAGGCACGTCTGGCGGGGACGAGAGAGCAGGCCTTCTCGGTGGTGGCCCCCCGGCTGTGGAACTCCCTCCCTGCTGAAGTTAGACAGGCGCCCTCCCTTATGGCCTTTCGTAAGGGCCTGAAAACATGGCTTTTCGAGATGGCCTTCAACTGAGTGCTATATCATTGGAAATGATGACCGGAATGGACCACGACTATGAGATTGATTATGACCCCATGATAAGACGAAGCGGATTTTTAGTATAAGTAGATGTTATGTAGTAGTAGAATGTTGTTTGCTGTCTTGATTTATTGTAAACTGTCTTTTCTATGTTTTTGTACACCGCCACGAGTCGCCCTAGGGCTGAGAGCGGCGGTTAATAAGTGCAAGTAATAAAATAAATAATAAATAAATATTAAATTGGGCCCAGTAGCAGATCGGCAGCCAGTGGAGCTGGAACAGCAAGGGCGTTGTGTGCTCCCTGCGTCCCGCTCCTGTTAGTAACATGGCTGCCGCGCGCTGGACTAGCTGAAGCTTCCGGGCCGTCTTCAAGGGCAGCCCCACGTAGAGAGAGTTGCAGTAGTCAAGGCGGGATGTGACCAGAGCGTGTACCACCGTGGCCAAGTCAGACTTCCCGAGGTACGGGCGCAGCTGGCGCACGAGCCTAAGCTGTGCAAATGCTCCCCTGGTCACCGCCGAAACCTGGGGATCCAGGCTCAACGACGAATCCAGGGTCACACCCAAGCTGCGAACCTGCGCCTTCAAGGGGAGTGCGACCCCGTCCAGCACAGGCTGTAACCCTATGCCCTGTTCGGCCTTGCGACTGACCAGGAGTACCTCTGTCTTGTCTGGATTTAATTTCAGTTTGTTCGCTCTCATCCAGACCGTTACAGCGGCCAGGCACCGGTTCAGGACCTCGACAGCCTCCTTAGTAGCAGGTGGGAAGGAGTGACAGAGTTGGACGTCATCTGCGTACAGATGACACCGCACCCCGAAACTCCGGATGATCTTACCCAGCGGCTTCATGTAGATGTTAAACAGCATGGGGGACAGTATGGAACCCTGTGGCACCCCACAAGTCAAAGGCTGTGGTGCGGAACAGGAGTCCCCCAGTAACACTTTCTGGGTGCGACCCTCCAGAAATGACTGGAGCCACTGCAGAATAGTGCCCCCAAGGCCCATTTCCGCAAGGCGCCCCAGAAGAATACCGTGGTCGACGGTATCGAAGGCCGCTGAGAGGTCCAGGAGCACCAACAGGGACACACTCCCCCTGTCTAGCTCCCGGCGCAGATCATCCACTAAGGCGACCAAGACCGTCTCAGTTCCATGTCCCGGTCTGAAACCAGACTGTGCCGAATCCAGATAATCCGTGTCTCTCAAGAATACCTGGAGTTGTGAGGCCACCACGCTTTCCATGACTTTGCCCAAAAAGGGGAGATTGGAAACAGGCCGAAAGTTGTCAAATTTAGTGGGGTCCAATGATGGTTTCTTCAACAGCGGTTTTATAATAGCCTGTTTTAGGCTCGCTGGAATCTTGCCTTCCCGAAGGGAGGCATTAACCACCACCGTTACCCACTCAGCCAATCCCCCTCTGGCCTCCTTCAGAAGCCAGGATGGGCAGGGGTCTAGGATGGACGTGGTGGGTTTCATTCCTCCAAGTATCTTGTCCACATCCTCGGGCTTCACCAATTGAAAAGAATCCATCAAAATAGGACAAGCAGGTGCTCATGTCACATCCTCAGAGACTGCATTTAACATGGTGTCCAGCCCAGAACGGATCAAGGCGAATTTGTCTGCAAAGAACCGAGCAAATGCTTCGCAGCGAGAGGTCGAATTGTCAGGGCTCCCGCCTGAAGTGGCGGGAGTTAAAAGACCTCTGACAATCCGAAACAACTCCGCCGGACGGTTCCTTGCAGACGCAATAGTGGCCGCAAAGAAAGTTTTCTTTGCGGCTTTTATTGCCGCGGCATATGCCCTTAAAATGGACACAAACCGTGTTCGATTTGACTCGCTCGGGTCCGAACGCCACACGCTCTCTAGTTCCCTCTTCCTTCGCTTCATCACTGCCAGCTCCTCAGTAAACCAAGGGGCTGGTTTAGCTCGGCTACTTGAGAGGGGACGTTCCGGAGCGATCATGTCAATTGCCCTGGTCATCTCCCCATTCCAGAGAGCGACCAGGGCATCAACAGGATCACCAACCGAGGTGGCGGGAAATTCCCCAAGGGCCGTCAGGAATCCATCCGGATCCATAAGCCTCCTGGGGCGGACCATCTTAATGGGTCCTCCACCTTTGCAGAGGTTAGGGGACACAGTGAGCCTAAATCTGATCAGGAAGTGGTCGGTCCATGGCAACAGAGAGATGGACAACTCCTCCAACCGCCACCCTGCTCCCATCCCTGGCAGAAAACCAAGTCCAATGTATGTCCAGCACAGTGGGTGGGGCCAGATATTTGTTGGGACAGCCCCATGGTTGCCATGGCAGACATGAAGTCCTGAGCCGCTCCTGTGAGGGTCGCCTCGGCATGGATATTGAAGTCTCCCAGCACAAGAAGCCGTTGAGACTCCAACGCCAGGCTCGAGACTACCCCCGCTAGCTCAGGTAGGGAGACTGTAGTGCAGCGAGGTGGACGGTACACTAGCAGAATCCCTATTCTGTCCCGGTCACCCACCCTCAGGTGGACGCATTCAAAATTTGTGGTCTGCGGGATGGGACTCCTGGTCAGATGGATGGAATCTCTATAGACCACTGCGACCCCGCCTCCCCGTCCTCCGGATCTCGGTTGGTGCTGTACGGAGAAACCTGGAGGACAAAGCTGGGTAAGATTCAAGCCTCCAGCTTCATCCAACCAGGTCTCCGTGATGCACGCCAGATCTGCCCGCTCATCCAGGATTAAATCTTGGATAAAGGTCGATTTTCCGTTGACAGATCTGGCGTTCAGCAGCACCACCTTCAATCCGGAGGGCCCGCCAACCTGGTTACACCAATTTACCTTGGGAGACCGGTTTGGGATTATTAATGTAGATAAGCAGTCCGAATTAGGCCGAATTTGAGGTCTCCTTTTTCCGCATCTCCCCCTCCCCACCACGACCTCTATGGGGGCCCCTCGGCTAGTGGAACACCTCCCCTCCTCCATGCCGCAGTCCAATTCCCAGGTCTTAGTTTCTGTTTCATTGGTTGTTTGGTTTTTTGGGGTTTTTTCTAGCCAACTCCCTTGATTACCTTTCTCCCCCCTCCCCACCTCATTGTTGTCTACAAGCTCCAGCCCACTTCCTCCCTTGCCCCTTCCACTAGCCACTAATATCAAGGATAACACAAATAGGGGAATGGGGAGCCACATGGGTGATAATAGTACACTTCAGTAAGATTGATAATGATAAAGTGTAATAGTGTCTCAGCTGACAGTTAGGTGGTTCATAAAGTGCAAGAGTCTTAAAGTGCAACACAGTAGGCATCAAAGCTGCGTGCCACTAGGGCAATTAATAAAGTGCAAGGATCTTAAAGTGCGACAATTACCCAACTCTGGCCCTCAGCGCTATCTAAAGTGCGGCATGGAGGGATAGGGGAAGGGAGCGTAAGTGCTAGTACAGTTTAGCAGCAAAAGAGGCGGCGCCTTAAAGTGCTATATTGCGTTCTTAGTACCAATTAGCAGCAAGGTAATAAGGAACGTGCTATATTAACAATATGTAAACACAACACTACGAGTTGGCAATAATATCAGTTAGTAACGTTGTTATGATTCAAGGTGTAATCAATAGACGGTTGATGTAAAAAACAGCGGATGCTCTCAGTCTTCCGGAGATGGTCGACACGGTGGTGGTCAGCACAAGTTGGACAATATCGGTCAGCACAGAGAAAGGTCAGCACAAAAGGTCTACACAATATCGGTCAACACAGAGAGGGACAGCACAAGGAAGGTCTGTACACGGCTTGCCCAGATGGTAAGGCCCAGATGGTAAAAAAGGTAGTGAGTCGTGGTCTGCACACAGCTTGCCCAGATGATAAGGCCCAGATGGTAAAAGGTGGTGGTGAGGCCAGGGCCCGATCCAGGCAGTCCCAGCGGCGCTTGGCTCAGATGGTAAAAGGCCCAGATAATGAGGGTGGTGATGTTGGGCGACCCTCCAAGAGGAATGGTTAAAGGCCCAGATGTTGAGGGTAGCGAAGTTGGGCCGGCGGCGGGGCGTCCTATACAGGCCGAATGACGAGGCCAGCTGGCGAGGGCCCAGCCGGAGCGGTGCTCCCGGCTTAGCGGCCTGCTTAGTGAGGCCCAGGTGGCAAAGGCCTAGTTGGAGCAGCGCTCACGGTGTTCGCGGCGGTAGCGGCTTCGGCCCTAGCAATAAGCCCCAAACTCGCTCCCACACTCCACGGAGGGGAGAGCGAGGCCCGATGGTGAGGGCAGCAAGGCTCAAACGGCCAGGGCCCGGCTCAAGCGATCCCCGCGGCGATCCAGCTGGTGTAGGCCCCCCAATGGAGGCTCAGCTCGCGGCGCTCGCAGCGGCAGCTTCGGCGCCGGCTGCTAGAAAAGGCTCCAACAAGGCTCCAACTCACTCTTCCCCAGCGCTCCGCAGCGGGAGCAGGGCGACAATCGGCGGCAGCGGCTCGCTTCCTCTCGGCCTCCTGGCCGCCTGGCCGCTTCTCTTTTGCAGCCGCCTCCTCCATGCCACAGCAAGATCCGGCAGCGATGGCAAGGCACCAAGATGGCGACCGCAGCAACCGCGGCGCGCTCCGCAGCGGCCCAGCAGCGACAGCAGCCGCAGCCCAGGCGGCAGAGCCCCCCAGCGGGAGTCGAGGCCCCCAGATCAGAGCCCAGGCGGATCGACGGGCCGAACGGCCGACCAGGCCCAGATAGGTAGGTCTCTTGAGAAGGGAGCCGCGTTGTAATGGCGGCGGCGTTCCCTTGCCTACCTCCGCCTTCTGGTTTACATACATATACTAACATATACTAACAGTTCCCTGCTACGCATTGCTGTGGCCGTCTGTTGATCTGGAAGATAAAGTAATTAAAACTGTTGGTGTCTAATATATGCAAATTCTTTCTGCTTGTGGGTAAACAGTATTTTTTGTTATTTCTTTATCGGTGTTGATGTAGAGACTGTCTAGTTTGTCTAATCTGGAACATGCAACATATAATCGTCTTTCTATAGAGGTCCCTTTCAAATCTATGATACTATATCTGTTGTGCTGTCGCACATTGGGCCTGTGCATTTGACTGTACACAGGACATAAATTCTTTGTGCCCAACGGGACGCTGGGGCTGCCTCAGAATAAAGGCCCTTAGATTCCCCCAAACAGAGTCTTTAGAATGCTTAAAGTAAGTCCAACAAAGTTCTTTTATTAAGAAACAAACAGGTACTTTAACGGTTTTCTTTACAGTCTATAGGCTCTTTCAATCTTGTCCACTAGGAACAGGCACTGTCTTCTTAACTGTAACTAACTGATGGGGAAATCCTAGCTTCTAATCTGGGCAGTCTGTACTTGCCTCTGTTGACGTGGAGCCCCTGCACCCGGTACCAACTGCGCCTGGCTTCCGCCAGTGACCCTTGCCTCAACAGAGCTTTGTAGACCTCCAGGGAAAAAGAAGGAGTTCAGGCTGCTGTGATGGCCGGCTGGAGTCCCTCAGCCAAGCTGTGGCTGTATGTCTCCTGGCCAAGCCGTAGGGCTGTATAACCCCGGTCAAGCTGTAAAAGATGAAGCTTTTCTACAGGAGCCACTTCGTTCTGTGTCCTGTGTGAAAGGCTTCTCTGTGAGAACTAACTCAAAATGGCTTTTCCCCCCTCCAAAACTCAAAAAGGGGCGGGATCAGGGAACCTAACTATAACTGGCAGGTGGCTTACCCTATAAATGCAAATTATAACAGGAAACCCCCTGCTACAAATCCCAAGCATGGGATTGCACACAAACATGCAAACACAGCAAATAAATCTGGAGCTCCTGGAACAGCTGTTCCAGAACATCTGTCATGTACATATATGTCTCTGTGTGAGTCATATACAGTGCTCCCTCACTTATCGCGGGTGATCCGTTCCGGGACCGCCCACAATATGTGAAAATCCATGAAGTAGGGACGCTCCACCCACTCGGCAGCAGCCTCGTCCGCCGAGTCTGCTGCTCCCCGCCTCGGAGTTCCCATGGGTGCCGTTGATGGCACTGCCAGGCTGGGCTGAGGCCTGGCCTGAGAAGAGGACGAGGCCGCTGCTGAGTGGGTGGAGACAGGGTAAGGACCCGCGCTTGCCCCCCCCCCATGGCTCCTCTCCCCGCTTACTGCAGACCTGCAAAAAGGCAAGTCCGCAATAAGCGAAACGTGATATAGCAAGGGAACACTGTATATCTATCTATGGCTGGATGGGTCTTTGTCAGGAAGGCTTTGATTATGTTTTCTTGCCCTGGTGAAGGGAATTGGACTGGATGGACTTCAGGCAGCATTTCTCAACCTGGAAGTCAGGACCCCTGGGGAGGTCGTGGGGGGTGTCAGAAAGGTCGTCAAAGACCACCAGAAAACACAGTAGTTTCTGTTGGTCATGGGGTTCTGTGTGGGAAGTTTGGCCCCATTCTCTCATTGGTGGGGTTCGGAATGCTCTTTGATTGTATGTGAACTATAAATCCCAGCAACTGCAACTCCCAAATGTCAAGGTCTGTTTTCCCCAAACTCCACCAGTGTCCACATCTGGGCATATTGAGTATTCGTGCCAAATTTGGTCCAGATCCATCATTGCTTGAGTCCATCACTGGTGGAGTTCAGAATGCTCTTGGATTGTAGGTTTAGTATAAATCCCAGCAACTACAATTCCCAAAAGACAAAATCATTTTTTAAAGGGATGGTCACTCCTTGAGTTAGTAGGTGTCGTGTGGCCAAATTTGACAGCAATTTGTCCAGTGGATTTTGAGTTATGATGTCACTCAAAACGAACTGAACATTAATAGATAGATAGAACATCTTATATGGGGTTGGTTTACCCTCCGATATGCTAGTTAGACTGAATGGTCATGTCACAAAAGGATGCATGTCTAAAAAGTTTGGAAAACTCTGTCTTAGAGAGTGTCTCTGGGGTCAGATACCACCATTCTCTCCAATGTGAATTCTGTGTCTATGTAGAGTTCAACTCACACACTACGGGTTTCTAGGGTTTCTCCCCAGTGTGGGTTCATTGATGTGAACATAGATCTGAACTGCAGCTGAAGCTTTGTCCAATTATAAGGTTTCTCAGCAGTGTGAGTCCTCTGATGTTTACGTAGATGTCCATTCTGAGAGAAGCCCTTTCCACACTCCAGGCATTTATAGGGTTTCTCCCCTGTGTGAATTCTTTGATGTGTATGTAGAGTTCCATTCTCAGTGAAGCTCTGTCCACACTCCAGGCATTTATAGGGTTTCTCCCCAGTGTGTCTTTTGATGTGAATGTAGATGTGTACTCCGAGCGAAACTCTGTCCACACTCCAGGCATTTAAAGGGTTTCTCCCCAGTGTGAATCCTTTCATGTGAACGTAGACTTCCATTCTGAGAGAAGCTCTGTCCACACTCCAGGCATTTAAATGGTTTCTCCCCAGTGTGAGTCCTTTGATGTCTACGCAGAGTTGAACTTTGGGTGAAGCTCTGTCCACATTCCAGGCATTCAAATGGTTTCTCCCCAGTGTGAGTCCTTTGATGTCTATATAGATGTGAATTCTGAGTGAAACTCTGTCCACACTCCAGGCATTTAAAGGGTTTCGCCCCAGTGTGAGTCCTTTGATGAGAACGTAGGCTTCCACTCTCTGAGAAGCTCTTTCCACACTCCAGGCACTTAAAGGGTTTCTCTCCAGTGTGCGTCCTTTGATGTCTACGTAGACTTCCATTTTCAGTGAAGCTCTGTCCACACTCCTGGCATGTATAGGGTTTCTCCCCAGTGTGAGTCCTTTGATGTGAACGTAGAAGTGAACTCCAAGCAAAACTCTTTCCACACTCCAGACACTTAAAGGGTTTCTCTCCAGTGTGAGTCCTTTGATGTCTACGTAGACTTCCATTTTCAGTGAAGCTCTGTCCACACTCCAGGCATGTATAGGGTTTCTCCCCAGTGTGAGTCCTTTGATGTGAACGTAGATCATTACTCCAAGCAAAACTCTTTCCACACTCCAGGCATTTAAAGGGTTTCTCCCCAGTGTGAGTCTTCTGATGTGATCGTAGATGTGAACTTTGAGTGAAGCTCTTCCCACACTCCAGGCATGTATAGGGTTTCTCCCCAGTGTGAGTCCTTTGATGTGAACGTAGGCTTTTACTCCAAGCAAAACTCTTTCCACACTCCAGGCATGTATAGGGTTTCTCCGCCATATCAACAGTAATAAGGGTGTTTATTGCAATACAGATACTTGACTCCTTTTTTCTTTCTTATCTGAGAGGTCAAGAATTCTGCAAGATCATCACCTTGAGAGGATTTCTTCTTCCTATATTATTGGTTTCTTTACTGCATTCAAGAGGTGGCTCCATAGAATCCCCATTTACCTGGTTAAGAAAGAAGCAAAAGATGATAATGATTATTATAATATTTATTGCCTGCTTTATCTCCCCTCATGGATACTCAAAGCAGCTGAACATAAAACATCAGCATACAATTTAAAACATAAAAATATGCAAACATTAAAACAGAATTAAATATAAATGGTATTTAAAAATTCCCAGATAAAACCATTAAAACATACCCAAGGTTAGAAACCACAACACCCCCCTGAATTGATCTTTAAAATCTTCTTTAAAAGCCTGCCTGAATAAAAACGTTTTAGCCTGCTGCAATAAGGAAAATAGTAAGGAGGGGGCCATTTTGGCTTCCTTGAGGAGGGAGTTCCAGAGTCGAGGGGCAGACACCGAGAAGGCCCTCTCTCTCATTCCCACCAACCAAGCTTGAGATGGAAGTGGGACCAAGGGAAGGGCCTCTCCTGAAGATCTCAGTGCCCAAGCAGGTCCGTATAAGGCAGTGTTTCTCAACCTAGGGGGCGGGGCCCTTGGGGGGCAGCAAGGGGGCTTTCAGAGGGGTCACCAAAGACCATCGTAAAACACATATTTCTGATGGGCTTAGGAACCCTTTTGAAGATCTCTCCGTCTGTCCTTCTCTTCCTTTTTGGTGTTGGTGAATTACAACTTCCAGAATTCAAAAACAGCCCCCATCCCCACCAGTATTCCATGTTGGCCATGTAGGTAGTGTGCCAAGTTTGGTGCAGATCCATTGTGGGCTGGGTTCAGAGTGCTCTTTGATTGTAGGTGAATCCCAGTAACTACAACTCCCAAATGCCAAGCTCTATTCTCCCCAAACTTTGCCAGTGTTTACATTTGTGTATACTGAGGATGAGTACCAAGTTTGGTCCAGATCCATCATTGCTTGACTCCACAGACCTCTCTGGATGTAGGTGAACTACAATGCCAAAACTCAAGGTCAATGCCTACCAAACCCTTCCAGTATTTGGTTGAATTCCATCGTTGGTGGAGTTCAGAATGCTCTTTGATTTGAGGTGAAGTATAAATCCCAGCAAGAACAACTCCCAAATGACAAAATTAACTCCCCCCCGCCCAACCCCACCGGTATTCAAATTTGGGCAGTGAAGATCATTGCCACCTGGAAACCGATGTCCTCAAGTTGGGAGAACATGTGGGTCAAGACTAGGGCTCCACAGCCATCTGCAGACCCACCGCCAAGACACCACATCTGGAAGACCCTCACCCTCGAGCTACGAGGCATTGCCTAATAAGTAAGTAAATTTGGGCGTAATAGGTATTTGTGCCAAATTTGGTCCAGTGAATGAAAACACATCCTGCATATCAGATATTTCCACTACAACTCATAACAGTAGCAGAATTAAAGTTGTGAAGTAGTTGTGAAGGAGTAGCATAAATCATTATATGGTTGGGGGTCAGCACAACACGAGGAACTGTAATGAAGGGGTCGCAGCATTAGGAAGGTTGAATCATTGAATCGAAGAGTTGGAAGAGACCTCCTGGGCCATCATCCAGTCCAACCCCATCCTGCCAAGCAGGAATATTGCATTCAAAGCCCCCATGACAGATGACCATCCAGCCTCTGTTTAAAAGCTTCCAAAGAAGGAGCCTCCACCACACTCCGGGGCAGAGAGTTCCACTGTTGAACGCCTCTCACAGTCAGGAAGCTCTTCCTCATGTTCAGATGGAATCTCCTCTCTTGTAGTTTGAAGCCATTGTTCCGCGTCCTAGTCTCCAGGGAAGCAGAAAGGAAGCTTGCTCCCTCCTCCTCCCTGTGGCTTCCTCTCACATATTTGTACATGGCTATCGTATCCCCTCTCAGCCTTCTCTTCTTCAGGCTAAACATGCCCAGCTCCTTAAGCCGCTCCTCATAGGGCTTGTTCTCCAGACCCTTGATCACTTTAGTCGCCCTCCTCTGGACACATTCCAGCTTAGAGTCAATATCTCTCTTGAATTGTGGTGCCCAGAATTGGACACAATATTCCAGGTAAAGTGGTCTTACCAAAGCAGAATAGAGCATGGGGAGCATGACTTCCCTAGATCTAGACACTATGCTCCTCTTGATGCAGGCCAAAATCCCATTGGCTTTTTTTGCTGCCACATCACATTCCTGGCTCATGTTTAACTTGTTGTCCATGAGGACTCCAAGATCTTTTTCACACGTACTGCTCTCGAGCCAGGCCTCATTGTCCCCCATTCTGTATCTTTGCATTTCGTTTTTTCTGCCAAAGTGGAGTCTCTTGCATTTGTCCCTGCCGAACTTCATTTTGTTAATTTTGGACATTCATCTCTCTAGTCTGTCAAGATCATTTTGAATCCTGCTCCTGTCCTCTGGAGTATTGGCTGTCCCTCCTCATTTGATGTCGTCTGCAAACTTGATGATCATGCCTTCTAGCCCTTCATCTAAGTCATGAATAAAGATGGTGAACGGGACCGGGCACTCCACTTGTCACTTCTTTCCAGGATGAAGAGGAGGAAGCCTTGGGGAGAATCACCCTCCGGGTTCGTCCATTTAACCAATTCCAGATCCACGTCACCGTAGTCTTGCCTCGCCCACATTGGACTAGTTTCCTTGCCAGAAGGTCATGGGGGACCTTGTCGAAGAAGGCTTTCCTGAAATCCAGGTACGCCACATCCACAGCATTCCCCACATCTATCCAGCTTGTAGCTCTATCAAAAAAAGAGATCAGATTAATCTGGCATGACTAGTTTTTGATAAATCCATGTTGACTATTAGCAATGACCACATTTGTTTCTAAGTGTTTGCAGACCGCTTCCTTAACAATCTTTTCCAGAATCTTGCCCGGTATTGACGTGAGGCTGACCGGACGGTAGTTGTTTGGGTCGTCCTTTTTTCCCTTCTTGAAGATTGGGACCACATTGGCCCTCCTCCGATCTGCTGGAACTTCTCCCGTTCTCCAAGAACTCTCAAAGATGGTTGCCAATGGTTCCAAAATGACTTCCGCTCGTTCCTTCAATACTCTTGGGTGTTGTTGATCTGGCCCTGAAAGGGGACTTGGACTCATTTAGAGCGGCCAGGTATTCCTGGACGACTTCTTTCCCAATTTGGGGTTGGATGTCCTGTAATCCCTCACCCACTCCGTCTTGCTGAGGTTGAAGATGACTTTCTTTTTGTGAGAAGACCGAGGCAACGAAGGTATTTAGTAATTCTGCCTTTTCCCTATCCCCCGTCAGCATTGCCCCATCTTCTCCTCGGAGAGGTCCTATCGCCTCCTTGTTTTTCCTTTTTCTACTGACATAAGAAAAGAAGCCCTTTTTATTGTTTTTAATGTCCCTGGCAAGCCTGAGCTCGTTTTGTGCTTTAGCCTTGTGGACCTTTTCCCTACAGGTGTTGGCTATTTGTTTGAATTGTTCTTTGGTGATTTCTCCCCTTTTCCACTTCTTGTGCATGTCTCTTTTGTGTCTTAGCACAGTTAGAAGTTTTTGGACATCCATTCTGGCTTCTTTGCCAGAATGGCAAAGAAGAGAAGCCATGCTCCTCATGCTCTATTCTGCCTTGGTTGGACCACATCTGGAATATTGTGTCCAATTCTGGGCACCACAATTCAAGAGAGATATTGACTCTAAGCTGGAATGTGTCCAGAGGAGGGCGACTAAAATGATCAAGGGTCTGGAGAACAAGCCCTATGAGGAGCGGCTTAAAGAGCTGGGCATGTTTAGCCTGAAGAAGAGAAGGCTGAGAGGAGGCATGATGAGAGCCATGTATAAAAATGTGAGAGGAAGTCATAGGGAGGAGGGAGCGAACTTGTTTTCTTCTGCCCTGGAGATAAGAACGCAATAGAACAATGTCTTCAAACTACAAGAAAGGAGATTCCATCTGAACATGAGGAAGAACTTTCTGACTGTGAGACCCGTTCAGCAGTGGAACTCTCTGCCCCGGAGGGAGTGTGGTGGAGGGGGGCTCCTTCTTTGGAGGCTTTGTTTAAAGGCTGGATGGCCATCTGTTGGGGGTGCTTTGAATGCAATTTTCCAGCTTCTTGGCAGTATGGGGTCGGACTGGATGGCCCACCAGGCCGATGATTTCTTTTAACTTTTTATATTGCCCATTCTTTCTCTAAATAACCAAATAATAACTGTATTGATGCCTGTAAAAAGGATTCTTACTAAGAGTCCCAAACGCTGCTCACCAATTCTAAATGATTATTATTTAAATTCAATTACTTGTATGGAGGCTGTTTAGGCTTTGCCACCAAACTCTGTATTCTGAGGTAATTTTCGGTGATCACTGGCTACCACCACACTTTAAAGGAGTATTTAGCTTTTGGTTTGACAAGAGCTTTTTAATAGCTTGCATGTGCTGGGTTTGCACTCAGGGCTCTGACCTGAGATTCCTTTAAATAAACGCTGCCACCAATCTTAAAATTCTGTTTCTCCAAACTGCAATGGGACTAGTTCACAGAGAGGCACTCTTGAGACAGTTGTTGTTTAACGAAGAACAAAGTTGTTTATTTGTGTGAACTTCAACAATACAGGCACTTAAGCTTAACGGTTGCAATAATAAATTGGAGCGTGTGGTTACTTTAAAAACAGTTCAATACTTGGTTTCAAAACAACTCTTCACTCCCTCCGGAAAAAGTAGCAGACTTCCCTCTAACTAGAATTCCTAAAAACTCCAGGCAGTCCTTTCTCTTGGATCTGTCTGTTCTCTACACCAGCTATTCTACCTAAAAACTGACCACTTTGGCTCCTATAACTGCTCTTCTCCCTAACACACTCAAAACCTAATCTTCTTCTTTTATTATTTATTTATTTATTTATTTACAGTATTTCTATACCGCTTTTCTCGCCCCTACTTAGGGGGACTCAAAGCGGTTTACACATAACTGACAAAACTTCAGGTCCATACACTAGACACTGACGCGATACCAAACCATAACAACCACAATAATAAAACCACAATTAAACATACATCATAATTAGACAGTACATAAGCAATCATTAAAACAATAAATGATAAGAACAGTCTCACCAACCCTCAGACCCTGAGCTTTTCCCTGGCCTAAAAGTAGGCAATTCATCACAATGCCCCGCCCCCATCTCCCAAAGGGACTCAGGGCGTCTTACAAAACAGCACATATTGGTACTGTGAAACACGTCAAATACAAGTAAGATATATCAATATTAGTAATAGCACAATATCAAAGCATAAACAACACTTATGGAAGACAAAACCCAACTTAATGAGATAAAACAATATTCAAATATTCAACGACAGTAATTAAAATGGACACTACTAAAATCCAAGTGACATAAAGAGCATCCAAATTCGCAGAGTGAGTATTCCTTCTTTTCATCTTATCAATTAACTTATTCAGACTCTATTTTTTCTACTACAGGAGAGTCCTGCGTTTGCAACCTAAATGGGCCGTCAGAATGTTGGATATGCGTAAATCTTGGACAACACGGAGATTAAAGAAAAGCCTATTAAACAGATAAATAAGATAATAGAAAATGAGAAGAGTTTCTACGACACAAAAGGTATCACTGATCAATTTGTGAGTTACTATAGAAAACTATACAAAGACGAAAAGATACACAGAGAAAAGATAATGGAATATCTAGCGAAACAAAATATACAGAGATTGACAGACGAACAAAGGATTAAACAAAATGATCTCCCAAGAAGAGATAAGTAAGATCATTAAAAATCTACCGTCAGATAAAGCACCAGGACGAGACGGTTTCACAACCAGATACTATAAAATATTCCAGGATATACTAACACCTCAACTCGAAAAAGTCATAAACAAGGTAATGGAAGAAGGAACAATACCTGACACATGGAAATCAGCAATGATCTCCTTGATCCACAAGGAGAATACAGACAGTTCGAAAGTAAAAAACCTTAGGCCCATATCTCTACTCAACACCGATTATAAAATATTTACAGCAATACTGGCAACAAGACTAAAAGAACTCTTAATTACAAGAATTGAAGAATACCAAGTGGGATTCCTTCCAGGGAGACAATTGAGAGCCAATATAAGGATCGTGATTAATGTCATTGATTACTACGAGAAAAATAATAAAAAGGAAGCCGTCTTGATGTTCTTGGATGCCGAGAAGGCATTTGACAATGTCAACTGGAACTTCATATTAGACTTATTAATGGAAATGGATATAGGCTATCAATACTTAAGCGCAATCAAAGCTATATACACACAACAACAAGCTACAATAATAGTAAACGGACAACAGTCAAAGCCGTGAGTCGCCCTAGGGCTGAGAACGGCCCTAGGGCCCTAGGGCTGAGAACGGCGGTTAACAAATGCAGTAAATAAATAAATAAAACATTCCCATTCAGAAAGGTACAAGGCAGGGATGCCCTCTGTCCCCAACACTTTTCATTTTGACACTAGAAGTCTTACTAAGGAGAATAACAATAAACAGAGACTTGGAAGGACTAAAAACAAAAAGAATATACATTTAAAACCCGTGCTTTTGCAGACGATATAGTCTGCTTCATAGAAAATCCATTAGAACATATAAACAAATGGCTATCAGAGATAAAAGAATTTGGTGAAGTGGCGGGCTTTAAAATTAATAAAGACAGGACACAAATAATAACAAAAAATATTTGTAATGAAAGGAAATTAAGGCTACAAGAACTCTCAGGAATAAAAATAACTGAGAAAAAAAATACTTAGGAATAATTATAGCATCAAACAACTCACATCTGACGAAGAATAATTGTGAAAGAAAATGGACAGAAATAAAGAGGAGAAACCTCTCACTGCTGGGCAGAATTGCCACCGTTAAAATGAGTATATTACCAGAGGTCCTCTTTTTATTTCAGACATTACCAGTATTAAGATCAAAAACCCTAATCCGCAACTGGCAGAAAGATATTTCCAAATTTATCTGGAAAGGCAAGAGACAAAGGATAAATCACAGGAATCTAACGTACGATAAAAGAAGAGGAGGATTAAACCTCCCTGACTTGCAGCTTTACTACGAGGCTGCCGCCCTGTGCTGGATAAGAGATTGGTCAACACTAAACAAACGAAAGGTATTAGCATTGGAGGGCTTTGATATGGCACAGGGTTGGCATGGCTATTTATGGAGGGGAAAAGCAGAAAAGGAAAAGAGATTTAGAAATCACCCGACGAGACCAGCCCTCCAACAAGTCTGGGGTAGGTATAAGGATAGATTTTACAATAAGACACCCCTTTGGTTTTCACCTAATGAAGCACAGCATCTTAGAGAATTACCAAGGGAAAAATGGCTAACATACAATCAGTTACTCAAGTCAAACACACAAGAGGTAATATTAAAATCCCAAGAAGAATTAAAACAATTAGATCAATTATATCCTGGTTCCAATACCAACAAATAGTAGAAAACTATAAAATAGATGTCAAAATAGGATTCCAGATGAAAGAAACTTTTGGGATAAAATAATGAAAACAGAAGCAAAACTGATAAAAAAACTATACCAGCAGCTATTAATATGGTCAACCAAAATGGAGCAGGTAAAAGGAAACCTGATTAAATGGTCACAGGACATAGGTAGACCCATAACCATGACTGAATGGGAAGAAATTTGGTGTAAGAAAATAAAATATACTTCTGCATCTGAACTTAAAGAGAACTGGTATAAAGCCTTTTATAGATGATACCTTACTCCAGAAAAGATAGCAAAGTTTAGTAAAGGTAAAACAACGGATACTTGCTGGAAATGTAGAAAACATAAAGGGAATTATTTTCATATGTGGTGGAACTGTAAAAGGATTAAGAAATTTTGGTATGAAGTTTATAATGAGATCAAAACAATATTGAAAATAGAATTAGAATTCAAACCAGAGCCAATGTTACTGGGGATAATAGACCCCCCCTTTTCTTTTTCTCTTACCTTCTTACAACAACAGCTGTTATAGAACTCCAGTATGCTGATGACAATGTCGTCTGTGCGCATTCAGAAGAAGATCTACAAGCCACTCTAAACACCTTCGCAGAAGCATACGAGAAGCTCGGCCTGTCACTGAACATTGAGAAAACCAAGGTGCTGTTCCAGCAGTCACTAGCCAATCCCTCTCCAATGCCAGTAATACAGCTTAATGGCGTAACATTAGAAAATGTGGACCATTTCCGCTACCTTGGCAGCCACCTCTCCACCAAAGTCAACATCGACGCTGAAATACAACACCGCAAGTGCAGCATTTTCCAGAATGAAGCAGAGAATGTTTGAGGACCGGGACATCCGTAGGGAGACCAAGGTGCTTGTCTATAAAGCTATTCCCCTCCCAACCCTGCTCTATGCCTGTGAGACGTGGACTGTCTACAGACGTCACATGCAGCTCCTGGAATGTTTCCATCAGCGCTGCCTCCGGAAAATCCTGCAAATCTCCTGGGAAGACAAGCGGACAAACGTCAGTGTGCTGGAAGAAGCAAAGACCACCAGCATTGAAGCGATGGTCCTCCAACATCAACTCCACTGGGCCGGCCACGTTGTCCGGATGCCTGACCACCGTCTCCCAAAGCAGTTGCTCTACTCCGAACTTAAGAACGGAAAAAGGAATGTTGGTGGACAGGAAAAGAGATTTAAAGATGGGCTCAAAGCCAACCTTAAAAACTCTGGCATAGACATTGAGAACTGGGAAGCCCTGGCCCTTGAGCGCTCCAGCTGGAGGACAGCTGTGACCAGCAGTGCTGCAGAATTTGAGGAGGCACGAGTGGAGGGTGAAAGAGAGAAACGTGCCAGGAGGAAAGCGCGTCAAGCCAACCCCGACAAGGACCGCCTTCCACCTGGAAACCAGTGCCCCCACTGCAGAAGAAGATGCAGGTCAAGAATAGGGCTCCACAGCCACATACGGACCCACAAGGAAACCCATGATGGAAGACCATCTTACTTGTCCAACGAGGGATCGCCTAAGTAAGTAAGTAAGTACCTTCTTACTCCACTATACTATAAAAATATTGTTCCCACTCTTTCCATGTAACACAGTTAATCTATCAGAGTGTTTTGTTTGTTTGTTCTCTTTTTATTTTATTATATTTATCCTCTTTCCTATCCGCTCCAATCTGAGGAGCAACATATTCCAAATAAAAACAATTTTAAGAAAAGAAAAGAAAAGCCTATTAAACGTCAGATTGCATTACAACTTTACAAATTAAGCACCAAAACATCATGTTTTACAACAAATCAACAGAAAAAGAAATTCAATATACAGTAACGTTGTGAGTCCCCTTCAGGGTGAGAAGGGCGGAATATAAATACTTTAAATAAATAAATAGTAATTACTGCATTTACGAAATTATTATTATTATTATTATTATTATTAAACTTTATTTGTACCCTGCTAGCATCTCCCGAAGGACTCGATGCGGCTTACAAAGACCAAGGCCTCAACACAATAACAACAGACATTGCACCAAAACAGACAAGAATAATAGCAACAAAAAGGAAGTTGCTATTATTATTATTTTACTGACACAAAAATAACGGATGACACAACAAAGAGAGTGTCTCTGGGGCCAGATATCACTGTTCTCTCCAATGTGTATTCTATGTCGATGTAGAGTTCAACTCTCCGAGAAGCTCTTTCACATGCCTTGAGTTTATAGGGTTTCTCCCCAGTGTGGGTTCATTGTTTTGAACATAGACCTGAACTGCAGCTGAAACTTTGTACATACTCTAAGGATGTCTAGGGTTTCTACCCAGTATGAATCCTTTGATGTATGTGTAGATTTCCAGTCTCAGTGAAGTTCTGACCACACTCCAGGCATGTATAGCCCAATGTATTTGTACTTTAATTGTTTTCTCAGGGTGTATGTCTTAATTGATTATTATGTAATGAGTGTAATTTTGATTACTCAGATTTTATTTTGATTTTTTTGTTATAAGTTTGTGTTATTATTTTGTATTATTTTAAAGATCTTAGGGTATTAAATGTTTGATTTTTTTGTGTGTAAACCACCCTTTGTCCCCTTGGGGAGAGACGGCGGTCTATAAATAAAGTTTTATGATATTATATATCACTCAGAGCGAAACTCTTTCCACACTGCAGGAATTTATAGGGTTTCTCCCCTGTGTGAATTCTTTGATGTGAACGTAGAGTTCCATTCTCAGTGAAGCTCATTCCACACTCCAGGCATTTGAAGTGTTTCTCCCCAGTGTGAGTCCTTTGATGTCTACGTAGGTGTGAATTCTGAGTGAAGAACTGTCAACACTCTAAGCAATTATAAGGTTTCTCCCCAGTGTGAGTCCTCTGATGTTTACGTAGGTGTCCATTCTGAGAGAAGCTCGTTCCACACTCCAGGCATTTAAAGGGTTTCTCCCCAGTGTGAGTCCTTTGATGTGTATGTAGACTTCCATTCTGAGTGAAGCTCTGTCCACACTCCAGGCATTTAAAGGGCTTCTCCCCAGTGTGTGTCTTTTGATGTGAACGTAGATGTGAACTTTGAGTGAAGCTCTTCCCACACTCCAGGCAATTATAAGGTTTCTCCCCAGTGTGAGTCCTCTGATGTTTACGTAGGTGTGCATTCTGAGAGAAGCTCTTTCCACACTCCAGGCATTTAAAGGGTTTCTCCCCAGTGTGAATTCTTTGATGTGTATGTAGATCTCCATTCTCAGTGAAGCTCTGTCCACACTCCAGGCATTTAAAGGGCTTCTCCCCAGTGTGTGTCTTTTGATGTGAACGTAGATGTGAACTTTGAGTGAAGCTCTTCCCACACTCCAGGCAATTATATGGTTTCTCCCCAGTGTGAGTCCGCTGATGTGAACGTAGATGTCCATTCCCAGTGAAGCTCTTCCCACACTCCAGGCATATATATGGTTTCTCCCCAGTGTGAGTCTTTTGATGTGAACGTAGATATGGACTTTGAGTAAAACTCTGGCCACACTCCAGGCATTTAAAGGGTTTCTCCCCAGTGTGAGTCCTTTGATGTGAACGTAGATGTGAACTTTGAGTGAAGCTCTTCCCACACTCCAGGCATAAATATGGTTTCTCCCCAGTGTGAGTCTTTTGATGTGAACGTAGATGTGATTTCTGAGTGAAGCTCTTTCCACACTCTAGACATTTAAAGGGCTTCTCCCCAGTGTGTATCTTTTGATGTGTACGTAGCTGTGAACTCGTAGCAAACCTCTGTCCACACTCCAGGCATTTAAAGGGTTTCTCCCCAGTGTGAATCCTTTGATGTGAACATAGACTTCCATTCTGAGTGAAGCTCTGTCCACACTCCAGGCATTTATAGGGTTTCTCCCCAGTGTGAGTCCTTTCATGTCTACATAGACTTCCCTTCTCAGTGAAGTTCTTTCCACACTCCAGGCATTTAAAGGGTTTCTCCCCAGTGTGAGTACTTTGATGTGAACGTAGATATGGACGTCGAGTAAAACTCTGGCCACACTCCAGGCATTTAAAGGGTTTCTCTCCAGTGTGAGTCCTTTGATGTGATCGTAGGTGTGAATTCTGAGCGAAGCACTGTCCACACTCCAGGCATTTAAAGGGTTTCTCCCCAGTGTGAGTCTTTTGATGTGAACGTAGATATGATTTCTGAGTGAAGCTCTTTCCACACTCTAGACATTTAAAGGGCTTCTCCCCAGTGTGAATCCTTTGATGTGAATACAGACTTCCATTCTGAGTGAAGCTCTTCCCACACTCTTGGCATTTATAGGGTTTCTCCCCAGTGTGAATCTTTTGATGTGAACGTAGATTTCCACTCCGAGTGAAGCTCTGTCCACACTCCAGGCATTTATAGGGTTTCTCCGCCATATCAACAGTAATAAGGGTGTTTATTGCAATACAGATACTTGACTCCTTTTTTCTTTCTTATCTGTGAGGTCAAGAATTCTGCAAGATCATCACCTTGAGAGGATTTCTTCTTCTTCCTATATTATTGGTTTCTTTACTGCATTCAAGAGCTGGCTCCACAGAATCCTCATTTACCTGGTTACAACACAAGTGAAAGATTATTATTATTATTATTATTATTATTATTATTATATTGATTTATAGCCTGCTTTATCTCCCCACATGGATACTCAAAGCAGCTGAACATAAAACATCAGCATACAATTTAAAACATAAAATAGGCGAACATTAAAACAGAACAAAATATAAACGGTATTTAAACATTCCCTGATCAAAACCATTAAAACATACCCAAGGTTAAAAACCACAACACCCCTTGAATTGATCTTTAAAATCTTCTTCTTTAAAAGCCTGCCTGAATAAAAAAGTTTTTAGCCTGCTGCAGTAAGGAAAACAGAAAGGAGGGGGGCATTTTGGCTTCCTTGAGGAGGGATTTCCAGAGTTGAGGGGCAGACACCGAGAAGGCCCTCTCTCTCATTCCCACCAGCCAAGTTTGAGATGGAAGTTGGACTAAGGGAAGGGCCTCTCCTGAAGATCTCAGTGCCCAGGCAGGTCCATATAAGGCAGTGTTTCCCAACCTAAGGGGCGGGGCCCTTGGGGGCAGCAAGGGGGCTTTCAGAGGGGTCACCAAAGGCCATCATAAAACATGGTCTTAGGAACCCTTTTGAAGATCTCTCCATCTGTCCTTCTCTTCCTTTTTGAGGTTTGTGAACTACAACTTCCAGAATTCAAAAACAGCCTCCAATCCCACCAGTATTGAATGTTGGCCATGTGTGCTCCCACAGAAGTTGAGGAAGCAAGAAGCCATCTTGTTCCCTTCTGCTTCAGGATAAGCCTTGTCTTAAAGGGCACTAGAAATCTGAGTAAGTGTTTAAAATTAGTTGCTTTGAGTGTTGCTTTGTTAGAGTTTAAGTTTGTTAGTTTAAGTTTAAGTTTGTTAGAGTTTAAGTGTTTAAAATTAGCTGCTTGAGTGTTGCTTTGTTTGAGAGGCGGGGCGAGGCTACATTCTTTTAGCCAGCAGTGCAGGCCAGCAATTAGTGGCCCATTCTTCTGCTTCCTGTTTACCATATATAATCCAGGGTCGCGCGCGCGAACTCACACTCACTAACCTACACTTTCCCCACTGCATACAAACAACAACATAAAACGCACACCAAGAGGAGGTCATTAGCAACCTCCAGATGGAACAAACACAAAATCTTCCTGTCCCATGCACAAGCTGTGGCATGTTCAGCTTTTTTCATGCAACAATTACTCAATTACATTTGCCCCAATTGTAAAGAGATCACTCACATGGAACACAGGATCCGACAACTCGAGGACCGTACTAAGACCCTTAAGGGCATTCAGGAACTTGAGCCGTTCTTAGACACCACACAGCATGCTGTCCTAGACACGCAGCCCATATCACTTCAACATTATGGGGAAGCTCAAGAGGAGATCACCTCAGATGTGGACAACCCTCAGGCTTGGAGGAATGTCACCCTTAGAAAGAGACATAGGACCCGGAAGCCTCCTCAGAATACTTCTGCTCAGCTGCAGTTACACAATAGATTCCAAATTCTCACACAGCTACCACTTGACTAAGAAACACAACATATTGGGGAAGACCAGAATGGCTTACATACTGATCAGTGGCTCGTCCTTGATCAGTGTGCGGGGGATAGCCCTGATTGGGACAACACTTCACAACATTCACATTTACACAATCATGCAGGTGTACCATCCCAAACCATAGAACCAGGTGCAACAGGAACACATATTTATTTATTTATTTATTTATTTATTGCATTTATTGACCGCCCCTCTCAGCCCTAGGGCGACTCGGGGCGGTGAACAGCAACGAAGAAGACAGCGTACAGTAGGCCAAGACAATACAGACAGGACAGGTACAACATAACATATAAAAATCCGCTTCGCCAAGTCCTGGGGTCATAGCCAAATTCGTAGTCCTAAATCATTCCATTTTCATTCAACACTCAATTGAAGGCCTGCTCGAAGAGCCATGTTTTCAGGCTCTTACGAAAGGCCATCAATGAGGGCGCCTGTCTAACTTCAGCAGGGAGGGCGTTCCACAGCCGGGGGGCTACCACCGAGAAGGCCCGTTCCCTCGTCCCCGCCAGACATACAGGAGAACGCTAGGCTCTTGGATGAATCTCAATGGATTGTCCTTGATGAATGCACTGGGGATGTCGAGGAGGAGAACAACACTTTACACCTATACAATTCACACCAACAGGATCACTTTTCTGGAGACCCACACACTACATTGCACAAAAGGGGCCCTGTCATTCCTGAAAGTAAACAGGTCTTGGTAGTAGGCGACTCCCTCCTTAAAGGAACGGAAGCCGTCATTTCCAGACCGGATGGGATGGCTCGAGAAATATGTTGCCTACCGGGGGCAAAAATACACCATATCACTCAGAGGCTCAACAGGCTCCTCAAGCCCCATCACCGTCCTCCCCTTATGTTGATTCATGTAGGAACCAATGATACTGCAAGGCATACGTTTCAAAAGATCACAAATGATTTTCGAGCTCTAGGAGCAATGCTAAAAGAATGTAATGTACAGGTGGTCTTTTCATCCCTCCTCCCTGTTGTAAGACACGGACCCACAAGAGCCAGAAAAATAGTACAGGTCAATGACTGGCTTAGAAAATGGTGTCAGGAGGAACGCTTTGGCTTCCTTGACCATGGCCTGCTTTTCCAGGAGGATGGCCTACTGGCAAGGGATGGGGTGCATCTCACACAAGTAGGAAAACACCTTTTTGCTCACAGACTCACAAATCTCATTAGGCGCACTTTAAACTAGGCCCACTGGGGGAGGGGGACAACAGCCTTGCGAACACTACTTTACCCACAATGTCAGGGAACCGCCAGAAGGCTAAACGGAGGGCTGCACAAACACAAAAAGGACCAAGTACCAAAAGCACAATAATCCCAATTAAACAGCTCAGGGGAAGATCTCAGGGGCTCACATGTCTACACTAATGCACAGAGCGTGGGAAATAAACATGACGAACTCCAACTTTTAGCACAACACCACAAATATGATATCATAGGCATCACTGAAACCTGGTGGGATGACTCCTATCGCTGGAATGTAGACATTGAGGGCTATAACCTCTTTCACAGAAATCGAACAAAGGGAAGAGGAGGCGGAGTAGCCTTATATGTCAAAAACTCTTATTCTGCAGGAGAAATGCATGACAGCAATCCGGGAAACCAGTTTGAAAGCATCTGGATAAGAATCAAGGGAACTGGGACTCAAAAAGATGTCATTGTAGGCGTCTACTACAGACCCCCAAGCCAGGAGGAAGAACTTGATGAAGTCTTCTGCCAACAGTTGACCAAACAGGCACAGAGAAGAGATGTAGTAGTCATGGGCGATTTCAACTATCCCGATATTTGCTCGGCCAAGAGTACAAAGTCCAACAAATTCCTCGCTTGCCTTGCAGACAATTTCATGATCCAGAAGGTAGAAGAGGCAACAAGGGGATTGGCTACTCTTGATCTCATCCTAACAAATGCGGAGGACCTGATCGATGTGGTTGAAGTGGTAGGATCCTTAGGGGCAAGTGACCATGTGCTCCTGCAATTTGAGATACAAAGGAAGGCCGAAACTAAGACAAGTCAAACCCGCATTTTGGACTGTAGGAAAGCTGATTTCCAAAAAATGAAGGAAACACTGAGCAGAATTCCGTGGACACAGATACTAAAAGACAAGGGAGTTATGGATGGATGGGAGTTTCCCAAGAGTGAAATACTCAAGGCGCAGTTGCAAACTGTGCCAACAAAAAGAAAAAATAGGACAAGTGCAAAGAAGCCAGAATAGATGTCCAAAGAACTTCTAACTGTGCTGAGACACAAAAGAGACATGCACAAGAAGCGGAAAAAGGGAGAAATCACCAAAGAAGAATTCAAACAAATAGCCAACAGCTGTAGGGAAAAGGTCCGCAAGGCTAAAGCACAAAATGAGCTCAGGCTTGCCAGGGACATTAAAAATAATAAAAAGGGATTCTTTTCTTATGTCAGTAGAAAAAGGAAAAACAAGGAGGCGATAGGGCCTCTTCGAGGAGAAGGTGAGGCAATGCTGACAGGGGATAGGGAAAAGGCAGAACTACTTAATGCCTTCTTTGCCTCGGTCTTCTCACAAAAAGAGAGTCTTCAACCTCAGCAAGATGGAGTGGATGAGGGATTGGAGGACATCTAACCCCAAATTGGGAAACAAGTCGTACAGGAATACCTGACCGCTCTAAATGAGTTCAAGTCCCCAGGGCCAGATCAAATACACCCAAGAGTATTGAAGGAACTGGCAGAAGTCATTTCGGAACCATTGGCAACCATCTTTGAGAGTTCTTGGAGAACGGGAGAAGTTCCAGCAGATTGGAGGAGGGCCAATGTGGTCCCAATCTTCAAGAAGGGAAAAAAGGACGACCCAAACAACTACCGTCCGGTCAGCCTCACGTCGATACCGGGCAAGATTCTGGAAAAGATTGTCAAGGAAGCGGTCTGCAAACACTTAGAAACAAATGCAGTCATCGCTAATAGTCAACATGGATTTATCAAAAACAAGTCATGCCAGACTCATCTGATCTCTTTTTTCGATAGAGTTACAAGCTGGGTAGATGCGGGGAATGCCGTGGATGTAGCGTACCTGGATTTCAGGAAGGCCTTCTTTGACAAGGTCCCCCATGACCTTCTGGCAAGGAAACTAGTCCAATGTGGGCTAGGCAAAACTACGGTGAGGTGGATCTGTAATTGGTTAAATGGATGAACCCAGAGGGTGCTCACCAATGCTTGCTCTTCATCTTGGAAAGAAGTGACGAGCGGAGTGCCGCAGGGTTCCGTCCTGGGCCCAGTCCTGTTCAACATCTTTATTAATGACTTAGATAAAGGGTTAGAAGGCATGACCATCAAGTTTGCAGACGACACCAAATTGGGAGGGAGAGCCAATAGTCCAGAGGACAGGAGCAGGATTCAAAACGATCTTGACAGATTAGAGAGATGATGGGCCAAAACTAACAAAATGAAGTTCAACAGTGACAAATGCAAGATACTCCACTTTGGCAGGAAAAACGAAATGCAAAGATACAGAATGGGGGACAATGCCTGGCTCGAGAGCAAGACGTGTGAAAAAGATCTTGGAGTCCTCGTGGACAACAAGTTAAACATGAGCCAGGAATGTGATGTGGCAGCAAAAAAAGTCAATGGGATTTTGGCCTGCATCAAGAGGAGCATAGTGTCTAGATCTAAGGAAGTAATGCTACCCCTCTATTCTGCTCTGGTTAGACCACTTTACCTGGAATACTGTGTCCACTTCTGGGCACCACAATTCAAGAGAGATATTGACAAGCTGGAATGTGTCCAGAGGAGGGCGACTAAAATGTTCAAGGGTCTGGAGAACAAGCCCTATGAGAAGCGGCTTAAGGAGCTGGGCATGTTTAGCCTGAAGAAGAGAAGGCTGAGAGGAGATATGATAGACATGTATAAATATCTGAGAGGAAGCCAAGGGAACCACTGACTGCATAGGGAAGCTGATGAGGAAACACAACATACAAACTACCTACAGACCCACCAAGGAAATCCAGCCAGTGCTCCGTTCAGCAAAGGACAAGTGGGACCCTCTCACCTCGGAAGGAGCCTACTGTATACCTTGCAGCTGTGGACAAGTCTACATAGATGGGGACCACCAAACTCAGCATTGCCCAAGCACACGTCAAGGAATATGGAAGGCACTGCAGACTACGTCAACCAGAGAAATCAGCCATAGCAGAGCACTTGATGAACCAACCTGGACACAGCGTATTTGAGAACACAGAAATGTTGGACCACTCTGACCACCACGTCAGGCGACACAGAGAAGCCACTGAGACCCACAAGAAGCAGGTGGACAATATAAAGAGAAAGGAAGAAACCATGAAAATGAGCAAAATCTGGCTACCAGTCATAAAAATTCTCTAAAATCAGGACAGCCAATAAAGTATACCACTCAAATACAGGGGAATTCCAAACAGGAAACAATCGGGGCCAGCTAATCACCTCCCAACAAAGGATTCCCCCAGGCAGTAAGAAGCCAGACCTTGAAAACCGCTAGGCCATTAAATGCTAGTCAAGGTGGCCAGTTGCTGCCTTCACACTTGCCTGCAACACACAAGTGTTCTTTCTCCCACCCCGGAGGCTTTGAAACAGAGGCTGGATGGCCATCTGTCGGGGGTACTTTGATTTGTTTGCATGTAATGTTTGCACATTGGTACATTATACATTGTATGCGGATGCTTTTCTATTAAGCCGCCGATGTTCATGTGAGGTTTGGGAGGGAGGATGGATCACGAATGATGGTTTCTGCAGTACCTCCACCCGCTTTGGCCCCAACCTCCACAGACCACTGCAACCCCCACGAATGAATGACCTGGACCAAACATGGGTCACAGACCCCACGTGACATCCTGGTGAGGTTTGGGGGCGGATGGAACATGGACGATGGGATTTGCAGCCCCTTCAGCCCGCCTTCAGTAGTTCCCTTGATGTATGGCAAGAACCTTCACCTGCCTCCAGGGACCACTGAAACCCCACCACTGATGGACCCGGACTCAGGCCCACAATGACCCACTTTACATCTAGTTGAGCCTTGGGGGAAGGTGGAACATGGATGATAGGGTTCGCAGTACTTTCACCCTCATCAACAGACGGGTGTGACCCCCACATGTGACTGACTTGGGGCATAGACCCCTGATGACCAACTGAATATATTGGAGGAATTTGGCGGGAATTGCCATTCATTTTTGGAGTTGCAGTTCACCCACACCCAGAGAAACTGTGACCTGTCCCCTCCCCCACCAATGGACTGGACTTAAACTGGACACACAGAACCCTCATGACCAACTGAGCACACTGGAGGGGTTGGGGAGGGAACTGACCTTGATTTTTGGGAGTTGTAGTTCCTGTGCATCTAAAGAAACGGTAACCGCCCCCCTCCCCTGAGAATGGACCAAGAACAGATTTGGCACACAGAACTCCATGACCAACTGAACATACTGGGGGCGGTGTGACCTTGCATTCTGGGAGATGTAGTTCACCTGAAATGAACAGAGCCAGTGGGTGGAATTGCCTCCAGTGTCATCAGTTGGGAGTGACCCCCCCCCCCCCAGCACCAACCACTGCTCTGAGATCAGAGTGAAGAGAGGGGCCAGGAAGGCATTCCATCTTGTCTCCTGCACTGTGTTTATAATACGAGGGGTATTTTTTAAGTAAGGTCCGTTGGAACAAAAGTTTACTTCCAAAAAGTAAATTTATTTTCAGAAAGTACGTACTTCACTCTATTTTTCGACATCGTTGCCAAGTTTGTTCAAACACTTATCATACCTCTGAACCAATTTTAAAATACCTTCTTCATAAAAACTTGCCGCCTGCTCCGATAAGCAAGAGTTCACTGCCGTTTTCAGGTCGTCGTCATCATGGATGTTGTCACGGCCATCTTTGAATTGTCGTACCCACTTACGCACTTTGCTTTCACTCATCACAGTATCACCGTACACTTCACAAACCTGTCGATGAATTTCTGCAGCAGGCAGCTTTCTTGCTGACAAAAACCGTATCACTGAGTGAACCTCACATGCGGAGGGTGCGTTTGTTTGTTTTTTTGTCGTGTCAGGAGCAACTTGAGAAACTGCAAGTCACTTCTGGTGTGAGAAAATTGGCCGTCTGCAAGGACGTTGCCCAGGGGACGCTTGGATCATTTTGATGTTTTTATCATCCTTGTGGGAGGCTTCTCTCATGTCCCCGCATGAGGAGCTGGAGCTGATAGAGGGAGCTCATCCGCCTCTCCCGGATTCAAACCTGCGACCTGTCGGTCTTCAATTCTGCCGGCACAGGGGTTTAACACACTGCGCCACCGGGAGCTCCAGCGAGGGGATAAGAAGAGAATCCAGCGAGGGGATAAGAAGAGACTGCGCCTGGGGCAAACTTTTGTTGAGAGGTAATTACTGCTCAACAAAAGTTTGCCCCAGGTGCAGTCAGGCCATTGTATGCTAATCAAAGTGGTCAGTTGGAACATTCACACACTACATCAAGGACTCAGCCCACTTCATTGAAAAAATCAGCAATCTCAAGCTAAATACAAATGACATACTGATCAGCTTCGATGTGGTGTCTCTATTTACCATGGTCCCGGTAGCAGACACCATGGCACTCATCAACCAGAGGTTCCCAGAAGACATCACAGCGCTGTTTCACCATTGCCTCACCACCAGCTATTTTCAGTGGGACAATGAATTCTACGAACAGAAAGATGGAGTAGCTATGGGGAGCCCTCTCAGCCCAGTCATAGCTAACTTCTACATGGAACAATTTGAAAAACAAGCTCTTGAAACAGCAACCAAAAAGCCCACTATATGGTTCAGATATGTGGATGACACCTTCACCATTTGGAGCCATGGAGAAGAAGAACTCAACAGGTTCCTGGAACATCTTAACAGCATCCACCCTAACATCCAGTTCACTATGGAAAAAGAAAAGGAAGGAAGATTGCCTTTTCTAGAAGTCCTAGTCATCCGTAAACCAGATCAACAATTGGGTCACACCATTTACAGAAAACCCACACACACAGATAGATATCTACATAAAAACTCCAACCATCACCCAAGTCAAAAAAGAAGCACCATTAAAGCCTTGGCAGACCGTGCAAAAAGAATCTGTGAACCCCACCTCCTCCAAGATGAACTGAACCACCTCAACTGGGCTCTACAGGCCAAGGGATATTCCACCTCAGGCATCAGAAGAGCTGCAAGACCAAGAACAAGCCACAAGAGCAAAGATGAAGATCCACCCAGAGGAAAAGTGTTCCTGCCATACATCAAGGGAACCACTGATCGCATAGGAAAGCTGATGAGGAAACACAACATACAAACCATCTACAAACCCACCAAGAAAATCCAACCAATGCTACGTTCAGCAAAGGACAAGAGGGATCCTCTCACCTCTGCAGGAGTCTACCATTGTATACCATGCAGCTGTGGACAAGTCTACAGAGGGACCACCAAACGCAGCGCCCAAACAAGAATCCAGGAACATGAAAGGCACTGCAGACTCCTTCAACCAGAGAAGTCAGCCATAGCAGAGCACCTGATGAACCAACCTGGACACAGCATTTTATTTGAGAACACAAAAATGCTGGACCACTCTCACAACCACCATGTCAGACTACACAGAGAAGCCATTGAAATCCACAAACATGTGGACAATTTCAACAGAAAGGAAGAAACCATGAAAATGAACAAAATCTGGCTACCAGTATTAAAAAATTCTAAAATTAAAACAGCAGAGAGAAAAACAGGCAGGGACATCTAGCACCTTTCATTAAGAGTTTGTTCCAGGCACAGTCAGCCCATTGTATGCTAATCAAGGTGGTCAGTTGAAAAGATTCACACCTAGCCCAACTTACAAAAGCCTTTTGCCTCACCCTGGTCATTCCACAGATATATAAACCCCTTTTTTCCCAGCTCCAGCAGACCTCACCCTCTGAGGATGCTTGCCACAGATGCAGGCGAAACGTCAGGAGAAATGCCTCTAGAACATGGCCATATAGCCCGAAAAAACCCACAAGAACTGAGAGATTCACACCTAGCTCCAGCAGACAAGAGTCCTTTCTCCCACCCTGGTCATTCCACAGATATATAAACCCTTTTGCCTAGTTCCAACAGGCCTCACTACCTCTGAGGATGCTTGCCAAAATGCAGGCGAACCGTCAGGAGAGAATGCCTCTAGACCATGGCCATACAGCCCAAAAAAACCTATAACAACCCAGTGATTCCGGTCATGAAAGCCTTCGACAATACATCAAACAAATAGCCATTCACCCGCACCCAGAGAAACGGTGAGTCCTGTCCCGTCCATCCCCCCTGACAACGGACTGGACTTAGACTTAGCACAGAGAACCACCATGACCAACTGAGCATACTGGAGGGGTTTGGGGGGGGGGGGAGAGTGATCTTGATTTTTGGGACTTGTAGGAGCCCCCAGTGGCGCAGGGGGTTAAAGTGCTGAGTTGCTGAGCTTATTGACTGAAAGGTTGCAGGTTCCATTCTGGGGAGTGGCATAAGCTTCCGCTGTCAGCCCTAGCTTCTGCCAACCTAGTAGTTCAAAAACATGCAAATGTGAGTAGATCAATAGGTACTGCTCTGGCGGGAAGGTAAGGGCACTCCAGGCAGTCATGCTGGCCACATGAGACCCTGCTCGTGATCCTGCCTGCGCCGCAAGCGCGTTTGGTGGGGACACCAGACAGGGCCTTTTCCGTGGTGGCCCCCCGACTCTGGAACATCCTCCCCAAAGATCTTAGACAGGCCCCTACGTTCGCAATCTTTAGAAAGAACTTGAAGACCTGACTGTTCCGATGTGCCTTCCCAGATTAGGAAATCTCCAATACCAAGTCCCAGAAGCACTTTTTTAAAACTAAGATTGCCACACACCACACACCGCACTTGCCCTATAATGCCTTATATACCACCTGTCACATCAGCACTTTTAATCCTGTGCCCATTACTCTGGCCCGGCCCAGTTTTATTGTGTCTTAGTGTATTGTTTATTGCCTGTTGTTTATATTGCTTTAATTGTTTTTAATTTGCCTTAGGTTTGGTATTGTTGTATTGTGTGTTGAGGCCTTGGCCTTTGTAAGCCGCATCGAGTCCTGCGGGAGATGCTAGCGGGGGACAAATAAAGTTTAATAATTATAAAAGTTTAATAATAACATGACCTTGGAGGTGTCTATGGAGAATGCCGGCTCTTTGGCTTAGAAATGGAGGTGAGCACCACACCCAAGAGTCAGCCAGGACTGGACTCAATGTCAGGGGGAAATCTTCACCTTACCTGGGAAAGGTGAGAGAGGGAAGGGCCTGGCTGGGTTGTCCTGCCACTCCCAGAATGCAAGGCCAGGCTTGCCATCTCCCCCCCCCCCCAAATTATGATGCATATCGTGGCTTCTCTTTCCCCGTCCCCCCCCCCCCCAGCCAGGCCTCCTCAGAACCACCCCATCTGCTTACCTTCCTTCTTCCTTCCCTTCCTCCTTCCTCTCTTTCCTTTCCTTCCTTCCCCACTTCCTTCCTCCCCCTTCCTTCTTTCTTTCCTCCCTCCCCCTCTTCCTTCCCTTCTTCCCTTCCCCCTTTCCTTCCTTCTTTCTCCCCCCTTCCTTCCTTCTCCCTTTCCTTCCTTCCCCCTTCTTTCTTTCCTTCCTTCTTCCCTTACTTCCTTCTTTCCTTCCTTTCTCCCCCTTCCTTCCCTCCCCCTTTCCTTTCCTTCCTTCCTTCTTCCCTTCCTTCCTCCTTTCTTTCCTTCCTTCCCCCCTTCCTTCCTTTGCTTTTCTCAGCCCCTCCCTCCCTCCAGGCTCCCAAGCCCCGCCCAGCCCCGCCTGCCAGTCACTCGGTGAGACAGGCGGACCCCCCCCCTCCCTCCCTCCTTCTCCCCCTGGCGCGCTCGCCTTGGAGACCCCCTGCCTCCCCCTTTGTCAAGACTCGGATCTCCCCCCCCCCCCCCCACACACACTCCCCTGGCCCTCCTTGGAGCGGTAGGCCGCGGCTCACCTGCTGGGCGCAAAGAGGAGTGGGCGAGGAGGAGGCCTGCAGGCGGACTGTATGACCTTCACCACGAGGCTCCAGAAGGCAGGCTTCTCTCGCTCTCTCTCTCTCTCTCGAAATGACACAAAATGGCGCCGGCCTTCTTCTTCTCCCCTCAGCGTAGCCCCGCCCACCGCCTCTCCCTCATTGCTTTCCCGCCCATCCTCCTGAGGGCCAATCAGGATGCAGCTCTGGCCCTGGAGACTGCCCGTGGCCCCGCCCTCTCCACTCTAAGCCTGGCTTCGGCCTCCTCAGCTGGCACAAAATGGCGCCGGCCTTCTTCTTCTTCTCCCCTCAGCGTGGCCCCGCCCACCGCCCTCCCCTCCGCGCTCTCCCGCCAATCATCCTGAGGGCCAATCAGAGTGCAGCTCTGGCCCTGGAGACTGCCCGTGGCCCCGCCCTCTCCACTCTAAGCCTGGCTTCGGCCTCCTCAGCTGGCACAAAATGGCGCCGGCCTTCTTCTTCTTCTCCCCTCAGCGTGGCCCCGCCCACCGCCCTCCCCTCCGCGCTCTCCCGCCAATCATCCTGAGGGCCAATCAGAGTGCAGCTCTGGCCCTGGAGACTGCCCGTGGCCCCGCCCTCTCCACTCTAAGCCTGGCTTCGGCCTCCTCAGCTGGCACAAAATGGCGCCGGCCTTCTTCTTCTTCTCCCCTCAGCGTGGCCCCGCCCACCGCCCTCCCCTCCGCGCTCTCCCGCCAATCATCCTGAGGGCCAATCAGAGTGCAGCTCCGGCCCTGGAGACTGCCATGTGGCCCCGCCCCCTCCACTCTGGCCTGGCTTCGGCCTCCTCCTCCTCAGCCCGCCATTATCATCCCTCACACTCCTCGTTTTCCTTTGAAGGTTCTGGGCGGACTACAACTCCCATCATCACGCCAGGTGAACTCCCGGGAGGAAGCGCCCCCCTCAGAGTAGGGCAAAGGGCCTCCAGGGGCGCCCGTCCTGCGTGGGGCCCTCTCTCTCTCCAGGGTGGACTACAACTCCCATCACGGTGGGACACTCCCTCCAAGGCCCCCCACTACGTCCAGGTGGGCCTACATGCCAGGTGAGGGCCAGGCCCGGCATGGGAGGGGTTCCCAGTGCCCTCTGATTGCAGGTGGACTACACATCCCAGCAACCCCAACTCACAATCGCCAAGGCCAGTCCCACACCAAACCCGCCAGTATTGGGAATTGTATTGTCGAAGGCTTCCATGGCTGGAATCACTAGGTTCTTGTGGGTTTTAAGGCACAGCTTAGCACCTCTCAACAAAAGATTTTCCCAGGCTCAGCCAGGCATTCAAATGCTAATGAAGGAGGTCAGTTGAAACATTCACACCTAGCTCCAGCAGAGAAGAGGTCTTTGCCCCACCCCAGCCATTCCACAGATATATAAACCCATTTTTCCTACTTCCAACAGACCTCACTACCTCTGAGGATGCTTGCCATAGATGCAGGCAAAATGTCAGGAGAAAATGCCTCTAGACCATGGCCCTATAGCCTGAAAAAACCCACAAGAACCTATTTACTATTTCATTTATTTAGACCCTTTCTCCCCCGCCCTTCTCGCCCCCGAGGGCGGCTGACACAGGCATCAATTCAGTGCCAACAGTATCAAAACAACAATATAAGACAACAATATACAATCCATCACATCACAATTAAACAGCGATATTAATTAAAATTACATAATCACATAGGACAAATCACATAATCTGGGCCTATCGGGCATGCGTGCCAAATGGGGTGCAGATTCAATCTTTGTTGTTTGCGTTCACAAGGTTCCCTGTGTGCAGGTGAACTAGACCTCCCAGCAACCACAACTCACAAACGCCAAGGCCACTCACACTCCTCAGATCTGCCCCGTCTGCTCGGCTTTGAAGTGGGCGACAGGGAAGGCCGGGTGGGATAGGACCGCCTGCGATAGGTGAAAATCCGCAAAGTAGGGATGCTCCACCCACTTGGCAGCAGCCTCATCCTCTTTGCCGAGTCTGCTGCTTCCCGCCTCGGAGTTCCCATGGGCGCCGTTGATGGCACTGCCAGGCTGGGCTGAGGCCTGGTCTGAGAAGAGGACGAGGCCGCTGCCGAGTGGGCGGAGACAAAGTAAGGACCCGCGCCTGCCTCCCCTCCCCCCCGTGTCTCCTCTCCCCGCTTATTGCAGACCTGCGAAACGGCGAGTCCGCAATAAGTGAAACACGATATAGCGAGGGAACATTGTATATCCATCTATGGCTGGATGGCTCTTTGTCAGGAGGGCTTTGATTACCGGCATATAAGACGACTGGGCGTATAAGACGACCCCCAATTTTTCCAGTTAAAATATAGAGTTTGGGATATACTCGCCGTATAAGACCACCCCTCTTCCAATGCACACCAAATAATTTTTAAAAAAAATCAGATTTGAATTCAATATGGTAATTTGAATTCAAATGCTTCTGACATGCAGGTTCCAATGAGAGGGACATTGTACCTTACATCGGACATTATAGTTGCTCTTCCTCCCTTGAATTTCATTTACGCTCTGGGTCGTTTCCATCATGCTGGCAAGTATGAAAGCAGGCTTTAAATGGTTCAGATTACATGTATGTTGGCATAGAAGCTTGCATGCAAATAGAAGTCAGGCTTTGTACGATGAGTACTGAGGTGAAGGCAAAGCATTTGTAGAATTTTTATCTATAAGCAGTCTTTCTAAATCAGGACCTCCTATCAGAAGAGAGGGGCAGGTTGGACCCTCATCCTTCAGAAATGTAGCATTTGGCATGGCACATGTTTACTGGGTCACATCTTGACATGTCTTCATCCTTAAATCACCGTGACAGCTTGAATTGTTTTAGAGTTTTTCAAGAACATAGCCAGGTGATGTTTAATTGTTAGAAGGGGAAAAGAGATCAGAAAAGAGGAAGGGGGACCCTGGGTCAATAAGAGCTTTCCAGTTTGACTTCTGTCAAAAATGAAATGCAAAGATACAGGATGGGGGACACGTGGCTCGAGAGCGGTATGTGTGAAAAAGATCTTGGGGTCCTTGTGGACAACAAGTTAAACATGAGCCAACAATGTCATGCGGTGGCAAAACAAAACAAAACAAAACAAAAACCAATGGGATGTTGGCCTGCATCAATAGGAGCATAGTGTCTAGATCCAGGGAAGTCATGCTCCCCATGCTCTATTCTGCCGTGGTTAGACCAAACCTGGAATTACATTGTGTCCAATTCTGGGCACCACAACTGAAGGGAGATGTTGATAAGCTGGAATGTGTCCAGAGGAAGAGGGTGACTAAAATGATCAAGGGTCTGGAGAACAAGCCCTATGAGGAGCGGCTTAAAGAGCTGGGCATGTTTAGCCTGAAGAAGAGAAGGCTGAGAGGAGACATGGTGAGAGCCATGTATAAATATGTGAGAAGAAGTCATAGGGAGGAGAGAGCAGGTCAAGGGTCTGGAGATCAAGCCCTATGAGGAGTGGCTTAAAGAGCTGGGCATGTTTAGCCTGAAGAAGAGAAAGCTGAGAGGAGACATGTTAGCCATGTATAAATATGTGAGAGGAAGCCACAGGGAGGAGGGAGCAGATCAAGGGTCTGGAGATCAAGCCCTATGAGGAGTGGCTTAAAGAGCTGGGCATGTTTAGCCTGAAGAAGAGAAGGCTGAGAGGAGACATGGTGAGAGCCATGTATAAATATGTGAGAAGAAGTCATAGGGAGGAGAGAGCAGGTCAAGGGTCTGGAGATCAAGCCCTATGAGGAGTGGCTTAAAGAGCTGGGCATGTTTAGCCTGAAGAAGAGAAGGCTGAGAGGATACATGATGAGAGCCATGTATAAATATGTGAGAAGAAGTCATAGGGAGGAGAGAGCAGGCCAAGGGTCTGGAGATCAAGCCCTATGAGTGGCTTAAAGAGCTGGGCATGTTTAGCCTGGAGAAGGCTGAGAGGAGACATGATGAGACCCTATGTAAATATGTGAGAGGAAGTCATAGGGGAGGCACAGGGAGGGAGGGGGCGAGGAGGAGCAGCGGCAGGCTTCGCTACCAAGCTGGCAGCATGGTTGCCTACTGGGCTGTCTTCACCTTCGCAGGCATTGAGTTGGGTCCGCCTCTGCCCTCCATCTCAGTGTAGCTGCTGCAGGAGGGAGCCAAAGCCAGAGGGGCGGGGCCTCTCGCTGCTCCGCCCCGCCCCCGCAGATGGCCCCGCCCCCGGTTCCGCCCCGCCCCCCTCGCTCCCTCCTCCTCAGGCTCCACCACGCGGGGATGCCAAGGGCGAGGGACACGAGGGAAAAATGATCCAAAAAAATTTATGCCGGGGTACAAGACGACTCCCCATTTTTGAGATGATTTTTCAGGCTTAAAAAGTCGTCTTGTACCCCGGAATATACGGTATGTTTTCTTGCCCTGGTGAAGGAATTGGACTGGATGGACTTCAGGCAGCATTTCTCAACCTGGAAGTCAGGACCCCGGGGGGGGGGGGCGTGAGGGGGTGTCAGAAAGGTCACCAAAGACCACCAGAAAACACAGTAGTTTCTGTTGGTCATGGGGTTCTGTATGGGAAGTTTGGCCCCATTCTCTCATTGGTGGGGTTCAGAATGCTCTTTGATTGTAGGTGAACTATAACCCCCAGCAACTAAAACTCCCAAATGTCAAGGTCTGTTTTCCCCAAACTCCACCAGTGTTCACATTCGGGCATATTGAGTATTCGTGCCAAGTTTAGTCCAGATCCATCATTGTTTGAGTCCATCATTGGTGGAGTTCGGAATGCTCTTGGATTGTAGGTTTAGTATAAATCCCAGCAACTACAATTCCCAAAAGACAAAATCATTTTTTTAAAGGGATGGTCACTCCTTGAGTTAGTAGGTGTCTTGTGGTCAAATTTGACAGCAATTTGTCCAGTGGATTTTGAGTTATGATGTCACTCAAAATGAACAGACCATTAAAAGATAGATAGAACATCTTATATGGGTTGGTTTACCCTCCGATATGCTAGTTGAACCGATTGATCATGTCACAAAAGGATATATATCTAAAAAGTGTATTACCAACATTAAAAGTTTGAAAAACTCTGTTTTAAGAGAGTGTCTCTGGGGTAAGATACCACCGTTCTCTCCAATGTGAATCCGGTGTCTATGTAGACTCTCTGAGAAGCTCTTTTCACACGCTATGGGTTTCTAGGGAGGGTTTCTCCCCAGTGTGGGTTCATTGATGTGAACATAGACCTGAACTGCAGCTGAAGCTTTGTCCATACTCTAGGCATGTATAGGGTTTCTACCCAGTATGAATCCTTTGATGTATATGTAGATTCTCAGTCTCAGTGTGTTGTAGTACAGTGTGATGGTAACATTGCTACTACTGGTAGGAGGGAGAAGAGGGCTGCGCAGGTGCTGGAGGAGGAGCAGCAGTGAAAGCGGATTAGAGAGATAATCATGGCCCCGACTGATTCCGAAACCTTTGAGGGTTTCTCCGACTGAAATGGGGGATGGGGAGGAATGGAGTGATGGGACTGGGAGTGATATGGGGGAGGAGGATCAGCTTGATTGGACTCGTATACAGGAGATTAGGGATACCTCTGTACCCAGCCTACCTCCAGCGATGACTTTGAGGGGTTTACAGAAGAGTGGCAACCGGGGAACACTTGGCAAGATCTAAGTCTTGACAGATGCTGGCAAAGGTGGAGGGATGGGGGTCTGGGTTCAGCTGCGGGGAATGGGGCAGCTGAGAGCGATGATGAAAGGGTGGGGAGCACCTCATCTTCTGATGAGGAACTTTAGGATATAAGTGGGTTTTGTTGCAATGGGTCTTTGCAGAAGGCAAAGTGTCTTTTTGTGCGTGATTCTTTGTTCCTGCCAATTCTTGAGTTTGGGTCCTAGGACTACAGATCTCCGTGTTCCTGTGTTTACTTCCTGAAAACTCCGTAAGTGACGACTTCTACTCTCCGGGTTTTGACTCCGGATCGTGTTTGACAACAGCTTCGTGTTTTGGACTATCTCTTCTTGTTTGGAACGTGTTTGGACTACAGACTGCCTTTGGACACTGTTTTTGCTCATTACCAACTTCTTTTTGTATGCTTTTTGGACACTGTGGACTTCAAGCAGATTGCTTCATGTTTCTGTTATACCGGATTATATGCCAGGATAATCCGGATTATATTTAAGTTGCTTTTTTCGCTTTGTGCTTGCTGTAAACTCTTAGTTCTTTCTTGGGACACTGAAGTAAGTGTCTCCAAGTCTTTTTTGTTACCAATAAACCTGTGTTTGGACCTTTTACGTTGTGTTTGACACAGTGAAGCTCTGACCACACTCCAGGCATGTATTTATTTATTTACCCTGCCCTTCTCAACCACCGAGGGGGGACTCAGGGCGGCTTACAAAAAAGGCACAATTCGATGCCTACACACTAATACAGATAAACGTATAAAAGCAGCAATTAAAACAGTTATAACAGTAAAAACAATCTATATATATATCACAGTCAGTAAACCAATCTCAAGTTCCGCGTTTGACAACTCAGAGTCCATACTTCATTCTACGTTGTCTATTCCTATCAGTCGTCATAGTCCTTTATTTATCTGCCAGGTTGCCCAAACGCCTGGTCCCAAATCCATGTTTTTAATTTCCTTCTAAAGGAAAGGAGGGATGCCGCTTATCTAACTTCCCCGGGGAGTGAATTCCACAGGTGAGGGGCCACCACCGAGGCCCTGCTCCTCGTCCCCGCCAATCTCACTTGTGATAGAGGCGGGGCCAAGAGCAGCCCCCCCCCCCCCAGAAGATCTTAAACTCCGAGGTGGGACGTAGAGGGAGATCCGTTCGGACAGATACACTGGGCCGGAACCGTATAGGGTTTTGTAGGTCAAAACCAGCACTTTGAATGGTGCTCGGAATTGGATCGGCAGCCAGTGGAGCTGACATAGCAGAGGGGTGGTATGCTCCCTGTATGGCACCCCGGTGAGTACTCTGGCTGCCTCCCGCTGGACTAATTGAAGTTTCCAAACAGTCTTCAAAGGCAACCCCATGTAGAGTGCATTGCAGCAATCTAATCCCAAGCCCATGAAATGCCATATAACACTAGTGCTGCGGTATCTACACTGGCTCCGAATTGAGTATCGTGGTTTGTATGAGATGCTGGTCCTGACCTTTAAAACTTTATATGGCCAGGGTCCATTGTATCTTAGAGACCGTCTCTCCTTCTCCCATCATCGGAGGTCGCCACGACCATCCCAACGCGATCTGCTCTATATACCAAGTCCTAGGGAAGTGCACTTGGAAAGCACCAGGCGCAGGTGGGCCTTCTCTGTTTCTGCCCCTGCCTTATTGTGGAATTCTTTGCCTCCCCATTTGAGATGAGCCATGCGTGACTCAGGGCATTTCATCCTAGCACTTAAGACCTGGCTTTTTACTAGAGCATTTGACCCATGTTAATTTTAATATTTGTATAATCCTGTATAATTTATCCTGTATAATTTCTGCTGTGTAAATCACCTGGAGCATCTCAGATTTATTATTATTTATTTACTTTATTTGTATACCGCTCTTCTCAGCCCTTAGGCGACTCAGAGCGGAGGGCGATTAATAAGTAATTAAAGATGATGACGACGATGTTGCTGTGGCCAAACTTCCCTCCCTCTTTCCTTTTCTCTATTTCTTTCCCTTCCTATTTCTCTTTTTTCTTCCATCTCTACCTGTTTCTTTCCCCCCTTCTTTGCTCTTTGGTTGCATCCTTCCTTGCTCTTTAGTTTTTTGAGTGGAGGGACAGGAAGGAAGGGAAGGAGGGAAAGAAGGAAAGGAAGGAGGGACAGGAAGGAGGAGAGAAGGAAGGAATAAAAGGAAAGAAAGGGAGGGAGGAAAGAAGGGAACGGAGTCCTTTCGGGTGGAGTGTGGCAGAGGCAGCTACCGCCTGTGTGTGTGTGTGTATGTGTGTTAAACGTGTGCTTGTGTTGCTGGAGACAGCGGAGCAGGTCATGGGAGGAAGGAGAGAAAGTGGAGGAGGACAGTGAGTAGGCTCCTAAACTCCCTCCCCCACCCGCCGGCCTTCCTCGCGCAAGCCTCCACCTCCACTCCCATGGTGCCCACTCTCGCTTGTGTGTGTGTGTGGGGGGGGGGGGGGAAGGAGGCATACACGCGTGCCTGGCTCCTCATGCTTTAACAACTGGCTGTTTCCCCGCGAGGAGGAGGGGGCATGGCCATGGGTCTCTTTGTAGACATGGAGTTTCTCCTTTGTGGACATGTAGTTCAGCAGTCCTTTCTGCTTATTGTTTTCGTGGCTTTTTGAGTGGAGAACATACATTGGGTTGTCAGGCGTCTTGTGTCCAAATTTGGTGCCAATTCATCCAGGGGTTTTTGAGTTCTCTGAATAAGACAAACGAACATTACATGTTTATTTATATAGATTACTAGCTGTACCCGCCACGCGTTGCTGTGGCCAACCTTCCCTCCCTCTTTTTCTCCTTCCTTTCCTCTACTTCTTTCCCTTCCTATTTATCTTCTTCTTTCTTCCATCTCTACCTGTTTCATTCCTCCATTTCTTTGCTTTTTGGTTACATCCTTCCTTCTTTCTCTTTTTTATTTCCTTCTCTCCTTCTTTGTTTCTCTCCCTTTCCTTCTTTTCCTCCCTCCTTCCCCCTTTCCCTCCTTCATTCCTTCCCCCTTTCCCTCCTTCTCCCATTACTTCTTGCCTGTTCCTTCCAACTCTATTCTGTAAGTCTATTTAATTAGTATTATATAGTAATATATAAAAGTAACATATTATATAGTAATGAATATAACAATATATAAAATATTGTATTGATATCTTACATAGAAAGAAGGAAAGGAAGAAGGAAAGAAGGAAGGAAAAAGGGAGGGAGGGAAAGAGGGGAAGGAAGGAAAGGATAGGAAGGAAGGAAGAAGCAAGGAGGGAAAGGAATGAGTCGGTGAAGAAAGGAGGGAGGGAAGGAAACGAAGGGGAAGGAAATGAAGAAAGGGAAAGGAGGAGGAAAGGGAGGGTGGAAGGAAAAGAAGGAAAGGAAAGGAAGAAGGAAGGAAGGACAGGATGGAAGGGAAGGAGGGAAAGAAGGAAAAGAAGGAGGGAGGGACAGGAAGGGGGGGAAGGAAAGGAAGGAAGAAAAGGGGGGAGGAAAGAAGGGAAGGGAGCGAGGGAAAGAAGGAGTGTGGCAGAGGGAGCTACCTCCCGGTCTGGATGTTAATAGACGAGAGAGAGAGTTAAATGTCTGCTCGTGTTGCCGGAGAGAGATCTACAGAAATGAGAGAGAAGGAGAGGGAGGAAAGAAAGAAGTTGGAGGAGGAGGAAGGGAGCAGGGCGCAGAGGAATGGGAGAATTCAAAAATAAAACTGGTTTCTGCCTCTTTCTTTCTTTCTTTCTTTCCTCCTCCCTGCAGTGAAGGGAGGGAGGCAAGGGAGAGTTGGTGAAGAAGGCAACAGTCCCTCTCCCTTCCTCCCTCCCTCTCTCCTGCTTTCACCGGGGCATCTTGGGAGGAAAAGGAGGCGACGAAAGGGAGGGGGGGGGCAGCCAAGAGGAAAAGGCTGCTGCTTCTGCAGGCAAAGGAGGGACTTAGGAGCCCATCCACCATCTTCCTCCTCTTCTTCCTCACTCCTAAAGCGGTGGTGGTGCGGTTTCAGATGAGGAAGGAGAGAAAGTGGAGGAGGACACTGGGTAGGCTCCTAAACTCCCTCCCCCACCCGCAGGCCTTCCTCGCGCAAGCCTCCACCTCCACTCCCATGGTGCCCATTCTCACTTGTGTGTGTGTGTGTGGCCATGCACGCACATCTGGCTCCTCATGCTTTAACGGCCGGCTGGCTGTTTCCTCGCGAGGAGGAGGGGACGTGGCCATGGGTCTCTTCGTGGGCAATGCAGTTTCTCCTTTGTGAACATGTAGTTCAGAAGTCCTTTCTGTATTTTGTTTTCGTGGGGTTTTTCGAGTGGAGAACATACATTGGGTTGTCAGGTGTCTTGTGTCCAAATTTGGTGCCAATTTCCCCAGGGGTTTTTGAGTTCTGTGAATAGCACAAACGAACATTACATTTTTATTTATATAGACATTATATATCACTCTGAGTGAAACTCTTTCCACACTGCAGGAATTAATAGGGTTTCTCCCCTGTGTGAATTCTTTGATGTGTATGTAGACTTCCATTGTCAGTGAAGCTCTGTCCACATTCCAGGCATTTAAAGGGTTTTTCCCCAGTGTGAGTCTTTTGATGTGAACGTAGATTTGAATTCTGAGAGAAACTTTTTCCACACTCCAGGCATTTGAAGGGTTTCTCCCCAGTGTGAGTCTTTTGATGTGAACGTAGATTTCCATTCTTAGTGAAGCTCTGTCCACACTCCAGGCATTCAAAGGGCTTCTCCCCAGTGTGTGTCTTTTGATGTGATCGTAGATGTGAATTCCGAGTGAAGCTATTTCCACACTCCAGGCATTTAAAGGGTTTCTCCCCAGTGTGAGTCCTTTGATGTCTACGTAGATGTGAATTCTGAGAGAAACTCTCTCCACACTCTAGGCATTTATAGGGTTTCTCCCCAGTGTGAGTTCTCTGATGTGAACGTAGATGTCCGTTCTCAGTGAAGCTCTGTCCACACTCCAGGCATTTAAAGGGTTTCTCCCCAGTATGAGTCTTCTGATGTGATCGTAGATGTGAATTCCGAGTGAAGCTATTTCCACACTCCAAGCATTTAAAGGGCTTTTCCCCAGTGTGAGTCTTCTGATGTGATCGTAGATGTGAATTCAGAGTGAAGCTATTTCCACACTCCAGGCAGTTATAGGGTTTCTCCCCAGTGTGTGTCCTTTCATGTTTACGTAAACCTCCATTGTCAGTGAAATTCTTTCCACACTCCAAGCTTGTATAGGGTTTCTCCCCAGTGTGAGTCCTTTGATGTATACGTAGAGCTGAACTGTGAGTGTAGCTCTTTCCACACTCCAAGCATTTATAGGGTTTCTCCCCAGTGTGAGTCCTTTGATGTATACGTAGACTTCCATTCTGAGTGAAGCTCTGTCCACACTCCAGGCATTTAAAGGGTTTCTCCCCAGTGTGAGTCTTCTGATGTAATCGTAGATATGAATTCCGAGTGAAGCTATTTCCACACTCCAGGCATTTAAAGGGTTTCTCCCCAGTGTGAGTCCTCTGATGTAAACATAGACTCCCATTCTTAGTGAAGCTCTGTCCACACTCCAGGCATTTAAAGGGTTTCTCCCCAGTGTGAGTCCTCTGATGTGAACGTAGACTTCCATTCCGAGTGAAGCTCTGTCCACACTCCAGGCATTTAAATGTTTTCTCCCCAGTGTGAGTCCTCTGATGTCTACGTAGAGTTCCATTCTGAGTGAAGCTCTGTCCACACTGCAGGCATTTATAGGGTTTCTCCCCAGTGTGAATCCTCTCATGTGAACGTAGATTTCCCCTATGAGCGAAGCTCTGTCCACATATTTATTATCCATGGCCCTCATCTTGTCTCCTCTCAGCCTTCTCTTCTCCAGGCTAAACATGCCCAGCAGCTCCTTATGCCGCTCCTCATGGCGCTTGTTCTCCAGACCCTTGATCTGTTCCCTCCTCCCTGTGGCTTCCTCTCACATATTTATACATGGCTGTCATCATATCTCCTCTCACCCTTCTATTCTTCAGGCTCAACATGCCCAGCAGCTCCTTAAGCCGCTCCTCATAGGGCTTGTTCTCCAGACCCTTGATCTGCTCCCTATTTATTATTTATTTATTATTTGGGGTTCTTATACCCCGCCCTTCTCACCCCGACGGGGACCCAGGGCGGCTTACACAGTAAGGCATGATTAGATGCCAGCATCACAACAATCATCACAACTTACAGTAAAATTCACAGTTATTAACAGCTTCATGCATTATTCCCGTAAAAATCAATAAAACCAATAAAATCAATACAAACCTAAATTCCTCCCTTACATTGTCAGTGTTTGCTGTCTCATAGATCCGCTTTTAATACCATTTCGTCCATCCTGCTGGTCTTTAATTGCCTGGTTGCCCAAAGGCCTGGTCCCATAACCAAGTCTTCACCCTCCTCCTGAAGGAGAGGAGGGATGGTGATGCTCTAATTTCCCCGGGGAGTGAGTTCCACAGGTGAGGGGCCACCACTGAGAAAGCCCTGCTTCTCGTCCCCACCAGCCTCACTTGTGAGAGTGGTGGGGTCGAGAGCAGGACCTCCCCAGATGATCTCAAGGGACCTTCCCAGATGATCTCATATCTCCTCTCATCCTTTAGGCTGAACATGCCCAGCAGCTCCTTAAGCCGCTCCTCATAGGGCTTGTTCTCCAGACCCTTGATCTGCTCCCTCCTCTCTGTGGCTTCTTCTCTCATATTTATACATGGCTGTCATCATATCTCCTCTCAGCCTTCTCTTCTTCAGGCTGAACATGCCCAGCAGCTCCTTAAGCCGCTCCTCATAGGGCTTGCTCTCCAGACCCTCTCCCTGGCCCGCTCGCCTTGGAGCCCCCACCTCCCTCCCTTCCTCCCTCCCATACACAAGCCACACGCCTCCCTGGCCCCCCTTGGAGCACTAGGCCGCGGCCCCTCAGACTCACCTGCTGGGCGCCAAGAGGAGTGGGCGAGGAGGAGGAGGAGGAGGAGGAGAGGTGGGTTCCAAGTGGGACTGGCTCCCACCACGAGGCCCCCTCCCTCCCTCCGCTCCAGAAGCCGGGACCAGGTCTCAGGCCCACTTCCCCCTGACTGGCAGCCTTCCCTGACTGAGACTGGCACAAAATGGCGCCGGCCTTCTTCTTCTTCTCCCCTCAGCGTGGCCCCGCCCACCGTCCTTCCCTCAGCGCTTTCCCGCCCATCATCCTGAGGGCCAATCAGAGTGCAGCTCTGGCTCTGGAGGCTGCCCGTGGCCCCGCCCCCTCCGCTCTAAGCCTCACTTCGGCCTCCTCAGCTGGCACAAAATGGCGGCGCCCTTCTTCTCCCCTCCGTCAGCGTGGCCCCGCCCACCGTCTCTCCCTCCGCGCTTTCCCGCCCATCATCCCGAGGGCCAATCAGGGCGCAGCTCTGCCCTGGAGACTGCCCCGTGGCCCCGCCCACTCCGCCCTGGGCCTGGCTTACACCTTCATCCCTCACACTCCTCGTTTCGCTTTGAAGGTCCTGGGTAGACTACAACTCCCATCATCGCGCCAGGTGAACACCCAGGAGGAAGCGCCCCCCTCAGAGTAGGGCAAAGGGCTTCCAGAGGCGCTCGTCGTGCGTGGGGCCCCCTCTCTCTCTCTCTCTCCAGGGTGGACAACTCCCGTCACGGGGGGCCACTCCCGCCAAGGCCCTCCACTACGCCAAGGCGCCCGTCCTGGGTGGGGCCCTCTCTCTCTCTCTCCAGGGTGGACTACAACTCCCGTCACGGGGGGCCACTCCCGCCAAGGCCCTCCAGCTCTGCCCTGGAGACTGCCCCGTGGCCCCGCCCACTCCGCCCTGGGCCTGGCTTCCACCTTCATCCCTCACACTCCTCTCACATATTTATACATGGCCCTCATCATATCTCCTCTCAGCCTTCTCTTCTTCAGGCTAAACATGAAGCTCCTCATAGGGCTTGTTCTCCAGACCTTTTATCATTTTAGTTGTTCTCCTCTGGACACATTCCACATTCGGTTCTCTTTGAAGGTTGTGGGTGGACTACAACTCCCATCATCAAGTTTGTTATGTAGGGCAAAGGAGCTCCAGAGGCGGCCTGGGTGGGGCCCTCCCTCCAGTGTGCTCCCGGCTACAGGATGCACTACAACTCCCATCAGGGTGGGGATCACAACCAGACACAGTGAAGACTCTGGACCGTGCTCTGACCTCCAAGAAGCACTGCCTGAACATCAAGCAAAAAGTGGGTGCTAGAAACAACATCATACGAAAGCTGACTGGCACAACCTGGGGATCACAACCAGACACAGTGAAGACATCTGCCCTTGCGCTACGCTACTCTGCTGCCGAGTATGCATGCCCAGTGTGGAACACATCTCACCACACTAAAACAGTGGATGTGGCTCTTCATGAGACATGCCGCATTATCACGGGGTGTCTGCGCCCTACACCACTGGAGAAACTACACTGCTTAGCCAGTATTGCACCACCTGACATCCGCCGGGAAGGAGCAGCCAATAGTGAAAGGACCAAGGCAGAGACATCTCCAGCTCATCCCATTTGGGTATCAGCCAGCACGTCAACGACTTAAATCAAGACATAGTTTTCTTAGATCTACAGAGACACTCACTGGAACACCTCAGCAAGCGAGAGTCCAAAAGTGGCAGGCTCCAACCCAGAACCAATGGCTGATACCAGATGAGAGACTCCCCCCTGGGCACACAGACTTGGAAGGCTCCTTGGATGCACATTTATTATTCAGTCTTCCCAGGAAGGAACGAAAGCTAGTTCTGAGGGTTTCCCGCCAGTTTACCTATTTCCCACTCCCCCTCCTTCTCTTGTTTCCGGCCACATCCCATTCCCAGAGGACACAGCGCACCTTCCCCGGAGTCTCGCCATTTCCGCCCTGATCAGGCCTTCCATATTTCACTCCCATGTCAGGAGGGAGATTTCAGCTCTCTGTTGACTTACGCTCACAGAACACCTGTGCCGTTACGCCCAGACGCTTTAAACTAAAACGTTGACGTGCTGCTATCTATGTCTGGGCGAATCTGCTGGGGTCTTTCTTTAGGCAGATTGAGCTTTCTGGAATATTTATTTATTATTTATTTGGGGTTCTTGTACCCCGCCCTTCTCACCCCGAAGGGGACCCAGGGCGGCTTACAGCTGCAAGGCGCACTTAGACGCCTGCTACACAAACAATCATCACAAAAAATATAACAGTACAAATTCCCACAATTCAACATTATCCAATAAAATCAGTAAAATGATAAAATCAGTAAAAACAATACAAACCTGGATCTTCCTCCTACCCATCAGTGTACATTAACTCAAAGATCTGTTTTGGTTCCAATTCGACAATCCTGCCGATCTTACACATCTGATTGTCTTATTTGGTTGTCATTGTCTAATTGCCTGGTTGCCCAAAGGCCTGGTTCCACAGCCATGTCTTCACCCTCCTCCTGAAGGAGAGGAGGGTTGGTGCTGTTCTGATTTCCCCCGGGAGTGAATTCCACAGGTGGGGGGCCACCACTGAGAAGGCCCTGCTTCTCGTCCCCACCAGCCTCACTTGTGAGAGTGGTGGGGTCGAGAGCAGGGCCTCCCCAGATGATCTCAAACTCCGAGGTGGGACGTAGAGGGAGATACGTTCGGACAGATACACTGGACCAGAACCGTATAGGGTTTTGTAGGTTAAGACCAGCACCTTGAATTGTGCTCGGAATTGAACCGGCAGCCAGTGGAGCTGGCACAACAGGGGGGTGGTATGCTCCCTGTATGTCGCTCCGGTGAGCAATCTGGCTGCCGCACGCTGGACTAGTTGGAGTTTCCGAACAGTCTTCAAGGGCAACCCCACGAATAACCGAGTCCACTTCAATCTTAAACAATAAACAGGGTATTTATTTACGAAGTCCTGGTAGACTTGGCTCAGCTTATCAATATTACAACAATCAATGAATAATAAACTCCATCTATATTAATAAACTCTATCTATATTCAGTTGAACTCAATTACTCTATCTATCTATCTATCTATCTATTGGTCTCAGTTAAACTAAATTACTCAATAAATCTATTATACTAAATTAAACTAAATTACTTTCTATCTATAACTCAATTGTTTTTGCAATGATATTTTCTGAGGTACCTGTCTGCCAACAGCACATCATGGATTCTTCCTAAAACTGAAGGGGCAGGGAGACCTCCAAAATGGCTGCTTCTATCCTGGAAACAGGGGCGGGCCCAAAGAGCCACTCTTTGACCAATTATTGCAGAGGGCCTAAAAACTGGCTTTCCTGCCTCTGGCTGCTCACTTTTTAGGCCTTTGCAGAGGCTGCAGAGGCCTAGGAGAAAGGCAAGGGGCAACCAATTTAAGCAACCCAAAAAGACAATAAACCCAGTCTCCTGGGAGACGGAACAACACCATCCTGACTCTGTGTTTTAGGCAGGCACAAAAAGTTTGCCATTGCTATTTATTTGCTTATTTAGCCGTATTTATATTCTGCCCTTCTCACTCAGGATGGAGCACAATGCACACATACACAATGCAAACATTCAATGCCGTTTTTGACGTGCAAGACGGAGAGGTCATTCAGGAATTTCTTCTACTTTGGATCCTGGAGGTTGCTCGTTGTGGCCACGGGGGAGCTGTCACTTTGTCCACTATGACACCAGGTCTTTCAATCATAGCATTTCCTCCTTGCTCTCCGGCATTTTTATGGTGTCATAAATTAACCTCCCCACTTTAAGCAGTCCTTAATTTCTCTACCCACAGCACAGCTGCTTAGGTGAAGAGTAAGCTGGGCTATTTAACAGTCAGGAGCTCAACCCTGACTCGGGCTTAGAACTTGCCACCTTTCGTTTGGCAGTGATTTACTGCAGGTGATTAACCAGCTGTGCTATCATGTTGGCATCTGCCCTGAGTCCCCTCAGGGGGAGAGAGAGAGAGAGAGAGGGTGGAACGCAAGTTTATTATTATTATTATTATTATTATTATTATTATTATTATTGTGGAACCATGTTAGTGAACTAATTCTATTGCATCTATTTCAAGACATGGCAGGGGGAGAGGATCATTGTACATATCCTTTGCATAGGAAGGAAGTGAAGTAAGAGAAGAAAGTACATCTTCTCTAACAAGAGTAATAATAATAATATTTTATTTGTGTTCTGCTCTATCTCCCCGGGGGACTCGGAGCGGAGTAACAGATGATCCTTCAGAATCTGCATCGATTTCTTTTATCAATGCAGGGTTGTGGCGCAGCTAGTTAGTAGCCAGCTGCATTAAATCACTACTGACCGAGAGGCCACGAGTTTGAAGCCAGCCCGGGTCGGCATGAGCTCCAAACCATTAATAGTCTAGCTTGCTGTTGACCTATGCAGCCCAAAAGACAGTTGCATCTGTCGAGTAAGAAATTTAGGTACCACTTTATGCGGGGAGGCTAATTCAACTAATTTACGACACCATAAAACCTTCCAGCAGCATGTAGAACAATGAGGAAGTACTCCATCAAGGACTGAGTGAGGCCGGAAAGTTGGAACGTTAAGTTGCCTCTGAATCGGTCTATATATGTTGTATGTCTAATGGAATTGAATGTTTGCCATGTATATGTACATTGTGATCTACCTTGAGTCCGCTTCAGGGTAAGAAGGGTGGAATATAAATACTGTAAGTAAATAAAGAATAAGCATCTTCTATTGTCCCTCTTTTCTTAAATAAACAAATAATAACTGCGAGATCTCACAACCTCTGAGGATGCTTGCCATAGATACAGGCGAAACGTCAGGAGAGAATGCTTCTATAACATGGCCGTATAGCCCGAAAAACCTACAACAACGCAGTGGTTCCAGCCATGAAAGCCTTCGAAAATAATAGCTACTGATGCCCCACCCCCTTACAAAACAGCACATATTGGTGCTGTGAAACACATAAATTACAAGTAAAATATATCGATATTAGTAACAGCACAATATCAAAGCATAAACAACACTTACAGAAGACAAAACCCAGCTTAATTAGATATTCAATTAAAACGCAACAATTAATTAAAATGGACACTACTAAAATCCAAGTGCCACAAAGTCCTCCCAAATTTCCTTCTTTTCATTTTATCCATTAACTTATTCACATTCTATTTTTTCCTACTATTAATTGCAGCCGAAATAGAATCTGCTGCTAATGATCTCTGTGACGAACCACATGGAGCAGCTTTGCAGGAATCTAGACAGCCCTGTCCTCTCATCCCGTGCCCTTGTTCCTTGGCTACACTTTGCACGAATATTCCCTCGTTCTCGTTCCCAGCTTGGCCGTGTTTTAAGGCCGTTCTCTCACCACAGGTTATTGGGCGCTCTTCTGAGTTTGAATGGCTGATCCGTATGCTCTTGGTTTCACTTTCTGTATTCTCCTGTGTTGTTTTAGGCACTTTGTGTCATATGCAAGCCGCCCTGAGACCCTTCGGCAAGATGGAGGTCGGGTACAAAAATAGAGTTGTTGTTGTTATATTATAATCATTATTGTTATGATTATAATACAGTAAAAATTACATGAAACATATATCTATATATTATATTATATACATATCTTGAACCTCTTATATGGGGTTGGTTTACCCTCCCCGGTGGCGCAGCACGTTAAACCGACCTTGGAATTGTCTACAGACCACGCCAGCTCTTCAGCTCAGGAATGGAGATGAGCGCAGAGTCCCAGAGTCGGACACGACTGGACTTAATGTCAGGAGAAAACCTTGACCGTTACCCTTATCTTAACCTCCACGATGCCAGTTAAACGGAATTATCTGTCAGAGTGAAACCCTTGGGGTCTATGCACAGCGGAATTGAGGTTACCGGATCACACAGACGCAACACAGGACTAACTGCAGTTTTCAGTTCCAAAAATAACAAAGTTTACTTAGCACACCTTAAGACAAGTCTACTTCAAGCGGACTACATCATGAACACTACAAAGCACAGCACACAACAGTTCTCAGGACATCTGCTTATCTCATTTCTCAGCCTGGCTGGATCCTCCCTTTTTCTTCCCAGGCAGGAAAAAATCTTATCTCACTTCTGTCAAGGTCTTTACTCTTTCTGCCTCTAGCAACAACAATTCTAGCATACAACTGAACATAACTGAATCCATTTGGAATACATATGAACATCATTGTTAAACATATTGAAACACATTGAAAAACATACATGCATACTTTCAATAATCCTGACATTATCATGTCACAAAACGATGTATGCCGAAAAAGGGTATCAGCAACATGAAAAGTTTGGAAAACTCTCTTAGAGAGTGTCTCGGGCCAGATACCACTGTTCCCTCCAATGTGAATGCTATGTCTACGTAGAGTTCAACTCTCCAAGAAGCTCTTTTCACATGCCATAGGGTTTCTCCCCAGGGTGAATTCACTGATGTGAACCTAGACCTGATCTGCAGCTGAAGCTTTGTAAACACTCCAGGCATGTCTAGGGTTTCTCCCCAACGTGAATCCTCAGATGTGTGTGTAGATCTCCACTCAGGGCAAAGCTTTACCCACACTTCAGGCATGTATAGGCCAATTTATTTGTACTCCACTGCTGCTATGGTACATGAGAAAGAACAACCAAGGTAGCATTTTAGGTATGTTAATCGTTTTGTCAACGTCTACGTCTCAGTTGTTAATTATGTTATCAGTATAATTATGTTTATTGGATTACTCATATTTTGTTTTTTATGCTGATGTTAACTTTTCTTTTGTTATAAGTTTATGTTATTATTTTGTTTTATTTTTAAGATGCTAGTATTCACATAGGGCATTGAATGTTTGAATATTGTTTTTGTGTAAACCTCCCTGAGTCCCCATGGGGAGAGACGGCGGTCTATAAAAAAGGTTCTATTGTATTATTATAGTATATATATTATTTCCCCCCAATGTGAGTCCTTTGATGTGAACGTAGATGATCACTCCGAGAGAAACTCTTTCCACACTCCAAGCATTTATAAGGTTTCTCCCCAGTGTGAATTCTCTGATGTGATCGTAGATTTCCATTCTCAGTGAAGCTCTCTCCACACTCCAGGCATTTATAGGGTTTTTCCCCAGTGTGAATCCTCTCATGGCTACGTAGGTTTTTACTCCAAGAAAAACTCTTTCCACACTCCAGGCATTTAAAGGGTTTCTCCCCAGTGTGAATCATTTGATGTCTATTTAGAGTTGACCTCTGAGTGAAGCTCTTTCCACACTCCAGGCATTTAACGGGTTTCTTCCCAGTGTGAGTCCTTTGATGTGAACGCAGATCTGCACTCCGACTGAAGAACTGTCTACACTCTAAGCATGTATAACATTTCTCCCCAGTGTGAGCCCTTTGATGTTGTGGCAGCAGCTAAATAGAAATTAATGAAATTAATGAAATCTTACCTTAAAAAAGGGATTCTTAATAATGTGAAGAAGGAATCTTGGTGATGATTCTCTGGTGGAAGGGAAACCGACAGATGGCATAAAGGACAGGAGGCTGGGGACCTAATCTTGTGTCAATATTTGGATAAGCCGAGGTCAGAGCGGAGCTATATGTGGAAGCCTACAAGGGTGGGTGCCAAGAACAATTGATAATTATTAACCTAAGGAAGAAGCGAACATTTGAAGATATGGTATAACAGCGCCACCTCCTGTCTGGTTGAAGTAAATAGCAGACAAAAATGATATACCTTTTTAATGGATGAAATGTATTGTGAATGTATTGGGAAGATAATTAATAAGGGAAATGCTTGCTTAAAGATACAGAAATGAAGATGTGTGGAATCATATAATATGATGTGAAGAAATATATGAAGTTATGATTCATTTTAATGGTTCAATGTAAATCAATGTAAATCGTCTGGGAACGAGGTCAGATGATGTAAGGGGAAAGTTGTGGAAAACCTAATATTTTGCCAATAAGTGTTCTTGCCAAACAAATGTTCTTGGCCGCGATTCGAGGACAAACTGATTAGATTGTGTAAAGGTTAGGGCTTTTCTGCGCATGTGTAACCCTGAGAATTATGCTATAAATACTGGGTGGTTTGGATCAGTCTTTTGTACCTCAACAGCCAGATTGGAGCTGAGGTGCCCTTACCCGGGTAAGCATTAAAAATTCTGTGAACTTGCAAAGCTGTCTCTGTCTCTTCCTTCTCCTCTTTCTCCTGGAATTTCTTGGGGACCCTCGCTCCCCGCTTCAATTGGCGCCCAACGTGGGGCTGGAGAAAAGGAAGAAGGAAAGGTAAGCTTTTGGAAGCTGATGCTTCTCACTCAGGGGCTGGACAAGGCATGGATCAGGGGAGACGAAAAAGGGTACCCATACGAAAAATCGCCTCCACTGGCCTGTTCCTTCACTGGCTCCTTGACTGGGAGTGCATTGAAGTAACAGCTGCAGTTCCAGAAAAAGGGAAAAGCTAGCTTTTTTTAAGGTACAGGCATTTGTGGATATGCCTGAGGAAACAGGTTTGGGGGAACATTTTTTCAAAGGAGGTACTGCAGACCTCAAGAAGAAGAAACCCCCCTGAGTGTTGCGTTCGCTACAGAAGGCGCACTCTTAAGGTTGGGAAAAAGTGCACTTTGTAAAGGGAAATTGTTATGTTGATCCTATGTGTTGTGTATTGTGGAATCTGGCTGAGTCTATATGCATTGTCCCTTCTAGCTGCTTTGCAACCGTATGTCTGTTCTGTTTCTGTTTTTGCTTTGTCTTTTTGTTAAATGTCAGTATGTTCATAAAGAAAAGAAACTAATGGTTATAGGCTTCCGGGAAAAAGCCCAAAAAGGAAAAGAGAAAAGAAAAATATGTAAAATATGTGTCTGTCTTTTGGGGAAAAGGGAAAATGTCTGTATACATTCTCTGGAAAACTTGAATGTGTGTGTGGTTAGAAAAAGAAAAAGGAAAAAGAATGTGTGTAGCTGTTTGTGTTGTGAGAGAAATAATCTTTACAGGTTTCAAATAAAAGGAAAAAAAAAGAGGATAATTCAGGAAAACCTGGAACATATGATGGGGAAAGACCAAGCATGTGGGTAAGAGAAAGTCATCCAAGAAGAAAGTTAAGTATCCCCCTGTTTTACCAGAAGATTTAAAGTGGATGAGAGATCCTGGGGAGTGTGACATCTGAGACAGGAGTGAAAGGGGTCTGCTACTTGATGAATCCCCACGGGTACGAGGAAGTAAAATTGTGGATGAGCTAAGCCTGCTTGAGAGAAGACTACACAGCAGAGGACCCTGACTTACGGCAAATAAACTTAAGAATTGGATGATTGAATAAAGAACTAATTAAACCATACATAAATAAAATAAAAAGACATACACTTCAAAGACTTAAAACATAAGAATAAAGTTGCCTTGAATAGGAGAGAGACTCAGTTTTTGAAACTACAATCAAGCAAGAAGAAAGAAGAAAGAAGAAAGAAGAAAGAAGAGTAAATGGACCTTTTTGGTGACGGGGGTGTATTTGTGGGATTTCTGATTATTGTGGGGTTGATCTGGTTGGCTTACCGTTATAAGCATGTTTTATGGGGGAAAGCTTATTCGTTTTGGAATGTGGAATACTTATTACCTGATGATGTTGAGTGTAATTGTCCCAGAGCTCGTGCAGGGAGGATGGGAGCAGAACATATTCCACCAGATGATTCAGAACATAGCGAATGAGACAGAAGCTACTGACTGTTGGATTTGTAGTCATGGGCCTACTTCCCAGCGTGAGGGATGGCCACTTATGGTAGGAACATTATTAAGCCAAAAAGGATGGAGCAATTTAAGGCCTCAAAATTATGAGATGACTGAAACTTTACTTGATCCAGGACAAGCTATAATAACACATGCAGAGACTTCACCAGAGGCCCCAGCATGCATTATTTGGGAGAAAGATGAGAGATGGACCCAAGATAGAGACAACCCTCTCCACACACACCAAATAGAACTTGGTCATTATCCCAATTGTAATCTCCTTCTCCATGTATTCAAAACGGAGGCTTCTGAAGATATTAGCCTCTTAGCCCGTTTGGAACACTCAAGAAGGGTAAAAAGATTTTGATGGAGTTGTTTCACCAGAATTGGGCACGCACATTAAACAGGCCCAGGCAAAAGTAGCCAGCAGGGGTCGTGATCCACCAAAGGCTCCTAGCAAAGGGCTGCCTCAGGGCCAGGGGGAACCACCTGTTGAAGGGCCACAGCAGAGTAGAGGAGAATCAAATCCTGCAAAAGTGGTAAAAGGGGTGGAAGCCCACCAGGAAGTGCCTAAATCATTGGTAGCCAAGGGTGGCTTGTCTCAGGGATTGTATTGGATCTGTGGTCAATGGGCGGGAAAGATTCTACCGCCATTTTGGGAAGGTACGTGTACAATTGGCACTCTGATGTTAGCGGATGTGACAATATACCCAGAACAACAATCCCAGGTGACTTGGAGAAGGGAGCGTGAAGAACAGCGTTTGAAAAGAGCTTATGATGAAACACTTGGATATGACCCAGACCAAACTTATTTAAATGAGGGAGAAAGGCTGGGAGCCATCTTGTTCCCTGCTGCGGGCGTAGCTCTGAATATAAAACAGATTCGGAGACTCTCAGCTCAAGTGGAGAGGCTGGCGAACAAAACTGTGGCTGGAATAAGAGCTCTGCAGACGGAAGTTGATTCCTTGGCAGGGGTCCTGATGCAACACAAACTTGCTTTGGACTACCTATTGTCTGTACAAGGAGGGCTATGTTCTTTTCTCAATACCACGTGCTGCCACTATATAAACAAATCAGGAGAGATTGAATCTGATATAAATAAGATACAGAAAGTAGTATCTACCATCAGAATTGGATACGCCCCAAAGGGAGAGAGTGTTTTTGGCTGGTTAACTGATTGGTTGCCGAACTTCCAATGGTTAAAAGACCTCATCGTCGTAGGATTTGTTATCTTGATAATTGGTATTCTAATCATAATCCTACTGCCTTGTGTGATTGCTTGCTTAAGAAATATGATTGAAAGAATTGTTACTACGGCAAATGCCCGACATGGAAGTCAATTGAAACAACTTATGACTCTGGAGATAGAAGAGATGCAACAGCTATCCAGGGAAAATAAGGTGGTATAATCACACTAAGGGTGTGACTCCGAAAAATGAGTTTTCTTCGTCACAAGATTTTGTGGGGTATGTGGCAGCAGCTAAATAGAAATTAATGAAATTAATGAAATCTTACCTTAAAAAAGGGATTCTTAATAATGTGAAGAAGGAATCTTGGTGATGATTCTCTGGTGGAAGGGAAACCGACAGATGGCATAAAGGACAGGAGGCTGGGGACCTAATCTTGTGTCAATATTTGGATAAGCCGAGGTCAGAGCGGAGCTATATGTGGAAGCCTACAAGGGTGGGTGCCAAGAACAATTGATAATTATTAACCTAAGGAAGAAGCGAACATTTGAAGATATGGTATAACAGCGCCACCTCCTGTCTGGTTGAAGTAAATAGCAGACAAAAATGATATACCTTTTTAATGGATGAAATGTATTGTGAATGTATTGGGAAGATAATTAATAAGGGAAATGCTTGCTTAAAGATACAGAAATGAAGATGTGTGGAATCATATAATATGATGTGAAGAAATATATGAAGTTATGATTCATTTTAATGGTTCAATGTAAATCAATGTAAATCGTCTGGGAACGAGGTCAGATGATGTAAGGGGAAAGTTGTGGAAAACCTAATATTTTGCCAATAAGTGTTCTTGCCAAACAAATGTTCTTGGCCGCGATTCGAGGACAAACTGATTAGATTGTGTAAAGGTTAGGGCTTTTCTGCGCATGTGTAACCCTGAGAATTATGCTATAAATACTGGGTGGTTTGGATCAGTCTTTTGTACCTCAACAGCCAGATTGGAGCTGAGGTGCCCTTACCCGGGTAAGCATTAAAAATTCTGTGAACTTGCAAAGCTGTCTCTGTCTCTTCCTTCTCCTCTTTCTCCTGGAATTTCTTGGGGACCCTCGCTCCCCGCTTCAATGTCTATGTAGATGTGAATTCTGAGTGAAGCTCTTTCCACACTCCAGGCATTTATATGGTTTCTCCCCAGTGTGAGTCCTTTGATACGATCGTAGACTTGAACTGTCAGTGAAGCTCTGTCTACACTCTAGGCATTTATATGGTTTCTCCCCAGTGTGAATCATTTGATGTCTATGTAGAGTTGACCACTGAGAGAAGCTCTTTCCACACTCCAGGCATTTAAAGGGTTTCTCCCCAGTGTGAGTCCTTAGATGTGCATGTAGATTTCCCCTATGAGTGAAGCTCTCTCCACACTCCAGGCATTTATAAGGTTTCTCCCCAGTGTGAGTCCTCTGATGTCTACGTAGAGTTCCATTCTCAGTAAAGCTCATTCCACACTCCAAGCATTTATAGGGTTTCTCCCCAGTGTGAATCCTCTGATGTGAACGTAGATTTCCCCTATGAGCGAAGCTCTGTCCACATTGTAGGCATGTATAGGGTTTCTCCCCAGTGTGAATCCTCTGATGTGAACGTAGAAGTCCATTCGAAGTGAAGCTCATTCCACACTCCAAGCATTTAAAGGGTTTCTCCCCAGTGTGTGTTCTTTCATGTCTACGTAAAGCTCCATTGTCAGTGAAACTCTGTCCACACTCCAGGCATGTATAGGGTTTCTCCCCAGTGTGAATCCTCTGATGTCTACGTAGAGTTCCATTCTCAGTGAAGCTCATTCCACACTCCAGGCATGTATAGGGTTTCTCCCCAGTGTGAGTCCTCTGATGTGAACGTAGACTTGAATTCTGAGTGAAGCTCATTCCACACTCCAGGCATTTAAAGGGTTTCTCCCCAGTGTGAGTCCTCTGATGTGAACATAGACTTGAATTCTGAGTGAAACTCTGTCCACACTCCAGGCATTTATAGGGTTTCTCCCCAGTGTGAGTCCTCTGATGTGAACGTAGGTCTTTACTCCAAGCAAAACTCTTTCCACACTCCAGGCATTTATAGGGTTTCTCCGGCATATCAACAGTAATAAGGGTGTTTAATTGCAATACAGATACTTGACTCCTTTTTTCTTTCTTATCTGTGAGGTCAAGAATTCTGCAAGATCATCACCTTGAGAGGATTTCTTCTTACATTATCCGTTTTTTACTGCATTCAAGAGGTGGCTCCATAGAATCCTCATTTACCTGGTTACAAAAGAAGTGAAAAAATATTATTATTATTATTATTGTTATCCAGCCCTCCAACAGTTTGAGGGACTGTGTAAACAGTTTGAGGGCCCCTGGGTTAGAGGGTGTAATTTCTCCCGTGGTGTTGGGCGCAGACACCCCGTGATGATGCGGCAGATTTAGAGGTGGTCTGATTTGTTGTCTCTGCAACACGAAAAATATAATTGTCCATGTGAAAAGCAATCCATGTCTAGATGTAAACCTCAGAATTCTAAAGATTGCCCGTGAGCAGGAATATAGATAGAGAGATCGATGGAATGAATTGGTATAGAATTGATAGAGTGCCACTTTGGGAGTTTCCTGTGCAAACCGAAAAAGAAGGCTGAAATGTGCTTCGGGGAATGGAGTGCCCAACCCCACCGGTATTCAAATTTGGGCAGTGAAGGTCATTGCCACCTGGAAACCCATGTCCTCAATGCGGAAGAACCTGCGGGTCAAGACTAGGGCTCCACAGCCATCTGCAGGGCCGGGTAAATGACCTTGGGAGGGCCGTACCTGGCCCTTAGTTTGAGGACCCCTGGTCTAGCCAGTATTGCACCACCTGACATCCGCCAGGAAGTAGCAACTGACAGTGAAAGGACCAAGGCAGTGACATCTCCAGCTCATCCCCTGTTTGGGTATCAGCCAGCACATCAACGACTTAAATCAAGAAATAGTTTTCTAAGATCTACAGAGACACTCGCTGGAACACCTCAGGAAGCGAGAGTCCAAAAGTGGCAGGCTCAAGCCCAGAACCTCTACCAATGGCTGATACCCCCCGGGCACACAGAAAACTGGGCGACGTGGAAGGCGCTGAACAGACTGCGCTCTTGCACCATGAAATGCAGAGCCAACCTTAGGAAATGGGGCCACAAAGTGGAGTCCACGACATGCGAGTGTGGAGAAGAGCAAACCACAGACCACCTGCTGCAATGCAACCAGAGCCCTGCCACATGATGCACCATGGAGGACCTTCTTATGGCAACACCAGAGGCACTACAAGGGGCCAGCTACAGGTCAAAGGACATTTAACAGAATGCCAAGTTTGCAAACTTTGTGTTTTGTTTGTTTGTTAATGCAACACAACTGTTTGGTTAGCACCTCACGCGATAAATAAATATCCCTAAATCTGCACAGACAAAGGCATAACAGTAAATATTGTATACCCACAAGCATTGTGAAATCACATCTATTAGAAGCCTGCTCTTTCTCTTCCCTCTCCCTCCCATTTAACCAGACTAGGCCACAGGACCTTCCTAAGGGGAAGATGGCCTCATTCCCAGAATTCCAAGGGAAATGCCTTTCCGTCATGTGAGGCCGCCCTGAGTCCCCTTTGTGGGGAGAAGGAAGGCCGGGTAGAAATGAAATAAATGCCATTTCAATTTAGGAGTCTGCAATTCCCAATTCGACTGGCGTTTGCAATCACCATCAACAAAGCACAAGGCAAATCAACAGAATTGTGTGTGTCCGATCTAGACACAGATTGTTTCTCACATGGACAATATGTTGCGTGTTCTAGAGTTGGGAAGCCAGACAACCTCTACATCTGAAGTATTATGAAATTACAAGTATTAGAAACCAACTCTTACTCTTTTCTTTCTTCTCCATTGAACCAGATTGGGACACAGCAACACGTGGCCGGGTACAGCTAGGACACAAGATAGTGAGCGAATACTCCAGAGAACAGGACCAGGAGTCAAAGTGACCTCAGCAGACTAGAGAGCTAATTGACCAAAACTAAGAAGATGAATGTCAGAAAGGGGAAATGTAAGATACAGGATGGGTGAAGCCTGGCTAAATAACAGAGGTACACGCGAAAGGGATTTTGGAGTCTTCGTGGCCAACAAGGTGAATGTAAGCCAACAGTGCGACGCAGCAGCCAAAAGAGCCAGTGGGACAATGATTTCTATGAGCAGAAAGAGGGAGTAGCCATGGGGAGGGAGCCCTCTCAGCCCCGTCATTGCAAACTCCAACATGGAACACTTGGAAACAGCAACAAAAAGCTCACATATGTGGATGACTCCTTCACCATTTGGAGCCATGGAGGAGAAGAACTCAACACATTCCTGAACCTCCTGAACAGCATCCGCTCAAACATCCAATTCACCAAGGAAAAAGAAAACGAAGGAAAACTGCCATCTCTAGATGTCCCAGTCATCCACAAACCAGATCAACAATTGGGTCACAAAGTTTGCAGAGAACCTACACACACGGATAGATATGGACATCAAAACTCCAACCATCACCCAAGTCAAAAAAGCACCGTGAAAGCCCAGGCAGACCGTGCAAAAAGAATCTGCAAAGCCCACCTCCTCCAAGGAGAACGGAAGAACCTCAACTGGGCTTTGCAGGCCAAAGGAGACTCCACCTCAGGCATCAGGAGAGCTGCAAGACAACCGAGAACAAGCCAAGAGAGTCAAGACCAAGATCCACCCAGAGGAAAAAGGGTCTTGCCAGACATCAAGGGAACCACTGACCACATAGGGAAGCTGATGAGGAAACACAACCTACAAACTACCTGCAGACCCACCAAGGAAATCCAGCCAGTGCTCCGTTCAGCAAAGGACAAGAGGGACCCTCAGCAGGAGCCAACAGTATACCATGCAGCTGTGGACAAGTCTACATAGATATTGTTCAGTCATTTCCAACTCTTCGTGACCTCATGAGCCAGCCCATGCCAGAGCTCCCTGTCGGCCGTCACTACCCCCAGCTCCTTCAAGGTCAAGCCAGTCCCTTCAAGGATGCCATCCACCCATCTAGCCCTTGGTAGCCCCTCTTCTTGGCAGGGGGTTGGACTGGATTGCCCATGAGGTCTCTTCCAACTCTTTGATTCTATGATTCTTCCTTTTTCCTTCCATTTCCCCCAGCATCATTGCCTTCTCTAAGCTTTCCTTTCTTCTCATACTGTGGCCAAAGTGCTTCCTCTTGGCCTCTACTCTCCTTCCCTCCCGTGAGCAATCCCCCCCCCCCACACACACACACAGCACGCCCCCTCCCCACCCCCTCCAGGAGGGCCCCGCCAGACCTCCTTAGATCCGCCCCAAGTGCTCGGCTTTGAAGCGGGCTTTCACAGGGAAGGCCGGGGTGAGGAAGGACCGGCTTCCTTCGCTTCTCTCACCCAACCATCCCCGCCCCCTCCCTGCCGCCAAGCCCACAAGCCCCGCCCAGCCTCGCCTCGGGTGCCAATCACTTGGAGAGACAGACAGGTGGACCCCTCCCCCTCGCCTTGGAGCCCCCCCCACACACACACACACTCACGGGAGGGGGCGCTTCGGCCCTTGGAGCACTAGGCCGCGGCCCTTCAGGCTCACCTGCTGGCCGCGAGGAGGAGGAGGAGGAGGAGAGGCCCACCGAGGCGGGTTCCAAGAGGAGGACTGACTGCCTGGCTCCCACCGCGAGGCTCCCTCCCTCCGCTGCTGCTGCTGGGTGGCAGGCTTCTCTCTCTCTCTCTCTCTCTCTCTCTCTCTCTCGGAGTGGCACAAAATGGCGCCGGCTTCTTCTCCTCTCAGCGTGGCCCCGCCCACCGTCCTTCCCTCAGCGCTTTCCCGCCCATTCTGGCGGCCAATCAGGCTGCGGCTCCGGCCCTGGAGACTACCCCCGTGGCCCCGCCCCCTCCGCTTTCCCGCCCATCATCCTGAGGGCCAATCAGGATGCAGCTCCGGCCCTGGAGACTGCCCCGTGGCCCCGCCCCCTCCGCTCTGGCCTGGCTTCGGCCTCCTCAGCGCAGCCCCGCCCACCGCCTCTCCCTCCGCGCTTTCCCGCCAATCATCCTGAGGGCCAATCAGGGCGCGTTTCTGGCCCTGGAGACTGCCTCGTGGCCACGCCCCCTCCGCTCTGGCCTGGCTTTGGCCTCCTCAGCGCAGCCCCGCCCACCGCCTCTCCCTCCGCGCTTTCCCGCCCATCCTCCTGAGGGCCAATCAGGGCGCGTTTCTGGCCCTGAAGGCTGCCCCGTGGCCCCGCCCCCTCCACTCTAGGCCTGGCTTCGGCCTCCTCCTCCTCCTCCTCAGCGCCCTCCTCCTCATCCCTCACGCTCCTCGTTTTCCTTTGAAGGTTGTGGGTGGACTACAACTCCCATCATCACGCCAGATGAACTCCCGGGAGGAAGCGGCCCCCTCTGAGTAGGGCAAAGGAGCTCCAGAGGCGCCCGTCCTGGGTGGGGACCTCTCTCTCTCTCTCTCTCCAGGGTGCACTACAACTTCCATCGTGGTAGGCCACTCCCGCCAAGGCCCTCCACTACGTCCAGGTGGGCCTGTGTGCCAGGTGAGGCCCAGGCCAGGCATAAAAGGGGTTCCCAGTGCCCTCTCATTGCAGGAGAACTAGACCTCCCAGCAACCCCAACTCACAAAAGGCCAATCCCACCCCAAATTTGGACATATCAGGCATGCGTGCCGAATTTGGTGCAGATCCATCATTGCTGTTTGCGTTCACAGGGCTTTCTGGGTGCAGGTGGACTATACATCCCAGCAACCCTGATTCACAGGCGCCAAGGCCAATCCTGCCCAAAACCCACCAGTATCGGAATTGTGACCTATCGGGCATGTGTGCCGAATTTGCTGCAGATCCATCGTTGCTGTTTGCGTCCACAGGGCTCTCTGGGTTCAGGTGGACTAGACATCCCAGCAACCCCAACTCACAAATGCCAAGGCCAATCCCGCCCCAAACCCACCAATATCGGAATTGTGGCCTGCCGGGAATGCGTGCCGAATTTGGTGCAGATCCATCGTTGCTGTTTGCGTTCACAGGGCTCTCTGGGTGCAGGTGGACTATACATCCCAGCAACCCTGATTCACAGGCGCCAAGGCCAATCCCGCCCAAAACCCACCAGTATCAGAATTGTGGCCTATCGGGCATGTGTGCCAAATTTGCTGCAGATCCATCGTTGCTGTTTGCGTTCACAGGGCTCTCTGGGTGCAGGTGGACTATACATCCCAGCAACCACAACTCACAAGCGCCAAGGCCAATCCCACCCCAAACCCACCAGTATCAGAATTGTGGCCTATCGGGCATGTGTGCCGAATGTGGCACAGATTCATCATTGCTGTTTGAGTTCACAGGGCTCTCTGGGTGCAGGTGGACTATACATCCCAGCAACCACAACTCACAAGCGCCAAGGCCAATCCCACCCCAAACCCACCAGTATCAGAATTGTGGCCTATCGGGCATGTGTGCCGAATGTGGCACAGATCCATCATTGCTGTTTGAGTTCACAGGGCTCTCTGGGTGCAGGTGGACTATACATCCCAGCAACCACAACTCACAAACCTCAAGGTCAATCCCGCCCCAAACCCACCAGTATCGGAATTGTGGCCTATCGGGCATGTGTGCCGAATGTGGCACAGATCCATCATTGCTGTTTGAGTTCACAGGGCTCTCTGGGTGCAGGTGGACTATACATCCCAGCAACCACAACTCACAAACCTCAAGGTCAATCCCGCCCCAAACCCACCAGTATCGGAATTGTGGCCTATCGGGCATGTGTGCCGAATGTGGCACAGATCCATCATTGCTGTTTGAGTTCACAGGGCTCTCTGGGTGCAGGTGGACTATACATCCCAGCAACCACAACTCACAAACCTCAAGGTCAATCCCGCCCCAAACCCACCAGTATCGGAATTGTGGCCTATCGGGCATGTGTGCCGAATGTGGCACAGATCCATCATTGCTGTTTGAGTTCACAGGGCTCTCTGGGTGCAGGTGGACTATACATCCCAGCAACCACAACTCACAAACCTCAAGGTCAATCCCACCCCAAACCCACCAGTATCGGAATTGTGGCCTATCGGGCATGTGTGCCGAATGTGGCACAGATCCATCATTGCTGTTTGAGTTCACAGGGCTCTCTGGGTGCAGGTGGACTATACATCCCAGCAACCACAACTCACAAACCTCAAGGTCAATCCCGCCCCAAACCCACCAGTATCGGAATTGTGGCCTATCGGGCATGTGTGCCGAATGTGGCACAGATCCATCATTGCTGTTTGAGTTCACAGGGCTCTCTGGGTGCAGGTGGACTATACATCCCAGCAACCACAACTCACAAAAGGACAATCCCACCTCAAACCCACCAGTATTGGAAACTGGGCCTACTGCGCATGCATGCTGAATGTGGTGCAGATCCCTCGTTGCTGTTTGCGTCCACAGGGCTCTGGGTGCAGGTGGACTATACATCCCAGCAACCACAACTCACAGGCACCAAGGCCAATCCCACCCCAAACCCGCCAGTATTGGAAATTGGGACTATTGTGCATGCATGCCGAATGTGGTGCAGATCCGTCGTCGTCGTTTGCATTGACAGGGTTCTCTGGGTGCGGGTGAACTACAATTCCTCTCAGTCAAGGTCCATTCCCCCACCGCTCTCCGTTATATTTGCCCTCTGTCTTGTGGTTTCTGGGTGCAAAGGGGGTCCAGGCCCCTCGTCAGCGGGGGCCACTCTCAGAGCAGTGCCTTGATGCAGGGTGAACTACAACTCCCATCCTGAGGAGTCAGTCCCCAAATCCCTCCAGAGTGTTCACTTGCTGGTCAATGCCTCTGCTTGCTGTGTGCCATAGGAAAGGGTCGAGGGAGAGGCGGGGTTATGCAAATTCCACCCCAATGGAGAGAGAAAGGAACCCCAGGAGGTGTCTTTGGTGGAGGAAAAACAGAAAAGCCAGGCTGAAAGGGTCCCCGCCTGAGAGCCTTCCCTTGGGGGGTGGGCACTTGGGATTTGGGCATTCCTGGTCCACGCCAGCCCAGTGACCTCATTTGACTACACAACCTACCCACACTGTTTTGTGAACCCTGGCTGGCTGTTGTACACGAATGTGGATGTTTTGTGTGGATTTATGTTATTATAGAATTTTGTCTGACTACGTGTAGCTTTTAATTGACTGGCGTTAGGCTTTGATTTGAAGTTAGGCTTTAATGTTAGGCGTTGCTGTGTCCCTCAGAGGAATTCCCGACATGAAACAATCTGGGGTAGGGGACAGGCAGGAAGAAGCCAGGCTTTTAAGCTGCAAGGCCTTTCAAAGATAACCAAGGTGGGCAGTTCCAACATTCACACCCGGCTCAAGTAGAAGAGAGTTCTTTTTCCCACTCTGGACCTTTCTCATCTCTTTAAAGAGAAGCCTCTCACAGGATGGCAAAGCATCTGGGAGTCCCTCTGGGGAACATCCTTGGAGACGGCCAAGTCTCTCACTCCGGAAGCAACTTGTACTTTCTCAAGGTTTGGGAGATATAAACAGACAGTAGATTTCTATTATATAGAATGTTAGTGTTATGAACCCAAAGAGGTCCCTGTTCTTTTGTGCAGAGTGTTCAAGGAATAGTAAGGTAGTTTAGACCAATGAGACACTTTGGAGACCAAATTTGGTTTGAACACTATTCATGTAACATTTATTTATTTATTTATAGCATTTTTACCATGCTCTTCTCAACCCCGGGGGGGGGGGGGGGGGGGGAGGGACTCAGAGCGGCTAACAAAGGCAACAATTCAATATCACAATCAAGAACACAGAATCAAACCATAAATACATAGAGTTCAAACAATTGCAATTAATTAACAGTCATTAAAACAATACGCAGTCCACAAACCCACTGATAAAAACAATAAAACCATATTATTGAAATACAATCATGACAGAATCCTATTAGAATCACATCAAGGGAGAACTCTCCTGCACACACACATTCACACGTATACACACAGGCCTCCTCCGGCAGAGAGGAACAGTCTTTTCCGAGGAGGTGCGGACGCTCCGTTGCCACAGATCAGGAAGCGCGCATGTTCTTGGGGGTCCCCTGCATTTATAGGCCAAACTCCATTATCCTTCTTTTTAATCATCAGGTGGTTCTGTCCCCTTCAAGTCCTTCTTCTTTCCAAGTTCAGGACATCCACATGACTTATGGGGTACCTCCTGCACACTCCTTACACGCTCGGTTGCACACCTGATGGTTCATTGTCGTGCAGTGACGCCTTGCTGCCTCCTCGCTTCGACAGCCAAGGCCGTATTCCCATCTCATGCCTTGTGAGAACTCCCATGCTGGTTTTCCTTTAGGCCTCTTTCTTCTGCCCTTCTACATGCATTCAAACACCCATTCTTTACATCTGCAGGAATGTGTAGCTGTGTATGTGTATTGATGTTTCTGTGTATGTGTGTATAGGAAGGAGAAGAAAGGGAAAGATAGAGAGGAAGGGAAGGGAGAGAAGGAAAAAAGGGAAAGGAAGGAGGGAAGGAAAGAAAGGGTGGGAGAGGGAAGGAAGGAAGGAGTTTGTGGGGGTTTTCTGGGATTTTGTGTTGGTATTGCGTTTTACGTAGGCATTGAATGTTCGCTGTTGTTATGTTGGAATCTGTGTATTATTATTATTATTATTATTGAGCTAGGAAATCAGAAGACGTTTTCTTCTTGGGAGGAGAGCAATGACCAATCTTGATAAATAAAAGAGTGAAGAGCAGAGACATCACACAGGCCACAAAGATCCACGAAGTTCAAGCAATGGTATTCCCTGTAGGAACCTAGGGATGTGAGAACTGGATCAGGAGGAAGACTGAGCGAAGGAAAAGAGACACTTTTGAATTGTGGTGTTGGAGGAAAGTTCTGAGAATGCCTTGGACCACGAGAAGATCCAACCAGTCCGTACTTCAGGAAAGAAAGCCTGACTGCTCACTGGAGGGAAAGAGGGTAGAGGCCAAGAGGAAGTCCTTTGGGCACATCATGAGAAGACAGGAAAGCTTAGAGAAGGCAATGATGCTGGAGGAAAAGAAAGGAAAAAGGAAGAGGGGCTGACCAAGGGCAAGGTGGGTGGGTGGCATCCTTGAAGGGACTGGCTTGACTCTGAAGGAGACCCTGGGGGTGGGCATGACTCACAGGGAGCTCTGGCCAGGGCTAGACTATCGGGTCACAAAGATAAAATGCTGGGCACGTGGAGGTTGGAGAAGCGAGTCTCTACTGTATGAATAGCAGCCAAAAGAGAATCTGCTGATAATGACGTCTGTGAGGAGCCACGTGGAGCAGCTATAAAGGAAACTAGACGGTCGGCACGGGCAATCCAAGGATCTCAATGGTACGAAATTACTTACAAAACGAGGGGGCGCTGGTGCTTTGCTTCTACGGTGTTGCTAAAGGGTCTGGTGGTGAAAATTTCAGAACTCTAACAAAACTTTAAACATTTTGTTATAAATTGCAGTTCTGAATTGGTTCTGTCATAAAAATCACCAATAATGAAATAATAAAATTTTGAAGGTTTTGTATGTTGTTTTAGGCACTTTGTGTCACATGCAAGCCGCCTTGAGTCCCTTTCGGGAGATTGAGGCAGGGTACAAAAATGAACTTATTATTTTACTGACACAAAAACACAACATGTCACAGCAAAAGAGATCTATATGCTGGGTTTCGTATCACAAAATCACAAGTCAAACACTTCCCAAGCGTATAAGACTGTGTGATGTATTTTCGAATGATGCGCACAGATCCAAGTCAGGAGGCCTTTTGCAGTGGATAGATCGTGATTTTGTCAATGTTTATTGTTTCCAAATGCCGGTCTCCTTCTCCAGGGTTCCATTCGTGAGCCATCACCACCAGGTCTTCTCCTTATCCACTTTTCCTTCAGTTTTGTCAAGGAACTGCCCGTGCCATGCTTTGTTGTGCCAGCTGTCAGCTCTGGTTTCTAGGGCAGTTTTCTTGCACGGATTCTTTGTCTGCTGTGCTTTGAGAAGTTTCCGATTACTGACTTCAATCCATGCAGGTTCTTTGCTTCCCTTTGCACATTCTGCCAGTGCATGCCCCCCGATGGGTGCCACCTTGTCGGGGGGGGGGGGGGGGCTTAACACTGAGGAGTGGAACCAAGAGCGCCGAATCCATTAGCACTCTGGAGAATCAAACCAAAACAAAGTCTATCCTGGCTCGGTCGTCGCCCAGGATAAAAAGGGCCGCGGTGGATGCTGCGGATTCTGGACATCCATCGACAAGTGGGCGACAGAAGCAAAATACAAATGGACAGTCACAGAAGCGGCAGATATACACAATGCCAGAAAACAGCACAGTTATCATTATTGTACAGTAAGAATTATATGAAGCTTATATCTATATATTTTTATGTTATATTATATTATATTATATACATATAGTAACAAGTTCCTGCCACAGTATTTTTTGTTATTTCTTTGTCAGTGTTGATGTGGAGATTGTCTGGTCTGCCTGCTCTGGAACATTATTATTATTATTATTATTATTATTAAACTTTACTTGTTCCCCGCTAGCATCTCCCGAAGGACTTGATGCGGCTTACAAAGGCCAAGGCCTCAACACAACAACAGCATAAAACAATACAACTCAAAGCAAAGCAAAAACATAAAACAGTATCAACAAAACATTACATCATAACACAGTAAAAACCCAAGGCTGGGCCAAATATGGGTACAGATTAAAAAGTGCTGGGTGTGATAGGTGGCATGTTGGATTTCAGGGCGAGCGCAATGCCACATATCGTTCTCCTTCTTTCGGGGTCCCTTCCAAATCTATGATACTATATCTGTGTCTGTGTGTATCCTATATCTCTATATCTATGGCTGGATGGCTCTTTGTCAGGAGGGCTTAGATCATGTTTTCTCGCCCTGGTGAAGGGAGTTAGACTGGATGGCCTTCAGGCAGCATTTCTCAACTTGGGGGTCATGACCCCTGGGGCGGGGGTCGCAAGGGTGTGTGAAAAAGGTCACCAAAGACCACTAAAAAACACAGTATTTACATGAGTAGCTGAGACCTCACTACCTCTGAGGATGCTTGCCATAGATGCAGGCAAAACGTCAGGAGAAAATGCCTCTACATGGCCATATAGCCTGAAAAAACCCACAAGAACCTCGTGATTCCAGCCATGAAAGCCTTCGACAATACAGTATTTTCTGTTGGTCATGGAATTCTGTGTGGGAAGTTTGGCCCAATTCTATCATTGGTGGGGTTCAGAATGCTCTTTGATTGTAGGTTTACTATAAATCTCAGCAACTACAACTCCCAAAAGACAAAATCTTTTTTTTAATGGATGGTCACTCCTTGAGTTAGTAGGTGTCTTGTGGCAGCAATTTGTCCAGCAGATTTTGAGTTATGTCACTCAAAACGAAAAGAGCATTATATATATATATAAATAGACTAAACCTCTTACATGGGGTTGGTTTAACTAAATGGTCATGTCACAAAAGGGTGCATGTATAAAAAGTGTATTACCAACACTAAAAGTTTGGAAAACGCTGTCTTAGAGAGTGTCTCCGGGGTCAGACACCACCGTTCTCTCCAGTGTGAATTCTGTGTCTATGAAGAGTTCAACTCTCCAAGAAGCTCTTTTCACACGCTATGGGTTTCTAGGGTTTCTCCCCAGTGTGGGTTCACTGATGTGAACATAGACCTGAACTGTAGCTGAAGCTTTGTCCACATCTAGGCATGTATAGGGTTGCCACCCGGTATGAATCAGGCATGTATAGCCCAATGTATTTGTACTTTAATTGTTTTCTCAGCGTCTATGTCTTAATGGTTTATTATGTTATGAGTATAATTATGTTTATTTGATTACTCAGATTTTATTTTGATGTTATTTTTTCTTTTGTTATAAGTTTTTTATTATTTTGTATTATTTTAAAGATCTTAGTATTTACATTGGGCATTAAATGTTTGATTTTTTTGTGTGTAAACTGCCCTGAGTCCCCTTTGGGAGAGACGGCGGTCTATAAATAAAGTTTTATTATATTATTATATTATATATCACTCAGCGAAACTCTTACCACACTGCAGGAATTTATGGGGTTTCTCCCCCGTGTGAGTCCTCTGATGTGAACGTAGATGTGAACTTTGAGCGAAACTCTTTCCACAGTCCAGACATGTATAGGGTTTCTCCAAAGTGTGAATTCTTTGATGTTTACGTAGAGTTGAACTTTGAGCGAAACTCTTTCCACAGTCCAGACATGTATAGGGTTTCTCCAAAGTGTGAATTCTTTGATGTTTACGTAGAGTTGAACTGTGAGCGAAGCTATTTCCACACTCCAGGCATTTAAAGGGTTTCTCCCCAGTGTGAATTCTTTGATGTGAACGTAGAGAAAAGCTGTGAGAGAAGCTCTTTCCACACTCCAGGCATTTATAGGGTTTCTCCCCAGTGTGAATTCTTTGATGTGAACGAAGATGTCCACTCAGAGTGAAACTCTGTCCACACTCCAGGCATGTATAGGGTTTCTCCCCAGTGTGAATTCTTTGATGTAAACGTAGATGTCCACTCTGAGAGAAGCTCTTTCCACACTCCAGGCATTCATAGGGTTTCACCCCAGTGTGAGTCCTTTGATGTGAATGTAGACTTCCATTCTTAGTGAAGCTCTCTCCACAGTCCAGGCATTTAAAGGGTTTCTCCCCAGTGTGAGTCCTTTGATGTTTACGTAGAGTTGAACTGTGAGCGAAGCTATTTCCACACTCCAGGCATTTAAAGGGTTTCTCCCCAGTGTGAATTCTTTGATGTGAACGTAGATGTCCATTCTGAGAGAAGCTCTTTCCACACTCCAGGCATTTATAGGGTTTAACCCCAGTGTGAGTCCTTTGATGTGAATGTAGGCTTGAATTGTTAGCAAAGCTCTTTCCACACTCCAGGCATTTAAAGGGTTTCTCCCCAGTGTGAGTCTTCTGATGTGAACGTAGATGTGAACTCTGAGTGAAGCTCTGTCCACACTCCAGGCATTTAAAGGGTTTCTCCCCAGTGTGAGTCCTTTGATGTTTACGTAGATGTGAACGTAGAGAGAAACTCTTTCCACACTCCAGGCATTTAAAGGGTTTCTCCCCAGTGTGAATCCTCTGATGTCTACGTAGAGTTCCATTCTCAGTGAAGCTCTGTCCACACTCCAGGCATGTATAGGGTTTAACCCCAGTGTGAATTCTTTGATGTGAACGTAGAGAGAAACTCTTTCCACACTCCAGGCATTTAAAGGGTTTCTCCCCAGTGTGAATCCTCTGATGTCTACGTAGAGTTCCATTCTCAGTGAAGCTCTGTCCACACTCCAGGCATGTATAGGGTTTAACCCCAGTGTGAATTCTTTGATGTGAACGTAGATGTCCACTCTGAGAGAAGCTCTTTCCACACTCCAGGCATTTATAAGGTTTAACCCCTGTGTGAGTCCTTTGATGTGAATGTAGACCTGAACTGTGGGTGGAGCTCTGCCCACAGGCTAAACCTGCATAGGTTTTCTCTGCCATATCAACAGTAATAAGTGTGTTTAATTGCAATACGGATGCTTGATTCCTTTTTGTTTCTTATCTGCGAGGTCAAGAATTCTGCAAGATCATCATCTTGAGAGGATTTCTTCTTATCATATTATTGTTTTTTTACTGCATTCAAGAGGTGGCTCCATAGAATCCTCATTTACCTGGTTAAGAAAGAAGCGAAAGATTATTATTATTATTATTATTATTATCATCATCATCATTATTATCATCATCATTATTATTATTATCATTATACTGATTTATAGCCTGCTTTATCTCCCCTTGTGGATACTCAAAGCAGCTGAACATAAAACATCAGCATACAATTTGAAATATAAAAATATGCAGACATTAAAACAGAACTAAATATAAACGGTATTTAAGAATTCCCAGATAAAACCATTAAAACATACCCAAGGTTAAAAACCACAACACCCCCTGAATTGATCTTTAAAATCTTCTTCTTTAAAAGCCTGCCCGAATAAAAAAGTTTTAGCCTTCTGCAATAAGGAAAATAGTAAGGAGGGGGCCATTTTGGCTTCCATGAGGAGGGAGTTCCAGAGTCGAGGGGCAGACACCGAGAAGGCCCTCTCTCTCATTCCCACCAACCAAGCTTGAGATGGAAGTGGGACCAAGGAAAGGGCCTCTCTTAAAGGTCTCAGTGCCCAGGCAGGTCCATATAAGTCAGTGTTTGTGAACTACTACTTCCAGAATTCAAGAACAGCCCCCCAATCCCACCAGTATTCAATGTAGGTAGTGTGCCAAGTTTGGTGCAGATCCATTGTGGGCTGAGTTCAGTGTGCTCTTTGATTGTAGGTGAATCCCAGTAACTACAACTCCCAAATGCCAAGCTCTATTCTCCCCAAACTCTGCCAGTGTTTACATTTGGGTATACTGAGGATGAGTACCAAGTTTGGTCCAGATCCATCATTGCTTGAGTCCACAGACCTCTCTGGATGTAGGCGAACTACAACTCAAACTCACGGTCAATGCCTACTAATCCTTCCAGTATTTGCTGTTTGTTATGAGAGTTCTTTGTGCCAAGTTTGATTCAATTCCATCGTTGGTGGAGTTCAGAACGCTCTTTGATTGAAGGTGAATTATAAATCCCAGGAACTACAACTCCCAAATGACAAAATCAATCCTCCCAACTCCACTGATATTCAAATTTGGGCAGTGAAGATCATTGCCACCTGGAAACCAATGTCCTCAATGCGGGTCAAGACTAGGGCTCCACAGCCATCTGCAGACCCACTGCCAAGACACCACATCTGGAAGACCCTCATCCTCCTGTTTAAGGGGCTCCACTGGCTGCCGTTTATTTTCTGGTCCCAATTCAAGGTGCAGGTTATCATTTACAAAGCCCTAAACAGTTTGGTGCCAGAGTGAGACACCTGGGTCATGTACAGAGTACTTGAGGTTTCCAGATCAATTAACACACTGCAGACTTCTTAAGTTTCAAAAATGAGTCACCCTTGGGCTGAGAATTGCGGTATATAAGCGCAGTAAATAAATAAATAAATAAATAAAAACTTTACTTAAAGCATATATACAAGCGACTACATCTTGATGGCTAAAAATGGCGACTGACAAAAGCATAGCATGAAAACACAGAGAAAGAAAAACCGCCCTCCTGTCTTATCTGTCTCCTAGCCAGTTAACTCCCTTTTCTTCCCAGGGCAAAAGAAACTCTTGTTATCTCAGTCTCAGGGACTCCACTCTCTGCCTATAACAAGAAAAATCTACTATACACATGAACAAAAAGGAACGTGACTGAAACCATCTTGAATTACATTACAATACTAACACATTGAAAAACATACATATAATATTTGCAATTATCCTGACACTCCCCCTCTTTTTTTAATGGGGTTCAATAACTCTAATATATATATATATATATATGTGGTCTGCATAATCGTAACATCTTAACTATGAACTCTTAACTCCTATAAACATTTGTCTACTATTCTAAACTTCTATAATAACTTTATCATTCATTTGCTTTTCTCAACTTCCTTGCAATCTGATAACATTTCTATTACATATAATTGTCTCTGTTCATTTCTATTATATCTTAAGCACATATAATATTTTTTTCTCCATGTATCTGTATTGCTTCATTGTAACTTTTATATACACAATAATTTTTTCTCATTTTATAACACATTTCCACAATCTTATAATGTCTTAGTACATAGAATCCTATTTATTTATTTATTTATTTATTTGGTATGCTTGTATACCGCCAATATCTCAGCCTGCGCGGCGACTCATTGCGGTTTACAACATGTTAAAATATACAATGTTAAAAAATACAATTCACTTAAGCATATAAAAATTAAAATTTAGAATACATACAAAAAACATATGCAGTATTGGGCCACCAATACAGATCGGGACATCTCATAGTTAAAATCGTCATCCAATTCGTTGTCTTGATTGCTAATCCATGGTCAGATAAAACAACACGACGAGGGTCAATTGAAGACTTGCTCAAACATCCAGGTTTTTAGTTTTTATCTCCATATATTTCTGCATTTCTTTTACATATTCAATCCATATAATTACTGCTCTTCATTTCATAATATATCTCTGAGATTCTATAATCTTTTCAATACACACATTTATTTCTCTTTATTATTTCTTATTATATATTACATATTATTTCTTTATTATCACTTCTAGATTTCATTGCCTCAATACTCTGATTACCATTACATTTTATAATCATTTCATCACCATTATAACTCTTTAAACTCTTTAAATTCCACCACATGTTTTAACTTCTTAGTCCCAATACATCAATATAACAATATAGGGAAAATGAATGTATCATAAAATTTTAACAGTACACATAGCAAAACTACAATACATAAAACACATTGTATTTCTAGCAAAGGCACCTACGCTTTAACGGAACACAGTTTCAAATACTTAGCATTACTATATTTTGTCACTCTAAACCAAATCAAAACAAATTCATTTCATTTCAGGACACTCTTGACCCTTGTGGATACTAGAAATCTCCATCATCCCATGTAGTATAGCAGTGGTTCTCAACCTGGGGGTCGCGACCCCCCGAGGGGTCGCCTGGCAAATTTTGAGGGGTCGCGGGACTGCCTTGTTTGGCCCCGCCCCCTTTGTGTCCCTGGAATGGCTGCTGGGCAACCTCTGGCAGCCAAAGAGCCAGCAAACACTAGGGCTGGGCGGTTTTGTTTTGTTAATTCATAATTCGTTAATAATTCATTAATTTTTTTAATTACAAAACGATAACGAACCATTCTGGAGCAATTTTTTTTAAAAACGAATTTTTAAAGATGTTTTGTAAATGCTTCGTATTTTGTTATTGTATTCGTTTCGTTATTGTTTTGAGGTCATTTCGTCATTATTTCCGCATGTCTGGGGCAAGTTTTATGGTTGTTTTTTGTTTAATTAGTGAAAAAAAATTATAATATCACACCAACAGTCAACAACAGAGGGAGAGGGAAGCTTCAGAAGTTTTTGGAGGTTTTTTAGCGTATTTCGCGGTCGCGTCCGCCATTAACGAATCGATTCGTTATTGTTTCGGAAATCGATTCGTTAATGTTTTGTAATTTTTTTCACATTTACGAAATTTCGTAAATATCGAACTTTTTAAAAGGAAATTTTGTAATTATTTTAAATAACGAAACGCAAAAACCCCCAAAAAACGAATCGATTTTAGAAACAAATTTTTCCGTTGTTACCCAGGCCTAGCAAACACCCATGCCTGAAAGAGAAGGACGTCCCTTAGTCCGCACGTGGGGCTTGGGGGAGGGAGTGTGACATGTCTTCTGGCCTCCCAGCAAGTCTTCCCCCCCCCCCTCAGTGGCCCCTTGGGGGATGGCTTGCCTGCCCTTCCTCGTGTGAAGTGGATGCGGAGACCAGGTGAGGAGGAAACTGGGGAGCCTTTGTCAGCCCCACCGAACAGGGTTCCCTTCTTTTCACTCCTGCAAGGTGGGCGGGTGGCTGCTCCATGCGGGCACCGCTCACCAGGCCTCGCCTTCCCTTGCCTGGGTGCCTGTGGGAAGGGAGCCTTGCAGCCCTTAGCCTTGCAGGGCCCCATTGCAGGAAAGGGGCGCTTTTCAAGGCGGGCCCTGTTCAACCGGCGCCAGTCCCTTCTTCTCTCTGCTGCAGCTGCGGGGTGCTTTCCCATCCCCCGCCAGGCAAAGGATAGGCCACTCACTAGGCCTCGCCTTCCCTTGCCTGGCCGCTGGTAGGAAAGAAGCTGCGGTGCCCACCCGCCAAACAGGTGGGAAGGCGTCCCGTGGCAACGGTAGACAGAACAAGGGGCTGGGCGAGCGAGGCCCGCTCGGAAAGCACCTCCTGCCTGCTTCGCGCCAAGCCCACCAAAGCCGAGAGCTGCACGGCTCCCTTCCCGCTGGTGCCCCGGCAAGGGAAGGCAAGGCCTGGTGAGCGGTGCCTGCATGGAGCAGCCGTCCACCCACCTTGCAGGAGTGAGAAGGAGAAGGGGTCCCTGTTTGGTGGGGCTGACAAAGGCTCCCCAGTCCCCTCCTCACCCGCTTCTGCTGGAAAGCGGGTGGGAGATGGACTTGAGGAGCCCACCCACTGTCCTCCTCTCCTTTCTTCTCATCTATAGGCCTGGGTAACAACGGAAAAATTTGTTTCTAAAATCGATTTGTATTTGGGGGGGGTTTTTGTTTCGATATTTAAAATAATTACAAAATTTTCCCTTAAAAAAGTTCGATATTTACGAAATTTCGTAAATGTGGAAAAAAAATTACAAAACATTAACGAATCGATTTCCGAAACAATAACGAATCGATTCGTTAATGGCGGACGTGACCGCGAAATACGCTAAAAAACCTCCAAAAACTTCTGAAGCTTCCCTCTCCCTCTGTTCTTGACTGTTGGTGTGATATTATAATTTTTTTTCACTAATTAAACCATAAAACTGGCCCAGACATGCGGAAATAATAACGAAACGACCTCAGAACAATAACGAAATGAATACAATAACGAAATACGAAGTATTTACAAAACGTTTTTGAAAATTCGTTTTTTTTAATGATTGCTCCAGAATGGTTCGTTATCGTTTTGTAATTGAAAAAATTAACGAATTATTAACGAATTATGAATTAACGCAACGAAACCGCCCAGCCCTAATCTGAAACAGTGGCAGTGGAGACAACAACGGTCAGCCTGAAGCTGCGCCGCCATCACTTTAAAAGTGAGAAACAGGAGGAAGGAGAGGAAGAGGAGGATGGTGGATGGGCTCCTAAAGTCCCTCCGCCACCTGCTGCCATCAGAAGCAGCCTCCTCTTCCTCCTTGTCCCGGAGGAAGCAGCAGGCAGGAGGGAGGGGGGGCGGCGGGAGAGAGAGACTGCTCCCTTTTCGCAAACTCTTGCCTCCCTTTCTTCACTGCAGGAAGGGAGAAAAGAAAGAGGCAGAAATAAATTTTAATTTTGAAGTCTCCCATCCTGCTCCCTTCTTTCTCCTCCAACTCCTTTGTTTCCTCCCTCTTCTCCCTGATTTGCTTGGCTGCCCCCGGCAAAGCACGCTCACTCTCTCTCCCCCCCCCCCCTATTAACAGCCAGACCGGGAGGCAGCTTCACGCGAGAGGATGGTGCTTCCGAGTGAAGGACCTTGCTTCCCTCTCTTCATTTCTTTCCTACTTCCTCCCTTTCCTTCCTTCCCCTTCTTTTCCTTTCCTTCCTTTCCCTCCTCCCTTTCCTTGCCTCCCTCCTTTCCTTCCCTCCTTCCTTCCCTTTCTTCCTGTCCCTTCCTTCCTGTCCCTCCTTCTTCCTTTCCTTCTCTCCCTCCTCCCCTCCCTTCATTTCCTTCTTCCTCCCTTTCCCTCCCTCCTCCCTTCTCTCCTTCCTTTCCTACGTTCCCTCCTTCCTCCCTTCCCTCCCTCCCTTCTTTTTTCCATCCTTCCTGTCTCTCCTTCCTTTCCATCTTTTCCTCCCACCCTTCCTTTCCTCTTCCTCCCTTCCTTCTATTATCATCATTATCATCATCATCAAGCAGAGGCAGACTGGCCATCTGTCAGGTGTACTTTGATTGTGTCTTTCCCTTATGGCAGAAGGAGGTTAGACTGAATGGCCCATGGAAGTCTCTTCCCACTTTAGGATTCTATTATTATTACTATTATTATCATCACCATTAAGCAGAAGCAGACTGGCCATCTGTCAAGAGTGCTTTGATTGTGCATTCCCTTATGCAAGAATGAGGTTGGATTGGATAGCCTTTGGATGTCTCTCCCACCTTACGATTCTATTGTTGTTCTTTTTGCTGTTGTTAAGCAAAGGCTGAGTAATTTGTTGCAAGGGCTTTAATTGTGTTCCTTTATGGCAGAAGAGGGTTGGACTGGATGGACTTTGGGGGGTCCCTTCCAGCTCTAGGATCCTATTATTATCATCATCATCATCATCATCATCATCATCATCACCATCATCATTATTAAGCAGTCTGAATGGCCAAGAGTCAGGTGTGCTTTGATTGTGCTTTTCTTGCATCAAGGGAGGAGGGGGTTGGACTGGATGGCCCTTGTGAGGTCTCTTACCTCTAGGATCCTATTATTAGTATTATTATTAAGCAGAGGTTGAATGACCATCTGTTGCGGGGGCTTTGATTGTGGTTTTCCTGCAGGAAGACAGAAGGGGGTTGGACTGGATGGCTTTTGGAGGTCTCTAGCAAGTCTAGGATCCTATTATTATTAAATCACTGTGAATTCCTCCCAACCCCCCCGCCCCCCCCCCAGTATTTTCTGTTGGTCATTGAGGTTCTTTTTGCCAAATCTGGTCCAGATCTGTCATTCATTTGGGGGGGGGGGGGGATGCCAGTGATCTGTGGAAGACAGAGCTGTATCGGTTGAAAGTATTGCAAATCCCATCATCCATTGTCCATACTCCCCCAAACATATGGTTTTTGTGATTAATCACTATGCTTTAATTATGTTCAATTTGTAACAATGAAAATACATCCTGCATATCAGATATTTACCTTATGAGTCATAACAGTAGCAAAAATTACAATTATGAAGTAGCAACAAAAATAATTTTATGGTTGGGGGTCACCACAACATGAGGATCTGTATTAAGGGGTCACGGCATTAAAAAGGTTGAGAACCACTGTAGTATAGTCTTTTCCTACTGCAACTGTGCCTACGCCCCCGGTGGCCGAATTATGGGACTGCATGTATTTTACTGCATCTCTTTCATTCAATGTAACTTGCTCTGAATAGATCTTCCCTTCAGGTGATTCTTTTTTCACTTGCACACTCTTTCTTTCAGGTGTTTTTGTCATTTCCCCCCTACTCTTTGGTGATTCTGCTTCTGACTTGTGTGTGACTTCTTTTTCCTTGGAATGTGTACCTTGTTCTACCTTCTCTTGCAGTTTTTGTTTCACTTCTACACATGGCTTGTTATCTCATCCTTTCTCTGTGTATGTGTTTCTGATTCATGTTTCTTCTTAACTTCTGTACCCGTGACAACGCTCTTTTCTTTTCTACGTGTATCTGGCTCAATCTTTACCTCTTGTCTCTGCTTCTGCTAGATCTCTGCACCTGAAGAAGAAGTGACAAGTGGAGTGCCACAAGCAGGGTTCCGTCCTGGGCCCGGTCCTGTTCAACATCTTTATTAATGACTTAGATGAAGGGCTAGAAGGCAGGATCATCAAGTTTGCAGACGGGACCAAATTGGGAGGGATAGCCAATACTCCAGAGGACAGGAGCAGGACTCAAAGGGATCTTGACAGATTAGAGAGATGATGGGCCAAAACTAACAAAATGAAGTTCAACAGTGACAAATGCAAGATACTCCACTTTGGCAGGAAAAATGAAATGCAAAGAGACAGAATGGGGGATGCCTGGCTTGAGAGCAGTACGTGTGAAAAAGATCTTGGAGTCCTCGTGGGGAGGAAGGTGAACATGAGCCAGGAATGTGATGTGGCGGCAAAAAAAGCCAATGGGATTTTGGCCTGCATCAATAGAATCCTTTCTTGGGAGGTGTTAGCTGGCCCTGATTGTCTCCTGTCTGGAATTCCCCTGCTTTTTGAGCGTTGTTCTTTATTCACTGTCCTGATTTTAGAGTTTGTTTTTTTTTAATACTGGGAGCCAGATTGTGTTCATGTTCATGGTTTCCTCCTTTCTGTCGATGGCTGTTGACGTTCCCCACCTGCTTCTTGTGGATTTCAGCGGCTTCTCTGTGGAGTCGGACCTGGTGGCTGTTGGAGAGGTCCATCAGGGGAATTCCACTTGATTTGATGTTATTCCCTGTTGTGTGTATTTTACTTTGCCTTAGTATATTTCTTGGGCTTGGCCACATGTTTGCCACCCCGAGTCCCCCTTGGGGAGATGGTGGCGGAGTATAAATAGAGTATTATTATTATTATTATTATTGTTCCAGAGAGGGAACCATCAAGGCCAGCTAACACCTCCCAACAAAGTTCAACAGGGACAAAAGCCAGTGACCCCACTTGGGCACAAAAAAGGAAGCGCAGAGACAGAATGGGGGACAATGAGGCCTGGCTCAAAGATCTTGGAGTCCTCCTCCTCCTCCTCCTCCTCATGGAGAGGAAGGAAGGGGAACAGGAGCCAGGAATGTCCTGCGGTGGTTCTGTGGGGGGCGGAAGACAGTTCCATCTTGTCTCCTGCCTATATCATAGAATGCTAGAGTTGGAAGAGTCGTGGCGGGCCATCCAGTCCAACCACGTTCTGCCAATTTGAATGCCAATTGCATTCAAAGCATTCCTGACAGATGGCCATCCAGCCTCTGTTTAAAAGCTTCCAAAGAAGGAGCCCCCACCACACGCCGGGGCAGAGAGTTCCACTGCTGAACGGCTCTCACCATCCTTTCAGATTAGCAACCCCCCAGTACCAAATCCTAGAAGCACTTTAGTAGAACTAAGTCCACTGCACACCGCACACTGCACCGATTCTATAATCCCACATACCTCCTGCCACATCAGCACTTCTTAGTCTTGTACCCAGTACCCCGGCCTGGCCCAGTTTTATTGTGTCTTGTTGTCTTTATGCATTGTTATTGCTGTTGTTTATTCTGCTTAACTGTTTTAATTTGCTTTAGGTATTGTATTGTTGTATTGTGTTTTGAGGCCTCGGCCTATGTAAGCCACATCGAGTCCCTCGGGAGATGCTAGCGGGCTACAAATAAAGTTGTAATAATAATAATAATAATCCTCAGTTACGATCCACCCCCCACCCCCCACCCCCCACCCCCCACCCCCCAGGAACAACTGCTGCTCTGCCCAGAGTGAAGAGAGAGGGGGCTACAGTTGGAGACAGTTCCATCTTCTCTCCTGTGCTTTGCTAACAATATAATATACTGTATATACATGTAATATTACTACTAATATCACAATATAATGGTGTAGTACAGTATAGTAATATATAATACTGCTGTTGTACTATGCTAATATCTTAATATATTAGATACCTTGTAAGCCGCTCTGAGTCCCTTCAGGTGAGAAGGGCGGCATATAAATGTTGTAAATAAAGAAGTAAATAAACAAGTAAAGCCAATGGGGTGTTGGCCTGGATCAAGAGGAGCCCAGTGCCCCGATCCAGGGAAGTCCTGCTCCCCATGCGCTCTTGGTCGGACCAACCAATTTTAGGGTTTTTAAATACCGATCACCAGATTTTGCTCATTTTCATGGTTTCTTCCTTTCCACACAGAGAAGCCACTGAAATCCACAAGAAGCATGTGGACAATCTCAAGAGAAAGGAGGAAACTATGAAAATGAACAAAATCTTTTACTGAACGTAGTTTCCGATCATGCCTGGCCTTCCTTGATTCCTCCTGCTTCTTGGCAGAATGGGGTTGGGCTGGATGGCCCAGGAGGTCTCTTCCAACTCTAGGATTCTATGAAATCTGGCGACCAGCATTAAAAAAAACAAAACTCTAAAATTCCAACAGCCAAGCAACAGAGAGGGAACAATCAGGGACAGCTAATCACCTCTCAACAAAAGATTCCCCCAGGCACTGACAAGCCACACCAAACAACTGCCAGGCCATCAAGGTGGTCAGTATTGAAGAGTTTAGAAGTGGCTGTGACGGTCTTACTTATCCCACTAAATGCCGTGATTGCGATGAAAACCAGAGCATTCCAGGTAGGCAAACTGTTTGTCCTGTTTTGTGGTATTATTTGCAAACTAATTGTGAATTGACTTGCCAAGTCTCCCTGCTTCAAGGACCAAAGAGGTAGGTGTGTTTCCAGCACGCCTCACGAAGAAGAAGAAGAAGAGCCCTGCTTCTCTGTCCACCTGCTCTGACAGCATTGCCAATCTTTCTTCTCGCAACTGTCTGCGAGGCTTCTGTTGAACCTCGTTTCTGATCCTCTTTGGCCTTCCTTGATACAACACAATCCTCGTATCTGCTGGGAATATGCTCCAAAAGCCCCCACGGATGCCAAAAGCCGCAGATAATAGCAGTCTTTAGGAAGAGCTTGAAGACTTGGCTATTCCAGTGTGCCTTTCCAGAATAGGAAACTCCAGCAACATGTCCCAGAAGCACTTTACTAGAGACTTAAGATTGTCCGCACCTGGCACTCACCCAAAAATCCTTGTATTTCAACTGTCATACTCAGCACTTTTAACCTGTACCCATTTACACTTGGCCCGGCCTTAGTTTTATTGTGCTATGGTGTACTGTTTGTACTGTTATTGCTTTAATTGTTTTGATTTGCTTTATGGTTTATGTGTATAGTTGTATTGTTGTTTTATTGAGGCCTTGGCCTTTATAAGCCGCATCGAGTCCTTCGGGAGATGTTAGCGGGGTACAAATAAAGTCAATAATAATAATAATAATAAACCTTATGTTTTGAAACATTCACACCTAGCTCCCTCCCTGGACATTATTCCACAGATAGATAAACCAAATTTTCCTACACAGAGAAGTCAGCCATAGCAGAGCACAGGCCCGTAGCCAGGATTTCGTTTCGGGGGGGGGGGGGGGGGGGGCCTGAATTTTTTTCAGGGGGGGTTTCGGGGGGGGGGGGCTGAGTCTGAGTGAAAGAGGGTTTACCCTAGCAAACCTTTTGTATCATTACCCCAATACCCCCATGCATATGGGATATTGAGTATGGTGATCAGATCATGATAGGAATAAACATAACAGTTTAAATAATGCACCAGTAAGGCCTTTTCGCGAACCACCATGAGAATTTCGGGGGGGGGGGGGCTGAAGCCCCTCAACCCCCCCCCCCGGCTAGCACCTGGTGAACCAGCCTGGACACAGCCTATTATTTGAGAACACAGAAATGCTGGGCCACACCAACAACCACCACGTCAGGCTACACAGAGAAGCCTTTGAAGTCCACAAGAAGCATGTGGACAAGTTCAACAGAAAGGAAGAGACCATGAAAATGAACACAATCTGGCTACCAATATTTTTTTAAAAAAACTCTAAAATTACAACAGCAAAACAGCAGAGAGGAAACAACCAGGCACATCTTAACACCTCTCAACAAAAGATTCCCCCAGGCTCAGCCAGGCCGTGAAATGCTAATGAAGGTGGTCAGCTGAAACATTCCCACCTAGCTCCAGCAGAGAAGAGCCCAGTCATTCCAAAGGTATATAATAAGGCCATTTTCTTATTTCCAACAGACCTCACAACCTCTGAGGATGTCTGCCACAGATGCAGGCGAAACGTCAGGAGAAAATATGCCTCTAGAGCATGGCCATATAGCCCGGAAAAACCTACAACAATCCAGTGATTCCGGCCATGAAAGCCTTCGACAAGACATTTCTCTCTCTCTCTCTGTGATCCTCCAGCAGGGAGGGGCCACCGCAACGCAGCCCCGCCCCCTCCCCAGGCCCCGCCCACTCCCTCTCCCCTCGCCTTGGATCCCCCCTCCCCCCGCCACACATACAAGGGGGACACACACACACACACCTGCCCCCCCCCCCTTGGAGCACTAGGCCGCGGCCCCCTCAGGCTCACCTCCTGGGCGCGTAGGTGGGTGGGAGAGGCCCCCCGAGGCGGCCTAGAGGTGGTTCCCACACGAGAAGAGGCGGACTCACTGACTGACTGACTGACTGAGTTCCACAAACAGGCGCCCTCCGTCCGCTCCAGAAGGGTCCCCCCCCGCGCCCGGCCTCCTCCTCCTCCTCCTTCGCCGTCTCCTCCGCGGCCTCCCCTGACTGGGACTGGCACAAAATGGCGCCGGGCTTCTTCTTCTTCTCCCCTCAGCGTAGCCCCGCCCACCGCCCTTCCCTCAGCGCTTTCCCGCCCATCATCCTAAGGCCAATCAGGATGCAGCTCTGGCCCTGGAGACTGCCCGTGGCCCCGCCCCCTCCGCTTTCCCGCCCATCATCCTGAGGGCCAATCAGGGCGCAGCTCTGGCCCTGGAGGCTGTCCAGTGGCCCCGCCCCCTCCGCTTTCCCGCCCATCATCCTGAGGGCCAATCAGGGCGCAGCTCTGGCCTTGGAGGCTGTCCAGTGGCCCCGCCCCCTCCGCTTTCCCGCCCATCATCCTGAGGGCCAATCAGGGCGCAGCTCTGGCCTTGGAGGCTGTCCAGTGGCCCCGCCCCCTCCGCTTTCCCGCCCATCATCCTGAGGGCCAATCAGGGCGCAGCTCTGGCCTTGGAGGCTGTCCAGTGGCCCCGCCCCCTCCGCTTTCCCGCCCATCATCCTGAGGGCCAATCAGGGCGCAGCTCTGGCCTTGGAGGCTGTCCAGTGGCCCCGCCCCCTCCGCTTTCCCGCCCATCATCCTGAGGGCCAATCAGGGCGCAGCTCTGGCCTTGGAGGCTGTCCAGTGGCCCCGCCCCCTCCGCTTTCCCGCCCATCATCCTGAGGGCCAATCAGGGCGCAGCTCTGGCCCTGGAGGCTGTCCAGTGGCCCCGCCCCCTCCGCTTTCCCGCCCATCCTCCTGAGGGCCAATCAGGGCGCAGCTCTGGCCCTGGAGACTGCCCGTGGCCCCGCCCCCTCCGCTTTCCCGCCCATCATCCTGAGGGCCAATGAGGGCGCAGCTCTGGCCCTGGAGGCTGTCCAGTGGCCCCGCCCCCTCCGCTCTGGCCTGGCTTCGGCCTCCCCCTCCTCAGCCATCGCCATCATCATTATCCCTGCCCAGAGAGAGAGAGAGAGAGAGAGAGAGGGCCATCCATCGCCATCCATCCTCATCCTCGTTTCCCTTTTAATTTGACAGAACGCACCAGGTTGTGGGCGGACTACAACTCCCATCACCAAAACTTCAGGTTTGTCATACACCACAATTCAAGAGAGAGGTTGACTCTAAGCTGGAATGTTGTGTCCAGAGGAAGAGAGCGACTCAAAGGATCAAGGGTGTGGAGAACAAGCCCTGTGAGGAGCGGCTTGAGGAGCTGGGCATGATGTTTGGCCTGAAGAAGAGAAGGCTGAGAGGAGACATGATGAGGGCCAGGGATAAATATGTGAGAGGAAGCCACAGGGAGGAAGAGGGAGCAGATCAAGGGTGTGGAGAACAAGCCCTGTGAGGAGCGGCTTGAGGAGCTGGGCATGATGTTTGGCCTGAAGAAGAGAAGGCTGAGAGGAGACATGATGAGGGCCAGGGATAAATATGTGAGAGGAAGCCACAGGGAGGAAGAGGGAGCAGATCAAGGGTGTGGAGAACAAGCCCTGTGAGGAGCGGCTTGAGGAGCTGGGCATGATGTTTGGCCTGAAGAAGAGAAGGCTGAGAGGAGATATGATGAGGGCCATGTATAAATATGTGAGAGGAAGCCACAGGGGGGAGGGAGCAGATCAAGGGTCTGGAGAACAAGCCCTATGAGGAGCGGCTTAAGGGGCTGGGCATGATGTTTAGCCTGAAGAAGAGAAGGCTGAGAGGAGACATGATGAGGGCCATGTATAATTCTATTGATTTTATTGTGTAATAGTGTAATGTTTTGTTGTGTTATTGCTTATGTTTTTAATTTGCTTGCATTGTTGTTGTCATGTTGAGGCCTTGGCCTTTGTAAGCCGCATGGAGTCCTTCGGGAGCACCATCCATCCTCATCCCTCACACCCGCGTGGAGGAGGAGGAGAGGCTCACCGAGGTGGGTTCCCAGAGGAGGACTGGCTGGCTGGCTCCCCCTCCACTCCAGAAGGAACGCCTCCCTGACTGGGACTGGCACAAAATGGCGCCGGCCTTCTCCCCTCAGCGTAGCCCCACCCACCGCCCTTCCCTCGGCGCTTTCCCGCCAATCATCCAATAGTGAAAGGACCAAGGCAGAGACATCTCCAGCCCATCCCCTGTTTGGGTATCAGCCAGCATGTCAACGCTTTAAATCAAGACATAGTTTTCTTAGATCTACAGAGACACTCGCTGGAACACCTCAGCAAGCCAGAGTCCAAAAGTGGCAGGCTCAAACCCAGCATCTCAACCAATGGCCGATACCAAATGAGAGACTCCTTCCTGGGCACTCAGAAGACTGGGCGACTTGGAAGGCAGTGGACAGACTGCGCTCTGGCAACATGAGATGCAGAGCCAATCTTAAGAAATGGGGATACAGGGTGGAATCCACGGCATGCAAGTCAGAGGAGAACAAACCACTGACCACCTGCTGCAATGCACCCTGAGCCCTTCTTCCACATGATGCACCAGGGAGGACCTTCTTGCAGCAACACCAGAGGCACTCCAAGGGGACAGAGACTGGTCAAAGGACATTTCACCAACTACCAAACTCACAAGTTTTGTATTTTGTCTGTTTGCTTGCTTTGTTCTGTTAGAAATGTAATATAATTTGACTGGTTGTCCTGACACGACAAATAAATAAAAATAATTAAATCAATCCTGAGGGCCAATCAGGATGCAGCTCTGGCCCTGGAGACTGCCCCGTGGCCGCGCCCCCCTCTGCCCTGGGCCTGGTTTCGGCCTTCTCCGCGACAGCCCTGCCGAGCGGGCCCGCCATCATCATCATCCCTCACACCATGGTTAGTAGAAGGACTCCTCGTTTTCCTTTTAATTTTACAGAACGCGCAAGGTTGGGGGCGGACTACAGCTCCCATCACGCCAGATTAACACCCGGAAGCGCCCTCAAGGTAGAGCAAAGGAGCTCCAGGCACGTCCTGGGTGGGTCCCTCCAGTAGCAGAGTGCCTACATCCAGGGAAGAAGTCCTGCTCCCCATGCTCTATGCCGCTTTGGTTAGACCACGTTACCTAGAGTATTGTGTCCAGTTCTGGGCACCACAATTCAAGAGAGATATTGACAAGCTGGAATGTGTCCAGAGGAGGGCGACTCAAAGGATCAAGGAGAAAAAGCGCTATGAGGAGCGGCTTAAGGAGCTGGGCATGTTTAGCCTGAAGAAGAGAAGGCTGAGAGGAGACATGATTAGAGCCATGTATAAATATGTGAGAGGAAGCCACAGGGAGGAGGAGGAGGGAGCAAGCTTGTTTTCTGCTTCCCTGGAGACTAGGACGCGGAACAATGGCTTCAAACTACAAGAGAGGAGATTCCACCTGAACATTAGGAAGAACTTCCTGACTGTGAGAGCCGTTCAGCAGTGGAACTCTCTGCCCCGGAGTGTGGTGGAGGCTCCTTCTTTGGAAGCTTTTAAACAGAGGCTGGGTGGCCATCTGTCAGGGGTGATTTGAATGCAATATTCCTGCTTCTTGGCAGAATGGGGTTGGACTGGATGATGGCCCAGGAGGTCTCTTCCCACTCTAGGATTCTATGATTTTAGGACGCAATGGAACAATGGCTTCAAACTACAAGAGAGGAGATTCCACCTGAACACGAAGAAGAACGCCCTGACTATAAGGAGAGCTGGAACTCTCTTCCCCAAAGTGTGGTGGAGGCGCCTTCTTTGGGGGCTTTCGAAGAGAGGCTAGATGGCCATCTGTTGGGGGTGCTTCTTGGCAGGGGGTTGGTTTGGATGGCCCGTGAGGTCTCTTCCAAGTCTATGATGCTATGATTCCAAGGCCTCCCCTGCTGTTGGTGCAGAGAATCCCCGGTTTCTTCCACCTTCCATGCTTCTGCTTGAACGCACAAAGTGGTAGAAAACACACGACTCCTTCAATTCAGCTTTCGCTGGAAAGCGGCACTCATCTTCACTATTTACACAGTCTTTTTTATTTGCACAATATATAGACAAGAGAACCTTCAATCACGTCCGCTGACATCTCCGCACGCTGCAAGAAGCACCTTCCTTTCTTGTCAGCCCTTCTTCATCCGGCCAGCACAGGAACCTCCAAAAGTGACGTTCTACCAATACTACACATCTCTCTGTACTAACGCGTGCATTACTGAAATCACAGAGTTTAAACTATAAGCAATGTTCATATCATACTAACAGTTACATCTTGGGTCCAGGCAACTTGACTGATCGCATCTGCTCTGACAAACCAGCCCGGGCACTGCGGTCATCGGAGGAGGCCCTGCTCTCGCTCCCACCCCCATTATCCCAAGCACGGCTGGTGGGAACAAGGGAGAGGGCCTTCTCTGTGGTTGCCCCCCCCCCCCCCCACCAACTATCTCTGGAACTCCCTCCCTAAAGAAACCAAGCTGCCCCCTCCCTCCTCTCCTTCAAAAAACAGCTGAAGACTGACTTTTGCAAACTAGCGTATGGAGAGGAGGAGGAGGAGGATTAGATGGTGCAGAGACCGGTGCGGGGCCTCGGGTTGAGAACTATTTGTATTTGGGCATTCCTGGTCCACGCCGGCCCAATGACCTCATTTGACTACATAGAATCCTAGAATCCAGTGGTTTTTGAGTTCTGTTAATCCCACAAACGAACATTACATTTTTATTTATATAGATTATATGTAAGCAAAGCAATAACAAATAGCAAAACCAGTAAATATCCAGTATAAGAAATAGTCCATCAGCTTCACAGGGAAACAAAACCCAAGAGTCCATAAAAATCCATGAAACTAGGCACTTGAATCCACAAAACGAGACAGCAAGAAAATCTCATAGACAAATCTTGAGCTTAGCAAAAACTTGAGACATGAAACTCAGAGCACTTGAAAGCAAGACCATGATAAAATAACAGTGTTGACCTAACTGAGACAAGTCTCTCCTATGAATCATTATAAAGCTTTTTCAGATCCCAAAACTAAAAGGAAAGCGTTTTTCCTGAACTTAGAATCATAGAATCAAAGAGTTGGAAGAGACCTCCTGGGCCATCATCCAGTCCAACCCCATTCTGCCAAGAAGCAGGAATATTGCATTCAAATCACCCCTGACAGATGGCCATCCAGCCTCTGTTTAAAAGCTTCCAAAGAAGGAGCCTCCACCACACTCTCTCCGGGGCAGAGAGTTCCACTGCTGAACGGCTCTCACAGTCAGGAAGTTCTTCCTCATATTCAGATGGAATCTCCTCTCTTGTAGTTTAACCTACTCACAACGTTTTGTGCACCCTGGCCAGCTTTTGCACACTAATGTGAATGTTTTTATTTATATTATTATATAATTTGAAGTTTAATTTGCTGATGTTAGGCTTTAATTTGAGGTTAGGTTTTAATGTTATTTTCATATTTGGGTTTTTTTCCCCGGGATTTTATGTTCGTATCATGTGTGTCAGGTCCCGGCAGATTTTAGAATACAACCACGCTTACGAGGAGGTTCCTTGGATGCACATTTATTATTCAGTCTTCCCAGGAAGGAACGAAAGCTAGTTCTGACGGTTTCCCACCAGTTTACCTATTTCCCACTCCCCCTCCTTCTCTTGTTTCCGGCCACATCCCATTCCCAGAGGACACAGCGCACCTTCCCCGGAGTCTCCCCCTTTCCGCCCTGATCAGGCCTTCCCTATTTCACTCCCATGTCAGGAGGGGGATTTCAGCTCTCTGTTGACTTACGCTCACAGAACACCTGTGCCGTTACGCCCAGACGCTTTAAAATAAAACGTTGACGTGCTGCTATCTATGTCTGGGCGAAACTGCTGGGGTCTTTCTTTAGGCAGATTGAGCTTTCTGGAATAACTGAGTCCACTTCAATCTTAAACAATAAACAGGGTATTTATTTACGAAGTCCTGGTAGACTTGGCTCAGCGTATCAATATTACAACAATCAATGAATAATAAACTCCATCTATATTAATAAACTCTATCTATATTCAGTTAAACTCAATTACTCTATCTATCTATCTATTAGGGCTGGGCGGTTTCGTTTCGTTAATTCGTAATTCGTTAATTTTTTCAATTACAAAACGATAACGAACCATTCTGGAGCAATTTTTTAAAAAAACGAATTTTTAAACACATTTTGTAAATGCTTCGTATTTCGTTATTGTATTCGTTTCATTATTGTTCTGAGGTCGTTTCGTTATTATTTCCGCATGTCTGGGGCAAGTTTTTTGTTTAATTAGTGAAAAAAAATTATAATATCACACCAACAGTCAACAACAGAGGGAGAGGGAAGCTTCAGAAGGTTTTGGAGGTTTTTTAGCGTATTTCGCGGTCGCGTCCGCCATTAACGAATCGATTCGTTATTGTTTCGGAAATCGATTCATTAATGTTTTGTAATTTTTTTCACATTTACGAAATTTCGTAAATATCGAACTTTTTAAAAGGAAAATTTTGTAATTATTTTAAATAAACTATTTAACAATTAAACTAAATTACTCAATAAATCTATTATACTAAATTAAACTAAATTACTGTCTATCTATAACTCAATTGTTTTTGCAATGATATTTTCTGAGGTACCTGTCTGCCAACAGCACATCATGGATTCTTCCTAAGACTGAAGGGGCAGGGAGACCTCCAAAATGGCTGCTTCTATCCTGGAAACGGGCGGGCCCAAAGAGCCACTCTTTGGCCAATTATTGCAGAGGGCCTGAAAACTGGCCTTCCTGCCTCTGGCTGCTCACTTTTTAGGCCTTTGCAGAGGCTGCAGAGGCCTAGGAGAAAGGCAAGGGGCAACCAATTTAAGCAACCCAAAAAGACAATAAACCCAGTCTCCTGGGAGACGGAACAACACCATCCTGACTCTGTGTTTTAGGCAGGCACAAAAAGTTTGCCATTGCTATTTATTTGCTTATTTAGCCGTATTTATATTCTGCCCTTCTCACTCAGGATGGAGCACAATGCACACATACACAATGCAAACATTCAATGCCGTTTTTGACATGCAAGACGGACAGGTCATTCAGGAATTTCTTCTACTTTGGATCCTGCAGGTTGCTCAATGCGGCCACAGGGAAGTTGTCGCTTCGTCCACTATGACACCAGGCCTTTCAATCGTAGCATTTCCTCCTTGCTCTCCGGCATTTTTATGGTATCATAAATTAACCTCCCCACTTTAAGCAGTCCTTAATTTCTCTACCCACAGCACAGCTGCTTAGGTGAAGAGTAAGCTGGGCTATTTAACAGTCAGGAGCTCAACCCTGACTCGGGCTTCGAACTTGCCACCTTTCGTTTGGCAGTGATTTATTGCAGGTGATTAACCAGCTGTGCTCTCATGTTGGCATCTGCCCTGAGTCCCCTCAGTGAGTGAGAGAGAGAGAGAGAGAGGGTGGAACGCAAGATTATTATTATTATTATTATTATGATTGTGGAACCATGTTAGTGAACTAATTCTACACATGAGTCTATTGTATCTCTTTCAAGACAGGGCAGGGGGAGAGGATCATTATACATATCCTTTGCATAGGAAGGAAGTGAAGTAAGAGAAGAAAGTACATCTTCTCTAACAAGAGTAATAATAATAATATTTTATTTGTATTCCGCTCTATCTCCCCGGGGCACTCGGAGCGGAGTAACAGATGATCCTTCAGAATCTGCATTGATTTATCAATGCAGGGTTGTGGCGCAGCTAGTTAGTAGCCAGCTGCATTAAATCACTACTGACCGAGAGGCCACGAGTTTGAAGCCAGCCCGGGTCAGCATGAGCTCCCAACCATTAATAGTCTAGCTTGCTGTTGACCTATGCAGCCCGAAAGACAGTTGCATCTGTCAAGTAAGAAATTTAGGTACCGCTTTATGCGGGGAGGCTAATTTAACTAATTTACGACACCATAAAACCTTCCAGCAGCATGTAGAACAATGAGGAAGTACTCCATCAAGGACTGAGTGAGGCCGGAAAGCTGGAATGTTAAATTGCCTTTGAGTCGGTCTATATATGTTGTATGTCTAATGGAATTGAATGTTTGCCATGTATATGTGCATTGTGATCTACCCTGAGTCGGCTTCAAGGTAAGAAGGGTGGAATATAAATACTGTAAGTAAATAAAGAATAAGCATCTTCTATTGACCCTCTTTTCTTAAATAAACAAATAATAACTGCGAGATCTCACAACCTCTGAGGATGCTTGCCATAGATACAGGCGAAACGTCAGGAGAGAATGCTTCTATAACATGGCCGTATAGCCCAAAAAACCTACTATAGGAACATGATTAAGATAAATAAATTTCTAATTATTACAAGTCCCAGAATCCCTGTCTACTGAGACCCAGAATCCCTGTCTATTGAGAGAGCTTTTGCTTGCCAAGGGCTGCTGCTAATAGGAAAAAATTGCCTGTGCTCAAGCAGATCTACTCCCACGAAATTCTTTCTGCCTTGGATAAGCAAGCTTACAGATAGGTAAAATTACAGCTCAGGGTCAAACATTCAACAAAAACATGAATATGCTGTAATGGTAGAAACAGAACAACCAATCAGAAGTTGCTTACGTGTTGTTTTTAGAAGTTTGATATAAAAACATTGTTAAGTGCGACACAAGGTGTGAATAGTCGTTTGTTCTTTGACCAGGGTGGTCAAAGGCTATTCATCTCATGTTGATCAACTTGAAATAAAGCCTTGTTGGAAAACCTCATCGGAATCTCATTTCCTCCCTTGCCTTCCTCCCTTGCCTTGAGGGGCCGTTCGGGAGCGATTGTGTCAATTGCCCTAGACATCTCACTTTTATAGCGATCAACAAGCGCGTCAACAGGATCGTCAGTCTCCAGGACAGGAAGATCCCCAAAAGACCTCAGGAGTCCTTCTGGATCCATCAGCCTCCTGGGGCGGACCATCTTAATGGGTCCACTACCCCTGCGGAGGTTGGCGGGTGCGGTTAATCTTAAACTGATCAGATGATGGTCAGACCATGACAATGGAAGGATGTTTTGTTCTTCCACTCTGACTGTTCCACTGTCCACAATGAAAACAAGGTCGTGTGTCCTGCCTGATGTGTGGGACCAGAAATCCTGAGCTGCGCCTGTCAATGTGGTCTCGGCATGGATGTTGAAGTCTCCCAAAACTAAAAGTTGTTGGGAGGCCAGGGCCGAATTTGAGACCGCCTCCGCTAGCTCAGACAGGGAAACTGCCAGGTTGCGGGGTGGATGGTACACCAGCAGGATCCCCAGGTTGTCATAGAATCATAGAATCAAAGAGTTGGAAGAGACCTCCTGGGCCATCCAGTCCAACCCCCTGCCAACAAGCAGGAATGTTGCATTCAAATCACCACTGACAGATGGCCATCCAGCCTCTGTTTAAAAGCTTCCAAAGAAGGAGCCTCCACCACACTCCGGGGCAGAGAGTTCCACTGCTGAACGGCTCTCACAGTCAGGAAGTTCTTCCTCATGTTCAGATGGAATCTCCTCTCTTGTAGTTTGAAGCCATTGTTCCGCGTCCTAGTCTCCAGGGAAGCAGAAAACAAGCTTGCTCCCTCCTCCGTGTGGCTTCCTCTCACATATTTATACATGGCTATCATATCCCCTCTCAGCCTTCTCTTCTTCAGGCTAAACATGCCCAGTTCCTTAAGCCGCTCCTCATAGGGCTTGTTCTCCAGACCTTTTATCATTTTAGTCGCCCTCCTCTGGATACATTCCAGCTTGTCAATATCTCTCTTGAATTGTGGTGCCCAGAATTGGACACAATATTCCAGGTGTGGTCTAACCAAAGCAGAATAGAGCATGGGGAGCATTACTTCCTTAGATCTAGACACTAGGCTCCTCTTGGTGCAGGCCAAAATCCCATTGGCTTTTTTTGCCGCCACATCACATTGTTGGCTCATGTTTAACTTGTTGTCCACGAGGACTCCAAGATCTTTTTCACACGTACTGCTCTCGAGCCAGGCAACCCCCATTCTGTATCTTTGCATTTCGTTTTTTCTGCCTAAGTGGAGTATCTTGCATTTGTCACTGTTGAACTTCATTTTGTTAGTTTTGGCCCATCTCTCTAATCTGTCAAGATTGTTTTGAATCCTGCTCCTGTCCTCTGGAGTATATCATGTCTTGGGTTCCCACCTTCAAGTAGATACATTCAAACCTCGGAGATCGCAGAACAGTGCATCTGATCAGGGCAATGGTCTGCCGGAAGATCACCACAACCCCTCCTCCCCGCCCCCCAGACCTAGCCTGCTGATGCACCCCGAAGCCCGGAGGACACAGCTGGGTGAGGTTTACCCCCCCCCAGCTCGTCCAGCCAGGTCTCGGTGATGCATGCCAGATCCACCGCCTCATCCAGGATTAAGTTCTGAATGACAGATGTTTTGCCATTGACGGATCTGGCATTTAGCATCAGGATGAAGGCCAGGGATCAAGAGGGGAGGGGAATATGTCACAGGGAGAAGGGAGCAGACTTCCTTTCTGCTGCCCTGGAGACTGGGATGCAATGGAACAATGGCTTCAAACTACAGGAAAGGAGATTCCACCTGAACATGAGGAAGACACATGGCTCAAGAGCAGTACGTGTGAAAAGGATCTTGGGACAAGTTAAACACGAGCCCACAATATGATATGGTGGCAAAAAAGCCAATGGTCTGCATCAATAGGAGCCTAGTGTCTAGATCTAGAGAAGTCATGCTCCCCATGCTCTATTCTGCTTTGGTTAGACCACACCTGGAATATTGTGTCCAATTCTGGGCATCACAATTATTGAGAGATATTGACAAGCTGGAATGTGTCCAGAGGAGGGCGACTAAAATGATCAGGGATCTGGAGAACAAGCCCTATGAGGAGCGGGTTAAAGAGCTGGGCATGTTTAGCCTGAAGAAGAGAAGGCTGAACTTCCTCTCTGTGAGACCCATTCAGCAGTGGAACTCTCTGCCCCGGAGTGTGATGGATGCTCCTTCTTTGGAAGCTTTTAAACAGAGGCTGGATGGCCATCTGTTTGGGGTGCTTTCAATGCGATTTTCCTGCTTCTTGGCAGAATGGGGTTGGACTGGATGGCCTACCAGGTCGATGATTTCATTTAACTTTGTATATTGTCCCTTCTTTCTCTAAATAACCAAATAATAACTGTATTGATGCCTGTAAAAAGGATTCTTACTAACAGTCCCAAACGCTAGGTTCTTGTGACCTCACTACCTCTGAGGATGCTTGCCATAGATGTAGGTGAAACGTCAGGAGAAAATGCCTCCAGAACACGGCCATCTAGCCCGAAAAAACCCACAAGAACCTATTGATTCCAGCCATGAAAGCCTTCGACAATACATAGTCCCAAACGCTGCTCACAAATTCTAAAAGATTATTTAAATTCAATTATTTGTATGGAGGCTGTTTAGGCTTGGCCACCAAACTCTGTATTCTGAGGTAATTTTCGGTGATCACTGGCTACCACCACACTTTAAAGGAGTATTTAGCTTTTGGTTTGACAAGAGCTTTTTAATAGCTTGCATGTGCTGGGTTTGCACTCAGGGCTCTGACCTGAGATTCCTTTAAATGAATGCTGCCACCAATCTTAAAATTCTGTTTCTCCAAACTGCAATGGGACTAGTTCACATAGAGGCACTCTTGAGACAGTTGTTGTTTAACAAAGAACAAAGTTGTTTATTTGTGTGAACTTCAACAATACAGGCACTTAAGCTTAACGGTTGCAATAATAAATTGGAGCGTATGGTTCCTTTAAAAACAGTTCAATACTTGGTTTCAAAACAACTCTTCACTCCCTCCGGAAAAAGTAGCAGACTTCCCTCTAACTAGAATTCCTAAAAACTCCAGGCAGTCCTTTCTCTTGGATCTGTCTATTCTCTACGCCAGCTATTCTACCTAAAAACTGACCACTTTGGCTCCTATAACTGCTCTTCTCCCTAACACACTCAAAACCTCTTCTTCTTTATTTATTTATTTATCCATTTATATTTATTTACAGTATTTCTATACCGCTTTTCTCGCCCCTACTTAGGGGGACTCAAAGCGGTTTACACATAACTGATAATACTTCAGTGCCATACACTGGACACTGACGCGATGCCAAACCATAACAACCACAATAATAAAACCACAATTAAACATAAATAATTAGACAGTACCTAAGCAATCATTAAAACAATAATAAGAACAGTCTCGCCAACCCTCAGACCCTGAGCTTTTCCCTGGCCTAAAAGTAGGCAATTCATCACAATGCCCCGCCCCCATCTCCCAAAGGGACTCAGGGTGTCTTACAAAACAGCACATATTGGTACTGTGAAACACGTACAATACAAGTAAGATATATCAATGTTAGTAATAGCACAATATCAAAGCATAAACAACACTTACGAAAGACAAAACCCAACTTAATGAGATAAAACAATATTCAAATATTCAACGACAGTAATTAAAATGGACACTACTAAAATCCAAGTGACATAAAGAGCATCCAAATTCGCAGAGTGAGTATTCCTTCTTTTCATTTTATCAACTTATTCAAACTCTATTTTTTTTTACTACAGGAGAGTCTTGCGTTTGCCACCTAAATGGGCCGGCAAAATGTTGGATATGCGTAAATCTTGGATAACACGGATTAAGGAAAAGCCTATTAAACGTCAGATTGCATTACAACTTTACAAATTAAGCACCAAAACATCATGTTTTACAACAAATCAACAGAGAAAGAAATTCAGAGAAAGAAAATCAATATACAATATACATGTGGCCAAATCGAGTGGCAGTGCGACCAGGAGGTTCTTCCACTCCAGGGGTAATCAATATATCCCCCTAGCTCTGCAAGTCTTCAAAGCAAAGGCCATGTCACAACTTCTCTATGGAGCACCCATCTGGTTAACCCCCAATAACAGCGCCATCAGATCTTTTCATTCGAAATTCCTCCACAAACTATATGGTGCCCCCAACTGTGTCCCGTATGCAGTTCTTTGTCTTGAATCTGGGCAATATTCTATTGAGGCTACTATCTGGCTAATCGTCATTAATTTTTGGCTATCTATACACTATCAAAGTCCCAGCGACTCTCTGACTCAACTCACCTTGAGCGAACTCCACCGCTCCAAATGGTGCTCAACTGTCCTAGCAAAGATCGGGGAATTGGGCTACGACAGCGATTTCCTGACTCTACTATCTTTTCCCGAGACTTTTACCCTCATCAAAAGGAGGCTGCTAGAAAGGGACCACAACCAATTGTTGAGCTTGGCAAACAAATCCTGCTCACCTATTAACTTGGCAATTCCATACGCACAGGGAAATCCAGCCTTTTACATCACAGAGCTCACCAACCCCTCTTACAGAAGAGCCTACATGCTGGCTAGATTTAACATCATGCCATCGCCGCTCCATAGAGGAAGACTCAATGGCCTCCCGAGCGACAAGAGGGTCTGCCTCTGCAGCACAGGACAGCTAGACTCCATACCGCATATTCTCCTGCACTGCCCACTCTACCAGGAGCTAAGATCCAGTCTGCTAACACAAGTTTTAGACTCACTGAAGAACCGCAGCGATTCTGACAAAGTGATTTTGCTTTTAAATTGCCAGGACTTTAGCTGCTGCCTTTCAGTGGCAAGATTCCTGAATGAAGTCTGCAAACTGAATGTGTAGCAAACGAGAAGCCCTTTTTTATTACGTGTACTATGTTTTATACTCTTTGCCATGTTATGCCAATAAAGGCTTATTGTATTGTATTGTATTGTATTATACATGTGAGTCCCCTTTGGGATGAGAAGGGCGGAATATAAATACTTTAAATAAATTTATTCATTTATTTATTTGCTGCATTTGTTGACCGCCGTTCTCAGCCCTAGGGCGACTCACGGCGGTATACAACATATAAAAGACAGTTTACAATAAAGCACAACGAAAAATCAACATATCACTAATACACTCTAATATAATTACACTAAAATAATCCGCTCCGTCTTATCGTAGAATCATAACCAAACTCGTAATCCATATTCCGTTCCAGTTGTCATTACCAGTTGATGTACACTCAGTTAAATGCCTTCTCAAATAGCCATGTCTTTAGGCTCTTACGAAAAGACATAAGGGAGGGCGCCTGTCTGATGTCAACAGGGATGGTGTTCCACAGCCGGGGGGCCACCACCGAGAAGGCTCTCTCTCTCGTCCCCGCCAGACGTGCCTGTGAAGCAGGCGGGATCGAGAGAAGGGCCTCCCCAGACGATCTCAAGGTCCTCGTGGGCTCATAGGCCGAGATGCGGTCCGAAAGGTATTTTGGGCCGGAACCGTTTAGGGCTTTGTAGGATAACACCACCACCTTAAATTGGGCCCGGTAGCAGATCGGCAGCCAGTGGAGCTGGAACAACAAGGGCGTTGTATGCTCCCTGCGTCCCGCTCCTGTTAGTAGCATGGCTGCCGCGCGCTGGACTAGCTGAAGCTTCCGGGCCGTCTTCAAGGGCAGCCCCACGTAGAGAGCGTTGCAGTAGTCAAGGCGGGATGTGACCAGAGCGTGTACCACCGTGGCCAAGTCAGACTTCCCGAGGTACGGGCGCAGATGGCGCACGAGCCTAAGCTGTGCAAATGCTCCCCTGGTCACCGCTGAAACCTGGGGCTCCAGGCTCAACGATGAATCCAGGGTCACACCCAAGCTGCGAACCTGCGCTTTCAAGGGGAGTGCGACCCCGTCCAGCACAGGCTGTAACCCTATACCCCGTTCGGCCTTGCGACTGACCAGGAGTACCTCTGTCTTGTCTGGATTTAATTTCAGTTTGTTCGTCCTCATCCAGACCATTACAGCGGCCAGGCACCGGTTCAGGACCTCGACAGCCTCCTTAGTAGCAGGTGGGAAGGAGTGACAGAGCTGGACATCATCTGCGTACAGATGACACCGCACCCCGAAACTCCGGATGATCTCACCCAGCGGCTTCATGTAGATGTTAAACAACATGGGGGACAATATAGAGCCCTGTGGAACCCCACAGGTCAAAGGCTGTGGTGTTGAACAGGAGTCCCCCAATAACACCTTCTGGGTACGGCCCTCCAGAAATGACTGGAGCCACCGCAGGGCAATGCCCCCAAGACCCATCTCTGCAAGGCGCCCCAGAAGGATACCGTGGTCGACGGTATCGAAGGCCGCTGAGAGGTCCAGGAGCACCAACAGGGACACACTCCCCCTGTCTAGCTCCCGGCGCAGATCATCCACTAAGGCGACCAAGACCGTCTCGGTTCCATGTCCCAGTCTGAAACCAGACTGTGCCGAATCCAGATAATCTGTGTCTCTCAAGAATACCTGGAGTTGTGAGGCCACCACGCTTTCCATGACTTTGCCCCAAAAGGGGAGATTGGAAACAGGCCGAAAGTTGTTGAATTTATTGGGGTCCAATGATGGTTTCTTCAACAGCGGTTTTATAATAGCCTGTTTTAGGCTCGCTGGAATCTTGCCTTCCCGAAGGGAGGCATTAACCACCACCGTTACCCACTCAGCCAATCCCCCTCTGGCCTCCTTCAGAAGCCAGGATGGGCAAGGGTCTAGGATGGACGTGGTGGGCCTCATTCCTCCAAATATCTTGTCCACATCCTCGAGTTTCACAAACTGAAAAGAATCCATCAAAATAGGACAAGCAGGTGCTCGTATCACATCCTCAGAGACTGCATTTAACATGGTGTCCAGCCCAGAACGGATCAAGGCGACTTTGTCTGCAAAGAACCGAGCAAATGCTTCGCAGTGCGTGACCGAATTGTCAGGGCTCCCGCCTGAGGTGGCGGGAGTTAAAAGACCTCTGACAATCCGAAACAACGCCGCCGGACGGTTTTTTGCAGACGCAATAGTGGCCGCAAAGAAAGTTTTCTTTGCGGCTTTTATTGCCGCGGCATATGCCCTTAGAAAGGACACAAACCGTGCTCGATTTGACTCGCTTGGGTCCGAGCGCCACACGCTCTCTAGTTCCCTCTTCCTTCGCTTCATCACTGCCAGCTCCTCAGTAAACCAAGGAGCTGGTTTAGCTCGGCTACTTGAGAGGGGACGTTCCGGAGCGATCATGTCAATTGCCCTGGTCATCTCCCCATTCCAGAGAGCGACCAAGGCCTCGACATGGTCACCTACCGAGGTGGCGGGAAAATCCCCAAGAGCCGTCAGGAATCCATTCGGATCCATAAGCCTCCTGGGGCGGACCATTTTACTGGGTCCTCCACCTTTGCGAAGGTTAGGGGGCGCAGTGAGCCTAAATCTGATCAGGAAGTGGTCGGTCCATGGCAACGGAGAGATGGACAACTCCTCCACACCGCTACCCTGCTCCCATCCCTGGCAGAAAACCAAGTCCAATGTATGTCCAGCACAGTGGGTGGGGCCAGATATTTGTTGGGACAGCCCCATGGTTGCCATGGCAGACATGAAGTCCTGAGCCGCTCCTGTGAGGGTCGCCTCGGCATGGATATTGAAGTCCCCCAGCACAAGAAGCCGTTGAGACTCCAACGCCAGGCTCGAGACCACCCCCGCTAGCTCAGGTAGGGAGACTGTAGTGCAGCGAGGTGGACGGTACACTAGCAGAATCCCTATTCTGTCCCGGTCACCCACCCTCAGGTGGACGCATTCAAAATTTGTGGTCTGCGGGATGGGACTCCTGGTCAGATGGATGGAATCTCTGTAGACCACTGTGACCCCGCCTCCCCGTCCTCCGGATCTCGGTTGGTGCTGTACGGAGAAACCTGGAGGACAAAGCTGGGTAAGATTTACACCTCCAGCTTCATCCAACCAGGTCTCCGTGATGCACGCCAGATCTGCCCGCTCATCCAGGATTAAATCCTGGATAAAGGTTGTTTTTCCGTTGACAGATCTGGCGTTCAACAGCACCACCTTCAATCCAGAGGGCCCGCTCACCTGGTTACACCAATTTACCTTAGGAGACCGGTTTGGGATTATTAATGTAGATAAGCGGTCCGAATTAGGCCGAATTTGAGGTCTCCTTTTTCCGCATCTCCCCCTCCCCACCACGACCTCTATGGGGGCCCCTCGGCTAGTGGAACACCTCCCCCCCTCCATGCCGCAGTCCAAAACCAAGGTCTTAGTTTCTGTTTTGCTAATTGTTTGGTTTGTTGGCCCTTGCCAACTCCCTTGCTTCCCTTTCTCCCCCCTCCCCGCCTCATTGTTGTTCACAGGCTCCAGCCCACTTCCTCCCTTGCCCCTTCCACTAGTCAGTAATAACAGGGACAGTACAAATAGGGGGATGGGGAACCACATGGATAATAATAGATTCAGATGGTAATAAGCGTTCCAGCCACAACAGTTAGATAGTTCATAAAGTGCGAGAGTCTTAAAGTGCAACACAGTCAACAACACAACTCAGTCAACAACACAACTGCGTGCCGTTGTGGTAAATTTGTAAAGTGCAAAGATCTTAAAGTGCAACAATACCCGAGTCTCGCTCTCGACGCTAACTAAAGTGCGGCATAGAGGGATAAGGAAGGGGGATATAAGTGCTAGTACAGTTTAGCAGCAATTTAGGCAGGCGCCTTAAAGTGCTATATTGCGTTCTTAAACCAATTTAGCAGCAAAAGGCAATCAAGGAACGTACTATGTTAGTAATATGTAAACACACTATTAAGAGGATGTCAGTGATAACAATCGGGTAAGGTTATTATGATTCAAGGTGTAGTCTCTGGACGGTTGATGTAGAAAAGCGGATGAGTCTTCAGTCTTCCGGAGATGGTCAACACGGCGGTGGTCAGCACAGTTGGTCTATCACAATATCGATCAACCCAGGAAAAGGTCAGCACAAAAAGGTCTACACAATATCGGTCAACACAGAGAGGTCAGCACAAAGAGGTCTACACATTGCTTGCTCAGAGGTCTACACACTGCAAGGAGGTCTACACGTTGCTTTCCCAGATGGTGGAGGCCCAAATGGTAGAGGATGGTAATGGGCCAGGTGGCTCGGCCCGGCTCAAGTAGCCCAGGGCCCAGTTCCATTGGCTCCTGCGATGCAGTGGCCCGCTCGGCAGGACCTGGAGGGTAGAGGCCTAGCGTCTGGGATGGGCCCAGATGGAAGAAGCCCAGTTGGGAGGAGTAACGAGTAATGTTGGGCCCGACGGCGGGGCGTCTTGTGCGGCCAGATGGTGAAGGCCCAGCCGACAAAATCCAGACGGCAAGGGCCCAGCCGGACGACGCCCACCGCGCAGCGGCCCGTGCGGCAAGCACAGATGGCAGAGGTCCCAGCTGGGGCGGTGCTCAACGGCGACGGCAGCCCCAGCAGCCCAGGCAGCAGAGGCCCCACCCGAGGCGCCCGCAGCCGTTGCGTCCGCTCACCTCTGGAGGCAGCTCCGCAGCTTCGCCGCTTCGCCCTGATGGAGGGGGGCGAGCCGGCCGCTCGGATGGTCTCGAGCGGCCTCCGCGTTGGCGGCGGCAGCGGCAGCGGCCCGGCCTCCGCGCTGGCGGCGGCGGCGGCCCTGGCGGTGGCCCGGCCTCCGCGCTGGCGGCGGCGGCGACGGCGGCCCTGGCGGTGGTACGGCCTCCGCGCTGGCGGCGGCGGCGACCCTGGTGGCGGCGGTGGCCCCGGCGGTGGCTCGGCCTCCGCGTTGGCGGCGGCGGCCCTGGCGATGGTTCGGCCGGCAGGAAGTCCCAGAAAACAGCTGGTGTTCAAGCTGGCGGCCTGATTGGAAGGCTGGCGGCCTGGTTAGAAGGCAGGCCGGCCGCGATGCAATGGCGGCGTTCGCTTCTCGCTTCTCTTTCTCCGCCTTCCTTGTGCCTTCCTGGCTCTTTCTCCCGGCTCTACGACCCTTTGTGGGGAGCCTGAGGCTCGGGGTCTCTCTTCCCTCAGTTTGAAGGTGGTTGGTGAGGGGGAGACTCAGGATTCCTTCAGATTTTTAATTTGTGGTTGAGCAGCTCAGCGTTTTCAGCTGCTGACCACCATACCGGAACCGGAAGATAAATAGTAATTGCTGTATTTACGAATTTAGCACCAAAACGGACAAGAATTCCTTTTCTTTCTCTCACCCTGGATGTTATTCCACAGGTAAACATACACTCCACTTCCCTCACCAGTGGATCCGGGCGGGAGGCAGACCCGTTGGATAAGTGAAGGTTGGATAAGCGAGTCTCTACTGTATTAATAGCAGCCAAAATAGAATCTGTTGATAATGATGTCTGTGATGAGCCACATGGAGCAGCTGTAGAGGAAACTAGACAGTAGGCATGGGCAATCCATGGTTCTCAATGGTCCTAAAGTACTTACAAAACTAGAGAGTGCTGGTGCTGTGTTGCTAAAGTTTTGATGGGGAAATTTTTGGAACTTTAACAAAACTTTTAAGAATTCGTTATAAATTGCAGTTCCTGATTGGTTCTGTCATAAAAATTGCCAATAACAAAATAATGAGATTTTGAAAATTTTGTTAAGAGTTCTGAAATTTTCACCACCAGAAGTTTAGCAACACTTTAGAAGGAAACCACCAGGGCCCCTAGTTTTGTAACTACTTTAGAACCATGGATTGCCCATGCCTACCAGACAGCACTGAACTTTCATCCCATGCCCTCTTTCCTTAGCTACAATTTGCACTAATATTCCCTCGTTCTCGTTTACAGCTTGGCCATGTTTTACGCAGTTGTCAACATATGTTATTGGGCGTTGTTCAGAGTTTGAACTGCTGTTTCATATGCTCTTGGTTTCACTTTCTGTATTGGCCTGTATGTTTATTTTATACGTTGTTTTAGGCACTTCATGTCATATGTAAGCCACCCCGAATCCCTTTGGGGAGATGGAGGAAGGGAACAAAAATGAAGTTGCTATTATTCTTATTTTACTGACACAAAAATACCGTAAGACACAACAAAGAGTGTCTCTGGGGAGTGTGTCTCTGGGGCCAGAAACCACTGTTCTCTCCAGTGTGTATTCTATGTCGATGTAGAGTTCAACTCTCCGAGAAGCTCTTTCACATGCCTTGAGTTTATAGGGTTTCTCCCCAGCGTGAGTTCATTGATGTGAACATAGACCTGAACTGCAGCTGAAACTCTGTCCATACTCTAAGGATGTCTAGGGTTTCTACCCAGTATGAATCCTTTGATGTCTATGTAGATTTCCAGTCTCAGTGAAGCTCTGACCACACTCCAGGGATGTATAGCCCAATGTATTTGTACTTTAATTGTTTTCTCAGCATCTATGTCTTAATTGTTTATTATGTTAGGAGTATAATTATGTTTATTTGATTACTCAGATTTTATTTTGATGTTATTATTTTCTTTTGTTATATGTTCTTATTTTATATTATTTTAAAGATCTTAATATTCACATTGGGCATTAAATGTTTGATTTTTTGTGCGTGTGTAACCTGAGTCCCCTTGGGGAGAGACGGCGGTCTATAAATAAAGATTTCTTATATAATTATATTATATATCACTCAGAGCAAAACTCTTTCCACACTGCAGGAATTTATAAGGTTTCTCCCCTGTGTGAATTCTTTGATCTGTATGTAGAGTTCTATTCTCAGTGAAACGCTTTCTACACTATAGACATTTAAAGGGTTTCTCCCCAGTGTGAGTCCTTTGATGTCTATGTAGATTTCCACTCTGAGTGAAGCTCTGTCCACACTCCAGGCATTTAAAGGGTTTCTCCTCAGTGTGAGTCTTTTGATGTCTATGTAGATTGTTACTGCAAGCAAAACTCTTTCCACACTCCAGGCACTTAAAGGGTTTCTTTCCAGTGTGAATCCTTTGGTGTGAACGTAGATGTTCACTCTGAGAGAAACTCTTTCCACACTCCAGGCATTTAAAGGGTTTCTCCTCAGTGTGAGTCTTTTGATGTCTATGTAGGTTGTTACTGCAAGCAAAACTCTTTCCACACTCCAGGCACTTAAAGGGTTTCTCCCCAGTGTGAGTCCTTTGATGTCTACGTAGACCTGAACTGTGAGTGAAGCTCTGTCCACATTCTAGGCATTTATATGGTTTCTCCCCAGTGTGAGTCTGCTGATGTGAACGTAGATGTGAATTCTGAGTGAAGCTCTGTCCACACTCTAAGCATGTATAAGGTTTCTCCCCAGTGTGAGTCTTTTGATGTGAACGTAGATGTGAATTCTGAGTGAAGCTCTGTCCACACTCCAGGCATTTATAAGGTTTCTCCCCAGTGTGGGTCTTTTGATGTAAACGTAGATGTGAATTCTGAGTGAAGCTCTGTCCACACTCCAGGCATTTATAAGGTTTCTCCCCAGTGTGAGTCTTTTGATGTGAACGTAGATGTCCATTCTGAGAGAAGCTCTTTCCACACTCCAGGCATTTATAGGGTTTCTCGCCAGTGTGAGTCTTTTGATGTGAACGTAGAGTTCCAATCTGAGAGAAGCTCTTTCCACACTCCAGGCATTTATAGGGTTTCTCCCCAGTGTGAGTCCTTTGATGACTACGTAGATTTCCAGTCTCGGTGAAGCTCTGACCACACTCCAGGCATTTAAAGGGTTTCTCCCCAGTGTGAGTCCTTTGATGTGAACATAGACTTGAACTCTGAGTGAAGGTCTGTCCACAGTCTAGGCATTTATAGGGTTTCTCCCCAGTGTGAATTCTTTGATGTCTACGTAGACTTCCATTTTCAGTGAAGCTCTGTCCACACTCCTGGCATGTATAGGGTTTCTCCCCAGTGTGAGTCTTTTGATGTGAACGTAGGTTTTTAATCCAAGCAAAACTCTGTCCGCACTCCAGGCATTTAAAGGGTTTCTCCCCAGTGTGAATCCTTTGATGTGAATATAGACTTCCATTCTGAGTGAAGCTCTGTCCACACTCCAGGCATGTATAGGGTTTCTCCCCAGTGTGAGTCCTTTGATGTGAACGTAGGTCTTTACTCCAAGCAAAACTCTTTCCACACTCCAGGCATTTATAGGGTTTCTCCGGCATATCAACAGTAATAAGGGTGTTTAATTGCAATACAGATACTTGACTCCTTTTTTCTTTCTTATCTGTTGGGTCAAGAATTCTGCAAGATCATCACCTTGAGAGGATTTCTTCTTCCTATATCATTGGTTTCTTTACTGCATTCAAGAGGTGGCTCCATAGAATCCTCATTTACCTGGTTAAGAAAGAAGTGAAACATTATTATTATTATTATTATTATTATTATATTGATTTATAGCCTGCTTTATCTCTCCTAATGGATACTCAAAGCAGCTGAACATAAAACATCAGCATACAATTTGAACATACAAATATGCAGACATTAAAACAGAATTAAATATAAACGGTATTTAAAAATTCCCAGATAAAAACCATTAAAACATACTCAATGTTAAAAACCACAACACCCCCTGAAGTGATCTTTAAAATCTTCTTCTTTAAAAGCCCGCCCGAATAAAAAAGTTTTAGCCTTCTGCAGTAAGGACCACAGCAAGGAGGGGGCCATTTTGGCTTCCTTGAGGAGGGAGTTCCAGAGTCGAGGGGCAGACACCGAGAAGGCCCTCTCTCTCACTCCCACCAACCAAGCTTGAGATGGAAGTGGGACCAAGGGAAGGGCCTCTCTTGAAGATCTCAGTGACCAGGCAGGTCGATATAAGGCAGTGTTTCCCAACCTAGGGGGCGGGGCCCTTGGGGGGCAGCAAGGGGGCTTTCAGAGGGGTCACCAAAGGCCATCATAAAACACATATTTCTGATGGTCTTAAGAAGCCTTTTGAAGACCTTTCTGCCTGTCTTTCTCTTCCTTTTTGGTGTTTGGCTTCCAGAATTCCAAAACAGAACCCCAACCCCACCAGTATTCAAATTTGGGCAGTGAAGATCATTGCCACCTGGAAACCGATGTCCTCAATGCGGGAGAACATGCGGGTCAAGACTAGGGCTCCACAGCCATCTGCAGACCCACCGCCAAGACACCACATCTGGAAGGCCCTCATCCTTGAGCTACGAAGCATTGCCTAATAAGTAAGCAAATTTGGGCATATCGAATATTTGGTCCAAATTTGGTCCAGTGAATGAAAACACGTCTTGCATATCAGCAGCGGAATTAAAGTTGTAAAGTAGTCGTGAAGGAGCAGCCTAAATCATTGTGTGGTTGGGGGTCAGCACAACACGAGGAACTGTATGAAGGGGTCGCGGCATTAGGAAGGTTGAGAAACAGTGTACTCAATGCTGAGGAACACAAAGAGTCCTGGGCTGCTTACCATCCCACGATGGCTTCCAGATCTCCTTCCTGAGCATCCCAAATCAGAGGCCGACTGCCCCCAAATTCCCCGTCTGTTCCCAAAGGAATCCTGCCGCCAACCAAGACCCGGCCTCCCCACCTGTCCAATTCAAACTCACATTGAGGCTTGTTGGAAGGGTCGTGGAGAGGAAGGTGAACATGAGCCAGGAATGGGATGTGGCGGCAAAAAAAGCCAATGGGATTTTGGCCTGCATCAAGAGGAGCCTAGTGTCTAGATCTAGGGAAGTCGTGCTCCCCATGCTCTATTCCCCTTTGGTCAGACCACTTTACCTGGAATATTGTGTCCAATTCTGGGCACCACAATTCAAGAGAGATATTGACTCTAAGCTGGGATGTGTCCAGAGGAGGGCGACTAAAATGATCAAGAGTCTGGAGAACAAGCCCTATGAGGAGCGGCTTAAGGAGCTGGGCATGTTTCGCCTGAAGAAGAACAGGCTGAGAGGAGATATGATAGCCGTGTATAAATATGTCTGGCTTTAGGCCTGGTCATGGCACCAAGACAGCCTTGGTCGCCTTGGTGGATGACCTCCATAGAGGACTGGACAGGGGGAGTGTGACTCTGCTGGTCCTCTTGGACATCTCAGCGGCTTTCGATACCATCGATCATGGTATCCTTCTGGGTCGCCTCTCTGGGATGGGTCTTGGAGGCACGGTCCTGTCGTGGCTCCGGTCCTTCCTGGAGGGACGAACCCAGATGGTGAAGCTGGGAGACATCTGCTCGGACCCCTGGCCTTTGATCTGTGGGGTCCTGCAAGGTACTATTCTATCTCCCATGCTTTTTAACATCTACATGAAACCGCTGGGAGAGGTCATCCGGAGTTTTGGAGTTGGGTGCCATCTCTACGCAGATGACACACAACTCTACTACTCTTTTCCACCTAACTCCAAGGAGGCCTCTTGGGTGCTAGACGAATGCCTGGCCGCTGTGTCTATCTAGATGAGGACGAACAGTCTGAGGATCAATCCCGACAAGACAGAGGTCCTCCTGGTCGATCGTAAGCCAGATCGGGGTATAGGGTGGCAATCTGTGTTGGACGGGGTTACACTCCCCCTGAAGCCACAGGTCCGTAGCTTGGGAATCCTCCTGGACTCATCGCTCACGCTTGAGGCTCAGGCGCCGGCGGTGACCGGGAGGGCTTTTGCACAACTGAGACTCGTGCGCCAGCTACGCCCGTACCTCGCAAAGGCTGATCTGGCCGGGGTGGTCCATGCCTTAGTCACCTCTAGACTGGATTACTGCAATGCGCTCTACGTGGGGCTGCCCTTAAAAACGGCTCGGAAATTCCAATTAGTCCAACGGGCAGCAGCCAGGATGTTAACTGGGGCCTATTACAGAGAGAGGTCAACCCTCCTGTTCAAGGAGCTCCACTGGCTGCCGTTTGTCTTCCGAGCCCAATTTAAGGTGCAGGTGCTTACCTACAAAGCCCTGAACGGTTTGGGACCACCCTACCTGCGTGACCGTATCGCTGTCTACGAACCCACACGTTCACTCCGATCATCAGGAGAGACCCTGCTCGTGATCCCGCCCGCGTCACAAGCGCGCTTGGTTGGGACGCGAGACAGGGCCTTCTCTGTGGTGGCCCCCCCCCTCTGGAACACCCTCCCAAAAGACCTCAGACAAGCCCCTACATTGGCAGTCTTCAGAAAGAATTTGAAAACCTGGCTGTTCCAATGTGCCTTTTCAGACTAGGAACCCCACTACCAAATCCCAGAAGCACTTTAGCAGAACCAAGATCACCGCACTTTGCACACCGCACTTATATACTATAATCCCATATCCCTCCGACACATCAGCACTTTTAACCCTGTACCCTACTCTGGCCGGCTCAGTTTTTAATAATGTATATTGCTATTTGTTTGCTTTCTGCTTAACTGTTTTGTTTGCTAGGTATTGTATTGTTGTATAGTTTGGGCTTCGGCCTACTGTAAGCCGCATCAATCCTTGGGAGATGCTAGCGGGGTACAAATAAAGTAATAATAATAATAATAATAATAATAATAATAATAATAATAATGTTGCAAAGGATTTCTTTTCCCTCTTTCCTACTTATCCACTCCTTCTTCTTCTTTTCCTCCTAGTTCTTCTTGGCGGTTGGGCAGAAAACCCGCCTGTTCTTCTTTTATTCTTTTGGCTAACACCGTTTTTAGTCTCTCGGCTACTATACTACTAAATAATTTGTAATCAATGTTTAATAACGAGATTGGTCTGTAGTTTTTAATTTCTTCTGGGTTTTTATTTTCTTTTGGAATCACACAAATTGTTGCTTGTTTCCATGTATCAGGCATTCTCTGGTTTTCTCTGATTTCATTCATGACCCTCTTCAGTATTGGTGTTAACCTTTCCTGTAGGGTCTTGTAATATATGGCTGTCAGTCCATCCTGTCCAGGCGCTTTGCTCCCTTTCAGGTTATTAATCTCTTTTTCTGAAATCTCTTTATTTAAAATTTCCCTGTCTTCTTCTGATAGTCTTTGAATTTTCCTTTTTCCTAAATATTCTGAAATGTCCTCTTTTTTAATCTGTTCATCTTGGTATAATTTTTTGTAGAATTTTTCGAATTGTTTCCTTATTTCTATTTCTTGAGTATGTACTTTCTCCTTCTCTCTTATTTTTGTTATGTAGCTCTTTTCTTTCTTCCTTGTTAATTTCAGTGCTAACCATCTCCCTGGCTTATTTGCGTTTTGAAAATGGTCTGCTTTGATAAACTTCAATTGTTTTGTTTTTTCCTCTAATTCTAAGTATTCTTTTCTCTTTTGTAATAACTTTATTTTTTTGGTCGTTTCTTTGTTTTTTGGGTCTCTTTTTAGTTTTACCTCCTCTTTTTGGATTTCCTCCATCGTTTCCTTTATTTTTCTTGTTTTCTCTTTCTTCTTCTGCGATGCCTGTTGTATAAAGTGGCCTCTTATCACCGCCTTACTTGCTTCCCATACCAAGAATATATCCATGTTCGGTGTGTCATTGATGTTAAAATATTCTTTCAGTAACTCTTTGTTTCTGTCTATATCTTCTGGTTTCCTCAGTTAAGTTCTCATCCAGTTTCCACCTCCAGCTTTTTTTCTCACTCTGGATTTCCATTTCCATAGGGCAGTGCAGATCACACAGACGATTCACTGTACACTCTATCACTCCATCTGTCAAGCTTCACGGCCGGGTGGATCTTTGAAGCAGCCATATCTTAGCACAGATCTCTGACCTTCGGACTTCCCGAGTTTAAGCCCAGCTGAGTAGTTACACACGAACCAAAACAGCTTCTGGCAGTCTAACTTCTGGCAATTGATGGTTTTATAGCTTCACACGTCCCGGCATCAATCACCCACTTTATAACTTCTTAATGGATTCCAGCATGCTCCGCTTTCACTTCTTTTTGCCGTGATTCTTTCACTCATCAAAATAACTGCAGTTTTACTCCGTCCACTTACACTGGAAAGCCACAGCAACTTCTTTCTCTGCTTTCGATCAGGCTGTTCCAGTTTTCATGCGCCAGCAACCTCTCGAGTCGACTGGGTTAAACTCCACGGTTCTGGTCAGCAAGTTTCCAGGTCTGGATCTTAGTAAACCTCCAGCAACATCCCCACAACTCTGTCAGGTCAGGAACACAAGTCAGGTCTGGAACGCAGGCTGGGCCCATAACCCTTTTGTCAGAGTTAGACCCTGGGGGCTATGCGCAGCGGAGATGAGGCTACTAGATCACACAGACGCAAAAACAGGACACTGCAGTCTTCAGTTTCAAAAATAACAAAGTTTACTTAAAGCATCTCAAGACAGGTCTATATCTTGGCGGGCGAAACTCAAGAACTACAAAGCACAGCACAGCACAGTCTCAGAACATCTGCTTATCAGTAGAATACTCCCTATTTCTTCCCAGACAGAGGAAAACTTATCTCACTTCTGCCAAGGTCTCTTTTCTCTGAGGCTAATTGTCTCTTACAATAACAATTCTAGCACACAAAAGAACATAACTGAACATAACTGAATCCATCTTGAAATACATATGAACATCATTGTTAATCATATTGAAACACATTGAAAACATACATGCATACTTTCAATAATTCTGACAGAAAATCCCACAATATCTGCTTTGAACTGGGTTATCTTGAGTCCACACTGCCATATATTCCAATTCAAAGCAGATATAGTGGGATTCTCTGCCTTGGTTATACGGCTGTGTGGAAGAGCACCCAGGTGCCCTCCACGCATCTTTATATACCAGAAAATCAAGGCAGAAAATCCCAAAATATCTGCTTTGAACTGGGTTGAGTCCACACTGCCATATATTCCAGTTCAAAGCAGATACTGTAATCCGTCCTAAGTCCCCTGCAGGGTGAGAAGGGCGGAATATAAAAACTGTAAAATAAATAATATAACTGGGATTGAGATGAGGGTGCACATGCAATCCTAAATCAATGATAAAGTGCGTTTAGAGGACATATTGCTAAGAGCTTCCTTTTTCTGGGGAAGGCACACTGGAACAACCATGTTTTCAGGCTCCTAAAGATTGCCAAAGTTGGGGCATGTCTGATGTCCTTGGGATGTGGGTTCGAGTCAAGGGGGCACCACTGAGAAGGTTTGGATCCGGTGAGCAGGGAGAGCTCCGGCTGGTAGCCCTACCTTCTGCCAACCTAGCAGTTCGAAAACATGCAAATGTGAGTAGACCAATAGGTACCGTTCTGGCGGGAAAGTAACGGCACTCCATGCAGTCACGCTGGCCACATGACCTTGGAGATGTCTACGGACCACGCCAGCTCTTCAGCTTAGGAATGGAGATGACACGACTGGACTTAATATCAGGGGAAAACCTTTACCTTTACCCTTATCTTAACCTCCAGGATGCCAGTTAAACCGAATTATCATGTCACAAAATGACGTATGTCGAAAATGTGTATCAGCAACATGAAAAGTTTGGAAAACTCCCATCTTAGAGAGTGTCTCTGGGGCCAGATACCACTGTTCTCTCCAATGTGAATGCTATGTCTATGTAGAGTTCAACTCTCAGAGAAGCTTTCACATGCCATAGGGTTTCTCCCCAGGGTGAGTTCACTGATGTGAACCTAGACCTGTTCTGCGGCTGAAGCTCTGTGCACACTCCAGGCATGCCTAGAGTTTCTCCCAAACATGAATCCTTTGAAGTGTATGTATACTTCCATTCTGAGTGAAGCTCTGTCCACTCTCTAGGCATTTATCAGGTTTCTCCCCAATGTGAATTCTTTGATGTATATATGTAGATTTCCAGGCTCACTGAAGCTCTGTCCACACTCCAGGCATGCATAGGGTTTCTCCCCAGTGCGAGTCCTCGGATGTGTGTGTAGATCTCCACTCAGGGCAAAGCTCTGTCCACACTCCAGGCATGCATAGGCTAATTTATTTGTACTCCACTGCTGCTATGCTACATGAGAAAGAACAACCATGGTAGCATTTTAGGTATTTTGATCGTTTTTTCAGGGTCTATGTCTCAATTGTTAATTATGTTATCAGTATAATTACATTTTTGGGGTTTTTTTAATAATAATTTTTATTGATTTATCACAATTGCTACATTTGTTATACATTTGTTGTTATTGTTACATTTTGTACAGCACACTCCTTAACATGTTGTTTTATTATTTTGCTTTAACATTTCCCCCCTTTTTATTTTCACCCCAGTGCTCCCCTCCACCCGTCTCAAGCCACAATTTTTACATATCATCTGTCCAAAATCTCATTTCTTCTTGTGACGGTAACTTTCCTTCCTTGTTTTTTAGACCATTTACAACAAATTTTCCCCATACAGCATCAAAGTCGCTTTGTTTCCATATACCTTTTTTAACCTTTAATATACATGTCAGCTTATCATTTATTGCTATTTTCCATGCTTCTTTATACCACTCCTCTATTTGTATATTCATTTCTTTTTTCCAATTCCTTGCTATAAGCAGTCTTGCTATAGTTAGTAAGTTTGTTATCGCTTCTTTATCCTCCTTTTTCAATTGCTTATCTTTATATATTGATAGTAAGGCTATACTAGGGCTTTTATCTAGTTCTATATTCATTATAGTTTCTATTTCTCTAAATACTTTCTCCCAAAAATTATTTACATATTTACATTGCCACCACATGTGTATATATGTTCCTGGTTCTTGACACCCTCTCCAACAATTTATTGAGTTATTTTTATTCATATATGCTATTCTTACTGGTGTCAAATACCACTTCCATATTAACTTGTAATAATTTTCTTTAACCCGTATTGATAGATTTTTTTAATGTCTTTGTCCCCATAATTGTTGCCACTCTGTTTCACTTATTTTTATCCCTCAATCTTCTTCCCAAATCTCCTTAAGGGTATTCTTTTTTATTTTTCCCTCCTTCATTTCCGTTAATATCTTATAAATTTTGCTAATTATACCTCTCAAGTTTTCATGTTCTTCTACAGCCCTTCCCTTCTATATTATTTGTTCAAATTGAGTAGGTTGGCTTCCATTTCTATTATTTTCCCCCAGTTTTTAAACCATTGTTCTAATTGTATACAATGAAACCATGACAATTTTATTTCTTTAAACTCTTCCAACATCATTTCCTTCTTCATTCCCACCTTCATCCAGTCCCCTATCCTATCTAAATTTATTTCCCTTACCTTTTTATCCATTTTTTTTAAAATGGAAACTTCTTTTCCATCACTATTGGGGTTATAATTGATCCCTCCCTTATTAACTTCCTCCTATATTTGTTCCATACTTCCAGTATGTTGCTCAACATTGGGTTTCTAATTTCCCTCATTTCTTTTCTAGTAAACTGTTTAAAAAAATATATTCCAAATTTCATCTTCCACTTTTTCTGAATCATTACTAAGCCAATCTATTCCCTCTTTTTTAACCATTCCTTCTATAACCAGACTTAATCTACTTGCTTCATAATATTTTTTAATATTAGGTAGCGCTAGTCCGCCCTCTTTTTGCGATCTGTACCATAACTGTTTAATCTATTTCTTTTACTTCAATTACAATATTTATTAATCATTTGTTGCCATCTAGTTAGTTCTTCTTCTGTGATTTGAAGAGGTAGCATCCTAAATATAAAGTTTATCTTTGGAAGTATTTTCATTTTTACTAATGCTATTCTTCCAAACCAGGATAGACATATATCTTCATACTCTATTATTTTTTTCTGAATCTCTTTCCTTAATGTTACTACATTTACTTCTTCCATCTCTTTTTGTTATTATTACTCCCAAATATTTTAATTTATTCTTAATTCTTATTCCCATTTTACTCTGTTCTATAAAATCTTTTTCTTCTTCCCTTGTATAATTAAGTAGCATCATTTCTGACTTATTCCAATTAACTTGTAAGCCCGTTGTTTTCCCAAATATCTCCAAATGTTCTTTTATTTTATCCATTTTCCCTACTGTTTTCTATAAATAACAATGTATCGTCAGCGAATAAACTCTTCTGTTTCTCCTTTTTTCCTAACCCTTCTAGATTCTTATCGTTCCTTATGCCATTGGCAAACAGTTCTATCACCATAGCAAATAGTATCGGCGACAAAGGGCACCCTTGTCTAGTTCCTCTAATCACTTTTATATCATTTGTCACTCCATCGTTTATGGTTACCACTGCTGAATTCCTTGAATAAAATTGTTTTAAAATTCCTTTTATTCTATTTCCCATTCCAAATTTATTCAGGATTTCCCTTAATGTCTCCCATTCCACACAGTCAAACGCCTTAAAAATATCTAATGATAATATCCCTACTTTTTCCTTCCCCTCTTTAGCCAAATAATTTTTTTAATACTCTCCCTATCAGATTTGACATTTGTCTTCCTTTTACAAACCCGCACTGATCTTTTATATACTTATACATGCATTTATTCATTCTATTAGCTATTATCGCGGACAATATCTTTGCATCCTGATTAACTAACGATATGGGCCTGTATGACCATGGGCCTGTTAAGTCTTTATCTGGTTTAGGTATTAATATTATTAATGATCTCCACGATTCTGGTATTTTATCTCCCTTCATTATTCCATTATACAGGGTTAGTCAAAATGCATAGGCCAATAAGCCATTCAATTGAATGGCTTATTGGCCTATGCATTTTGACTAACCCCGTACAATTCTAATAATTTTGGAGTTAAGACTTCTCTGAAGCTTTTATAATATTCTGTCCCTAGACCATCCAAACCTGGAGCTTTCCCTACTTTTAATTTCTTAATAACTTCCTCTATTTCTATCTTCTTAATAGGTTGTTATTGGATTACTCATATTTTGTTTTTTTATGCTGATGTTGTGATGGCCGACAGGGAGCTCTGGCGTGGACTAGTCCATGAGGTCACGAAGAGTCGGAGACGACTGAACGAATGAACAACATGCTGAAGTTAATTTTTCTTTTGTTTTAAGTTTATGTTATTATTTTGTTTTATTTTTAAGATGCTTGTATTCACATAGGGCATTGAATTTTTTTTTGTGTAAACCTCCCTGAGTCCCCTGAGTCTATAAAAAAGGTTTTATTGTGTTATTATAGTATATATATTATTTTCCCCCAATGTGAGTCCTTTGATGTCTACGTACACTTGAACTTTCAGTGAAGCTCTGTCCACACTCCAAGCATTTATAGGGTTTCTCCCCAGTGTGAGTCCTTTGATGTGAACGTAGAACTGAACTCCGAGCAAAACTCTTTCCACACTCCAGGCATTTATAGGGTTTCTCCCCAGTGTGAGTCCTTTCATGTCTACGTAGGCCTCCATTGTCAGTTAACCTCTGTCCACATTGTAGGCATTTATAGCATTTCTCCCCAGTGTGAGTTCTTTGATGTCTACGTAGATGTGAACTCGAAGCGAAACTCTTTCCACACTCCAGGCATTTAAAGGGTTTCTCCCCAGTGTAAGTCCTTTGATGTGAACGTAGATGTGAATTCTGAGTGAAGCTCTGTCCACACCCCAGGCATTTAAAGGGTTTCTCCCCAGTGTGAGTCCTTTGATGTGAACGTAGATGTGAATTCTGAGTGAAGCTCTGTCCACACCCCAGGCATTTAAATGGTTTCTCCCCAGTGTGAGTCCTTTGATGTGAACGTAGATGTCCACTGCTACTGAAGGACTGTCTACACTCTAGGCATTTATAAGGTTTCTCCCCAGTGTGAGTCCTTTGATGTATACATAGACTTCCATTCTCAGTGAAGCTCTTTCCACACTCCAGGCACTTAAAGGGTTTTTCCCCAGTGTGAGTCCTTTGATGTCTACGTAGAATTCCACTCTGAGTGAAGTTCTTTCCACACTCCAGGCACTTAAAGGGTTTCTCCCCAGTGTGCATCCTTTGATGTCTATGTAGAATTCCACTCTGAGTGAAGTTCTTTCCACACTCCAGGCACTTAAAGGGTTTCCCCAGTGTGAGTCTTTTGATGTGAATGTAGATTTTCACTCCAAGCGAAACTCATTTCACACTCCAGGCACTTAAAGGGTTTCTCCCTAGTGTGAGTCATTTGATGTCTACGTAGATTTCCACTCTTAGAGAAACTCTTTCCACACTCCAGGCATTTATAGGGTTCCTCCCCAGTGTGAGTCCTGTGATGTGTACGTAGACTTCCACTATGAGTGAAGCTCTGTCCACACTCCAGGCATTTAAAGGGTTTCTCCCCAGTGTGAGTCCTTTGATGTGTACGTAGACTTGAACTTTCAGTGAAGCTCTGTCCACACTCCAAGCATTTATAGGGTTTCTCCCCAGTGTGAGTCCTTTGATGTGAACGTAGAACTGAACTCCGAGCAAAACTCTTTCCACACTCCAGGCATTTATAGGGTTTCTCCCCAGTGTGAGTCCTTTCATGTCTACGTAGGCCTCCATTGTCAGTGAACCTCTGTCCACATTGTAGGCATTTATAGCGTTTCTCCCCAGTGTGAGTTCTTTGATGTCTATGTAGATGTGAACTCGAAGCGAAACTCTTTCCACACTCCAGGCATTTAAAGGGTTTCTCCCCAGTGTGAGTCCTTTGATGTAAACGTAGATGTGAATTCTGAGTGAAGCTCTGTCCACACTCCAGGCATTTAAAGGGTTTCTCCCCAGTCCTTTGATGTAAACGTAGATGTGAATTCTGAGTGAAGCTCTGTCCACACCCCAGGCATTTAAAGGGTTTCTCCCCAGTGTGAGTCCTTTGATGTGAACGTAGATGTGAATTCTGAGTGAAGCTCTGTCCACACACCAGGCATTTAAAGGGTTTCTCCCCAGTGTGAGTCCTTTGATGTGAACGTAGATGTCCACTGCTACTGAAGGACTGTCTACACTCTAGGCATTTATAAGGTTTCTCCCCAGTGTGAGTCCTTTGATGTATACGTAGACTTCCATTCTCAGTGAAGCTCTTTCCACATTCCAAGCACTTAAAGGGTTTCTCCCCAGTGTGCGTCCTTTGATGTCTACGTAGAATTCCACTCTGAGTGAAGCTCTTTCCACACTCCAGGCACTTAAAGGGTTTCTCCCCAATGTGAGTCTTTTGATGTGAATGTAGATTTTCACTCCAAGCAAAACTCATTTCACACTCCAGGCACTTAAAGGGTTTCGCCCTAGTGTGAGTCATTTGATGTCTACGTAGATTTTCACTCTTAGAGAAACTCTTTCCACACTCCAGGCATTTATAGGGTTTCTCCCCAGTGTGAGTCCTTTGATGTGTACGTAGACTTCCACTCTGAGTGAAGCTCTGTCCACACTGTAGGCATTTATAGGGTTTCTCTCCAGTGTGAGTCCTTTGATGCGTACGTAGATTGTCACTCTGAGTGAAGCTCTGTCCACACTGTAGGCATTTATAGGGTTTCTCTCCAGTGTGAGTCCTTTGATGTGTACGTAGATTTCCATTCTGAGTGAAGCATTGCCCACACTCCAGGCATTTATAGGGTTTCTCCCCAGTGTGAATCCTCTGATGTGAACATAGAAGTCCATTCTCAGTGAAGCTCATTCCACACTCCAAGCATTTATAGGGTTTCTCCTCAGTGTGAGTCCCTTGATGCAATCGTAGACTTGAACTGTGAGTGAAGCTCTTCCCAAGCTCCAAGAATGTGTATGGTTCCTTCCCAGTGTGAGTTTTTTGATTCAAATGTAGACCTGAACTTAGAGGGAAGCTCTTTCCACATTCCAGGCATTTGTAGGGATTCTCTCCAGTAGAAGTTCTTTCATGCTGCTGCAGATCATCCCTCCAAGTGAAACTCGTTCCACACTCCAGACACTCAAATGCTCTCTCCTCCATGTCAAGAGTGATATGGCTGTGTAATTGTTATCTGGATACTTGACTCTTCATATTTTCCTTTCTTATCTGTGAGGTCAAGAATTCTGCAAGATCATCATCTTGAGAGGATTTCTTCTTATATGTCTTCTTATATTATTGGTTCTTTAGTGCATCTAAGAGGTAGCTGCATGGAATCCTCATTTACCTGGTTAAGAAAGAAGTGAAAGGTTGTTATTATTATTATATTGATTGTGAAAGCCATCCACTACATGGCTGCCAGCCTCCTCCCGGTAGACTCAAATCAAGGAAAAGCTTTATGAGAACTGCCACTCCTCTTGGCGTCCCCCCAGCAACAGCAAGAGCTTCCCTCTGGGCAGCTAGACCAGGAAACCCCAACTGGATGGCCCCCCACGTGGGAGGGTCTTTCTCGAGGGGCAAACCAAGAACAGGCAAATTGGAAGTCCCTGAACAGACTCAGAAGTGGAGTGGGCAGATCAAAGACATCCTGGCAAAATGGCACAACCTAAAAGAATCCCACACTTTATGTGACTGTGGAGCAGAACAGACAACTCCGCATCTGTATCCACTGTGAATTGTTGGAGGCTACAGACAATGCTGTTGCCCGTTTTTGGTCAAAAGATATTTAGCCACCTGCGCTCCTCTATTTTTATCGGTTTTATACTAATTTATGCAATGCTTTTTATACGAAATAAATAAAATTATATTGACTTATAGCCTGCTTTATCTCCCCTCATGGATACTGAAAGCAGCTGAACATAAAACATCAGCATACAATTTAAACATAAAAATATGCAGACATTAAAACAGAATTAAATATAAACGGTATTTAAACATTCCCAGATCAAAACCATTAAAACATACCCAAGGTTAAAAACCACAACACCCCCTGAACTGATCGTTAAAATCTTCTTCTTTAAAAGCCTGTCTGAATAAAAAGGTTTTAGCCTCATGCAGTAAGGACAACAGCAAGGAGGGGGCCATTTTGGCTTCCTTGAGGAGGGAGTTCCAGAGTCAAGGGGCAGACACTGAGAAGGCCCTCTCTCTCATTCCCAGCAACCAAGCTTGAGATGGAGGTGGGACCAAGTGAAGGGCCTCTCCTGAAGATCTCAGTGCCCAAGCAGGTCCGTATAAGGCAGCGTTTCCCAACCTAGGGGGCGGGACCCTTGGGGGGGGGGCAGCAAGGGGACTTTCAGAGGGGTCACCAAAGACCATTGTAAAACACATATTTCTGATGGTCTTAAGAAGCCTTTTGAAGATCTTTCTGACTGTCCTTCTCTTCCTTTTTGGTGTTTGTGAACTACAACTTCCAGAATTCCAAAACAGACCCCCAACCCCACCGGTATTCAAATTTGGGCAGTGAAGTTCATTGCCACCTGGAAACCGATGTCCTCAATGCGGGAGAACATGTGGGTCAAGACTAGGGCTCCACAGCCATCTGCAGACCCACCTCCAAGACACCACATCTGGAAGACCCTCATCCTTGAGCTACAAGGCATTGCCTAATAAATAAATAAAAAATGGGCGTATCGAGTATTTGGTCCAAATTTGGTCCAGTGAATGAAAACACGTCTTGCATATCAGATATTTACACTACGATTCATAACAGTAGCGGAATTAAAGTTGTGAAGTAGCCGTGAAGGAGCAGCGTAAATCATTGTATGGTTTGGTGTCAGCACAACACGAGGAACTGTATGAAGGGGTCGCGGCATTAGGAAGGTTGAGAAACAGTGTGCTCAATGCTGAGGGACACAAAGAGTGCTGGGCTGCTTACCATCCCACGATGGCTTCCAGATCTCCTTCCTGAGCATCCCAAATCAGAGGCCGACTGCCCCCAAATTCCCCGTCTGTTCCCAAAGGAATCCTGCAGCCAACCAAGACCCGGCCTCCCCACCTGTCCAATTCAAACTCACATTGAGGCTTGTTGGAAGGGTCACAAAATGAGCTTCTGCTTTATAAAAATTCTAGTGTATTAGTTAAATAATGAAAAACCCAGAGATATACGTTTACAAACAGAGCACACAACATACAGAGACAGAAACCAACACAGGAGCCAATGCCGCCCCTCCATCCCTGCACCCGCGAACCCACCACCTTGGACGTACTACCTTCCCATACAAGTTCCTCACATAGTTCCTCTTGCAGCATCCTTAAGGCCAACTTCTGCCTTCTTTCCAAGATAGGCAAAGACCAGCCGCCATTTGTTTACAAAATCATCATCATTTTTACCTCAAAGTCTCTTAGACAGTTTGGCCATTTGTATATCATCTATTAATTAATGGTGTAACATTAGAAGATGTGGACCATTCCCGCTCCCTCGGCAGCCACCTCTCCACAAAAGTCAACACTGAGACTACTGAAATACAACACCTCCTGAGCTCCGCGAGTGCAGCATTTTTCCCATTAAAGCAGAGAGTGTTTGAGGACTGGGACATCCATATGGAGACCAAGGTGCTTGTCTATAAAGCCATTACCCTCCTCTGCCAACACCTCCGCTGGACTGAAAGAAGCAGAGATGCCCGCGCACCGTCTCCCAAAGCAGTTGCTCTACTCTGAACTCAAGAACGGAAAATGTAATGTTGGAGGACAGGAAAAGAGATTTAAAGATGGGCTCAAAGCCAGCCTTAAAAACTGTGGCACAGACACCGAGAATTGGGAAGCCCTGGCCCTTGAGCACTCCAGCTGGAGGTCGGCTGTGACCACGAGTACTGTAGAATTTGAAGAGGCACAAACAAATAAGAGGGCAAAAGAGAGAAACGTGCCAAGAGGAAGACACGTCAAGCCAACCCTGGCCGGGAACGCCTTCGCTCTGGAAACCAATGCTCTCACTGCGGGAGAAGATGCGGGTCAAGAATAGGGCTCATGTCACCTACGGACCCACCGCTAGGACACCAAATTTGGAGGACAATCTTACTCAGACAACAAGGGATCGCCTACGTAAGTAAGTAATTTTCTTTCCAATTTCCTCTTAAATAGTTCTCTTTCTCCCTCCCGATTTAGCTATAATAATTTTTGCTGTGACAAAGCTGTATTGGCCACATTCTTTATCTTTCCGATTTCTCTTCTAACAGATATTAATCATGACTTGTTTTCTTATAATTGCGTGCCGGGAGAGATCTGAGCAGAGAGGTATAAAAGTGAAAGTAGCTATTATTAGCTTTTAACTCTCACTTTTTATCAGTTCATTAATGCTCCCTTGTTCTGCTTTTCTCAGTTCATCTGAAGACGTTGATTACTCACTGTGATCCTGTCGTATTTTGGAGTTTTAGCTCATTATATTTTCCTCCTTCAGGAGCTCGCGAATTTAGCTGCCGTTCATCAAGACGTGGGTTTAGGGAGGGAGGTGTCTTTGGAGCCCCACTCCCTCACTCACAACAACAAACAACAACAACAATAATAGGGAGCAGGGGGCATTGAGGTCACTCCCTTAAGGAAAATAATATGGGTGTGGCCTACCAGGAAGCCACACCTCCTGTCAATCTCCCCAAAGGGAGGGCAGAGAGAGAAAAGGATCCATATCCATCCATCGATCTATCTATATTCATGCTGACGGGCAATCTTTAGAATTCTGAGGTTTACATCTTGACATGGGATTGCTTCTCATATGGACAATTATATGTTGCGTGTTCTAGAGACAACAAACCAGACCATCTCTAAATCTGCTGCATCATTATGGGGTGCCTGCGCCCTACACCCTACACTGGAGAAATTACACTGTTTAGCCGGTGTAGCAGCTGACAGTGAAAGGACCAAGGCGGTGACATCTCCGGCCCACCCCATGTTTGGGTATCAGCCAGCACGTCAACAACTTAAATCAAGAAATAGTTTTCTAAGATCTACAGAGACACTTACTGGAACACCTCAGCAAGTGAGAGTCCAAAAGTGGCAGGCTCAAACCCAGAACCTCAACCAATGGCTGATACCAAATGAGAGACTCCCCCCTGGGCACACAGAGGACTGGGTGACTTGGAAGGCACTGAACAGACTGCGCTCTGGCACCATGAGATGCAGAGCCAATCTTAAGAAATGGGACTACAAAGTGGAATCCACGACATGCGAGTGTGGAGAAGAGCAAACCACTGACCACCTACTGCAATGCAACCTGAGCCCTGCCACATGCACGATGGAGGACCTTCTTGCAGCAACACCAGAGGCACTCCAAGTGGCCAGAGACTGGTCAAAGCACATTTAATCAACTACCAAGCTTGCAAACTTTGTGTTTTGTTTGTTTTTAATGCAATACAACTGTTTGGTTCGCACCTGACACAATAAGTAAACATCTCTAAATCTGCACAGACAAAGGAATAACAGTACATATTGTATACCCACAAGTACTGTGAAATCACATATATTAGAAGCCTGCCCTTTCTCCTCCCTTTCCCTCCCATTGAACCAGACTAGGACACAGGACCTTCCTAAGGTGAAGTTGTCCTCATTCCTCGCATTCCCAGGATTCCGAGGGATATGCCTTTCCGTTACGTGAGGACGCCCTGAGTCCCCTTTGTGGGGAGAAGGGCCGGGTAGAAATGACATGAAATAAATAAAAATCAATAAATGCCATTTCAATTTAGGAGTCTAAATGTGGAAGGGATTTTGGAGTCTTCGTGGCCAACAGGGTGAACGTGAGCCAACAGTGGGATGCAGCAGCCAAAAGAGCCAGTGGGGTTTGGGCTGCATCACAAGGAGTGTCCGGATGGAGGGAAGTCCGGGCGCCTCTCTCTTCTGCTTCGGTCAGACCTCGTCACCTGGAATCACACTGGGTCCAGTTCTGGGCCCCACAGTTCAAAAGAGAGATTGACTCTAAGCTGGTAGGTGAACAGAGGAAGAGGGAGACTCAAAGCATCAAAGCTCTGGAGACCATGAACCATCCCTATGAGGAGCATCTAAAGAGCTGTTTAACCTCATATCATCATCATCGTCATCATCATCTTTAATTACTTATTAATCGCCCTCCATCCAAGATGCTCCAGGCAATTTACACTGCAGAAATTACACAGGATAAAACACATACATACAAATATTAAAATTAACATGAGTCAAATGCTCCAGTAAAAAGCCAGGTCTTAAGCGCCAGGACAAAACACCCCAAGTCGCGCATGGTTCTCAAATGGGGAGGCAAGGAATTCCACAAGGCAGGGGCAGAAACAGAGAAGGCCCATCTGCGCCTGGTGCTTTCCAAGTGCACTTCCCTAGGACTTGGTATATAGAGCAGATTGCATTGGGATGGTCGTGGCAACCTCCGATGATGGTAGAAGGAGAGACGGTCTCTAAGATACAATGTCAGGACCAGCATCTTATACAAACCACGATACTCAATTGGGAGCCAGTGTAGATGCCGCAGCACTGGTGTTATATGGCATTTCATGGGCGTTTTTGTGAGTAACCTGGCTGCAGCATTCAGGACAATACGGAGCTTTCGGGTCGTAGAAATAGGAAGGCCAACATACAAGGCATTACAATAGTCCAGCCTAGATGTGACTGTGGCATGGATGACTGTTGCCAGAGCCTCATCCGACAGGTAAGGTGCCAGTTGCCTCGCTTGTCGTAGATGGAAAAAGGCCTGTTTGCTGGCAGCAGCGCCTGAGCCTCCATCGTCAGCTGCAAATCCAAAACGACACCCAAGCTCTTAACGGTAGGCGATGGAGATAGAGCAGCGCCATCAAAGGCAGGTAACGGATGGGTTGGACCTATCGGGCAGCCATGCCACAGGATCTCAGTCTTCGCCGGATTCACCTTCAGTCTGCTAGCACGTAGCCAGTTCGACAAAGCCTCCAGGCATAAGGTGAAATTGTCAGGTATTGACGTTACTCCAGGCTCCAAGCGCAACAGGAGTTGGGTGTCGTCCGCATATTGATAGCAGTCCAGGCCGAATCTCCGAACCAAACTGGCAAGCTTGGGAGTGATCCTGGACTCATCGCTGAGCCTGGATCCTCAGGTCTCAGCGGTGGCCGGGAGAGCTTTTGCACAACTAAAACTTGTGCGCCAGTTGCGCCCGTACCTTGGGAAGTCGGATCTGGCCACGGTGGTCCATGCTCTTGTCACATCCCGACTGGATTACTGCAACGCACTCTACGTGGGGTTGCCCTTGAAGACTGCTCGGAAACTCCAACTAGTCCAGCGGGAGGCAGCCAGATTGCTCACCGGAGCGGCATACAGGGAGCATACCACCCCCCTGTTATGCCAGCTCCACTGGCTGCCGATTCAATTCCGAGCACAATTCAAGGTGCTGGTTTTGACCTATAAAGCCCTATACGGTTCCGGCCCAGTGTATCTGTCCGAACGGATCTCCCTCTATGTCCCACCTCGGAGCCTAAGATCTTCTGGGGAGGCCCTGCTCTCGACCCCGCCTTTATCACAAGTGAGATTGGCGGGGACGAGGAGCAGGGCCTTCTCGGTAGTGGCCCCCCACCTGTGGAACTCACTCCCCGGGGAGATTAGATCATCGGCTTCCCTTCTCTCATTCAGGAAAAAGCTGAAAACCTGGATGTGGGACCAGGCGTTTGGAAACTCTGGCAGCTAGAAGAAAGACCACAATGATGGGCAAATAATGACGAAACGTAATGGACCTATGGAACTCGAAACACTGACCATGAGACTGTTACTATTGTCCCTTGTGTTTATTCTGATGTTTTAATCTGTTAATTGTTTAATTATTTTAATTGTTTATATATGTATGTATTTGATATGGGCATCGAATTTCTGCCTTTTTTGTAAGCCGCCCTGAGTCCCCCCTCGGGGGTGAGAAGGGCGGGGTATAAGTAACAGAAATAAATAAATAAATAAATAAATAAGGGGTCTAACGTAGATGTTGAAAAGAAGAGGGGACAGAATTGCACCTTGGGGTACCCCGCATTGGGGGGGGGGGGGGAACTTTCGGGGACTTGGTCCATATATTCCACGCACTGACTCCGATTTTGGAGGAATGAATTGAACCAATTGAGGGCCTGACCGCGAACTCCGGACATGGCGAGACGGTGGATCATTAAATCGTAATCAACGGTGTCGACCGCTGCGGTAAGATCGAGAAGTACCAGAAGCGCCGATCCGCCGCTATCAGACTGGCGACGAAGTTCATCTGTAATAGCAACCAGGACCGTCTCCGTCCCATGACCCGGGCGAAAGCCTGACTGGAAAGGGTCCAGGCTGGCTGTGTCATCCAAAAATTGCTACAATTGTCCCAATACAGCCCGCTCTATCACCTTACCTAAGAATGGAAGATTAGAGACGGGACGGTAATTGGCAAGGGTCATAGGGTCCAGGTTGGGCTTCTTCAACAAGGAACGGACCCTTGCCTCTTTTAGGTTATCCGGGAAAACCCCTTGTTCAAGAGAGCCATTGATTATATTGCTCAAAGGATCGAATAGTCCTTCCAGGCAGCTCTTAACCAGCCAAGAGGGGCACGGATCAAGGGAACAGGGGGTTGGCTTTGCAGCAGCCAGGATTCTGGTGACATCTTCCGCATCTAGCGGGATGTATCGATCGAAAATAGGCCCACTAAGCGGCCACGGAGTCTCCAGCTCACTCAAAGTGTCGGGCGTAGGGGACAGTTCCTGCCGGAGCAAAGTGATTTTGTCAGTAAAAAAATTCTGGAATGCCGCAGCTTTAGGAGCCATGCTTTCTGGGTTCTGGACTGGGGGAGCCGGACTCATCAAAGCACGAACAATTTTGAACAACTGTGCTGGGCGCGATCTGGCAGAGGCTATTAAGGAGGAATTATATGATTTTTTTGCGTCCTTGACGGCTGACTCATAGGACTTGCGAAAAGTCTTAAAAGTGAACATTGGCACCTCATCGGGTTTCCGGCACCATTGTTCTAGCCGCTTTCGTGCTTGCTTCATCAGCCGTAGCTCATTAGTATACCAAGGGGAGTGATTCCGGCGAGGGCGAAGATGACGTTTGGGAGCAATCTCATCCAAGGCAGACAACAGACTGGCATTCCAGTTGTTGACTTGCTCATTGAGAGTGACACACACAGTTCCCAGGCCCTTAAGGGCATTCAAAAACCTAGCAGGTTCCATGAGTCTCCCAGGCCGAGCAAGGATTGATTTAACAACTGGGGGAGGAGGAGATGGGATCTCAACCTGGGCCTTCAGGGCAGCGTGGTCGGACCAAGGGACGTCAATTACTGCAGATAGGGATGTTCGCACCCCAATAGTGAAAATCAGGTCTAAAGTGTGGCCGGCCCGATGTGAGGGGCGAGTCTTAGTTAATGAGAGCCCCAGAGCTTCCAAGGTTGGTACTAGATCCTTGGTTATTGACGAAGTTGACGGTGTTCTGGGTAACATTGAAGTTACCCAGAACAATAAGTCTGGGGAACCTCAGGACCCAGTCCGCCACAAGATCTAATAAATTAAGCAGACTCTCTCCCGGAGACCCAGGTGCACGGTATACTACAAGAATGGCTAAAGATTCCCTGCTAGCCAGAACCGCACCAACACACTCAATACCGGCTATCTTTGGAGTTGGGGTAATTTTGATGGTAAAATAGTCACGGGAGAGTATTGCTACCTCAGAAGAGAAGGTTGAGAGGAGGAGACATGGAAGCCATGTACAAATACATGAAAGGGTTTCCTAAGGAAGAGGGAAGGGGCTTCCTTTCTGCTGCCCTGGAGACGAGGACTCAATGGAGCCATGGGATGAAGTGACAGGAAAGAAAGGAGATGCCACCTGAACATGAGGAAGAACTTCCTGGCCATCAGGAGACCTGTTCAGCAGTGGAACTCTCTCCCTCCTTCGGATTCCAGTGGAAGCTCCTTCCTTGGAGGCTTTTCAACAGAGGCCCCAGCAACATCACAAGGAGAGAAGGTCAAGCCATCAAAGACCTCAACTCAGATCCAGACATCATCATTCTCCCAGCGGACAAGGGGAATGCCACAGTCATCATGGAAAGAGAACAATACAAAGCGAGGATCAGACAACTCCTGGATCCCACAATATACAATGAACTAAAAAAGGGACCCAACCACCAAAAGATCCAGAAAAACTAACACTCTGATCAAGAACTCCTCACTCCACTTCAACATACGTCAACAACTATGCAAAACGGAAGCTTTATGGACTCCCAAACATCCATAAGGACACCACCCCACTCAGATCCATCGTGAGTGCCATTGGATCCCCTGGAAACGACTTGGCGAAATTTCTGGCTGCACAGCTACAAACCCGTATTGGGCTTACTACGCACAACATCAAGGACTCAGCCCACTTCATAGAAAAAACCAGCAGCCTCAAGCTCAACACCAATGACAAGCTGATCAGCTTTGATGTGGTGTCTCTATTTACCAAAGTCCCGGCAGCAGACACCACCAGAAGACATCACAGCCCTCTTCCACCATTGCCTCACCACAAGCTCCTTCCAGGAGGACAGTGATTTCTATGAGCAGAAAGAGGGAGTAGCCATGGGGAGGGAGCCCTCTCAGCCCCGTTATTGCCAACTTCTACATGGAACACTTTGAAAAACAGGCCCTGGAAACAGCAACAAAAAGCCCAAATATGTAGATGACTCCTTCACCATTTGGAGCCACGGAGGAGAAGAACTCAACACATTCCTGAACCTCCTGAACAGCATCCGCTCAAACATCCAATTCACCAAGGAAAAAGAAAATGAAGGAAAACTGCCATCTCTAGATGTCCCAGTCATCCACAAACCAGATCAACAATTGGGTCATAGAGTTTACAGAGAACCTACACACACAGATAGATACGGACATCAAAGCTCCAACCATCACCCAAGTCAAAAAAAGAAGCACAGTGAAAGCCCAGGCAGAGCGTGAAAGAAGAATCTGCGAAGCCCTCCTCCTCCAAGGGGAACGGAAGAACCTCAACTGGCTTTGCAGGCCAATGGAGACCACCAGAGGCATCAGAAGAGCTGCTAGACCAAGAACAAGCCAAGAGAGTCAAGACCAAGATCCACCCAGAGGAAAAAGGGTCTTGCCAGACATCAAGTGAACCACTGCCGGCAGAGGGAAACTGATGAGGAAACACAACATACAAACTATCTACAGACCCACCAAGGAAATCCAACCAGTGCTCCACTCAGCAAAGGACAAGAGGGACCCTCTCACCTTATACCATGCAGCTGTGGACAAGTCTACAGAGGGACCACCAAATGCAGCAGAATTGCCCAAACACATGTCAAGGAACATGAGAGGCACTGCAGACTACGTCAACCAGGGACCACTGCAAACCCCACCACTGATGGACCCGGACTCAGGCCCCCAATGACCCACTTTACATCTAGTTGAGCCTTGGGGGAGGGTGGAACACGGATGATAGGATTTACAGTACTTTCACCCTTATCAACAGACGGGTGTGACCCCCACATGTGACTGACTTGAGGAATAGACCCCGATGACCAAATGAATATAATGGAGGGATTTGGGGGGAATTATTATTATCATTAAACTTTATTTGTACCCCGCTAGAATCTCCCACAGGACTCGATGCGGCTTACAAAGGCCAAGGCCTCAACACACAATACAACAATACAAAACCTAGGCAAATTAAAAACAATTAAAACAATCTAAAAGAACAAGTAATGAACAATCCACTAAGACACAATAAAACTGGGCTGGGCCAGAGTAAGGGTACAAGAGTTGAAAGTGCTGATGTGACCGGTGGAAATGAGGCTTATGGGCAAGTGCAGTGTGCAGCAATCTTAGTTCTAGTAAAGTGCTTCTGGGACTTGGTATTGGAGGTTTCCTAATCTGGGAAGGCACATTGGAACAGCCAGGTCTTCAAGTTCTTTCTGAAGACTGCCAATGTAGGGGCCTGTCTAAGATCTTTGGGGAGGGTGGTCCAGAGTCAGGGGGCCACCACGGAAAAGGCCCTGTCTCGTGTCCCCACCAAACGTGCTTGCGACGCAGGTGGGATCACGAGCAGGGCCTCTCCAGAGGAACGAAGAGAGCGTGTGGGTTCGTAGACAGAGATGCGATCACGCAAGTAGGCTGGACCCAAACCGTTCAGGTCTTTGTAGGTAAGCACCTGCACCTTAAGTTGGGCTCGGAAGATAAACGGCAGCCAGTGGAGCTCCTTGAACAGGAGGGTTGACCTCTCTCTGTAGGGAGCACCAGTTAACATCCTGGCCGCTGCTCGTTGGACAAGTTGGAAATTCCGAGCCGTTTTCAAAGGCAGCCCCATGTAGAGCGCATTACAGTAATCCACCGTAGAGTTGACCAAGGAATGGACCACTCCGGCCAGATCAGCCTTCGCGAGGTACAGTTGCAGTTGGCGCACGAGTCTTAATTGTGCGAAAGCCCTCCCAGACACCGCCGATGCCTGAGCCTCAAGCGTAAGCAATGAGTCCAGGAGGACTCCCAAACTGCAGACCTGTGGCTTCAGGGGGAGTGTAACCCCGTCCAACACAGGTTGCAACCCTATATTCCAGTCAAGTTTGCGATCGACCAGAAGGACCTGTCTTGTCGGGATTGATCTTCAGCTTGTTCCTTGTATAAATATGTGAGAGGAAGCCACAGGGAGGAGGGAGCAAGCTTGTTTTCTGCTTCCTTGGAGACTAGGACGCGGAACAATGGCTTCAAACTACAAGAGAGGAGATTCCATCTGAACATTAGGAAGAACTTCCTGACTGTGAGAGCCGTTCAGCAGTGGAACTCTCTGCCCCGGAGTGTGGTGGAGGCTCCTTCTTTGGAAGCTTTTAAGCAGAGGCTGGATGGCCATTTGTCAGGGGTGATTTGAATGCAATATTCCTGCTTCTTGGCAGGGGGTTGGACTGGATGGCCCATGAGGTCTCTTCCAACTCTATGATTCTATGATTCTATGATCCTCCTCATCCAGATAGACACAGCGGCCAGGCATCCGTCCAGCACCCAAGAGGCCTCCTTGGAATTGGGTGGAAATGAGTAGTAGAGTTGTGTGTCATCTGCATAGAGGCGGCTGCCATTCATTTTGGGAGTTGCAGTTCACCTGTACCCAGGGAAACTGTGAGTGCCCCTTCCCCCAGCAATGGACTGGATTTAAACTGGGCACACAGAACCCTCATGACCAACTGAGCATACTGGAGGGGTTTGGGAGGGAACTCACCTTGATTTCTGGGAGCTATAGTTCCCGTGCATTCAAAGAAACGGTAACTGCCCCCCTCCCCTGACAATGGACTAAGAACAAACTTGGCACAGAGAAACCCATGACCAACTGAACATACTGGGGTGGGGGGGGAGGTGAGCTTGCATTCTGGGAGGTGTAGTTCACCTGTAGCCAGTGGGGGGAATTGCTTCCAATGCCACTAGTTGGCCCCCCCCCCCAGCACCAACTGCTGCTCTGAGATTAGAGTGAAGAGAGGGGCCAGGAAGGCCGTTCCATCTTGTCTCCCGCACTGTGCTCATAATATAATATAATATATTGCATATACATATAATATTGATAATATTAAAATGTAATACAATATACTGGAGCCCCCAGTGGCGCAGTGGTTAAAGCACTGAGCTGCTGAGCTTGTTGACTGAAAGGTCGCAGGTTCAATTCTGGGGAGTGCCATGAGCTTCCACTGTCAGCCCCAGCTTCAGCCAACCTAGGAGTTCGAAAACATGCAAATGTGAGTAGATCAATAGGTACCGCTCCGGCGGGAAGGTAAGGGCGGTCCATGCAGTCATGCCAATGGCCACCTGACCTTGGAGGTGTCTATGGACAACGCCAGTTCTTCGGCTTAGAAATGGAGATGAGCGCCAGAGTCCCAGAGTTGGACATGACTGGATTTAATGTCAGGGGGAAACCTTTACCTTTTTAATACAGTGTAGTACTGCTAAGAATAATACGATATTATAATTATTTATTTTATATTAAATGTAATATTACTAATACTACTACAGTATAATGTTATAGTACAATGTAATATATAATAGTAGTATTGTGCTAGGGTAATAATGTAATATATTGTATTTACTCTTTACTCGTAAGCCGCTGTGAGTCCCCTTCCGGGTGAGAAGGGCGGCACAGACATGGCGTCCATAAACAAACAAACAAACAAATAGACAAACAAATTGCCATTCACCCGCACTCAGAGAAACTGGGACCTGCCCCCTCCCCACACCAATGGACTGGACTTAGTGAGCACAGAGAACCCCTTGGCCAACTGAGTCTACTGGAGGGGTTTGCGGGGAAGTGACCTTGATTTTTGGGAGTTGTAGTTCCCCCGCATCCAGAGAGGGAGAATCCTAGAATCAAAGAGTTGGGAGACCTGGTGGGCCATCATCCAGTCCACCCAACAGACTGCAAACCCCCCACATGTGACTGACTTGGGGCATGGTGGACCCCTGATGGCCAACGGAATATATTGGAGGGATTTGGGGGGAATTGCCATTCATTTTGGGAGTTGAAGTTCACCCACACCCAGAGAAACCGTGACCTGTCCCCCTCCCCACCAATGGACTGGCCTTAAACTGGGCACAGAGAACCCTCCTGACCAACTGGGCATACTGGAGGGGTTTGGGAGGGAAGTGGCCTTGATTTTAGGGAGTTGTAGTTCACCCGCATGCAGAGAAATGGTGGCGGGAGAGGGAGAATCCTAGAATCAAAAAGTTGGAAGAGACCTCCTTTTGACTTCTGTAAGTGTTGTTTATGCTTTCATAGAATCCTAGGATCAAAGAGTGGGAAGAGACACCTCCTGGGCCATCCTCCAGTCCAGCCCCATTCTGCCAAGAAGCAGGAATATTGCATTCAAAGCACCCCCGACAGATGGCCACCCAGCCTCTGTTTCAAAGCCTCCACCACACTCCACAAGGGGCAGAGAGTTCCACTGCTGAACAGCTCGCACAGGAAGTTTTGCCTTGGAGGAGGGGGGCCTCTGCATCTCTCTGTCTGTGGCCTGCCTTTAGACCAGGCTTGGGCCTACTTCAGCCCTCCCTAGAATCCTAGAGTGGGAAGAGACCTCCTGGACCACCATCCAGTCCAACCCCATTCTGGCAAGAAGCAGGAATATTGCATTCAAATCACCCCTGACAGATGGCCACCCAGCCTCTGTTTAATAATAATAATAATAATAATAATAATAATAATAATAGAATCCTAGAGTTGGAAGAGACCTCATGGGCCATCCAGTCCAACCCCATTCTGCCCAGAAGCAGGAATATTGCATTCAAAGCACCCCCGAGAGATGGCCACCCAGCCTCTGTTTCAAAGCTTCCAAAGAAGGAGCCTCCTCCACCACACTCCCTCCGGGGCAGGCAGAGAGTTCCACTGCTGAACAGCTCTCCCAGTCAGGAAGTTCTTCCTCATGTTGAGAGAGAGGGAAGGAAGGGCCTGGCTTGGTTGTCCTGCCACTCCCAGAATGCAAGGCCCCCCCCCCCCCCACGACTCCCCCACCCGCCCCCGCCAGGCCTCCTCCTCCTCCTCATCCTCAGATCCGCCCCGCCTGCTCGGCTTTGACAGGGAAGGCCGAGTGGGCGTCTACCCCAGCATCGCCTCCTTCCTTCCTTCCTTTGCTTTTCTCACCCAAGCAGCCACGCGGAAGGAAGGAGGGAGGGAGGGGGGGAGGCGCCCAGCCCCGCCCCGCCTGCCAATCACTCGGGAAGTCAGGCGGACCCCCTCCCTCCCTGGCGCGCTCGCCTTGGAGGCCCCCCCTCCCTCGTCAAGACTTGGATCTCTCCCCCCCCATACACACACACAGGCTCACCTGCTGGGCGCGAGGAGGAGAAGGTGGAGGAAGAGAGGCCCCCCAAGGAGGAGGCCTGGAGGCGGGCTGCCTGACTCCCACCACGGGGCCCCCTCCCTCCCTCCGCTCGGCAGACTTCTCTCTCTCTCTCTCTCTCTCTCTCGGTCTGGCACAAAATGGCGCCGGCCTTCTTCTTCTTCTCCCTTCAGCGTGGCCCCGCCCACCGCCTCTCCCTCCGCGCTCTCCCGCCCATCCTCCTGAGGGCCAATCAGGGCGCGGCTCTGGCCCTGGAGACTGCCCCGTGGCCCCGCCCCCTCCACTCTAAGCCGGGCTTCGGCCTCCTCAGCTGGCACAAAATGGCGCCGGCCTTCTTCTTCTTCTCCCCTCAGCGTGGCCCCGCCCACCGCCCCTCACTCCTTCCGCTCTCTCCCGCCAATCATCCTGAGGGCCAATCAGGGCGCGGCTTTGGCCCTGGAGGCTGCCCCGTGGCCCCGCCCCTTCCGCTCTGGCCTGGCTTCGGCCTCCTCAGCGCCAGGCTGGGTGGCAGGCTTCTCTCTCTCTCTCTCAGTCTGCCGCATTCTCACGGGGTGTCTGCGCCCTACACCACTGGAGGAATTACACTGCTTAGCCGGTATTGCGCCACCTGACATCCGCCGGGAAGTGGCAGCCAATAGTGAAAGGACCAAGGCAGAGACATCTCCAGCTCATCCCCTGTTGGGATATCAGCCAGCACGTCAACGACTTAAATCAAGACATAGTTTTCTTAGATCTACAGAGACACTCGCTGGAACACCCCAGCAAGTGAGAGTCCAAAAGTGGCAGGGGGTACCAACCAATAGTGAAAGGACCAAGGCAGAGACATCTCCAGCTCATCCCCTGTTTGGGTATCAGCCAGCACGTCAATGACTTAAATCCAGACATAGTTTTCTAAGATCTACAGAGACACTCGCTGGAACACCTCAGCAAGCGAGAGTCCAAAAGTGGCAGGCTGATACCAGATGAGAGACTCCCCCCTGGGCACACAGACGACTGGGTGACTTGGAAGGCGCTGAACAGACTGTGCTCGGGCACCACGAGATGCAGAGCCAACCTCAAGAAATGGGGCCACAGAGTGGAATCCACAACATGCGAGTGTGGAGAGGAGCAAACCACTGACCACCTGCTGCGATGCACCCTGAGCCCTGCCACATGATGCACCAGGGAGGACCTCCTTGCGGCAACACCAGAGGCACTCCAAGGGGCCAGAGACTGGTCAAAGGACATTTAACCAACTACCAAATTTGCAAAATCTGTGCTTTTTTTTCTTTTTCTTTTTAATCTGTGTGTTTGTTTTGCTCTGTTAGAATTGTAATACAATGGTTGCTGATGACACGATAAAATAAATAAATAAGTCTGGCACAAAATGGCGCCTGGCTTAGAATCCTAGAGTGGGAAGAGACCTCCTGGGCCCTCATCCAGTCCAACCCCATTCTGCCAAGAAGCAGGAATATTGCATTCAAAGCACCCCTGACAGATGGCCATCCAGCCTCTGTTTCAAAGCTTCCAAAGAAGGAGCCTCCACCACACTCCCTCCGGGGCAGAGAGTTCCACTGCTGAAGGTGGAGGAGGAGCCGTCCTTTTCCTTTGAAGGTTCCGGGCGGACTACAACTCCCATCCCCAAGACTAGAAGTTTGTCATGTCGGACACATTGCCTCCAGAGGCATCCTGGGTGGGGCCCTCCCTCCAGTATGCTCTCCTGCCGCAGGATGGACTACAACTCCCATCGTGGTGGACCACTCCCGCCAACGCCCTCCACTATGTGGGCCTGGGGGTTCTGGCATAGACAGCGAGAACTGGGAAGAAGCCCTGGCCCTTGACGGCTCCTGCTGGAGGTCAGCTGTGACCAGCAGTGCTGCAGAATTTGAGGAGGCACAAGTGGAGGGCGAAAGGGAGAAGCGTGCCAAGAGGAAGGCGCGTCAAGCCAACCCCGACCAAGACCGCCTTCCGTCTGGAAACCGATGCCCTCCTCACTGCGGAAGAAGATGCAGAGCAAAAGAGGGCTCCACAGCCACATACGGACCCACAAGAACACTGGAAGACAATCCTCCTCGGAAAGCGAGGGATCGCCTAAGTAAGCGTGCCAAGTGAGGCCCAGGCCCGGCATGGGAGGGGTCCGAGTGCTCTCGGATTGCAGTTGAACTAGACATCCCAGCAACCACAACTCACAAATGCCAATAAGAATAGATGAATAGGCTTAAAGGCTTCATAGTGTTTCGGTGTGGGAAGCCATGGTGAAGGAGGAGGAAGAGGAGCCGTCTATATTCTTTCTTTCTTTCCTTGTTTGTTTCTTTCCTTTTTTATTGTTTGGAAGGTGTGTGTGTGTGTGTGTGCCTGAAACTAAGAGACTCTCACTTGAAAGAAAATGGATGGAGAGAGAAAAGGGAAAGGGGGAAAGGTCCATGCCTTAGTCACCTCTAGGTTGGACTACTGCAATGCGCTCTACGTGGGGCTGCCCTTGAAAACGGCTCGGAAATTCCAACTGGTTCAATGGGCGGCGGCCAGGATGTTAACTGGCGCTCCTTACAGAGAGAGGTCAACCCTCCTGTTCAAGGAGCTCCGTTGGCTGCCGTTTATTTTCCGAGCCCAATTCAAGGTGCAGGTGCTTACCTACAAAGCCCTAAACGGTTTGGGACCTGCCTACCTGCGTGACCGCATCTCTGTTTACGAACCCACACGCTCCCTTCGCTCATCCGGAGAGGCCCTGCTCGTGATCCCACCTGTGTCGCAGGCTCATTTAGTGGGGACGAGGGACAGGGCCTTCTCTGTGGTTGCCCCCCCCGACTTTGGAACACCCTCCCCAAAGACATTAGACTAGCACCCACGTTGGCAGTCTTTAGGAAGAACTTGAAGACCTGGCTATTCTGATATGCCTTTCCGGAATAGGATAACCTCCAGCACTACGTCCCAGAAGCACTTGATTAGAGTTTAAGACTCTCTGCACTCTGCACTTGCCCGGAAATCCAACATACCTCCTGCCACACCCAGCACTTTTTAACCTGTACCCTTCATTGGCCCGGCCCTGGTTTTATTGCGTAATAGTGTAATGTTTTGTTGTTATTGCTTATGTTTTTAATTTGCTTGTATTATATTGTTATTGTCTGTTGTTGTTGTGTTGAGGCCTTGGCCTTTGTAAGCCGCATCGAGTCCTCCGGGAGATGCTAGCGGGGGACAAATAAAGTTTAATAATAATAAAAGCTGGGTTTAGAAAAGGCAGAGGAACGAGAGACCAAATTGCCAATATCCGCTGGATAATGGAGAAAGGCAGGGAGTTTCAGAAAAACATCTACTTCTGCTTCATTGACTATTCTAAAACCTTTGACTGTGTGGATCATCATAAATGGTGGCAAGTTCTTGGTGGGATGGGCATCCCAAGCCCCCTTCCCTCTCTCCTGAGGAATCTGTACAAGGACCAAGGAGCAACAGTCAGAACTGACCACGGAACAGGAGACGGGTTCAAGATTGGGAAAGGCGTCCGGCAAGGCTGCATCCTCTCACCCAACCTTTTTAACTTGTATGCAGAACACATCATGCGAGGATTTGCAAGGCTTGAGGAATGCAAAGCTGGGGTGGAAATTGCTGGAAGGAACATTCACAACCTCAGATATGCAGATGACACCACTCTGATGGCCGAAAGCGAGGAGGAGCTGAGGAGCCTTCTCATCAAAGTGAAAGAAGAAAGCGCAAAAGCCGGGTTGCAGCTAAACGTCAAAAAAACCAAGATTATGGCAACAAGAATGATTGACAACTGGAAAATAGAGGGAGAAAACGTGGAGGCTGTGACAGGGTTTGTATTTCTAGGTGCAAAGATGAGTGCAGACACAGACTGTGGCCAGGAAATCAGGAGACGCTTCCTTCTTGGGAGGAGAGCAATGTCCAATCTTGATCAGATAGTCAAGAGTAGAGACACCAGACTGGCAACCAAGATCCGCGTAGTCAAAGCCATGGTATTCCCTGTAGTAACCTACGGATGTGAGAGCTGGACCTTCGGGAAGGCTGAGCGAAGGAAGAGAGATGCTTTTGAGCTGTGGTGTTGGAGGAAAGTTCAGAGAGTGCCTTGGACCGCGAGAAGATCCAACCAGCCCATCCTCCAGGAAATAAAGCCCGACTGCTCACTAGAGGGAAGGAGACGAGAGGGAAAGCGGAAGTCCTTTGAATGCCACATCATGAGGAGACAGGAAAGCCTAGAGAAGGGAATGATGCTGGGGAAAGTGGAAGGCAAAAGGAAGAGGGGCCGACCAAGGACAAGAGGGATGGATGGCATCCTTGAAGTGACTGGACTGACCTTGAAGGAGCTGGGGGTGGTAACGGCCGACAGGGAGCTCTGGCGTGGCTGGTCCATGAGGTCACGAAGAGTCAGAGACGACTGAACGAATGAACAACAACAATAATAAAAACAATGAGAGAAGGAAAGGAAAGGAAAAAAGGAAAGGGGAAGGGAAAAGGAAAGGAAAGAAAGGAAGGAAGGGGGAAAGGAAAAGAAAGGGAGAAAGGAAGAAAGGGAGGGAGAAATAAGAAGAAGGGAAGAGACAGGAAGGAGGAAAGGAAGGTGCATGAGGGGAAAACAAGGGAAGAAGGAAAGGAAGGAGGAAAAGAGGGAGGGAGAAGCTGTTTGAGGGAAATGGAGGAAGGAAAGGGTCCTAAAGAAAAAGAAGGGAAGAGGGAGGAAAAAGAGGGGGAAGTGTCTGAGGCAAATGGAAAAAGGAAAGCGCCACAAAGACAACGCAAACCTGGGCAGCAATCGCTAAGACTGGAAACATGAACCCTTACGTTGCTCATCACACCCCTATGTTGTTATTATTATTATTATTATTATTTGTTGTTCATTCGTTCAGTCATCTCCGACTCTTCGTGACCTCATGGACCAGCCCACGCCAGAGCTCCCTGTCAGCCGTTACCACCCCCAGCTCCCTCAAGGTCAGTCCAGTCGCTTCAAGGATGCCATCCACCCATCTTGCCCTTGGTCGGCCCCTCTTCCTTTTGCCTTCCACTTTCCCCAGCATCATTGTCTTCTCTAGGCTTTCCTGTCTCCTCATGATGTGGCATTCAAAGGACTTCAGCTTTCCCTCTCGTCTCCTTCCCTCCAGTGAGCAGTCGGGCTTTCTTTCCTGGAGGATGGACTGGTTGGATCTTCTCGCAGTCCAAGGCACTCTCAGCACTTTCCTCCAACACCACAGCTCAAAAGCATCGATCTTCCTTGGCTCAGCCTTCCCTCAGGTCCAGCTCTCACCTCCGTAGGTGACGACAGGGAAGACCATGGCTTGGACTAGGCAATGGATCTTTGTTGCCAGTCTGATGTCTCTACTCTTCACTATTTTATCGAGACTGGACATTGCTCTCCTCCCAAGAAGGAAGCGTCTTCTGATGTCCTGGCCACAGTCTGCATCTGCAGTAATCTTTGTACCTAGAAATACAAAGTCTGTCACGGCCTCCACGGTTTCTCCCTCTATTTCCCAGTTGTCAATCATTATTGTTGCCATAATCTTAGTTTTTTTGACGTTTAGCTGCAACCCGGCTTTTGCGCTTTCTTCTTTCACCTTGATTAAAAGGCTCCTCAGCTCCTCCTCGCTTTCAGCCATCAGAGTGGTGTCATCTGCATATCTGAGGTTGTGAATGTTATTATTATTATTATTATACTATTATTATTGTGGAGCCCCCGGTGGCGCAGTGGGTTCAACCCCCCCGTGCCGGCAGGACTGAAGACCTTGTCCTTGTCTGGGGAAACGGCCATGCCCTCAGCCTGGCCTGGGTCTACCTCAGGCCTGGGCCTACTTGGGGCCTCCCTCCCTCCCTCTCTCCAGGTGTTTTGGACTCCAACGCCCACCATTCCTTAAGTGGCTGAGGGGGAAAAGGAAGGGGGAAAAGGAAGGGGCCTCAGGCTGGGAGGAATATTTATTATTATTGTTATTAATAATATTTATTATTATTATTATTATTATTATTATTATTATTTAACTGCAGTGCCGCAGTGGGTTCAACCCCCCCTGTGCCGGCAGGACTGAAGATCAACAGGTCGCAGGTTCGAATCCAGGGAGAGGTGGATGAGCTCCCTCTATCAGCTCTAGCTCCTCATGTGGGGACATGAGAGGAGCCTCCCACAAAGATGATAAAACATGAAATCATCCAGGCAACGTCCCCTGGGCAATGTCCTTGCAGACGGCCAATTCTCTCACACCAGAAGCGGCTTGCAGTTTCTCAGGTCGCTCCTGACACGACAAAAAAAGGAGAAAGCACCAGCTCTGCCGAGAGGGCCCGTCATCATCCCTCACACCCCGTTGAGCAGGAGGAGCCGTCCTTTTCCTTTGAAGGTTGTGGGCGGACTACAACTCCCATCCCGCCAGATTAACACCCGGAAGCGCCCCCCTCAGTGCAGGGCAGAGCACCTCCAGAGGCGTCCTCGGAGGGCCCAGGGTGGACTACAACTCCCATCGTGGTGGGCCACTCCCTCCAAGGCCCTCCTCTATGTCCAGGTGGGCCTGGGGTTCTGCATGCCAGGTGAGGCCCAGGCCCGGCATGGGAGGGGACCGAGTGCCCTCGGAAGGCAGGAGAACTATACGTCCCAGCAACCCCAACTCACAGGCACCAAGGCCAATCCCACCCCAAACCCACCAGTATCGGAATTGTGGTCTATGGGGCATGCGTGCCGAATGTGGTGCAGATCCATTGTTGCTGTTTGCGTTCACAGGGCTCTCTGAGTGCAGGTGGGCTATACATCCCAGCAACCCCGACTCACAGACGCCAAGGCCAATCCCACCCCAAACCCACCAGTATCGGAATTGTGGCCTATCGGGCATGCGTGCCGAATGTGGTGCAGATCCATCGTTGCTGTTTGCGTTCACAGGGTTCTCTGGGTGCAGGTGGACTATACATCCCAGCAACCCCAACTCACAGGCACCAAGGCCAATCCCGCCCCAAACCCACCAGGGAGTTGGTGTGGTTTTGCGCAACGAGAGGGGCCATTCGGGAGCGATCGTGTCAATCACCCTAGACATCTCACTATTATAGCGATCAACAAGGGCGTCAACAGGATCGTCAGTCTCCGGGACAGGAAGATCCCCAAGAGATCTCAGGAGTCCTTCTGGATCCATCAGCCTCCTGGGGCGGACCATCTTAATGGGTCTACCACCCCTGCGGAGGTTGGCGGGTGCGGTTAATCTTAAACTGATCAGATGATGGTCAGAACATGACAATGGAAGGATGTTTTGTTCTTCCACTCTGACTGTTCCACTGTCCACAACGAAAACAAGATCCAGCGTGTGTCCCTCCTGATGTGTGGGACCAGAAATCCTGAGCTGCGCCTGTCAATGTGGTCTCGGCATGGATGTTGAAGTCTCCCAAAACTAAAAGTTGTTGGGAGGCCAGGGCCAAATTTGAGACCACCTCCGCTAGCTCAGATAGGCAAACTGCCGGGTCGTGGGGTGGACGGTACACCAGCAGGATCCCCAGGCTGTCTTGGGTTCCCACCTTCAGGTAGATACATTCAAACCTTGGAGATTGCGGAACAGTGCGTCTGATCAGGGCAATGGTCTGCCGGAAGATCACCCCAACCCCTTCTCCACACCCCCCAGACCTAGCTCGCTGATGCACCCCAAAGCCTGGAGGACACAGCTGGGTGAGGTCCCCCCCCCCCCAGCTCGTCCAGCCAGGTCTCGGTGATGCATGCCAGATCCGCCGCCTCATCCAGGATCAAGTCCTGAATGACAGATGTTTTGCCATTGACAGATCTGGCATTTAGAAGCAGGATCTTGAGTCCGGGGGTCTTTCTTGGAGACTACCACACCTAACCTCCTGCAGGGTCGCAAAAACTCTGTTGCGCTTCTCCCTGGGTTGAGAGTGACCGTTCTTTCGCCTGCCTCACACAACCACAATGGTGCCCGCCCCAACTGAATCCTCATCCCCTTCCCCCCCGCCCCAAGGCTGGACTGATCAGAACTGTATTCTAAAGGAATTAGTCAGCTCTTCAGAACTGGAGAGCCACCTAATGAGTTTATTTTACTGGAGGAGGAAATCTCCACAGAGGAAAGGGAAAAAGAATAATCTGATATAGTGAGGGAACTGAACAGTGGGAACATGATCCTTCAGAATCTGTGTTGATCCAGGGTCTGGAGAACAAGCCCTATGAGGAGCGGCTTCAAGAGCTGGGCATGTTTAGCCTTCAGGAGAGAAGGCTGAGAGGATGAGAGCCAGGGATCAAGAGGGGAGGGGAATATGTCACAGGGAGAAGGGAGCAGGCTTCCTTTCTGCTTCCCTGGAGACTAGGACGCAATGGAACAATGGCTTCAAACTACAAGTGAGGAGATTCCACCTGAACATGAGGAAGACACATGGCTCAAAAGCAGTATGTGTGAAAAAGATCTTGGGGTCCTCGTGGACAACAAGTTAAACATGAGCCCACAATATGATATGGTGGCAAAAAAGCCAATGGTCTACATCAATAGAAGTCTAGTGTCTAGAAGTCATGCTCCCCATGCTCTATTCTGCCTTGGTTAGACCACACCTGGAATCACATTCAGTCCAATTCTGGGCACCACAATTCAAGAGAGATGTTGACAAGCTGGAATGTGTCCAGAGGAGGGCGACTAAAAGGATAAAGGGTCTGGAGAAGAAGCCCTATGAGGAGTGGCTTAAGGAGCTGGGCATGTTTAGCCTGAAGAAGAGAAGGCTGAGAGGAGATATGATGAGAGCCATGTATAAATATGTGAGAGGAAGCCACAGGGAGGAGGAGGGAGCAAGCTTCCTTTCTGCTTCCTTGGAGACTAGGACGCAATGGAACAATGGCTTCAAACTACAAGAGAGGAGATTCCACCTGGACATGAGGAAGAACTTCCTGACTGAGACCCGTTCAGCAGTGGAACTCTCTGCCCCGGAGGGAGTGTGGTGGAGGGGGGCTCCTTCTTTGGAGGCTTTGTTTAAAGGCTGGATGGCCATCTGTTGGGGGTGCTTTGGATGCAATTTTCCTGCTTCTTGGCAGTATGGGGTTGGACTGGATGGCCCATGACGTCTCTTCCATCTCTATGATTCCTGACTGCGGGGGGGAGGGGGCATTGTTCAGCAGTGGAACTCGCTCTCTCTTTCTCTCTCTCTCTTTCCCGGAGGGAGTGTGGTGGAGGGGGGCTCCTTCTTTGGAGGCTTTGTTTAAAGGCTGGATGGCCATCTGTTGGGGTGCTTTGAATGCAATTTTCCAGCTTCTTGGCAGTATGGGGTTGGACTGGATGGCCCACCAGGCCGATGATTTCTTTCAACTTTTATATTGCCCCTTCTTTCTCTAAATAACCAAATAATAACAGCATTGATGCCTGTAAAAAGGATTCTTACTAACAGTCCCAAACGCTGCTCACCAATTCTAAATGATTACTATTTAAATTCAATTACTTGCATGGAGGCTGTTTAGGCTTTGCCACCAAACTCTGTATTCTGAGGTAATTTTCAGTGATCACTGGCTACCACCACACTTTAAAGGAGTATTTAGCTTTTGGTTTGACAAGAGCTTTTTAATAGCTTGAATGTGCTGGGTTTGCACTCAGGGCTCTGACCTGAGATTCCTTTAAATAAACGCTGCCACCAATCTTAAAATTCTGTTTCTCCAAACTGCAATGGGACTAGTTCACAGAGAGGCACTCTTGAGACAGTTGTTGTTTAACAAAGAACAAAGTTGTTTATTTGTGTGAACTTCAACAATACAGGCACTTAAGCTTAACGGTTGCAATAATAAATTGGAGCGTATGGTTACTTTAAAAACAGTTCAATACTTGGTTTCAAAACAACTCTTCACTCCCTCCGGAAAAAGTAGCAGATTTCCCTCTAACTAGAATTCCTAAAAACTCCAGGCAGTCCTTTCTCTTGGATCTGTCTGTTCTCTACACCAGCTATTCTACCTAAAAACTGACCACTTTGGCTCCTATAACTGCTCTCCCTAACACACTCAAAACCTAATCTTCTTCTATTATTTATTTATTTATTTACAGTATTTCTATACCGCTTTTCTCACCTCGACTTAGGGGGACTCAAAGCGGTTTACACATAACTGACAAAACTTCAGAGCCATACACTGGACACTGACGCGATGCCAAACCATAACAACCACAACAATAAAACCACAATTAAACATAAATCATAATTAGACAGTACATAAGCAATCATTAAAACAATAAATAATAAGAACTGTCTCGCCAACCCTCAGACCGACTGAACTGTCAGATTTTAAAACGCACCCTTTCAGGCCATTTTTTCCCTCACTTTCATTAAGCTCCGCCCACTTTCTTCTAGCCAATCACAAAGGTTCTCCACATTTCCCTCCAGGCTGCTCCTAAGCTCCACCTGCTCTAGGAAACGGTTACTCTAAGATGGCTGCCTCCATGCACCATCCCACGAAATGGTTGCCGAAAATGCTTGGGCCTACTTCCTGAGCCTTTCCCTGGCCTAAAAGTAGGCAATTCACCAAAATGCCCCACCCCCATCTCCCAAAGGGACTCAGGGTGTCTTACAAAACAGCACATATTGGTACTGTGAACACGTAAAATACAAGTAAGATATATCAATGTTAGTAATAGCACATCTTATCAATTAACTTATTCAGACTCTATTTTTTCTGCTACAGGAGAGTCTTGCGTTTGCAACCTAAATGGGCCGTCAGAATGTTGGATATGCGTAAATATTGGACAACACGGAGATTAAAGAAAAGCCTATTAAACATCAGATTCCATTACAGATTGCATTGCATTGCACCAAAACATCATGTTTTACAACAAATCAACAGAAAAAGAAATTCAATATACAGTAACGTTGTGAGTCCACTTCAAGGTGAGAAGGGCGGAATATAAATACTTTAAATAAATAAATAGTAATTACTGTATTTACGAATTTTGCACCAAAACAGACAAGAATTGGGGAGATGGAGGAAGGGAACAAAAATGAAGTTGCTATTATTATTTTACTGACACAAAAATAACGTATGACACAACAAAGAGAGTGTCTCTGGGGCCAGAAACCACTGTTCTCTCCAATGTGTATTCTATGTCGATGTAGAGTTCAACTCTCCGAGAAGCTCTTTCACATGCCTTGAGTTTATAGGGTTTCTCCCCAGTGTGGGTTCATTGATGTGAACATAGACCTGAACTGCAGCTGAAACTTTGTACATACTCTAAGGATGTCTAGGGTTTCTACCCAGTATGAATCCTTTGATGTCTATGTAGATTTCCAGTCTCAATGAAGCTCCGTCCACACTCCAGGCATGTATAGCCCAATGTATTTGTACTTTAATCGTTTTCTCAGGGTGTATGTCTTAATTGATTATTATGAGTATAATTTTATTTGATTACTCAGATTTTATTTTGATTTTTTTTGTTATAAATTTGTGTTATTATTTTGTATTATTTTAAAGATCTTAGTATTCACATAGGGTATTAAATGTTTGATTTTTTTGTGTGTGTGTGTAAACCACCCTGAGTCCTCTTGGGGAGAGACGGCGGTCTATAAATAAAGTTTTGTTATTATATTATATATCACTCAGAGCGAAACTCTTTCCACACTGCAGGAATTTATAGGGTTTCTCCCCTGTGTGAATTCTTTGATGTGATTGTAGATTTCCATTCTCAGTGAAGCTCTGTCCACACTCCAGGCATTTAAAGGGTTTCTCCCCAGTGTGAGTCCTCTGATGTTTACGTAGATGTGCATTCCGAGAGAAGCTCTGTCCACACTCCAGGCATTTAAAGGGTTTCTCCCCAGTGTGAGTCCTTTGATGTGAACGTAGATATCCACTCCGAGCGAAGCTCTGTCCACACTGCAGGCATTTAAATGGTTTCTCCCCAGTGTGAATTCTTTGATGTGAACGTAGAGATCCATTCGCAGTGAAGTTCTTTCCACACTCCAGGCATTTAAAGGGCTTCTCCCCAGTGTGTGTCTTTTGATGTGAACGTAGATGTGAACTCGAAGGAAAACTCTGGCCACACTCCAGGCATTTAAATGGTTTCTCCCCAGTGTGAGTCCTTTGATGTGAACGTAGGATTGTACTCCGAGTAAAACTCTTTCCACACTCCAGGCATTTAAAAGGTTTCTCCCCAGTGTGAGTCTGCTGATGTGAATGTAGATGTGAATTCTGAGTGAAGCTCTTTCCACACTCCAGGCATTTAAAGGGCTTCTCCCCAGTGTGTGTCTTTTGATGTGAACGTAGATGTGAACTCGAAGGAAAACTCTGTCCACACTCCAGGCATTTATAGGGTTTCTCCCCAGTGTGAGTTCTTTGATGTCTATGTAGATTTCCAATCTGAGTGAAGCTCTGTCCACACTCTTGGCATTTATAGGGTTTCTCCCCAGTGTGAGTCCTTTCATGTGAACGTAGAGTTCCACTTTCAGTGAAGCTCTGTCCACATTCTAGGCATTTAAAGGGTTTCTCCCCAGTGTGAGTCCTTTCATGTGAACGTAGAGTTCCACTTTCAGTGAAGCTCTGTCCACATTCTAGGCATTTAAAGGGTTTCTCCCCAGTGTGAGTCCTTTGATGTGAACGTAGGATTGTACTCCGAGCAAAACTCTGGCCACACTCCAGGCATTTAAAGGGATTCTCCCCAGTGTGTGTCTTTTGATGTGAACGTAGATTTGAACTCGAAGCAAAACTCTGGCCACACTCCAGACATTTAAAGGGTTTCTCCCCAGTGTGAGTCTTTCGATGTGAATGTAGACCTGAATTCTGAGTGAAGGTCTGTCCACACTCTAGGCATTTATAGGGTTTCTCCCCAGTGTGAGTCCTCTGATGTGAACGTAGATGTGCATTCTGAGTGAAGCTCTTTCCACACTCCAGGCATTTAAAGGGTTTCTCCCCAGTGTGTATTCTTTGATGTCTACGTAGACTTCCATTCTCAGTGAAGCTCTGTCCACACTCTAGGCATTTAAAGGGTTTTTCCCCAGTGTGATGCCTTTGATGTGAACGTAGGCTTTTACTCCAAGCAAAACTCTTTCCACACTCCTGGCATTTATAGGGTTTCTCCGGCATATCAACAGTAATAAGGGTGTTTAATTGCAATACAGATACTTGACTCCTTTTTTCTTTCTTATCTGAGAGGTCAAGAATTCTGCAAGATCATCACCTTGAGAGGATTTCTTCTTCCTATATTATTGGTTTCTTTACTGCATTCAAGAGGTGGCTCCAAAGATTCCTCATTTACCTGGTTACGAAAGAAGTGAAAGATTATTATTGTTGATGATATTATTATTATTATTATTATTATTATTATTATTATATTGATTCATAGCCTGCTTTATCTCCCCTCATGGATACTGAAAGCAGATGAACATAAAACATCAGCATACAATTTAAAACATAAAAATATGCAGACATTAAAACAGAATTAAATATAAGCGGTATTTAAAAATTCCCAGATAAAACCATTAAAACATACTCAAGGTTAAAAACCACAAGACCCCTTGAATTGATCTTTACAATCTTCTTCTTTAAAAGCCTGCCCAAATAAAAAGGTTTTAGCTTCTGTAAAGAAGTTGATTATAAAGTGTATGATTTTAACTGTATTTGTGTTTGGATTGGTTGCACTAATGCTGGAGCGGCCTAGCTGAGAGGAGTGCGTTACCATGGAGACGATGCTGTAGAGAAGTGGGAGGAGCTTAGAGGGGAGAGTTTGAAAAACGACAGTTTATGTTCTGTCAGAGTTAAGGTTTAGGTTCAGAGGAGTGAACAGTCAGAGTTAGGGTTTAGGGTTAGAGGAGTGAGCAGTCAGGAGTTAAGATTGGAGGGTGAGGAATTGGTAGAGGAAAGATTAGGAGGTTATAGCTGTAAAAGAGTGAATTGTGAAGCAAAGTTTCGAGGCTTTGGAAAGCCAGATTAAGCTACTGGAAGTTTCTTAGCCAGAGAGTCTGATAAGGGAAACATAACCAGTATTCCGTTAGTCTAAAGAAAGGCTAAAGAATAAGCTTATTAAGTATCTGATCAAGGGAGGATCAGATAAGGGAGACATCCCTGTATTGGAACTTTGTTCTGTAATAAGTGCTTCACCTCAGGAAGATACTGTATAACCTGAAAAAGTGTAACATTCAACTAACCAAGCATTATTCTGAGTTCTATAAGAAAAGTTACAACTTGCAACCACACGCTTTGTGCTCAATAAACTTGTTCTCTTTTGTTTGAAGACTGCCTCATCTCCATTAATTCTGCGTCCAGTGTGCCATATCTCCCAATAATACCTCACATCACACATTGATGGCACCATTAAGAGTAATAAATAATAAACCGTCCCTCCTCTCTCCTAACTCGTTACAGCTTCCTACAGTAAGGACAACAGCAAGGAGGGGGCCATTTTGGCTTCCTTGAGGAGGGAGTTCCAGAGTCGAGGGGCAGACACCAAGAAGGCCCTCTCTCTCATTCCCACCAGCCAAGCTTGAGATGGAAGTGGGACCAAGGGAAGGGCCTCTCCTGAAGATCTCAGTGACCAGGAAGGTTGATATAAGGCAGTGTTTGCCAACCTAGGGGGCGGGGCCCTTGGGGGGCAGCAAGGGGGCTTTCAGAGGGGTCACCAAAGGCCATCATAAAACACATTTCTGATGGTCTTAGGAAGCCTTTTGAAGATCTCTTCCTTTTTGGTGTTTGTGAACTACAACTTCCAGAATTCAAAAACAGCCTCCCAATACCATCAGTATTCCATGTTGGCCATGTAGGTAGTGTGCCAAGTTTGGTGCAGATCCATTGTGGGCAGGGTTCAGAGTGCTCTTTGATTGTAGGTGAATCCCAGTAACTACAACTCCCAAATGCCAAGCTCTATTCTCCCGAAACTCTGCCAGTGTTTACATTTCGGTATACTGAGTATGCGTACCAAGTTTGGTCCAGTTCCATCATAGCCTGAGTCCACAGTCCTCTCTGGATGTAGGTGAACTACAATGCCAAAACTCAAGGTCAATGCCTACCAAACCCTTCCAGTATTTGCTGTTGATCATTAGAGTTCTGTGTACCACATTTGGTTCAACTCAATTGTTGTTGGAGTTCAGAATGCTCTTTGGTTGAAGGTGAAGTATAAATCCCAGCAACTACAATTCCTAAATGACAAAGTCAATCTACCCCCCCCCCCCCAAAAAAAATTCCCCCACCGGTATTCAAATTTGTTGGTGGAGTTCAGAATGCTCTTTGATTTGAGGTGAAGTATAAATCCCAGCAAGAACAACTCCCAAATGACAAAATTAACTCCCCCCCCCCAACCCCACCAGTATTCAAATTTGGGCAGTGAAGATCATTGCCACCTGGAAACCGATGTCCTCAATGCGGGAGAACATGTGGGTCAAGACTAGGGCTCCATAGCCATCTGCAGACCCACCGCCAAGATACCACATCTGGAAGACCCTCATCCTCGAGCTACGAGGCATTGCCTAATAAGTAAGTAAATTTGGGCGTATCGGGTATCTGTGCCAAATTTGGTCCAGTGAATGAAAACACATCCTGCATATCAGATATTTACATTACGATTCATAACAGTAGCACCTGGAATCACACTGGGTCTAGTTCTGGGCCTCACGGTTCAAAAGAGAGATGGACTCTAAGCTGGAAGGTGATCAGAGGAAGAGGGAGGCTCAAAGAACGAAAGGCCTGGAGACCATGAACCATCCCTCTGAAGAGGAGCGCCTGAAAGAGCTGTTCAGCCACAGAAGAGAAGGTTGGGAGGAGGAGACATGGAAGCACAAATACGTGGAATGGTGTCCTAAGGAAGAGGGAGAGGCTTCCTTCTGCTGCCCTGGAGACGAGGACTCCGTGGAGCCGTGGGTTCAATGACAGGAAAGAAAGGAGATTCCACCTGAACACGAGGAAGAACTTCCTGGCCACGTGGAGACCTGTTCAACAGTGGAACTCTCTCCCTCGGAGAGACATTCCTTCCTTGGAGGCTGTGATGATGTGTACATTTTTTTTCCTACAGTTATGTATCGTTATAAATAAGGGTTAGTAATGGTAAGTATGTAGTATTGCATAATATAGGGGGATGGTAACCGGCTTAGCTTGCTTTGAGCTGAGTTGCTATGGAGATAGGGGCGGAGCCAACTGCCACTTGGCAGGGCAGCCACTTTAAACTGTCTGTGGTCGGTGAACTACAGAGGTGGTTGGCCCTGTTGTGTGTGGAAAACCAGCAGGAATTCTGTAGTTAAAGAACTACAGGGGAAGACGGATTCTTTGATATTAAGAATCAGGGTTTGGCTTTATTTATTTATTTACTTTACTTATATACCGCTGTTCTCAGCCCGAAGGCTGAGAGACTCCCCCCTGGGCACACAGAAGACTGGGCGACTTGGAAGGCGCTGAACAGACTGCGCTCTGGCACCACGAGATGCAGAGCCAATCTTCAGAAATGGGGCCACAAAGTGGAGTCCACGACATGCGAGTGCGGAGAAGAGCAAACCACTGACCCCCTGCTGCAATGATGCACAAGGGAGGACCTTCTTGCGGCAACACCGGAGGCACTCCACGGGGCCAGAGACTGGTCAAAGGACATTTAATCAGCTACCAAGTTTGCAAACTTTGTGTTTTTTTTTTGTTTTTGTTTGGGTTTTTTTTATCTGTTTGCTTGTTTTGTTCTGTTAGAAATGTAATACAATGTTCTGGTTGCGGATGACACGATAAATAAATAGCCCGAAGGTGACTCACAGCGGTTTACAACCAACAAGAACAGCAGAAATTCAATGCTAATATAAAACAGTTAACAATCCCGCGCAGCACACAATTAATAAACACTTACTACAATAACTATTCACTATCGTCTCATCCACAAAAACATAATCCAGACTCGTCAACCATTTTCCATTCCTATGTCCATTACCAATTATTGCACTAATTATTGGAACGCCTGCTCAAACAGCCAGGTTTTAACTTTTTTACGGAATACCATTAGGGATGGTGCTAGCCTAATATCCGTGGGAAGGGCATTCCACAGCCGAGGGGCCACCACCGAGAAGGCCCTATCTCTCGTCCCCGCCAGCCGTACTTGAGAAGCAGGCGGGATCGAGAGTAGGGCCTCCCCGGAAGATCTCAAAGCCCTTGTGGGTTCATAGGCAGAGATGCGGTCGGATAGGTCGCTTGGGCCGGAACCGTTTAGGGCTTTGAGCCAAGATCGTTTAGATAAGTCAGGTGGCTTATTTATATTAAAAGTAACAGTTGTGGAAAAAAGAGGGGAAAACCTAATAAGTATCTTTATTGTAACAGAACCATCATAACGCAAGGATAAGCGTGTGCCTGAACCAATCGGTTAAAGAAAGAAAGAAAGAAACAACTTTTGAAAGGAACTAAGTTTGAAACCTGTTTAGTGGAAGGAAGAGTCCTTTGAAGATCTGTACCTCGAAGAGAAGAGAACCATTGAACCCATCAGGTTTCCTCTACATTTCAATGCACGTGTTACTGTTCTTTTCCTAAAGCCTTGCCTCTGAGACAATTTCTTTCCGAGTTAAGTCCCGCTACACAGAAGGAAGACCAAATCAATACTATTAGCTATCCAATAAATAAACCCTGACAACGTGGTGGCTCCTTTATAAACGGTTACAAATTGGTGGCAGTAAGCATACGCTTCCTCACAGAGGCTTTTAGACAGAGGCTGGATGGCCATCTGCAGGGGAACTTTCGTTTGCATGTCATGTTTGCAAATTGGTACGTTATAAATTGCATGCTGATGCTCTTATGTTAAGGCACTTCTGTCCTGGTGAGGTTTGAGGGGAGGATGGATCACGGATGATGGTGTTTGCAGTACCGTCACCCACTTTGGCCCTCACCTCCACAAACCACTGCAACCCACACTCCACTAATGATGGACCTGGTCTAAACCTGGGACACAGAATCCACACGACCAGTGTTACGCCCTGGTAAGGTTTGGGGGGGGGGGGGGGGATGGAATATGGACGATGCGATTTGCAGTCCCTTCACCTGCCTCCAGGCACCACTGCAAACCCCACCAATTATTTATTTTATTTATTATTTATTTATTCTTTCGTGTACTTCTACTCCGCCCTTCTCAACCCCCGAGGGGGGACTCAGGGCGGCTTACAAAAAGGCACAATTCGATGCCTACACGTAATACAGATAAAATATAGACAGCAATCAAAACTGTTATAACAGTTAAAAACAATCAATATATATCACAGTCAATAAAAAACCAATCTTATGCTCAACGTTCGCCACTCAGAGTCCATAACTTCATTCCACATTTTCCATTCCTATCAGTCGTCGTCGTCTTTTATTTATCTGCCAGATTGCCCAAACGCGTGGTCCTAAATCCATGTCTTTAATTTCCTTCTAAAGGAAAGGAGGGATGACGATGATCTAATTTCCCCGGGGAGTGAATTCCATAGGTGAGGGACCACCACCGAGAAGGCCCTGCTCCTCGTCCCCACCAATCTCACTTGTGATAGAGGCGGGGCCGAGAGCAGGGCCTCCACAGAAGATCTTAAACTCCGAGGTGGGACGTAGAGGGAGATCCGTTCGGACAGATACGCTGGGCCGGAACCGTATAGGGTTTTGTAGGTCAAGACCAGCACTTTGAATTGTGCTCAGAACTGGATCGGCAGCCAGTGGAGTTGACATAACAGGTCCACCAATGATGGACCTGGACACTTTACATCTAGTTGAGGCTGGGAGGGGGATAGAACATAGATGCAGTACTTTCAGCCTCTTCCACAGATGAATGCGACCCCTACGTATGACTGACCTGGACCACACTTGGGACACAGACCTGATGACCAACTGAACATACTGGAGGGGTTTGGGAGGGAATCGACCTTGATTTTTGGGAGCTGTAGTTCCCCCGCATCCAGAGAAATTGTGACGGCACCCCCGCCCCCCCGACAATGGAGCAAGACCAAACTTGGCACAGAGAACCCCATGACCAACTGAACATACTGGGTGTGTGTGTGTGTGTGTGTGGCGGGTACTGACTTTGCATTCTGGGAGGTGTAGTTATAATAATAATAATAAATAATAATAATAATGGTAACACTTTCTGTATTCCCCTCCACCATCTCCCAAAGGGACTCGGGGCGGCTTACGTGAGGCCAAGCCCGACAATACACACATCAGTAAATCAACACAGAAATAACATAAAACAAAAGGAAAAAAAGAAGTAATAAAAATAAAACACAATACAAAATATTTATAAATAACATATAACATATCAGCAATAAAACAAAAACAACGTAAAAAGAAAAGGGTCCAACACTGTGGGCGGGGCCAAATCTAATAGATGGAAAATGAATCTAACCGGGGTTTGTAGAGGGTACGGTAGGACTGGTTGACCCCACAGGTGGAATGAAGCGATTCAGAGGACATTTGGCAGCGAATCAGTCAGAACATGGAATTATTGTTTATTCCGGGAAGGAAGGGGAACAGGAGCCAGGAACGTCCTGCGGTGGTTCTGTGGGGGGCGGAAGACAGTTCCCTCTTGTCTCCTGCCTATATCACAGAATCCTAGAGTTGGAAGAGACCTGGTGGGCCATCCAGTCCAACCCCAATCTGCCAAGAAGCAGGAAAACTGTATTCAAAGCACCCCCGACAGATGGCCATACAGCTTCTGTTTCAAAGCTTCCAAAGAAGGAGCCTCCACCACACTCCCTCCGGGGCAGAGAGTTCCACTGCTGAACGGCTCTCACAATCCTCAGTTGGGAGCCCACCCACCCCACCCCACCCCACCCCCGGACCAACTGCTGCTCTGCCCAGAGTGGAGGGGGGGGGGGGCTGCAGTTGAAGACAGTTCCATCTTGTCTCCTGTGCTTTACTAATAATATAATATATTGTATATACATGTAATATTACTAATATAATGGTGTATTACGGTATAGTAATATATAATACTGATGTTGTACTATGCTAATAACTTAATATATTATATACCTTGTAAGCTGCTCTGAGTCCCTTCGGGTGAGAAGGGCGGCATACAAATGTTGTAAATAAATATGTAAATAAACAAGTAAAGCCAATGGGGTGTTGGCCTGGATCAAGAGGAGCCCAGTGCCCCGATCCAGGGAAGTCCTGCTCCCCATGCTCTCTTGGTCGGACCAACCAATTTTAGGGTTTTTAAATACTGGTCACCTGATTTTGCTCATTTTCATGGTTTCTTCCTTTCCATACAGAGAAGCCACTGAAATCCACAAGAAGCACGTGGACAGTCTCAACAGAAAGGAAGAAACTATGAAAATGAACAAAATCTGGCGAGCAGTATTAAAAAAACTCTGGAATTCCAGCAGCCAAACAACAGAGAGGGAACAATCAGGATGCTTGCCATAGATGCAGGCGAAACGTCAGGAGAAATGCCTCTAGAACATGGCTCTATAGCCCGAAAAAACCCACAAGAACCTAGTGATTCCAGCCATGAAAGCCTTCGACAATTGTCTGTATTTCGTTTTTTCTGCCTAAGTGGAGTATCTTGCATTTGTCCCCGTTGAACTTCATTTTGTTAGTTTTGGCCAATCATCTCTGTAATCTGTAAAGATCATTATGCATTCTACTCCTGTCCTCTGGAGTCTTGGCTCTCCCTCCCAATTTGGTCCCGCCTGCAAACTTGATGATCTTGCCTTTTTATCCTTCGCAAGCGCGATTGGTGGGAACGAGGGACAGGGCCTTCTCGGTGGTGGCCCGTCGACTCGCTCCCCAGGGACATCAGACATGCTCCAACGCTGTCAGTCTTTAGGAGGAGCCTGAAAACGAGGTTGTTCCAGTGTGCCTTCCCAGAATAAGGAAACTCCCGGCAATTGGTCCCTAAATGCACTTTATAGTGACCTAAGATTGTCTACATGTTCGATCCCTCTCCAAATTTTCTATCCTGTTTATATGTTACCAGCATATTTTTTAAATTTTTAATTAGTACATTGCCCTGCCACAGGTTTTTTAAATGTCGCTGTTATTCTTAATGTTTATTGCTATTTTCTGTTATGAGTTTGTTGTTTGTATTACTGTTGCTACTGTTTTAATTGTTGTATTCTGGTAAGTAAGTAAGTAAGTGTATTCTGGGCTCGGCCTCATGTAAGCCGCACCGAGTCCCTTGTTTGAGTCTACAGTTCTCTCTGGATGTGGGTGAACTACAACTCCCAAACTCAAGGTCAATGTCCACCAAACCTTTCCAGTTTTTTCAGTTGGTTATAGGATCCCTGTGTGCTAAATTTGGCTCAATTCCATCGTTGGTGGAGTTCAGAAATACCAGCAACGACAATTCCCAAATGACAAAATCAGTTTTTTTGAGTGGAGGACATAAATTGGACTGTTAGAGGTGTCTTGTGTCCAAATTTTGTGTCAATTCCCCCAGTGGTTTTTGAGTTCTGATGGTAGCACGAACTAACATTACATTTTTATTTATGTAGATTATTATTATTACTCTTGTTTGCATGCTGCAAGTCGTCTCAGGTTGCTTCTGGATCGAGAGAATCGGCTGTCTACGAAGACGTTGCCCAGGGGACACCTGGATGTCTTGCAATCCTGCGAGGAGGAATGCACCCTGAGCCCTGCCACATGCACAATGGAGGACCACCTTCTTGCGGCAACCCCAGAGGCACTCCAAGTGGCCAGAGACTGGTCAAAGGACATTTAACCAAATACCAAATTTGCAAAATCTGTGTGTGTGTCTTTTTTTTCCTTTTTCTTTTTAATCTGTGTTTGTTTTGCTCTGTTAGAATTGTGATACAATGGTTGCTGATGACACGATAAAAAAAATTATTACTCTTCATGTAAGTCATGAATGAAGATCCTGAGCAGGACCGGGCCCAGGAAGGAACCCTGCGCCCATGGCATATTTATTTATTTATTTACTTTATTTGTATACTGCACTATCTCAGTCCGTAGGCGACTCAGTGCGGTTTACAACAGGACAATATACAAAGTGCATAGCATTAGCATCTAAACAGTCACTAAAGCAGTTAAAACAATACAACAATACATCAGTAAATGAACAAACATCAATACATCCAATAACTAACAGATTACTGCAATGCGCTCTACGTGGGGCTGCCCTTGAAAACAGCTCGGAAACTTCAATTGGTCCAGCGGGCAGCAGCCAGGATGCAAACCGGGGCTCATTATCAAGAGAGGTCTACCCCTCTGTTTAAGGAGCTCCACTGGCTGCCATTTATTTTCCGAGCCCAATTCAAGGTGCAGGTGCTCACCTACAAAGCCCTGAACGGTTTGGGACCACCCTACCTGCGCGACCGCATCTCCATCTACGAACCCACACGCTCACTCCGATCCTCGGGGGAGGCCCTGCTCGTGATCCCACCCACGTCGCAAGCGCGCTTGGTGGGGACACGGGACAGGGCCTTTTCTGTGGCGGCCCCCCGACTTTGGAACGCCCTTCCAAAAGGCCCCTACTTTAGCAGTTTTCAGAAAGAATCTAAAAACTTGGCTGTTCCGTTGTGCCTTCCCAAATTAGGAATTCCCCACCCCAAATCCTAGAAGCACTTTAGTATAATTAAGATTGCTGCACACCGCACTATTTTAATCCCATATTCCTCCTGCCATTTCAGCACTTTTAACCCTGTACCCCACTGCTCTGGCCGGCCCAGTTTTTAACTGTCCTGATGTATTGTTTACTAGTGTTGTTATTCTGCTTAACTATTTTGATTTGCTTTTGTTTTATTGTTGTGTTATGTTTTGTTGTATTGTGTTCTGAGGCTCCGGCCTGTGTGAGCCGCATCGAGTCCTTCAGGAGATGCTAGCGGGGTACAAATAAAGTTAATAATAATAATAATAATAATAATCCGTCACGTCTCATCAGCAAAAATCACAATCCGATCTCCTCATCCATTATTCCAGTTCCAAACTCAGTCAATTGATTGCACTGCTTAATTGAACGCCTGTTCAAAGAGCCAGGTCTTCACTCTTCTCCTGAACACCAGCAGGGAGGGAGACGATCTAACGTCTGCGGGAAGGAAGGGCGTTCCACAGCTGTTCATACAGCCCGGAAAAACCCCAGAACAAGCCCGTGATTGCAGCCAGGAAAGCCTTCGACCATACACACCTCTCTCTCTGTGTGTGTGTGTGTGTGTGTGATCCTCCAGCAGGGAGGGAGGGGGCCCCACGAGGAGAGGAGGAGGGGCCACCACCGCGCAGCCCCGCCCCTCCTCCCAGGCCCCGCCCCCTCCCTCCCTCCCTCTCCTCGCCTGCCAATCACTCGGGAAGACAGGCGGGGCTCCTCCCCCCTCCCCCTGCCACACACACACACCTGGCCCCCTTGGAGGACTAGGCCGCGGCCCCTCAGGCTCACCTCCTGGGCGCGTGGGTGGGTGGGAGAGGCCCCCCGAGGCAGCCTGGCTTAGGTGGTTCCCACACGAAAAGAGGCGGAATGACTGGCTGACTTCCACAACCAGGCGCCCTCCGCTCCAGAATGGTCCCCGCGCTCACTCTCTTCCTTCTTCTCCGCGGCCCTGACTCGGAGTGACACAAAATGGCGCCGGGCTTCTTCTCCCCTCAGCGTAGCCCCGCCCACCGTGCTTCCCTCAGCGCTTTCCCGCCAATCACCTTGGGGGCCAATCAGGGCGCGGCTCTGCCCTGGAGACTGCCCCGTGGCCCCGCCCCCTCCGCTTTCCCGCCCATCCTCCTGAGGGCCAATCAGGGCGCGGCTCTGCCCTGGAGACTGCCCCGTGGCCCCGCCCCCTCCGCTTTCCCGCCCATCCTCCTGAGGGCCAATCAGGGCGCGGCTCTGCCCTGGAGACTGCCCGTGGCCCCGCCCCCTCCGCTTTCCCGCCCATCCTCCTGAGGGCCAATCAGGGCGCGGCTCTGCCCTGGAGACTGCCCCGTGGCCACGCCCCCTCCGCTTTCCCGCCCATCCTCCTGAGGGCCAATCAGGGCGCGGCTCTGCCCTGGAGACTGCCCCGTGGCCCCGCCCCCTCCGCTTTCCCGCCCATCCTCCTGAGGGCCAATCAGGGCGCGGCTCTGCCCTGGAGACTGCCCCGTGGCCACGCCCGCTCTGCCCTGGCTCCGCCCTCCTCAGCGCCATCTTCATCCCTGCCCAGAGAGAGAGAGAGAGAGAGAGGGCCCGTCGCCATCATCCCCCCTCACGCCCCGCTTAGGAGAAGGACTCCTCGGTTCTCTTTGAAGGTCGTGGGCCCACCCACGCGCCCAGGAGGTGAGCCTGAGGGGGGGCCGCGGCCTAGTCCTCCAAGGGGGCCAGGTGTGTGTGTGTGTGTGTGGCAGGGGGAGCGGGGAGGAGCCCCGCCTGTCTTCCCGAGTGATTGGCAGGCGAGGAGAGGCCGGAAGGGAGGGAGTGGGCGGGGCCTGGGAGGAGGGGGCGGGGCTGCTCGGTGGTGGCCCCTCCCTGCTGGAGGATCACAGAGAGAGGTGTATTGTCGAAGGCTTTCCTGGCTGAAATCACTGGGTTGATGTAGATTTTTTCGAGCTATATGGCCGTGTTCTAGAAGCATTCTCTCCTGACGTTTCGCCTGCATCTATGGCAAGCAACCTCAGAGGTAGTGAGGTCTGTTGGAAGTAGGAAAATGGGGTTTATATGTCTGTGGAATAAGCAGGGTGGGACAAAGGACTCTTATCTGCTGGAGCTAGGTGTGAATGAGAGGAAACAAACAAGGACATCTAATCTAATCACCTCTCAACGAACGATTGCTCCAGGTACTGCCAGGCAATCAAATGCTAATCAAGGCGGTCGGTTGAAACATCGGAACTAGGAAAATGGGGTTTATATATCTGTGGAATAACCAGGGTGGGACAAAGGACTCTTGTCTGCTGGAGCTAGGTGTGAATGAGAGGAAACAAACAAGGACTTCTAATCACCTCTCAACGAAAGATTGCTCCAGGCACTGCCAGGCAATCAAATGCTAATCAAGGCGGTTGGTTGAAACATCGGAACTGGGAAAATGGGGTTTATATATCTGTGGAATAACCAGGGTGGGACAAAGGACTCTTGTCTGCTGGAGCTAGGTGTGAATGAGAGGAAACAAACAAGGACTTCTAATCTAATCACCTCTCAACAAAACCTTGCTCCAGGTACTGCCAGGCAATCAAATGCTAATCAAGGCGGTCGGTTGAAACATCGGAACTAGGAAAATGGGGTTTATATATCTGTGGAATGACCAGGGTGGGACAAAGGACTCTTGTCTGCTGGAGCTGGGTGTGAATGAGAGGAAACAAACAAGGACTTCTAATCTAATCACCTCTCAACAAAACATTGCTCCAGGCACTGCCAGGCAATCAAATGCTAATCAAGGCGGTCGGTTGAAACATCGGAACTAGGAAAACGGGGTTTATATATCTGTGGAATGACCAGGGTGGGACAAAGGACTCTTGTCTGCTGGAGCTGGGTGTGAATGAGAGGAAACAAACAAGGACTTCTAATCTAATCACCTCTCAACAAAACATTGCTCCAGGCACTGCCAGGCAATCAAATGCTAATCAAGGCGGTCGGTTGAAACATCGGAACTAGGAAAACGGGGTTTATATATCTGTGGAATGACCAGGGTGGGACAAAGGACTCTTGTCTGCTGGAGCTGGGTGTGAATGAGAGGAAACAAACAAGGACTTCTAATCTAATCACCTCTCAACAAAACATTGCTCCAGGCACTGCCAGGCAATCAAATGCCTAGGAGGGGGCGGGGCTGCGCGGCGGTGGCCCCTCCCTGCTGGAGGATCACACACACACAGAGAGAGAGATGTATTGTCGAAGGCTTTCATGGCCGGAATCACTGGGTTGATGTAGGTTTTTTCGGGCTGTATGGCCATGTTCTAGAGCCATTCTCTCCTGACGTTTTGCCTACATCTACGGCAGGCATCTTCAGAGGTAGTGAGGTCTCTTCGAACTAGGAAAACCGGGTTTATCTATCTGTGGATTAATGACCAGGGTGGGAGAAAGAACTCTTGTCTGCTGGAGCTCGGTGGGAATGAGAGGAAACAAACAAGGACATCCTATCACCTCAACGAAAGATTGCTCCAGGCACTGCCAGGCAATCAAATGCTAATCGAGGCGGTCACTTGAAACGTTGTTCATTCGTTCAGTCGTCTCCGACTTTTCGTGACCTCATGGACCATCCCACGCCAGAGCTCCCTGTCGGCCGTCACCATCCCCAGCTCCTTCAAGGTCAGTCCCGTCACTTCAAGGATGCCATCCACCCACCTTGCCCTTGTCTTCTCTAGGCTTTCCTGTCTCCTCATGATGTGGCCAAAGGACTTCAGCTTTGTCTCTAGTCTCCTTCCCTCCAGTGAGCTTTAGTCGGGCTTTCTTTCCTAGAGGATGGACGGGTTGGATCTTCTCGCAGTCCAAGGCACTCTCAGCACTTTCCTCCAGCACCACAGCTCAAAAGCATCGATCTTCCTTGGCTCAGCCTTCCTTCTGGTTCAGCTCTCACATCCGTAGGTGACGACAGGGGATACCATGGCTTTGACTAGGCAGATTTTTGTTGCCAGTTGAAACATAGGAACTAGGAAAATGGGCTTTATATATCCATGGAATAATGTCCAGGGTGGGAGCTAGGTGGGAATGTTTCAAAACGTAAGGTTTGCTATTATCTGCGGCTTCTGGCATCCGTGGGGGCTTTTGGAGCATATTCCCAGCAGATACGAGGATTGTGTTGTATCAAGGAAGGCCAAAGAGGATCAGAAACGAGGTTCAACAGAAGCCTCGCAGACAGATGCGAGAGGAAAGATTGGCACTGCTGTCAGAGCAGGTGAACAGAGAAGCAGGGCTCTTCTTCTTCTTCGTGAGGCGTGCTGGAAACACACCTCCCTCTTTGGTCCTTGAAGCAGGGAGACTTGGCAAGTCAATTCACAATTAGTTTGCAAATAATATCACAAAACAGGACAAACAATTTTCCTACCTGGAATGCTCTGGTTTTCATCGCAATCACAGCGTTTAGTGGGATAAGTAAGACCGTCACAGCCACTCCTAAACTCTTCAAAGGATGGAAAATACTGACCACCTTGATGGCCTGGCAGTTGTTTGGTGTGGCTTGTCAGTGCCTGGGGGAATCTTTTGTTGAGAGGTGATTAGCTGTCCCTGATTGTTCCCTCTCTGTTGCTTGGCAGTTGGAATTTTAGAGTTTTGTTTTTTTTAATGCTGGTCGCCAGATTTCATAGAATCCTAGAGTTGGAAGAGACCTCTTGGGCCATCCAGCCCAACCCCATTCTGCCAAGAAGCAGGAGGAATCAAGGAAGGCCAGGCATGATCGGAAACTACGTTCAGTAAAAGATTTTGTTCATTTTCATAGTTTCCTCCTTTCTCTTGAGATTGTCCACATGCTTCTTGTGGATTTCAGTGGCTTCTCTGTGTGGAAAGGAAGAAACCATGAAAATGAGCAAAATCAGGTGACCAGTATTTAAAAACCCTAAAATTGGTTGGTCCGACCAAGAGCGCATGGGGAGCAGGACTTCCCTGGATCGGGGCACTGGGCTCCTCTTAATCCAGGCCAACACCCCATTGGCTTTACTTGTTTATTTACTTCTTTATTTACAGCATTTATATGCCGCCCTTCTCACCTGACGGGACTCAGAGCGGCTTACAAGGTATATAATATATTAAATTATTAGCATAGTACAACATCAGTATTATATATTACTATACCGTAATACGCCATTATATTAGTAATATTACATGTATATACAATATATTATATTATTAGTAAAGCACAGGAGACAAGATGGAACTGTCTTCAACTGCACCCCCCCTCCCTCCACTCTGGGCAGAGCAGCAGTTGGTCCGGGGGTGGGGTGGGGTGGGTGGGCTCCCAACTGAGGATTGTGAGAGCCGTTCAGCAGTGGAACTCTCTGCCCCGGAGGGAGTGTGGTGGAGGCTCCTTCTTTGGAAGCTTTGAAACAGAAGCTGTATGGCCATCTGTCGGGGGTGCTTTGAATACAGTTTTCCTGCTTCTTGGCAGATTGGGGTTGGACTGGATGGCCCACCAGGTCTCTTCCAACTCTAGGATTCTGTGATATAGGCAGGAGACAAGAGGGAACTGTCTTCCGCCACCCACAGAACCACCGCAGGACGTTCCTGGCTCCTGTTCCCCTTCAATTCCATGTTCTGACCAATGCACTGCCAAATGTCCTCTGAAGCGCTTCATTTCACCTGTGGGGTCAACCAGTCCTACCTTACCCTCTACAAACCCCGGTTAGATTCATTTTCCATCTATTAGATTTGGCCCCGCCCACAGTGTTGGACCCTTTTCTTTTTACGTTGTGTTTGTTTTATTGCTGATATGTTATTTATAAAGATTTTGTATTGTGTTTTATTTTTATTACTTCTTCTTTTCCTTTTATTTTATGTTATTTCTGTGTTGATTTACTGATGTGTGTATTGCCGGGCTTGGCCTCACGTAAGCCGCCCCGAGTCCCTTTGGGAGATGGTGGAGGGGAATACAGAAAGTGTTACCATTATGATTTATTATTATTATTATAACTACACCCCCCAGAATGCAAGGTCAGTACCCGCCACACACACACACACACACACACACACACACACCCAGCATGTTCAGTTGGTCACGGGTTCTCTGTGCCAAGTTTGGTCTTGCTCCATTGTCGGGGGGGGGGGGAGGGCAGGGGCAGTCACAATTTCTCTGGATGCGGGGGAACTACAGCTCCCAAAAATCAAGGTCAGTTCCCTCCCAAACCCCTCCAGTATGTTCAGTTGGTAATTGGGCCTGTGTCCCAAGTGTGGTCCAGGTCAGTCAGACGTAGGGGTCGCATTCATCTGTGGAAGAGGCTGAAAGTACTCCATCTATGTTCTATCCTCTTCCAAGCCTCAACTAGATGTAAAGTGTCCAGGTCCATCATTGGTGGACCTGTTATGTCAGCTCCACTGGCTGTTGATCCAGTTCCGAGCACAATTCAAAGTGCTGGTCTTGACCTACAAAACCCTATATGGCTCCGGCCCAGCGTATCTGTCCGAACGCATCTCCCTCTACGTCCCACCTCGGAGTTTAAGATCTGTGGAGGCCCTGCTCTCGGCCCCGCCTCTATCCCAAGTGAGATTGGCGGGACGAGGAGCAGGGCCTTCTCAGTGGTGGCCCCTCACCTATGGAATTCACTCCCTGGGGAAATTAGATCATCGTCATCCCTCCTTTCCTTTAGAAGGAAATTAAAGACATGGATTTGGGACCATGCGTTTGGGCGATCTGGGAGATAAATAAAAGACCACGACGTCTGATAGGAATGGAAAATGTGGAATGAAGTTATGGACTCTGAGTGGCGAACGTTGAGCATAAGATTGGTTTTTTATTGACTGTGATATATATTGATTGTTTTTAACTGTTATAACTGTTTTAATTGCTGTCTATATTTTATCTGTATTACGTGTAGGCATTGAATTGTGCCTTTTTGTAAGCCGCCCTGAGTCCCCCCTCGGGGGTTGAGAAGGGCGGAGTAGAAGTACACGAAATAAATAAATAAATAAATAAATAAATAAATAAATAAAATAATTGGTGGGGTTTGCAGTGGTCCCTGGAGGCAGGTGAAGGGACTGCAAATCGCATTGTCCATATTCCACCCCCCCCCCCCCAAACCTTACCAGGGCGTAACACTGGTCATGTGGATTCTGTGTCCCAGGTTTAGACCAGGTCCATCATTAGTGGAGTGTGGGTTGCAGTGGTTTCTGGAGGCGAGGGCCAAAGTGGGTGACGGTACTGCAAACACCATCATCTGTGATCCATCCTCCCCTCAAACCTCACCAGGACAGAAGTGCCTTAACATAAAAGCATCAGCATGCAGTTTATAATGTACTAATTTGCAAACATGACATGCAAATGAAAGTACCCCTGCAGATGGCCATCCAGCCTCTGTTTAAAAGCCTCTGTGAGGAAGCGTATGCTTACTGCCCCCAATTTGTAACCGTTTGTAAAGGAGCCACCACGTTGTCAGGGTTTATTTATTTGATAGCTAATAGTATTGATTTGGTCTTCCTTCTGTGTAGCGGGACTTAACTCGGAAAGAAATTGTCTCAGAGGCAAGGCTTTAGGAAAAGAACAGTAACACGTGCATTGAAATGTAGAGGAAACCTGATGGGTTCAATGGTTCTCTTCTCTTCGAGGTACAGATCTTCAAAGGTTACATTTATAACTTTGCTTAAACAAAGTTTAGATTACTGCAACACTCTCTACGTGGGGTTGCCTCTGAAGACTGCCTGGAAGCTACAGCTAGTCCAACGCTCGGCAGCCAGACTACTAACGGGGGCTGGGTCCAGGGCGCATACCACTCCGTTGTTGCACCAGCTCCACTGGCTGACTATTAGCTTCCGAGCACAATTCAAAGTGCTGGAGTTAACCTATAAAGCCCTAAACGACTCCGGCCCTGTTTACCTCTCCAAACGTATTCTCCCCTACGAACCATCAAGATTATTAAGATTGTCTGGAGAGGCCCTGCTCTCGGTCCCACCGGCCTCGCAAGTGCGTCTGGTGGGGACGAGGGACAGGGCCTTCTCGGTGGTGGCCCCTCGACTCTGGAATTCTCTCCCACTGGAGATCAGAACTGCCCCTTCTATCCTGACATTCAGGAAACAGGTGAAGACGTGGTTATGGAGACAGGCATTCGATGAGTGAACCAACACCCTGAGATATGGATGGAAGATGATGTACAATCGATTTTAGTATGACGGCTGACCATTGTAGTTATGGAATGTATTTGCTGTTTTAATGTGCTATTGTAATATGAATTATGTTGTTTTACTGACTGTATGTGATTTTATGGTTGGAAACCGGTCTGAGTCCCTCAAAAGAGGTGAGAAGGTCAGTATACAAAACTTTTAAATAAATAAATAAATAAATAAATAAAACTCTGGAACGGACTCTTCCTTCCACTAAACAGGTTTCAAACTTAGTTCCTTTCAAAAGATGTTTCTTTCTTTCTTTCTTTAACTGATTGGTTCAGGCACACGCTTATCCTTGCGTTATGATGGTTCTGTTACAATAAAGATACTTATTAGGGTTTCCCCTCTTTTTTCCACAACCGTTACTTTTAATATAAATAAGCCACCTGACTTATCTAAACGATCTTGGCTCAAAGCCCTAAACGGTTCCGGCCCAAGCGACCTATCTGACCGCATCTCTGCCTATGAACCCACAAGGGCTTTGAGATCTTCTGGGGAGGCCCTGCTCTCGATCCCGCGTGCTTCTCAAGTACGGCTGGCGGGGACGAGAGATAGGGCCTTCTCGGTGGTGGCCCCTCGGCTGTGGAATGCCCTTCCCACGGATATTAGGCTAGCACCATCCCTAATGGTATTCCGTAAGAAAGTTAAAACCTGGCTGTTCGAGCAGGCGTTCGAATAATTAGTGCAATAATTGGTAATGGACATAGGAATGGAAAATGGTTGACGAGTCTGGATTATGTTTTTGTGGATGAGACGATAGTGAATAGTTATTGTAGTAAGTGTTTATTAATTGTGTGCTGCGCGGGATTGTTAACTGTTTTATATTGGCATTGAATTTCTGCTGTTCTTGTTGGTTGTGAGTCGCCTTCGTGTCATCCGCAACCAGAACATTGTATTACATTTCTAACAGAACAAAACAAGCAAACAGACAAAACCAAACAAAACAAAAAAACACAAATTTTGCAAACTTGGTAGCTGATTAAATGTCCTTTGACCAGTATCTGGCCCCTTGGAGTGCCTCTGGTGTTGCCGCAAGAAGGTCCTCCATTGTGCATGTGGTAGGGCTCAGGTTGACTATTGCAGCAGGTGGTCAGTGGTTGGCTCTTCTCCGCACTCACATGTCGTGGATTCCACTTTGTAACCCCATTTCTGAAGGTTGGCTCTGCATCTCGTGGTGCCAGAGCGCAGTCTGTTCAGCGCCTTCCAAGTTGCCCAGTCTTCTGTGTGCCCAGGGGGGAGTCTCTCAGCCTTCGGGCTGAGAACAGCGGTATATAAGTAAAGTAAGTAAATAAATAAATAAAGCCAAACCCTGATTCTTAATATCAAAGAATCCGTCTTCCCCTGTAGTTTTTTAACTACAGAATTCCTGCTGGTTTTCCACACACAACAGGGCCAACCACCTCTGTAGTTCACCGACCACAGACAGTTTAAAATGGCTGCCCTGCCAAGTGGCAGTTGGCTCCGCCCCTATCTCCATAGCAACTCAGCTCAAAGCAAGCTAAGCCGGTTACCATCCCCCTATATTATGCAATACTACATACTTACCGTTACTAACCCTTATTTATAACGATACATAACTGTAGGAAAAAATGTACACATCATCACAGCCTCCAAGGAAGGAATTTCCACTGGACCCCGAAGCAGAGAGTTCCACTGCTGAACAGGTCTCCACGTGGCCAGGAAGTTCTTCCTCATGTTCCGATGGAATCTCCTTTCTTTCCTGTCACTTCCACCCATGGCTCCACGGAGTCCTCGTCTCCAGGGCAGCAGAAGGAAGCCTCTCCCTCTTCCTTAGGACACCCTTCCACGTATTTGTGCATTGCTTCCATGTCTCCTCCTCCCAACCTTCTCTTCTGTGGTTGAACAGCTCTTTCAGGCGCTCCTCTTCAGAGGGATGGTTCATGGTCTCCAGGCCTTTCGTCCTTTGAGCCTCTCTCTTCCTCTGATCACCTTCCAGCTTAGAGTCCATCTCTCTTTTGAACCGTCGGCCCAGAACTAGACCCAGAACTAGACCCAGTGTGATTCCAGGTGCTACTGTTATGAATCGTAATGTAAATATCTGATATGCAGGATGTGTTTTCATTCACTGGACCAAATTTGGCACAGATACCCGATACGCCCAAATTTACTTACTTATTAGGCGAACCCTCATAGCTCGAGGACGATGGTCTTCCAGATGTGGTGTCTTGGCGGTGGGTCTGCAGATGGCTGTGGAGCCCTAGTCTTGACCCGCATGTTCTCCCGCATTGAGGACATCGGTTTCCAGGTGACAATGATCTTCACTGCCCAAATTTGAATAACGGTGGGGGGATTTTTTTTGGGGGGGGGGGTAGATTGACTTTGTCATTTGGGAGTTGTAGTTGCTGGGATTTATACTTCACCTTCAACCAAAGAGCATTCTGAACAATGGAGTTGAACCAAATGTGGTACACAGAACTCTAATGACCAACAGCAAATACTGGAAGGGTTTGGTAGGCATTGACCTTGAGTTTTGGATTTGTAGTTCACCTACATCCAGAGAGGACTGTGGACTCAGGCTATGATGGAGCTGGATCAAACTTGGTACGCATACTCAGTATACCGAAATGTAAACACTGGCAGAGTTTCGGGAGAATAGAGCTTGGCATTTGGGAGTTGTAGTTACTGGGATTCACCTACAATCAAAGAGCACTCTGAACCCTGCCCACAATGGATCTGCACCAAACTTGGCACACTACCTACATGGCCAACATGGAATACTGATGGTATTGGGAGGCTGTTTTTGAATTCTGGAAGTTGTAGTTCACAAACACCAAAAAGGAAGAGAAGGGGAGAGATCTTCAAAAGGCTTCCTAAGACTATCAGAAATATGTGTTTTATGATGGTCTTTGGTGGCCCCTCTGAAAGCCCCCTTGCTGCCCCCCAAGGGCCCCGCCCCCTAGGTTGGGAAACACTGCCTTATATCGACCTTCCTGGTCACTGAGTTCTTCAGGAGAGACCCTTCCCTTGGTCCCACTTCCATCTCAAGCTTGGCTGGTGGGAATGAGAGAGAGGGCCTTCTTGGTGTCTGCCCCTCGACTCTGGAACTCCCTCCTCAAGGAAGCCAAAATGGGCCCCTCCTTGCTGTTGTCCTTATTGCAAGAGGCTAAAGCTTTTTTTATTCAGGCAGGCTTTCAAGAAGATTTTAACTTTAGTAATCCCAAATCGGTCTCCTGATACGGTAAGTAGGTGTAACCAGGATGGCGGTCCCTCGGGATCGAAAGTGGTGCTGTTGAACGCCAGATCTGTCAACGGCAAAACAACTGTCATCCAGGATTTAATCTTGGATGAGCGGGCAGATCTGGCGTGCATCACGGAGACCTGGCTGGACGAAGCTGGAGGTGTAAATCTGACCCAGCTTTGTCCACCCGGGTTCTCTGTGCAGCATCAACCGAGATCCGGAGGGCGGGGAGGCGGGGTTGCAGTAGTCTATAGAGATTCTATTCCTCTGACCAGGACCCCCATCCCGCAGTCAACAAATTTTGAATGCGTCCACCTGAGGGTGGGTGACCGGGACAGATTAGGGATTCTGCTAGTGTACCGTCCACCTCGCTGCACTACAGTCTCCCTACCTGAGCTAGCGGGGGTAGTCTCGGACCTGGCATTGGAGTCCCAGCGGCTGCTTGTGCTGGGGGACTTCAATGTCCATGCTGAGGCTGCCCTAACGGGAGCGGCTCAGGACTTCATGTCTACCATGGCGACCATGGGTCTGTCCCAACAAGTATCTGGCCCCACCCACAGTGCTGGACATACATTGGACTTGGTTTTCTGTCAGGGATGGGAGGAAGGTGGCGGTGTTGAGGAGTTATCCATCTCTCCGTTGCCATGGACCGACCACTTCCTGGTCAGCTTTAGACTTACTGCGCCCCCTAACCTCCGCAGAGGTGGAGGACCTATTAAATTGGTCCGCCCCAGGAGGCTTATGGATCCGGAAGGATTCCTGACGGCTCTTGGGGATTTTCCCGCCACCGCGGTTGGTGATCCTGTTGATGCCCTGGTCGCTCTCTGGAATGGGGAGATGACTAGGGCAATAGACACGATCGCTCCAGAACGTCCCCTCTCAAGTAGCCGATCTAAACCGGCCCCTTGGTTTACTGAGGAGCTGGCGGTGTTGAAGCGAAAGAAGAGGGAACTAGAGAGCGTGTGGCGTTCGGATCCGAGCGAGTCAAACCGAACACGGTTTGTGGCCTTTTTAAGGTCATATGCCGCGGCAATAAGAGCCGCTAAGAAAACTTTCTTCGCGGCCACTATTGCGTCTGCAAAGAACCGTCCGGCTGAACTGTTCCGAGTTGTCAGAGGCCTTTTAAAACCCACCACTCAGGATGGGTGCCCTGATGACTCGGCTGCTCGCTGTGAAGCTTTTGCTCGGTTCTTTGCAGACAAAGTCGCCTTGATCCGCTCTGGACTGGATGCCGCATTAACGGCAGTCTCTGAGGATGTAACACGAGCATCTGCTTGTCCGATTTTGATGGATTCATTTCAATTGGTTCAAACCGAGGATGTGGACAAGGTGCTTGGAGGAATGAGAGCTACCACATGCATCCTAGACCCCTGCCCATCCTGGCTTCTAAAGGAGGCCAGAGGGGGATTGGCCGAGTGGGTTAAGGTGGTGGTTAATGCCTCCCTTCGGGAAGGCATTTTTCCAGCCAGCTTAAAGCAAGCTGCAATAAAACCGCTGTTGAAGAAGCCATCACTGGACCCCACTCAATTGGCAAACTATCGGCCTGTTTCCAATCTTCCCTTTTTGGGCAAAGTCATGGAACGTGTGGTGGCCTCACAACTCCAGGCATTCTTGGTAGACACGGATTATCTGGATCCGGCACAGTCTGGCTTTAGGCCGGGGCATGGTACCGAGACAGCCTTGGTCGCCTTAGTGGATGATCTCCGTCGGGAGCTCGACAGGGGGAGTGTGTCCCTGTTGGTGCTACTCGACCTCTCAGCGGCCTTCGATACCGTCGACCACGGTATCCTTCTGGGACGCCTCGCGGGAATGGGTCTCGGAGGTACTGCTCTGCAGTGGCTCCGGTCATTCCTCGAGGGTCGGTCTCAGAAGGTGTCATTGGGGGACTCCTGTTCTACCCCACAACCTTTGTTTTGTGGGGTTCCTCAGGGTTCAATACTGTCCCCCATGTTGTTCAACATCTACATGAAGCCGCTGGGCGAGATCATCCGGAGTTTCGGGGTGCGGTGTCATCTGTACGCAGATGATGTCCAGCTCTGTCACTCCTTCCCACCCGCTACTAAGGAGGCTGTCGAGGTCCTGAACCAATGCTTGGCCGCTGTGACGGTCTGGATGGGGGCGAACAAATTGAAATTGAATCCAGACAAGACAGAGGTGCTCCTGGTCAGTCGCAAGGCCGAACAGGGTATAGGGTTACAGCCTGTGTTAGACGGGGTCGCACTCCCCCTGAAGACACAGGTTCGCAGTTTGGGTGTGATCCTGGACTCATCGCTGAGCCTGGAGCCCCAGGTTTCGGCGGTGACCAGGGGAGCATTCGCACAGTTAAGACTCGTGCGCCAACTGCGACCGTACCTTGGGAAGTCTGACTTGGCCACGGTAGTCCACGCTCTGGTTACATCCCGTCTTGATTACTGCAACGCTCTCTACGTGGGGTTGCCTTTGAAGACGGCCCGGAAGCTCCAACTAGTCCAACGGGCGGCAGCCATGGTATTAACAGGAGCAGGGCGCAGGGAGCACACAACTCCTCTGCTGTACCAGCTTCACTGGCTACCGATTAGCTACCGAGCCCAATTCAAAGTGCTGGTTTTGACCTTTAAAGCCCTAAACGGTTCTGGCCCTACATACCTATCCGAACGTATCTCGGCCTATCAGCCCACCAGGACCCTTAGATCTTCAGGAGAAGCCCTTCTCTCCATCCCACCTGCTTCACAGGTGCGGCTCGTGGGAACGAGAGATAGGGCCTTTTCTGCGGTGGCCCCCCGGCTTTGGAATGCCCTCCCTACTGAATTAAGATCAGCGACCTCGCTAATGGCATTTAGGAAAAAACTAAAAACCTGGATGTTTGAGCAAGTCTTCAATTGACCCTCGTCGTGTTGTTTTATCTGACCATGGATTAGCAATCAAGACAACGAATTGGATGACGATTTTAACTATGAGATGTCCCGATCTGTATTGGTGGCCCAATACTGCATATGTTTTTTGTATGTATTCTTAATTTTAATTTTTATATGCTTAAGTGAATTGTATTTTTTAACATTGTATATTTTAACATGTTGTAAACCGCAATGAGTCGCCGCACAGGCTGAGATATTGGCGGTATACAAGCATACCAAATAAATAAATAAATAAATAAATAAATAAAGATCAATTCAGGGGGTGTTGTGGTTTTTAACCTTGGGTATGTTTAAATGGTTTTATCTGGGAATTTTTAAATACCGTTTATATTTAATTCTGTTTTAATGTTTGCATATTTTTATGTTTTAAATTGTATGCTGATGTTTTATGTTCATCTGCTTTCAGTATCCATGAGAGGAGATAAAGCAGGCTATGAATCAATATAATAATAATAATAATAATAATAATAATAATAATAATAATAATAATAACAACAACAACAACAACAACAATCTTTCATTTCTTTTGTAACCAGGTAAATGGGGATTCTATGGAGCCACCTCTTGAATGCAGTAAAGAAACCAATAACATAGGAAGAAGAAATCCTCTCAAAGTGATGATCTTGCAGAATGCTTGACCTCACAGATAAGAAAGAAAAAAGGAGTCAAGTATCTGTATTGCAATTAAACACCCTTATTACTGTTGATATGGCAGAGAAACCCTATAAATGCCTGGAGTGTGGAAAGAGTTTTGCTTGGAGTTCACTTCTACGTAGACATCAGAGGACTCACACTGGGGAGAAACCCTTTAAATGCCTAGAGTGTGGACAGAGCTTCACTGATAAAGGAAATCTACATGCACATCAAAGGCGTCACACTGGGGCGAAACCCTTTAAATGCCTAAAGTGTGGACAGAGCTTCACTCAGAATGGAAGTCTACGTAGACATCAAAGAATACACACTGGGGAGAAACCCTATAAATGCCTGGAGTGTGGACAGAGCTTCACTAATAAAGGAAATCTACATACACATCAGCGGACTCACACTGGGGAGAAACCCTATAAATGTCTAGAGTGTGGACAGAGCTTCACTCAGAATTCAGGTCTACATTCACATCGAAAGACTCACACTGGGGAGAAACCCTTTAAATGCCTGGAGTGTGGCCAGAGTTTTGCTTCGAGTTCAAATCTACGTTCACATCAAAAGACACACACTGGGGAGAAGCCCTTTAAATGTCTAGAGTGTGGAAAGAGCTTCACTCAGAATTCACATCTACACTCACATCAGCAGACTCACACTGGGGAGAAATCCTTTAAATGCCTGGAGTGTGGCCAGAGTTTTGCTCGGAGTACAATCCTACGTTCACATCAAAGGACTCACACTGGGGAGAAACCCTTTAAATGCCTGGAGTGTGGAAAGAGTTTTACTCGGAGTACAATCCTACGTTCACATCAAAGGACTCACACTGGGGAGAAACCATTTATATGCCTGGAGTGTGGCCAGAGTTTTGCTTCGAGTTCACATCTACGTTCACATCAAAAGACACACACTGGGGAGAAGCCCTTTAAATGCCTGGAGTGTGGCCAGAGCTTCACTGTGAATGGATCTCTACGTTCACATCAAAGAATTCACACTGGGGAGAAACCATTTAAATGCCTGGAGTGTGGACAGAGCTTCGCTCGGAGTGGATATCTACGTACACATCAAAGGACTCACACTGGGGAGAAACCTTTTAAATGCCTGGAGTGTGGACAGAGCTTCTCTCAGAATGCACATTTACGTAAACATCAGAGGACTCACACTGGGGAGAAACCCTTTGAATGCCTGGAGTGTGGACAGTGCTTCACTCAGAATTCACACCTACGTAGACATCAAAGGACTCACACTGGGGAGAAACCATTTATATGCCTAGAGTGTGGAAAGAGCTTCACTCAGAATTCACATCTACGTTCACATCAAAAGACACACACTGGGGAGAAGCCCTTTAAATGCCTGGAGTGTGGCCAGAGCTTCACTGTGAATGGATCTCTATGTTCACATCAAAGAATTCACACTGGGGAGAAACCATTTAAATGCCTGGAGTGTGGACAGAGCTTCACTCGGAGTGGATATCTACGTACACATCAAAGGACTCACACTGGGGAGAAACCTTTTTAATGCCTGGAGTGTGGTCAGAGCTTCTCTCAGAATGCACATTTACGTAAACATCAGAGGACTCACACTGGGGAGAAACCCTTTGAATGCCTGGAGTGTGGACAGTGCTTCACTCAGAATGCACATCTACGAAGACATCAGAGGACTCACACTGGGGAGAAACCATTTATATGCCTAGAGTGTGGACAGAGCTTCACTCAGAATGGAACTCTTCGTACACATCAAAGAATGCACACTGGGGAGAAACCCTATAAATTCCTGCAGTGTGGAAAGAGTTTCGCTCTGAGTGATATATAATATAATAATAAAACTTTATTTATAGACCGCCGTCTCTCCCCAAGAGGACTCAGGGTGGTTTACATACAAAAGAAAAAATCAAACATTTAATACCTATGTGAATACTAAGATCTTTAAAATAATACAAAATAGTAACACAAACTTATAACAAAAAAACATCAAAATAAAATCTGAGTAATCAAATGAAATTATACTCATAACATAATAAAGAATTAAGACATACACCCTGAGGAAACAATTAAAGTACAAATACATTGGGCTATATGTGCCTAGAGTGTTGACGGAGCTTCACTGAGACTGGAAATCTACATATACATCAAAGGATTCATACTGGGTAGAAACCCTAGACATCCTTAGAGTATGTACAAAGTTTCAGCTGCAGTTCAGGTCTATGTTCACATCAATGAACCCACACTGGGGAGAAACCCTATAAACTCAAGGCATGTGAAAGAGCTTCTCGGAGAGTTGAACTCTACATCGACATAGAATACACATTGGAGAGAACAGTGGTTTCTGGCCCCAGAGACACTCTCTTTGTTGTGTCATACGTTATTTTTGTGTCAGTAAAATAATAATAGCAACTTCATTTTTGTTCCCTTCCTCCATCTCCCCAATTCTTGTCTGTTTTGGTGCAAAATTCGTAAATACAGTAATTACTATTTATTTATTTAAAGTATTTATATTCCGCCCTTCTCACCCTGAAGAGGACTCACAACGTTACTGTATATTGAATTTCTTTTTCTGTTGATTTGTTGTAAAACATGATGTTTTGATGCTTAATTTTTTTAAGTTGTAATGCAATCTGACGTTTAATAGGCTTTTCTTTAATCTCCGTGTTTTCCAAGATTTACGCATATCCAACATTCTGGCGGCCCATTTAGGTTGCAAACACAAGACTCTCCTTTAGCAGAAAAAATAGAGTCTGAATAAGTTAATTGGTAAGATGAAAAGAAGGAATACTCACTCTGCGAATTTGGATGCTCTTTATGTCACTTGGATTTTAGTAGTGTCCATTTTAATTACTGTCGTTGAATATTTGAATATTGTTTTATCTCATTAAGTTGGGTTTTGTTTTCCGTAAGTGTTGTTTATGCTATTGTGCTATTACTAACATTGATATATCTTACTTGTATTGTACGTGTTTCACAGTACCAATATGTGCTGTTTTGTAAGACACCCTGAGACCCTTTGGGAGATGGGGGTGGGGCATTGTGATAAATTGCCTACTTTTAGGCCAGGGAAAAGCTCAGGAAGTAGGCCCAAGTATTTTCGGCAACCATTTTGTGGGATGGTGCATGGAGGCAGCCATCTTAGAGTACCCATTTCCTAGAGCGGGTGGAGCTTAGGAGCAGCCTGGAGGGAAATGTGGAGAACCTTTGTGATTGGCTAGAAGAAAGTGGGCGGAGCTTAATGAGAGTGAGGGAAAAAATGGCCTGAAAGGGTGCGTTTTAAAATCTGACAGTTCAGTCAGGGTCTGAGGGTTGGCGAGACAGTTCTTATTCTTTATTGTTTTAATGATTGCTTATGTACTGTCTAATTATGATTTATGTTTAATTGTGGTTTTATTGTTGTGGTTGTTATGGTTTGACATCACGTCAGTGTCCAGTGTATGGCTCTGAAGTTTTGTCAGTTATGTGTAAACCGCTTTGAGTCCCCCTAAGTAGGGGCGAGAAAAGCGGTATAGAAATACTATAAATAAATAATAAAAGAAGAAGAAGAGGTTTTGAGTGTGTTAGGGAGAAGAGCAGTTATAGGAGCCAAAGAGCTGGTGTAGAGAACAGACAGATCCAAGAGAAAGGACTGCCTGGAGTTTTTAGGAATTCTAGTTAGAGGGAAGTCTGGTACTTTTTCCGGAGGGAGTGAAGAGTTGTTTTGAAGCCAAGTATTGAACTGTTTTTAAAGTAACCATACGCTCCAATTTATTATTGCAACCGTTAAGCTTAAGTGCCTGTATTGTTCACACAAATAAACAACTTTGTTCTTTGTTAAACAACAACTGTCTCAAGAGTGCCTCTATGTGAACTAGTCCCATTGCAGTTTGGAGAAACAGAATTTTAAGATTAGTGGCAGCGTTTATTTAAAGGAATCTCAGGTCAGAGCCCTGAGTGCAAATCCAGCACATGCCAGCTATTAAAAAGCTCTTGTCAAACCAAATTCCTTTAAAGTGTGGTGGTAGCCAGTGATCACCGAAAATTACCTCAGAATACAGAGTTTGGTGGCAAAGCCTAAACAGCCTCCATGCAAGTAATTGAATTTAAATAGTAATCATTTATAATTGGTGAGCAGCGTTTGGGACTGTTAGTAATAATCCTTTTTACAGGCATCAATACAGTTATTATTTGGTTATTTAGAGAAAGAAGGGGCAATATAAAAAGTTAAAAGAAATCATCTACCTGGTGGGCCATCCAGTCCAACCCCATACTGCGAAGAAGCAGGAAAATTGCATTCAAAGCACCCCCAACAGATGTCCATCCAGCCTTTAAACAAAGCCTCCAGACAAGGAGCCCCCCTTCACCACACTCCCTCCGGGACAGAGAGAGAGAGTTCCACTGCTGGACAATGCCCTCCCCCTCTCGCAGTCAGGAATCATAGAGTTGGAAGAGACGTCATGGGCCATCCAGTCCAACCCCCTGCCAAGAAGCAGGAAAATCGCATTCAAAGCACCCCCAACGGATGGCTATCCAGCCTCTGTTTAAAAGCTTCCAAAGAAGGACCCTGAAGGAGATTAGGAGTGGCAGTCTCCAAGACAAACACCCCGGACTCAAGATCCTGCTGCTAAATGCCAGATCCGTCAATGGCAAAACATCTGTCATTCAGGACTTGATCCTGGATGAGGCGGCGGATCTGGCATGCATCACCGAGACCTGGCTGGACGAGCTGGGGGGTGGGCGGTAAACCTCACCCAGCTGTGTCCTCCAGGCTTCGGGGTGCATCAGCAGGCTAGGTCTGGGGGGCAGGGAGGAGGGGTTGCAGTGATCTTCCAGCAGACCATTGCCCTGATCAGATGCACTGTTCAGCAATCTCCAAGGTTTGAATGTATCTACCTGAAGGTGGGAACTCAAGACAGCCTGTGGATCCTGCTGGTGTACTGTCCACCCCGCGACCCGGCAGTTTCCTTGTCCGAGCTAGCAGAGGTTATCTCAAATTTGGCACTGGCCTCCCAACAACTTTTAGTTTTGGGAGACTTCAACATCCATGCCGAGACCACATTGACAGGCGCAGCTCAGGATTTCATGGTTGCCATGACGACAATGGGGCTGACTCAAGTAATATCTGGTCCCACACATCAGACGGGACACACGCTCGACCTTGTTTTCATTGTGGACAGTGGAACAGTCAGAGTGGAAGAACAAAACATCCTTCCATTGTCATGGTCTGATCATCATCTGATCAGTTGAAGATTAACCACACCCGCCAACCTCCGCAGTGGTGGTGGACCCATTAAGATGGTCCGCCCCAGGAGGCTGATGGATCCAGTAGGACTCCTGAGGTCTCTTGGAGATCTTCCTGTCCTGGAGACTGACGATCCTGTTGACGCGCTTGTTGATCGCTATAATAGCGAGATGTCTAGGGCGATTGACACGATTGGTCCTCTTGGACATCTCAGCGGCTTTCGATACCATCGATCATGGTATCCTTCTGGGTCGGCTCTCTGGGATGGGCCTTGGGGGCACGGTTCTGTCGTGGCTCCGGTCCTTCCTGGAGGGACGAACCCAGATGGTGAACCCAGATGCCTGCTCGGACCCCTGGCCATTGACCTGTGGGGTCTCGCAAGGTTCTATTCGGTCCCCCATGCTATTTAACATTTACATGAAACCGCTGGGAGAGGTCATCCGGAGTTTTGAGTGCGGTGCCATCTCTACACAGATGACACCCAACTCCACTACTCTTTTCCATCTAACTCCAAGGAAGCCCCGAGGATACTGGACCAGTGCCAGGCTGCTGTAGCGGCTTGGATTAGGGAGAATAAGCTGAGGATGAATCCTGACAAGACAGAGGTTCTCCAGGTCAGTTGCTCGGCCGACCGGGGTATTGGGTGGCAACCTATGCTGGATGGGGTTGCACTGCCCCTGAAATCACAGGTCCGCAGTTTGGGGGTCCTCCTAGACTCAGCGCTGACGCTTGATGCGCAAGTGTCGGCGGTGAGGGCCTTCACACAATTAAAACCTGTGCGCCAACTGCGACCTTACCTCGTGAAGCCTGACTTGACCATAGTGGTCCATGCTTTAGTTACCTCTAGATTGGACTACTGTAATGCTCTCTACGTGGGGCTACCCTTGAAGACGGCCCGGAAATTACAAGTTGTCCAACATTCAGCAGCCAGATTAATAACTGGCGCATCTTACAGGGAGCAGTCAACCCCCCTGTTTAAGGAGTTCCACTGGCTGCCATTTACTTTCCGGTCCCAATTCAAGGGGCAGGTTATCACCTATAAAGCCCTAAACGGTTTGGGACCCGCCTACCTTCGTGACCGTATCTCTCCATGAACCATCTCGGGCCCTCCGTTCTTCTGGGGAGGCCCACCTTTCGCCCCTGCCAGTCTCACAGCCTCGTCTGATGAGTACATGGGAGAGAGCTTTTTCCTCTGTGGCTCCCGGACTCTGGAACTCACTCCCTGGAGAGATTAGGAAAGCTCCTACCCTAGAAACCTTTAAAAAGGACCTCAAAACCTGGCTCTTCCGCTGCGCATTTGATGAATAGGTTTACATCCTCACACTAGTGCTTAGCTTCAACGGTTTGCGTTATTGAAGAGCATTACCCCCTATGGGAAAGCTTTGCTCCACGACCGCCACTAAAATGAGCTCTCCTCTGCAAATCATCCGTCTTTGTTCATCTCGCCTGAGTTTTTAATTTGTTTTTAACCAGTTATCTGTTATCCATTACATGTAGCTTGCCCATGTATTTTTCATTTGTTTTTAACGAGTTCTCATAGAATCAAAGAGTTGGAAGAGACCTCCTGGGCTATCATCCAGTCCAGCCCCATTCTGCCAAGAAGCAGGAATATTGCATTCAAATCTCCCCTGACAGATGGCCATCCAGCCTCTGTTTAAAAGCTTCCAAAGAAGGAGCCTCCACCACACTCCCTCCGGGGCAGAGAGTTCCACTGCTGAACGGCTCTCACAGTCAAGAAGTTCTTCCTCATGTTCAGGTGGAATCTCCTCTGTTGAAGTTTGAAGCCATTGTTCCGCGTCCTAATCTCCAAGGAAGCAGAAAACAAGCTTGCTCCCTCCTCCTCCCTGTGGCTTCCTCTCACATATTTATGCATGGCCCTCATCATATCTCCTCTCAGCCTTCTCTTCTTCAGGCTAAACATGCTCAGCTCCTTAAGCCGCTCCTCATAGGGTTGTTCTCCAGACCCTTGATCATTTTAGTCGCCCTCCTCTGGACACATTCCAGCTTGTCAATATCTCTCTTGAATTGTGGTGCCCAGAATTGGACACAATATTCCAGGTAAAGTGGTCTAACCAGAGCAGAATAGAGCATGGGGAGCATGACTTCCCTAGATCTAGACACTAGGCTCCTATTGATGCAGGCCAAAATCCCATTGGCTTTTTTTGCCGCCACATCACATTCCTGGCTCATGTTTAACTTGTTGTTCACGAGGACTTCAAGATCTTTTTCACACGTACTGCTCTTGAGCCAGGCATTGTCCCCCATTCTGTCTCTTTGCATTTAGTTTTTCCTGTCAAAGTGGAGTATCTTGCATTTTATTATTATTAATTATTACTAAACTTTATTTGTACCCCGCTAGCATCTCCCGAGGAGCCCCCAGTGGCGCAATGGGTTAAAGCACGCTTAGCTTGTTGATCGAAAGGTTGCAGGTTCGATTCCGGGGAGCGGCGTGAGCTTCTGCTGTCAGCCCTAGCTTCTGCCAACCTAGCAGTTCGAAAACATGCAAATGTGAGTAGATCAATAGGTACCGCTCCGACGGGAAGGTAACGGCGCTCCATGCAGTCATGCCGGTCACATGACCTTGGAGGTGTCTACGGACAACGCCGGCTCTTCGGCTTAGAAATGGAGATGAGCATCAGAGTCCCAGAATCGGACACGACTGGACTTAATGTCAGGGGACAACCTTTACCTTTAGCATCTCCCGAAGGACTCGATACGGCTTACAAAGGCCAAGGCCTCAACACACCAAATTTGTCACTGTTGAACTTCACTGTGTTAGTTTTGGCCCTTCATCTCTCTAATCTGTCAAGATCCCTTTGTGTCCTGCTCCTGTCCTCCTGGAGTATTGGCTCTCCCTCTCAATTTGGTGTCGTCTGCAAACTTGATGATCCTGCCTTCTAGCCCTTCATCTAAGTCATTAGTAAAGAGGTTGGACAGGATTGGGCCCAGGATGGAACCCTGCGGCAACCTTTCCCTCCCTCCCATTCTTTCCTTCCCTCCTTCCTTTCCCCTTTTTTCCTTCCCTCCCTTCCCTTCATCTCTTCCTATCCTTCCCTTTCTTCTTCTTCCTATACACACATACTCACAAACATAAATACACACGCACAACCACATACTCCTGCAGACATTCTATATAAAGAAAAAGGTACTCTCTGTTTATATCTCCCGAACCTTGAGAAAGTACAAGCCGCTTCCGGAGTGAGAGAATTGGCCGTCTCCAAGGATGTTCCCCAGAGGGACTCCCAGATGCTTTGCCGTCCTGTGAGAGGCTTCTCTTTAAAGATATGAGAAAGGTCCGGGTGGGAAAAATAACTCTCTTATACTTGAGTCAGGTGTGAATGTTAGAACTGCCCACCTTGATTACCTTTGAAAAGCCTTGCAGCTTAAAAGCCTGGCTTCTTCCTGCCTGTTCCCTAGCCCAGATTGTTTCATGTGGGGAATTCCTCTGTTGCCTGAGGGCCACAGCAACGCCTGGCCGGGCACAGCTAGTACTGACATAAAATCCCAGAAAAACCCCACATGTGAAAGTAATGTCGAGCACCCCCCCCCCCCCGCAAAATAAGGGATAGTGACTTATAGTTCTGCAAAGGGCAAGGGCACCAGACTACACAACAAGGGTCAATCTTGGTCACATTGCCAAGGCACTGACAACAACAAGGACCCCACGAGGCTTTTGGGAAACAGCTGGATCTTGGGACTTCTGCCCTCCATGAGAGTTGTAGTTTCCCAGGGACCAGCTTCGATCCCAGCGTGGCAGCTCTGCCTAATGTTTTGGACTCAGAAGGACATCTTTCCCACTTATGGACTCACACTGCTTGGAAATAATTTCTTTATTCAATTTCTCTGGTGGGTGGGATGGAGAAGGGGTGATGGATATGAATTTCCTACCATTCCTATCTACTTTCCTTCTATGTATTTCCTCCACAAGTCTGACCCAGCCATGAACTCTTTTGCCCTTTGGGAGGCTGATCAGGGAGCGGCCCGCTGGGCTGGAAAGGCAACCAGGAATCACAAAAACACTATTTACTTGGAACTCACACCTGAACAATGGGACCTGGAGTTACTATTTGACTTGAGGAGGGGGTCCTCAGACTGTGATTTCCTCCTCTGCCAAGTTTTCCTTCACAACAAACATCCTTCTCAGCCTCACCTTTTACCTGATCTGATCCTGGAAGGGGAAAACCTGAATCAAATGATTATCCCTAATCACTGATCCATCACAAGAACAAAAAAACTAGTTTCCTTGGCTGGCTGACCCCTTGGGCACAGGACAGTGGGATGTCCTCATCCTCTCTGGACACAACGCCCCTCTTCCGTCCTGCCTCCCTCTCCCTGATTTGCGAAGGAGCCAAAGAGGGAGGGAGTTTTGAAATGTTTTCCTGTATTTTGCCTATAAAAATGCCTGTACATTCTGAATTGGTATGCTTGTGGTGGAACTATCCCTGCAATGCATCCGATCTCAGCTGAATCGCTCATAAAGACACCTCGGTCGCCAGCTTCTTCTGCTTTGGTGGGGATTTATCATTTTAATATTTTCGCTACTGGAATTGGCTTCGCTGACCTCACCAAGGTTCCAGGACCCACTTTGGTACGGTCCTTGGGATCTCCTCGGCTGGGGAGACCCTCCTAAAAGCGGCTCGCTATCAAACATTCTGGAGGGTTTTGGGGACTGACTCCTCAAGATGGAAGTTGTAGTTCACCCTGCATCAAGGCACGGCTCTGAGAGTGGCCCCCACTGACATGGGGCCTGGACCCCCTTTGCACCCAGAAACCCCAAGACCGAGGACAAATATAACGGAGAGCAGTGGGGGGAATGGACCTTGACTGAGAGGAATTGTAGTTCACCCGCACCCAGAGAGCCCTGTGGATGCAAATGACGACGGATCTGCACTACATTCGGCACGCATGTGCAGTAGGCCCAATTTCCAATACTGGTGGGTTTGGGGTGGGATTGGCCTTGGCGTTTCTGAGTTCTGGTTGCTGGGATGTATAGTTCACTTCCACGCAAAGAGCCCTGTGAACGCAAACAACAAGTATGGATCTGCACTAAATTCAGCACGCATGCCCGATGGGCCCAAATTCCAATACTGGTGGGTTTGTGATGGGATTGGCCTCAGCGATTGTGAGTTGTGGTTGCTGGGATGTCTAGTTCACTTCCACACAGAGAGCCCTGTGAACGCAAACAACAACGATGGATTTGCACCAAATTCGGCACCCATTCCCGATACGTCCAAATTCCAATATTGGTAGGTGTGGGGTGGGATTGGCCTTGAGGTTTCTGAGTTGTGGTTGCTGGGATGTATAGTCCACCTGCACCCAGAGAGCCCTGTGAATGCAAACAGCAACGATGGATCTGCACCACATTCGGCACGCATACCCGGTAGGCCACAATTCCGATACTGGTGGGTTTGGGGTGGGATTGGCCTTGGCGTCTGTGAGTCGGGGTTGCTGGGATGAATAGTCCACCTGCCATCCAAAGGCACTCGGACCCCTCCCATGCCGGGCCTGGTCCTCACCTGGCACACAGAACCCCAGGCCCACGTGCACATAGTGGAGGGCCATGGAGGGAGTGGCCCACCACGATGGGAGTTGTAGTCCACCCTGTGGGTGGCCGGAGAGCACGCGGGAGGGAGGGAGGGAGATCCCCACCCAGGCCGCCTCTGGAGGTCCTTTGCCCTACTCTGAGGGGGGCGCTTCCTCCCGGGAGTTAATCTGGCGTGATGCTGGGAGTTTTAGTCCACCCCCAACCTTCAGAGGAAAACGAGGAGTGTGAGGGATGATGATGGCGCTGAGGAGGCCGAAGCCAGGCCTAGAATGGAGGGGGCGGGGCCACGGGGCAGTCTCCAGGGCCAGAGCCGCGCCCTGATTGGCCCTCAGGATGATGGGCGGGGCCACGCTGAGGGGAGAAGAAGCCAGGGTCAGAGCGGAGGGGCGGGGCCACGGGGCAGCCTCCAGGGCCAGAGCCGCGCCCTGATTGGCCCTCAGGATGATGGGCGGGGCCACGCTGAGGGGAGAAGCCAGGGTCAGAGCGGAGGGGCGGGGCCACGGGGCAGCCTCCAGGGCCAGAGCCGCATCCTGATTGGCCCTCAGGATGATGGGCGGGAAAGCGCTGAGGGAGAGGCGGTGGGCGGGGCCACGCTGAGGGGAGAAGAAGCCAGTGTCAGAGTGGAGGGGGCGGGGCCACGGGCAGCCTCCAGGGCCAGAGCCGCGCCCTGATTGGCCCTCAGGGTGATTGGCGGGAGAGCGCGGAGGGAGAGGCGGTGGGCGGGGCCACGCTGAGGGGAGAAGAAGGCCGGCGCCATTTTGTGCCAGTCGCAGAGAGGCTTGTCACCCGATCCCGGAGCTGAGGGCGCCTCTTTGCGGAAGCCAGCCAGCCAGCCATTCCGCCCGCCTGTTGGAACCCACCTGGGTGGGCCTCTCCTCCTCCTCCTCCTCGCCCACTCCTCTTTGCGCCCAGCAGGTGAGCCTGAGGGGCCGAGGCCTAGTGCTCCAAGGGGGGGGGAGGGGGGAAGCCATGTATTGACGAGTAAGGCGGGGGGGGAGGCGGTCCGCCTGTCTTCCCGAGTGATTGGCAGGCGAGGCGGGGCTGGGCGCCTCCTTCCTTCCTTCCCTCCTTCCTTCCGCGTGGCTGCTTGGGTGAGAAAAGCAAAGGAAGGAAGGAAGGAGGCGAGGCGGGGGGCGCCCACCTGGCCTTCCCTGTCAAAGCCGAGCAGGCGGGGCGGATCTGAGGATGAGGAGGAGGACGAAGAGGCCTGGCGGGGGCGGGTGGGGGAGTCGTGGGGGGTGGGGGGGTGGCAGGGTGGCCTTGCATTCTGGGAGTGGCAGGACAACCAAGCCAGGCCCTTCCTTCCCTCTCTCTCTCTCAACATGACGAAGAACTTCCTGACTGGGAGAGCTGTTCAGCAGTGGAACTCTCTGCCTGCCCCGAAAGGAGTGTGGTGGAGGAGGCTCCTTCTTTGGAAGCTTTGAAACAGAGGCTGGGTGGCCATCTCTCGGGGGTGCTCTGAATGCAATATTCCTGCTTCTGAGCAGAATGGGGTTGGACTGGAGGATGGCCCTAGAGTCTCTTCCCACTCTAGGGTTCTAGGGGGGCTGAAGTAGGCCCAAGCCTGGTCTAAAGGCAGGCCACAGACAGAGAGATGCAGAGGCCCCCCTCCTCCAAGGCAGAACTTCCTGTGCGAGCTGTTCAACAGTGGAACTCTCTGCCCCTTGTAGAGTGTGGTGGAGAGGGATGAAGCGAGACGAATGGGTGGCCCCAATTCCTGGCCGGCCGTGCTTCACTGGCTTGTAGGTGATGGAGAACTCCTTCTTTGGAAGCTTTGAAACAGAGGCTGGGTGGCCATCTGTCAGGGGTGATTTGAATGCAATATTCCTGCTTCTGGGCAGAATGGGGCTGGAGTGGATGTGGGCCCACCAGGTCTCTTCCAACTCTTTGATTCTAGGACTCTATGAAAGCATAAACAACACTTACAGAAGACAAAAGGAGGTCTCTTCCAACTCTACGATTCTAGGATTCTCCCTCTCCCGCCACCGTTTCTCTGGATGCGGGGGAACTACAACTCCCTAAAATCAAGGCCACTTCCCCGCAAACCCCTCCAGTAGGCTCAGTTGGCCAAGGGGTTCTCTGTGCTCACTAAGTCCAGTCCATTGGTGTGGGGAGGGGGCAGGTCCCAGGTTCTCTGAGTGCGGGTGAATGGCAATTTGTTTGTCTATTTGTTTGTTTGTTTGTTTGTTTATGGACGCCATGTCTGTGCTGCCCTTCTCACCCGGAAGGGGACTCAGAGCGGCTTACGAGTAAAGAGTAAATACAATATATTACATTATTACCCTAGCACAATACTACTATTATGTATTACATTGTACTATAACGTTATACTGTAGTAGTATTAGTAATATTACATTGAATATAAAATAAATCATTATAATATCGTATTATTCTTAGCAGTACTATACTGTATTAAAAAGGTAAAGGTTTCCCCCTGACATTAAATCCAGTCATGTCCAACTCTGGGACTCTGGCGCTCATCTCCATTTCTAAGCCGAAGAGCTGGCGTTGTCCATAGACACCTCCACGGTCAGGTGGCCATTGGCATGACTGCATGGAGCACCCTTACCTTCCCGCCGGAGCGGTACCTATTGATCTACTCACATTTGCATGTTTTCGAACTCCTAGGTTGGCTGAAGCTGGGGCTGACAGTGGAAGCTCATGGCACTCCCCAGAATTGAACCTGCGACCTTTCAGTCAACAAGCTCAGCAGCTCAGTGCTTTAACCACTGCGCCACCGGGGGCTCCAGTATATTGTATTACATTTTAATATTATCAATATTATATGTATATGCAATATATTATATTATATTATGAGCACAGTGCGGGAGACAAGATGGAACGGCCTTCCTGGCCCCTCTCTTCACGCTGATCTCAGAGCAGCGGTTGGTGCTGGGGGGGGGGGGCAACTAGTGGCATTGGAAGCAATTCCCCCCACTGGCTACAGGTGAACTACACCTCCCAGAATGCAAGCTCACCCCCCCCCCCACCCCAGTATGTTCAGTTGGTCATGGGTTTCTCTGTGCCAAGTTTGTTCTTGGTCCATTGTCAGGGGAGGGGGGCAGTTACCGTTTCTTTGAATGCACGGGAACTACAACTCCCAGATATCAAGGTTAGTTCCCTCCCAAACCCCTCCAGTATGCTCAGTTGGTCATGAGGGTTCTGTGTGCCCAGTTTAAATCCAGTCCATTGGTGGGGGAAGGGGCACGCACAGTTTCCCTGGGTACAGGTGAACTGCAACTCCCAAAATGAATGGCAGCCGCCTCTGTGCAGATGACACGCAACTCTACTACTCATTTCCACCCAATTCCAAGGAGGCCTCTTGGGTGCTGGACGGATGCCTGGCCGCTGTGTCTATCTGGATGAGGAGGAACAAGCTGAAGATCAATCCCGACAAGACAGAGGTCCTCCTGGTCGATCGCAAACTTGACTGGAATATAGGGTTGCAACCTGTGTTGGACGGGGTTACACTCCCCCTGAAGCCACAGGTCTGCAGTTTGGGAGTCCTCCTGGACTCATTGCTTACGCTTGAGGCTCAGGCGTCGGCGGTGTCTGGGAGGGCTTTCGCACAATTAAGACTCGTGCGCCAACTGCGACCGTACCTCGCGAAGGCTGATCTGGCCAGAGTGGTCCATGCCTTGGTCACCTCTAGGGTGGATTACTGTAATGCGCTCTATGTGGGGCTGCCCTTGAAAATGGCTCGGAAATTCCAACTGGTCCAACGAGCAGCAGCCAGGATGTTAACTGGTGCTCCCTACAGAGAGAGGTCAACCCTCCTGTTCAAGGAGCTCCACTGGCTGCCGTTTATCTTCCGAGCCCAACTTAAGGTGCAGGTGCTTACCTACAAAGACCTGAACGGTTTGGGACCAGCCTACTTGCGTGATCGCATCTCTGTCTACGAACCCACACGCTCTTTTCGTTCCTCTGGAGAGGCCCTGCTCGTGATCCCGCCTGCGTCGCAAACGCGTTTGGTGGGGACACGAGACAGGGCCTTTTCCGTGGTGGCCCCCTGACTCTGGACCACCCTCCCCAAAGATCTCAGACAGGCCCCTACATTGGCAGTCTTCAGAAAGAACTTGAAGACCTGGCTGTTCCGATGTGCCTTCCCAGATTAGGAAACCTCCAATACCAAGTCCCAGAAGCGCTTTACTAGAACTAAGATTGCTGCACACTGCACTTGCCCTATAATCCTACATACCTCCTGTCACATCAGCACTTTCAACTCTTGTACCCTTACTCTGGCCCAGCCCAGTTTTATTGTGTCTTAGTGGATTGTTCATTGCTTGTTGTGTTAGATTGCTTTAATTGTTTTTAATTTGCCTAGGTTTTGTATTGTTGTATTGTGTGTTGAGGCCTTGGCCTTTGTAAGCCGCATCGAGTCCTGTGGGAGATGCTAGCGGGGTACAAATAAAGTTTAATGATAATAATAATTCCCCCCAAATCCCTCCATTATATTCATTTGGTCATTGGGGTCTATTCCTCAAGTCAGTCACATGTGGGGGTCACACCCGTCTGTTGATAAGGGTGAAAGTACTGTAAATCCTATCATCCGTGTTCCACCCTCCCCCAAGGCTCAACTAGATGTAAAGTGGGTCATTGGGGGCCTGAGTCCGGGTCCATCAGTGGTGGGGTTTGCAGTGGTCCCTGGTTGACGTAGTCTGCAGTGCCTCTCATGTTCCTTGACATGTGTTTGGGCAATTCTGCTGCATTTGGTGGTCCCTCTGTAGACTTGTCCACAGCTGCATGGTATAAGGTGAGAGGGTCCCTCTTGTCCTTTGCTGAGTGGAGCACTGGTTGGATTTCCTTGGTGGGTCTGGAGATAGTTTGTATGTTGTGTTTCCTCATCAGCTTCCCTCTGCCGGCAGTGGTTCACTTGATGTCTGGCAAGACCCTTTTTCCTCTGGGTGGATCTTGGTCTTGACTCTCTTGGCTTGTTCTTGGTCTAGCAGCTCTTCTGATGCCTCTGGTGGTCTCCATTGGCCTGCAAAGCCAGTTGAGGTTCTTCCGTTCCCCTTGGAGGAGGAGGGCTTTGCAGATTCTCTTTTGCACGCTCTGCCTGGGCTTTCACGGTGCTTCTTTTTTGACTTGGGTGATGGTTGGAGCTTTGATGTCCGTATCTATCCGTGTGTATAGGTTCTCTATAAACTCTGTGACGCAACTGTTGATCTGGTTTGTGGGTGACGGGGACATCTAGAGATGGCAGTTTTCCTTCATTTTCTTTTTCCTTGGTGAATTGGATGTTTGAGCGGATGCTGTGCAGGAGGTTCAGGAATGTGTTGAGTTCTTCTCCTCCATGGCTCCAAATGGTGAAGGAGTCATCCACATATTTGGGCTTTTTGTTGCTGTTTCCAGGGCCTGTTTTTCAAAGTGTTCCATGTAGAAGTTGGCAATAACGGGACTGAGAGGGCTCCCTCCCCATGGCTACTCCCTCTTTCTGCTCATAGAAATCATTGTCCTCCTGGAAGGAGCTTGTGGTGAGGCAATGGTAGAAGAGGGCTGTGATGTCTTCTGGTGGTGTCTGCTGCCGGGACTTTGGTAAATAGAGACACCACATCAAAGCTGATCAGCTTGTCATTGGTGTTGAGCTTGAGGCTGCTGGTTTTTTCTATGAAGTGGGCTGAGTCCTTGATGTTGTGCGTAGTAAGCCCAATACGGGTTTGTAGCTGTGCAGCCAGAAATTTCGCCAAGTCATTTCCAGGGGATCCAATGGCACTCACGATGGATCTGAGTGGGGTGGTGTCCTTATGGATGTTTGGGAGTCCATAAAGCTTCCGTTTTGCATAGTTGTTGACGTATGTTGAAGTGGAGTGAGGAGTTCTTGATCAGAGTGTTAGTTTTTCTGGATCTTTTGGTGGTTGGGTCCCTTTTTTAGTTTATTGTATATTGTGGGATCCAGGAGTTGTCTGATCCTCGCTTTGTATTGTTCTCTTTCCATGATGACTGTGGCATTCCCCTTGTCCGCTGGGAGAATGATGATGTCTGGATCTGAGTTGAGGTCTTTGATGGCTTGACCTTCTCTCCTTGTGATGTTGCTGGGGCCTCTGTTGAAAAGCCTCCAAGGAAGGAGCTTCCACTGGAATCTGAGGGAGAGAGTTCCACTGCTGAACAGGTCTCCTGATGGCCAGGAAGTTCTTCCTCATGTTCAGGTGGCATCTCCTTTCTTTCCTGTCACTTCATCCCATGGCTCCATGGAGTCCTTGTCTCCAGGGCAGCAGAAAGGAAGCCCCCTCCCTCTTCCTTAGGAAACCCTTTCATGTATTTGTACATGGCTTCCATGTCTCCTCCTCTCAACCTTCTCTTCTGAGGTAGCAATACTCTCCCGTGACTATTTTACCATCAAAATTACCCCAACTCCAAAGATAGCCGGTATTGAGTGTGTTGGTGCGGTTCTGGCTAGCAGGGAATCTTTAGCCATTCTTGTAGTATACCGTGCACCTGGGTCTCCGGGAGAGAGTCTGCTCAATTTATTAGATCTTGTGGCGGACTGGGTCCTGAGGTTCCCCAGACTTATTGTTCTGGGTAACTTCAATGTTACCCAGAACACCGTCAACTTCGTCAATAACCAAGGATCTAGTACCAACCTTGGAAGCTCTGGGGCTCTCATTAACTAAGACTCGCCCCTCACATCGGGCCGGCCACACTTTAGACCTGATTTTCACTATCGGGGTGCGAACATCCCTATCTGCAGTAATTGACGTCCCTTGGTCCGACCACGCTGCCCTGAAGGCCCAGGTTGAGATCCCATCTCCTCCTCCCCCAGTTGTTAAATCAATCCTTGCTCGGCCTGGGAGACTCATGGAACCTGCTAGGTTTTTGAATGCCCTTAAGGGCCTGGGAACTGTGTGTGTCACTCTCAATGAGCAAGTCAACAACTGGAATGCCAGTCTGTTGTCTGCCTTGGATGAGATTGCTCTCAAACGTCGTCTTCGCCCTCGCCGGAATCACTCCCCTTGGTATACTAATGAGCTACGGCTGATGAAGCAAGCACGAAAGCGGCTAGAACAATGGTGCCGGAAACCCGATGAGGTGCCAGTGTTCACTTTTAAGACTTTTCGCAAGTCCTATGAGTCAGCCGTCAAGGACGAAAAAAAATCATATAATTCCTCCTTAATAGCCTCTGCCAGATCGCGCCCAGCACAGTTGTTCAAAATTGTTCGTGCTTTGATGAGCCCGGCTCCCCCAGTCCAGAACCCAGCAACCATGGCTCCTACAGCTGCGGCATTCCAGAAATTTTTTACTGATAAAATCACTTTGCTCCGGCAGGAACTGTCCCCTACGCCCGACACTGGAGCTGGAGACTCCGTGGCCACTTAGTGGGCCTATTTTCGATCGATTCATCCCGCTAGATGCGGAAGATGTCACCAGAATCCTGGCTGCTGCAAAGCCAACCCCCTGTTCCCTTGATCCGTGCCCCTCTTGGCTGGTTAAGAGCTGCCTAGAAGGACTATTCGATCCTTTGAGCAATATAATCAATGGCTCTCTTGAACAAAGGGTTTTCCCAGAAAACCTAAAAGAGGCAAGGGTCCGTTCCTTGTTGAAGAAGCCCAACCTGGACCCTATGAACCTTGCCAATTATCGTCCCGTCTCTAATCTTCCATTCTTAGGTAAGGTGATAGAGCGGGCTGTATTGGGACAATTGTAGCAATTTTTGGATGACACAGCCAGCCTGGACCCTTTCCAGTCAGGCTTTCGCCCGGGTCATGGGACGGAGACGGTCCTGTTGCTATTACAGATGAACTTCGTCGCCAGTCTGATAGCGGTGGATCGGCGCTTCTGGTACTTCTCGATCTTACTGCAGCGTTCGACACTGTTGACTACGATTTAATGATCCACCGTCTCCCCATGTCTGGAGTTCACGGTCAAGCCCTCAATTGGTTCAATTCATTCCTCCGAAATCGGAGTCAGTGCGTGGAATATAAGGACCAAATCTCTGAAAGTACCTCCTATGTGGGGTACCCCAAGGTGCAATTCTCTCCCCTCTTCTTTTCAACATCTACATTAGACCCCTTGCCAGTTTGGTTCGGAGATTCGGCCTGGACTGCTATCAATATGCGGACGACACCCAACTCCTGTTGCGGTTGGAGCCTGGAGTAACGTCAATACCTGACAATTTCACCTTATGCCTGGAGGCTCTGTCGAACTGGCTACATGCTAGCAGACTGAAGGTGAATCCGGCGAAGACTGAGATCCTGTGGCATGGCTGCCCGATAGGTCCAACCCATCCGTTACCTGCCTTTGATGGCGCCGCTCTATCTCCATCGCCTACCGTTAAGAGCTTGGGTGTCATTTTGGATTTGCAGCTGACGATGGAGGCTCAGGCGCTGCTGCCAGCAAACAGGCCTTTTCCCATCTACGACAAGCGAGGCAACTGGCACCTTACCTGTCGGATGAGGCTCTGGCAACAGTCATCCATGCCACGGTCACATCTAGGCTGGACTGTTGTAACGCCTTGTATGTTGGCCTTCCTATTTCTACGACCCGAAAGCTCCGTATTGTCCAGAATGCTGCAGCCAGGTTACTCACAAAAACGCCCATGAAATGCCATATAACACTAGTGCTGCGGTATCTACACTGGCTCCGAATTGAGTATCGTGGTTTGTATGAGATGCTGGTCCTGACCTTTAAAACTTTATATGGCCAGGGTCCATTGTATCTTAGAGACCGTCTCTCCTTCTCCCATCATCGGAGGTCGCCACGACCATCCCAACGCGATCTGCTCTATATACCAAGTCCTAGGGAAGTGCACTTGGAAAGCACCAGACGCAGATGGGCCTTCTCTGTTTCTGCCCCTGCCTTATTGTGGAATTCCTTGCCTCCCCATTTGAGATGAGCCATGCGCGACTTGGGGCGTTTTATCCTAGCACTTAAGACCTGGCTTTTTACTAGAGCATTTGACCCGTGTTAATTTTAATATTTGTATGTATGTGTTTTATCCTGTGTAATTTCTGCAGTGTAAATCGCCTGGAGCATCTTGGATGGAGGGCGATTAATAAGTAATTAAAGATGATGATGATGATGATGATGATGATATGAGGTTAAACAGCTCTTTAGATGCTCCTCATAGGGACTGTTCAAGGTCTCCAGAGCTTTGATCCTTTGAGTCTCCCTCTTCCTCTGTTCACCTTGCAGCTTAAAGTCAAACTCCCTTTTGAACCGTGGGGCCCAGAACTGGACCCAGTGTGATTCCAGGTGAAGAGGTCTGACCGAAGCAGAAGAGAGAGGCGCCCGGACTTCCCTCCATCCGGACACTCCTTGTGATGCAGCCCAAACCCCACTGGCTCTTTTGGCTGCTGCATCCCACTGTTGGCTCACGTTCACCCTGTTGGCCACGAAGACTCCAAAATCCCTTCCACATTTAGACTCCGAAATTGAAATGGCATTTATTGATTTTTATTTATTTCATGTCATTTCTACCCGGCCCTTCTCCCCACAAAGGGGACTCAGGGCGGCCTCACGTAACGGATAGGCATATCCCTCGGAATCCTGGGAATGCGAGGAATGAGGACAACTTCACCTTAGGAAGGTCCTGTGGCCTAGTCTGGTTCAATGGGAGGGAAAGGGAGGAGAAAGGGCAGTGCTTGTGGGTATACAATATGTACTGTTCTTCCTTTGTCTGCGCAGATTTAGAGGTGTTTACTTATTGTGTCAGGTGCGAACCAAACAGTTGTATTGCATTAAAAACAAACAAAACACAAAGTTTGCAAGCTTGGTAGTTGATTAAATGTGCTTTGACCAGTCTCTGGCCACTTGGAGTGCCTCTGGTGTTGCCGCAAGAAGTTCCTCCCTTTTGCATGTGGCTGGGCTCAGGGTGCATTGTAGCAGGTGGTCAGTGGTTTGCTCTTCTCCACACTCGCATGTCGTGGATTCCACTTTGTAGCCCCATTTCTTAAGATTGGCTCTGCATCTCGTGGTGCCAGAGCGCAGTCTGTTCAGCACCTTCCAAGTGGCCCTGTCTTCTGTGTGCCCAGGGGGGAGTCTCTCATTTGGTATCAGCCATTGGTTGAGGTTCTGGGTTTGAGCCTGCCACTTTTGGACTCTCGCTTGCTGAGGTGTTCCAGTAAGTGTCTCTGTAGATCTTAGAAAACTATTTCTTGATTTAAGTCGTTGGCATGCTGTCTGATACCCAAACATGGGGTGGGCCGGAGATGTCACCGCCTTGGTCCTTTCACTGTCAACTGCTACACCGGCTAAACAGTGTAATTTCTCCAGTGTAGGGTGTAGGGCGCAGGCACCCCATAATGATGCAGCAGATTTAGAGATGGTCTGGTTTGTTGTCTCTAGAACACGCAACATATAATTGTCCATGTGAAAAGCCATCCATGTCTAGATGTAAACCTCAGAATTCTAAAGATTGCCCGTGAGCATGAATATAGATAGATCGATGGATGGATATGGATCCCTTTCTTTCTCTGCCCTCCCTTTGGGGAGATTGACAGGAAGTGTGGCTTCCTGGTAGGCCACACCCATATTATTTTCCTTAAGGGAGTGACCTCAATGCCCCCTGCTCCCTATTATTGTTGTTGTTGTTTGTTGTTGTGAGTGAGGGAGTGGGTCTCCAAAGACACCTCCCTCCCTAAACCCACGTCTTGATGAACGGCAGCTAAATTCGCGAGCTCCTGAAGGAGGAAAATATAATGAGCTAAAACTCCAAAATACGACAGGATCACAGTGAGTAATCAACGTCTTCAGATGAACTGAGAAAAGCAGAACAAGGGAGCATTAATGAACTGATAAAAAGTGAGAGTTAAAAGCTAATAATAGCTACTTTCACTTTTATACCTCTCCACTCAGATCTCTCCTGGCACGCAATTATAAGAAAACAAGTCATGATTAATGTCTGTTAGAAGAGAAATCGGAAAGATAAAGAATTTTGCCAATACAGCTTTGTCACAGCAAGAATTATTATAGCTAAATCGGGAGGGAGAAAGAGAACTACTTACGAGAAAGAGGGTTACGTAGGCGATCCCTTGTTGTCTGAGTAAGATTGTCCTCCTAATTCGGTGTCCTGGCGGTGGGTGTGTAGGTGACTGGAGCCCTATTGACCCACATCTCCCGCAGTGAGGGCTTCGGTTTCCAGAGCGAAGGCGTTCCTGGCCAGGGTTGGCTTGGCGTGTCTTCCTCTTGGCACATTTCTCTCTTTCGCCCTCTTGTTTGTGCCTCTTCAAATTCTGCAGCACTGCTGGTCACAGCTGACCTCCAGCTAGAGCTCTCAAGGGCCAGGGCTTCCCAGTTCTCGGTGTCTGTGCCACAGTTTTTAAGGCTGGCTTTGAGCCCGTCTTTGAATCTCTTTTCTTGTCCTCCAACATTTCGTTTTCCGTTCTTGAGTTCAGAATAGAGCAACTGCTTAGGGAGACGGTGCGCGGGCATCTCTGCTTCTTTCAGTCCAGCGGAGGTGTTGGCAGAGGAGCATCACTTCAGTGCTGGTGGTCTTTGCTTCTTCCACCACGATGACATTTGGCTGCCTGTCTTCCCAAGGGATTTGCAGGATTTTTGGGAGGCAGCGCTGATGGAATCATTCCAGGAGTTGCACGTGACGTCATTAGATAGTTCACATTTCACAGGCGTATAGCAGGGTTGGGAGGACAATGGCTTTCTAAACATGCACCTTGGTCTCCCTACGGATGTCCCGGTCCTCAAATGCTCTCTGCTTCATTCGGAAGAATGCTGCACTTGCAGAGCTCAGGAGGTGTTGTATTTCAGTAGTGTCAATGTTGACTTTTGTGGCTGCCGAGGGAGCAGGAATGCTCCACATCTTCTAATGTTACATCATTAATTAATAGATGATGTACAAATGGCCAAACTTTGAGATAAAAATGATGATGATTTTGTAAACAAATGGCGGCTGGTCTTTGCCTATCTTGGAAAGAAGGCAGAAGTTGGCCTTAAGGATGCTGCAAGCGGAACTATGTGAGGAGCTTGTATGGGAAGGTAGTACATCCAAGGTGGTGGGTTCGCGGGTGCAGGGATGGAGGGACGGCATTGGCTCCTGTGTTGGTTTCTGTCTCTGTATGTTGTGTGCTCTGTTTGTAAACGTATATCTCTGGGTTTTTCATTATTTAACTAATACACTAGAATTTTTATAAAGCAGAAGCTCATTTTGTGAACCTTCCAACAAGCCTGAATGTGAGTTTGAATTAGTCAGGTGGGGAGGCCGGGTCTTGGTTGGCGGCAGGATTCCTTTGGGAACAGACGGGGAATTTGGGGGCAGTCGGCCTCTGATTTGGGATGCTCAGGAAGGAGATCTGGAACCCATCGTGGGATGGTAAGCAGCCCAGGACTCTTTGTGTCCCTCAGCATTGAGCACACTGTTTCTCAACCTTCCTAATGCCGCGTCCCCTTCATACAGTTCCTCATGTTGTGCTGACACCAAACCATACAATGATTTACACTGCTCCTTCACGGCTATTTCACAACTTTAATTCCGCTACTGTTATGAATCGTAGTGTAAATATCTGATATGCAAGACGTGTTTTCATTCACTGGACCAAATTTGGACCAAATACTCGATACGCCCATTTTTTATTTATTTATTAGGCAATGCCTTGTAGCTCAAGGATGAGGGTCTTCCAGATGTGGTGTCTTGGCGGTGGGTCTGCAGATGGCTGTGGAGCCCTAGTCTTGACCCACATGTTCTCCCGCATTGAGGACATCGGTTTCCAGGTGGCAATGAACTTCACTGCCCAAATTTGAATACCGGTGGGGTTGGGGGTCTGTTTTGGAATTCTGGAAGTTGTAGTTCACAAACACCAAAAAGGAAGAGAAGGACAGTCAGAAAGATCTTCAAAAGGCTTCTTAAGACCATCAGAAATATGTGTTTTACAATGGTCTTTGGTGACCCCTCTGAAAGTCCCCTTGCTGCCCCCCCCCCAGGGTCCCGCCCCCTAGGTTGGGAAACGCTGCCTTATACGGACCTGCCTGGTCACTGAGATCTTCAGGAGAGGCCCTTCACTTGGTCCCACCTCCATCTCAAGCTTGGTTGCTGGGAATGAGAGAGAGGGCCTTCTCAGTGTCTGCCCCTCGACTCTGGAACTCCCTCCTCAAGGAAGCCAAAATGGCCCCCTCCTTGCTGTGGTCCTTACTGCATGAGGCTAAAACCTTTTTATTCAGACAGGCTTTTGAAGAAGAAGATTTTAAAGATCACTTCAGGGGGTGTTGTGGTTTTTAACCTTGGGTATGTTTTAATGGTTTTGATCTGGGAATGTTTAAATACCGTTTATATTTAATTCTGTTTTAATGTCTGCATATTTTTATGTTTAAATTGTATGCTGATGTTTTATGTTCAGCTGCTTTCAGTATCCATGAGGGGAGATAAAGCAGGCTATAAATCAATATAATTTTATTTATTTCGTATAAAAAGCATTGCATAAATTAGTATAAAACCGATAAAAATAGAGGAGCGCAGGTGGCAACAGCAAATTTTTTGACCAAAAACGGGCAACAGCATTGTCTGTAGCCTCCAACAATTCCTCCTCTGTACATGAGGCAGGGCACAGTGGATACAGATGCGGAGTTGTCTGTTCTGCTCCACAGTCACATAAAGTGTGGGATTCTTTTAGGTTGTGCCATTTTGCCAGGATGTCTTTGATCTGCCCACTCCACTTCTGAGTCTGTTCAGGGACTTCCAATTTGCCCGTTCTTGGTTTGCCCCTCGAGAAAGACCCTCCCACGTGGGGGGCCATCCAGTTGGGGTTTCCTGGTCTAGCTGCCCAGAGGGAAGCTCTTGCTGTTGCTGGGGGGACGCCAAGAGGAGTGGCAGTTCTCATAAAGCTTTTCCTTGATTTGAGTCTACCAGGAGGAGGCTGGCAGCCATGTAGGGGATGGCTTTCACAATCAATATAATAATAATAATAACCTTTCACTTCTTTCTTAACCAGGTAAATGAGGATTCCATGCAGCTACCTCTTAGATGCACTAAAGAACCAATAATATAAGAAGACATATAAGAAGAAATCCTCTCAAGATGATGATCTTGCAGAATTCTTGACCTCACAGATAAGAAAGGAAAATATGAAGAGTCAAGTATCCAGATAACAATTACACAGCCATATCACTCTTGACATGGAGGAGAGAGCATTTGAGTGTCTGGAGTGTGGAACGAGTTTCACTTGGAGGGATGATCTGCAGCAGCATGAAAGAACTTCTACTGGAGAGAATCCCTACAAATGCCTGGAATGTGGAAAGAGCTTCCCTCTAAGTTCAGGTCTACATTTGAATCAAAAAACTCACACTGGGAAGGAACCATACACATTCTTGGAGCTTGGGAAGAGCTTCACTCACAGTTCAAGTCTACGATTGCATCAAGGGACTCACACTGAGGAGAAACCCTATAAATGCTTGGAGTGTGGAATGAGCTTCACTGAGAATGGACTTCTATGTTCACATCAGAGGATTCACACTGGGGAGAAACCCTATAAATGCCTGGAGTGTGGGCAATGCTTCACTCAGAATGGAAATCTACGTACACATCAAAGGACTCACACTGGAGAGAAACCCTATAAATGCCTACAGTGTGGACAGAGCTTCACTCAGAGTGACAATCTACGTACGCATCAAAGGACTCACACTGGAGAGAAACCCTATAAATGCCTACAGTGTGGACAGAGCTTCACTCAGAGTGGAAGTCTACGTACACATCAAAGGACTCACACTGGGGAGAAACCCTATAAATGCCTGGAGTGTGGAAAGAGTTTCTCTAAGAGTGAAAATCTACGTAGACATCAAATGACTCACACTAGGGCGAAACCCTTTAAGTGCCTGGAGTGTGAAATGAGTTTTGCTTGGAGTGAAAATCTACATTCACATCAAAAGACTCACATTGGGGAGAAACCCTTTAAGTGCCTGGAGTGTGGAAAGAGCTTCACTCAGAGTGGAATTCTACGTAGACATCAAAGGACGCACACTGGGGAGAAACCCTTTAAGTGCCTGGAATGTGGAAAGAGCTTCACTGAGAATGGAAGTCTACGTATACATCAAAGGACTCACACTGGGGAGAAACCTTATAAATGCCTAGAGTGTAGACAGTCCTTCAGTAGCAGTGGACATCTACGTTCACATCAAAGGACTCACACTGGGGAGAAACCCTTTAAATGCCTGGTGTGTGGACAGAGCTTCACTCAGAATTCACATCTACGTTCACATCAAAGGACTCACACTGGGGAGAAACCCTTTAAATGCCTGGGGTGTGGACAGAGCTTCACTCAGAATTCACATCTACGTTTACATCAAAGGACTGGGGAGAAACCCTTTAAATGCCTGGAGTGTGGACAGAGCTTCACTCAGAATTCACATCTACGTTTACATCAAAGGACTCACACTGGGGAGAAACCCTTTAAATGCCTGGAGTGTGGAAAGAGTTTCGCTTCGAGTTCACATCTACATAGACATCAAAGAACTCACACTGGGGAGAAACGCTATAAATGCCTACAATGTGGACAGAGGTTCACTGACAATGGAGGCCTACGTAGACATGAAAGGACTCACACTGGGGAGAAACCCTATAAATGCCTGGAGTGTGGAAAGAGTTTTGCTCGGAGTTCAGTTCTACGTTCACATCAAAGGACTCACACTGGGGAGAAACCCTATAAATGCTTGGAGTGTGGACAGAGCTTCACTGAAAGTTCAAGTCTACGTACACATCAAAGGACTCACACTGGGGAGAAACCCTTTAAATGCCTGGAGTGTGGACAGAGCTTCACTCATAGTGGAAGTCTACGTACACATCACAGGACTCACACTGGGGAGGAACCCTATAAATGCCTGGAGTGTGGAAAGAGTTTCTCTAAGAGTGGAAATCTACGTAGACATCAAATGACTCACACTAGGGAGAAACCCTTTAAGTGCCTGGAGTGTGAAATGAGTTTCGCTTGGAGTGAAAATCTACATTCACATCAAAAGACTCACACTGGGGAAACCCTTTAAGTGCCTGGAGTGTGGAAAGAACTTCACTCAGAGTGGAATTCTACGTAGACATCAAAGGACTCACACTGGGGAAAAACCCTTTAAGTGCCTGGAGTGTGGAAAGAGCTTCACTGAGAATGGAAGTCTATGTATACATCAAAGGACTCACACTGGGGAGAAACCTTATAAATGCCTAGAGTGTAGACAGTCCTTCAGTAGCAGTGGACATCTACGTTCACATCAAAGGACTCACACTGGGGAGAAACCATTTAAATGCCTGGGGTGTGGACAGAGCTTCACTCAGAATTCACATCTACGTTCACATCAAAGGACTCACACTGGGGAGAAACCCTTTAAATGCCTGGGGTGTGGACAGAGCTTCACTCAGAATTCACATCTACGTTCACATCAAAGGACTCACACTGGGGAGAAACCCTTTAAATGCCTGGAGTGTGGAAAGAGTTTCGCTTCGAGTTCACATCTACGTAGACATCAAAGAACTCACACTGGGGAGAAATGCTATAAATGCCTACAATGTGGACAGAGGTTAACTGACAATGGAGGCCTACGTAGACATGAAAGGACTCACACTGGGGAGAAACCCTATAAATGCCTGGAGTGTGGAAAGAGTTTTGCTCGGAATTCAGTTCTACGTTCACATCAAAGGACTCACACTGGGGAGAAACCCTATAAATGCTTGGAGTGTGGACAGAGCTTCACTGAAAGTTCAAGTGTACGTAGACATCAAAGGACTCACATTGGGGGAAAATAATATATATACTATAATAACACAATAAAACCTTTTTTATAGACTCAGGGGACTCAGGGAGGTTTACACAAAAAAAAATTCAATGCCCTATGTGAATACAAGCATCTTAAAAATAAAAAATAATAATAACATAAACTTAAAACAAAAGAAAAATTAACTTCAGCATGTTGTTCATTCGTTCAGTCGTCTCCGACTCTTCGTGACCTCATGGACTAGTCCACGCCAGAGCTCCCTGTCGGCCATCACAACATCAGCATAAAAAAACAAAATATGAGTAATCCAATAACAACCTATTAAGAAGATAGAAATAGAGGAAGTTATTAAGAAATTAAAAGTAGGGAAAGCTCCAGGTTTGGATGGTCTAGGGACAGAATATTATAAAAGCTTCAGAGAAGTCTTAACTCCAAAATTATTAGAATTGTACGGGGTTAGTCAAAATGCATAGGCCAATAAGCCATTCAATTGAATGGCTTATTGGCCTATGCATTTTGACTAACCCTGTATAATGGAATAATGAAGGGAGATAAAATACCAGAATCGTGGAGGAGATCATTAATAATATTAATACCTAAACCTGACAAAGACTTAACAGGCCCAGGGTCATACAGGCCCATATCGTTAGTTAATCAGGATGCAAAGATATTGTCCGCGATAATAGCTAATAGAATGAATAAATGCATGTATAAGTATATAAAAGATCAGTGCGGGTTTGTAAAAGGAAGATAAATGTCAAATCTGATAGGGAGAGTATTAAAAAAATTATTTGGCTAAAGAGGGGAAGGAAAAAGTAGGGATATTATCATTAGATATTTTTAAAGCGTTTGACTGTGTGGAATGGGAGACATTAAGGGAAATCCTGAATAAATTTGGAATGGGAAATAGAATAAAAGGAATTTTAAAACAATTTTATTCAAGGAATTCAGCAGTGGTAACCATAAACGATGGAGTGACAAATGATATAAAAGTGATTAGAGGAACTAGACAAGGGTGCGCTTTGTCGCCGATACTATTTGCTATGGTGATAGAACTGTTTGCCAATGGCATAAGGAACGATAAGAATCTAGAAGGGTTAGGAAAAAAGGAGAAACAGAAGGTGAGTTTATTCGCTGACGATACATTGTTATTTATAGAAAACAGTAGAGAAAATGGATAAAATAAAAGAACATTTGGAGATATTTGGGAAAACAACGGGCTTACAAGTTAATTGGAATAAGTCAGAAATGATGCTACTTAATTATACAAGGGAAGAAGAAAAAGATTTTATAGAACAGAGTAAAATGGGAATAAGAATTAAGAATAAATTAAAATATTTGGGAGTAATAGTAACAAAAAGAGATGGAAGAAGTAAATGTAGTAACATTAAGGAAAGAGATTCAGAAAAAATTAATAGAGTATGAAGATATATGTCTATCCTGGTTTGGAAGAATAGCATTAGTAAAAATGAAAATACTTCCAAAGATAAACTTTATATTTAGGATGTTACCTCTTCAAATCACAGAAGAAGAACTAACTAGATGGCAACAAATGATTAATAAATATTGTAATTGAAGTAAAAGAAATAGATTAAACAGTTATGGTACAGATCGCAAAAAGAGGGCGGACTAGCGCTACCTAATATTAAAAAATATTATGAAGCAAGTAGATTAAGTCTGGTTATAGAAGGAATGGTTAAAAAAGAGGGAATAGATTAGCTTAGTAATGATTCAGAAAAAGTGGAAGATGAAATTTGGAATATATTTTTTTAAACAGTTTACTAGAAAAGAAATGAGGGAAATTAGAAACCCAATGTTGAGCAACATACTGGAAGTATGGAACAAATATAGGAGGAAGTTAGTAAGGGAGGGATCAATTATAACCCCAATAGTGATGGAAAAGAAGTTTCCATTTTTTTAAAAAATGGATAAAAAGGTAAGGGAAATAAATTTAGATAGGATAGGGGACTGGATGAAGGTGGGAATGAAGAAGGAAATGATGTTGGAAGAGTTTAAAGAAATAAAATTGTCATGGTTTCATTGTATACAATTAGAACAATGGTTTAAAAACTGGGGGAAAAATAATAGAAATGGAAGCCAACCTACTCAATTTGAACAAATAATATAGAAGGGAAGGGCTGTAGAAGAACATGAAAACTTGAGAGGTATAATTAGCAAAATTTATAAGATATTAACTGAAATGAAGGAGGGAAAAATAAAAAAGAATACCCTTAAGGAGATTTGGGAAGAAGATTGAGGGATAAAAATAAGTGAAACAGAGTGGCAACAATTATGGGGACAAAGACATTAAAAAAATCTATCAATAAGGGTTAAAGAAAATTATTACAAGTTAATATGGAAGTGGTATTTGACACCAGTAAGAATAGCATATATGAATAAAAATAACTCAATAAATTGTTGGAGAGGGTGTCAAGAACCAGGAACATATATACACATGTGGTGGCAATGTAAATATGTAAATAACTTTTGGGAGAAAGTATTTAGAGAAATAGAAGATATAATGAATATGAAAATTGATAAAAGTCCTAGTATAGCTTTATTATCATTATATAATAATAAGCAATTGAAAAAGGAGGATAAAGAAGCGATAACAAACTTATTAACAATAGCAAGATTGCTCATAGCAAGGAATTGGAAAAAAGAAATGAATATACAAATAGAGGAGTGGTATAAGGAAGCATGGAAATTAGCAATAAATGATAAGCTGACATGTATATTAAAGGTTAAAAAAGGTATATGGAAACAAAGTGACTTTGATGCTGTATGGGGAAAATTTGTTGTAAATGGTCTAAAAAACAAGGAAGGAAAGTTACCGTCACAAGAAGAAATGAGATTTTGGACAGATGATATGTAAAAATTGTGGCTTGAGACGGGTGGAGGGGAGCACTGGGGGGAAAATAAAAAGGGGGGAAATGTTAAAGCAAAATAATAAAACAACATGTTAAGGAGTGTGCTGTACAAAATGTAACAATAACAACAAATGTATAACAAATGTAGCAATTGTGATAAATCAATAAAAATTATTATTAAAAAACCCCCAAAAATGTAATTATACTGATAACATAATTAACAATTGAGACATAGACCCTGAAAAAACGATCAAAATACCTAAAATGCTACCATGGTTGTTCTTTCTCATGTACCAAAGCAGCAGTGGAGTACAAGTAAATTAGCCTATACATGCCTGGAGTGTGGACAGAGCTTTGCCCTGAGTGGAGATCTACACACACATCCGAGGACTCAGTCTGGGGAGAAACCCTGTGCATGCCTGGAGTGTGGACAGAGCTTCAGTGAGACTGGAAATCTACATATAGACATCAAAGAATTCACATTGGGGAGAAACCTGATAAATGCCTAGAGAGTGGACAGAGCTTCACTCAGAATGGAAGTATACATACACTTCAAAGGATTCATGTTTGGGAGAAACTCTAGGCATGCCTGGAGTGTGGACAGAGCTTCAGCCGCAGATCAGGTCTAGGTTCACATCAATGAACTCACACTGGGGAGAAACCCTATGGCATGTGAAAGCTTCTCTGAGAGTTGAACTCTACATAGACATAGCATTCACATTGGAGAGAATAGTGGTATCTGGCCCCAGAGACACTCTCTAAGATGGAGTTTTCCAAACTTTTCATGTTGCTGATACACATTTTCGACATACGTCATTTTGTGACATGATAATTCGGTTTAACTGGCATCCTGGAGGTTAAGATAAGGGTAAAGGTCAAGGTTTTCCCCTGATATTAAGTCCAGTCGTGTCATCTCCATTCCTAAGCTGAAGAGCTGGCGTGGTCCGTAGACATCTCCAAGGTCATGTGGCCAGCGTGACTGCATGGAGTGCCGTTACTTTCCCGCCAGAACAGTACCTATTGGTCTACTCACATTCGCATGTTTTCGAACTGCTAGGTTGGCAGAAGGTAGGGCTACCAGCCGGAGCTCTCCCTGCTCACCGGATCCAAACCTTCTCAGTGGTGCCCCCTTGACTCGAACTCACATCTCAAGGACATCAGACATGCCCCAACTTTGGCAATCTTTAGGAGCCTGAAAACATGGTTGTTCCAGTGTGCCTTCCCCAGAAAAAGGAAACTCTTAGCAATATGTCCTCTAAACGCACTTTATCATTGATTTAGGATTGCATGTGCACCCTCATCTCTCTCTGAAACTCAATCCCAGTTATATTATTTATTTTACAGTTTTTATATTCCACCCTTCTCACCCTGCAGGGGACTTAGGACGGATTACAGTATCTGCTTTGAACTGGAATATATGGCAGTGTGGACTCAGATAACCCAGTTCAAAGCAGATATTTTGGGATTTTCTGCCTTGATTTTCTGGTATATAAAGATGCGTGGAGGGCACCTGGGTGCTCTTCCACACAGCCGTATAACCAAGGCAGAGAATCCCACAATATCTGCTTTGAATTGGAATATATGGCAGTGTGGACTCAAGATAACCCAGTTCAAAGCAGATATTGTGGGATTTTCGGTCAGAATTATTGAAAGTATGCATGTATGTTTTCAATGTGTTTCAATATGATTAACAATGATGTTCATATGTATTTCAAGATGGATTCAGTTATGTTCTTTTGTGTGCTAGAATTGTTATTGTAAGAGACAATTAGCCTCAGAGAAAAGAGACCTTGGCAGAAGTGAGATAAGTTTTCCTCTGTCTGGGAAGAAATAGGGAGTATTCTACTGATAAGCAGATGTTCTGAGGCTGTGCTGTGCTTTGTAGTTCTTGAGTTTCGCCCGCCAAGATATAGACCTGTCTTGAGAAGCTTTAAGTAAACTTTGTTAGTTTTGAAACTGAAGACTGCAGTGTCCTGTTTTTGCGTCTGTGTGATCTAGTAGCCTCATCTCCGCTGCGCATAGCCCCCAGGGTCTAACTCTGACAAAAGGGTTATGGGCCCAGCCTGCGTCCCAGACCTAACTTATGTTCCTGACCTGACAGAGTTGTGGGGATGTTGCTGGAGGTTTACTAAGATCCAGACCTGGAAACTTGCTGACCAGAACCGTGGAGTTTAACCCAGTTGACTCGAGAGGTTGCTGGCGCATGAAAACTGGAACAGCCTGATCGAAAGCAGAAAAAGAAGTTGCTGTGGCTTTCCAGTGTAAGTGGACGGAGTAAAACTGCAGTTATTTTGATGAGTGAAAGAATCACGGCAAAAAGAAGTGAAAGCGGAGTATGCTGGAACCCATTAAGAAGTTATAAAGTGGGTGATTGATGCCGGGACGTGTGAAGCTATAAAGCCATTAATTGCCAGAAGTTAGACTGCCAGAAGCTGTTTTGGTTCGTGTGTAACTACTCAGCTGGGCTTAAACTCGGAAAGTCCGAAGGTCAGAGATCTGTGCTAAAATATGGCTGCTTCAAAGATCCACCCGGCCGTGAAGCTTGACAGATGGAGTGATAGAGTGTACAGTGAATCGTCTGTGAGATCTGCACATTTTCGTCGGTGCCATTTCTACAAAAGATGAGGAAATATAGCCAGGAATTGTGAAGTGAAAAGGATTCAGCCCAAAGGTACAGCTCGTGAAAGATATGGAGCAGAAAGGGGCTGCTGTGAAGTCAAACAGTTGCTGTGAGCGGGAGTCGTCAACTTGAGCCGGTGGAGAGGAACCTTTTGAGAGATCTGCCAGAGCTGGCCAGAGATGCTACATCTGCAATAAAATTAGACACTTTGCCCAGAATTGTGATGAGAGAAGAAATCAACACAGAGGAAGGAGAGCTCATGGAGGCTCCATGAATAGAGGGGGCTACTACAGAAGAAATGATCAAAACCGTGCAGAGGAACCCAGAGTCATGGTTGCGGCAGCAGGAGAGCTTGATGACATCAATAAGAACAAATGGATTTTGGAATCTGGTGCTATGCATCATATAACTAATAGCCTTACCAACTTGACCAACGTTCAGATCACCCAAGGTAACATGGTAACAATGGATGATGGTTCTTTTCAATTGTTTAATAATCATCATCATCACTTTATTTCTTAATTAGTCGCTCTCCACCAAGGTGCTCCGAGCGACTTACAATTTAAAATGGCATTTACACAATATAAAAATATTCAAGATAAAAACATTCAACATAAAAACATTCAACATAAAAACATTCAGCAGTGACTATAGCAAAATTTGATCCGATTACTTAAATGCACAACCAAACAGCCAAGTCTTGAGCGCCTTTACAAAAGGTCGCAACTCCGACATTGCTCTAATGTATGAAGGCAATGAGTTCCACAGAATTGGAGCATTGATCGATAAAGCTCTACGCCTTGTAGCTTCCAAATATGCCTCCCTAGGACCCGGTATGTATAGCAGATTTTCCTGGGTGGATCGAGGTAACCACTGATGGGGAAAAGGAATATAGGAACCCTAAGATATAAAGGTCCTTGGCCATTTTGAGCTCTAAATGTCAGGATCAGTATCTTGTAAGAGATCCGATGTTCTCTTGGGAGCCAATGCAGTTGTTGCAGAATCGGTGTCATATGGGATCTTATAGATGATCCCGCTAGCAGCCTGGCCGCAGCATTTTGGACCATCCGAATCTTCTGGGTTGTTGACTTCGGAAAGCCGGCATATAAGCTGTTGCAATAGTCCAACCTAGTGGTGACTTGCGTGGATTACCGTTGCCAATGCTTCTACTGAAAGGTTTGGCACTTGTTACATTTCTTGTATCAATGTTTGTTGGGAGAAAGTTTTGTATATACCAGAAATGAAGACAAACCTGTTGAGTGTAGCAACACTGACTGATCATAAATACGATGTAAAATTCAAGGGAATCTATTGTTATGTTTATGACAGAAAAAGAAAATTGGTTGGAAAGGGGGTGAAAAAGAATAAAATATATGTAATGTTTGATAGATTGAACCAGACAGAGAGTAATGAGAATGTGGAGATATTATGTGTTAAACATGAAATTCAACATGATAGATATATTCACCTGTTCCACAGAGTTATGGGACATGCTGACATAGAGGTTTTAAAGAAGACTTTATTTATTTATTTATTTATTTGCCTTACTTCTATACCGCTGTTCTCAGCCCGAAGGCGACTCACAGCGGTTCACAACAAATACGAACAGCAAAGATTCAGTGCTACAGTATAAAACGGTTAACAACCTAACACATTACACAATTAATAAACAGTTACTACAATACCCATTCACTGTCGTCTCGTCATCAAAAACATGTTCCAGATTCGTCATCAATTGTTCAATTCCAGTGTTCATTAACCAATCATTGCACTAATTATTCGAACGCCTGCTCAAACAGCCAGGTCTTCACTTTTTTGCGGAATACCATTAGAGATGGTGCTAGCCTAATGTCCGTAGGAAGGGCGTTCCACAGCCGAGGAGCCACCACCAAGAAGGCCCTATCTCTCGTCCCCGCCAGCCGTGCTTGAGAAGCAGGCGGGATCGAGAGCAGGGTCTCCCCGGAAGATCTCAAAGTCCTGGTGGGTTCATAGGCAGAGATGCGGTCGGATAGGTATCTTGGGCCGGAACCGTTTAGGGCTTTAAAGGCCAACGCCAGCACTTTGAATTCAGCCCGGTAGCAGATTGGTAGCCAGTGGAGTTGGCGCAACAGGGGGGTTGTATGCTCCCTGCGCTCCGCTCCTGTTAGAGCCGTAGCAAACTACTGGAAGCGAGAGCGAGCTTGTGCTTGAGCTCACTCCAAAGCCCTGCCTTTTTCCCCCCGAGGCTGCTCTCTCTCTTGCTAGTGTGCCTGTTTTCCCTTGCTAGGGAAGCGATTCGAGTGTACTCTCGCAGTTGGCAGAATTCAACTATGAACGTACGCTCGCATCCCTGCCCTCTGTAATGGAAAACACGCATGCTAGCAAGAGAGAGAGCAGCCTCGGGGGGAAAAAGGCGGGGCTTCGGAGCAAGCCCGAGCACAAGCTTCCTGTAGTTTGCTGCGGCATGAGCGTATGCTCGCAACGCTGCCCTAGCAAAGGAAAATAGGCGGAGAAAGAGGCGGAGCATCGCTCGTGCTGGCTTAGTTTGCTCTCGCAAATTCCTAGTTTGCTACAGCTCTTAAAATCATGGCTGCCGAGCGTTGGACTAGTTGGAGCTTCCGAGCTGTCTTCAAAGGCAACCCCACGTAGAGAGCGTTGCAGTAGTCTAAACGGGATGTAACCAGAGCGTGGATTACCGTGGCCAAGTCAGACTTCCCAAGGTACGGGCGCAGCTGGCGCACAAGCTTTAGCTGAACCTGTTCCCCAGAATACAAAATCAAATGTTATTTTGATTTAGATAGTGCTATTTGTGCTGAGGTGAAACAAAAACCAATTAAGTTTTACAAAAAATCTAAGATTAGGGCTGAAAGATTATTTGAAAAAGCGCATGTAAGTGTTGCAGGGCCTTACCAAAAAAGTGGCGGAAAATCAAAATATATAATGTTAATAGTTAAAAGATTAAGTAAATATGGATTTGTGTATTTTTGGAAAGATTTATCTGAAGCAACAGAGAAGCTTGGAAGTTGGTTCAAAATGGTTGAAAATGTTTATGATGCGCAACTGGAAACTTTATATATTGATAGAGGAACAAAAGTGTGTGTTAATGAGTTAAAGCAATTTATACAGTCAGAATGGATTGAAGTCACTGAAATGAGTCAGCTCAAAAATGAGGAAGGAATTGCAGATTCAAAAAATGGAATTTCTAAATGAAATGATGCCTTTTCAAAGACGGGAAAATATCAAGTATTTACTGTCCGGAAGCCATTCATACTAGCAATTATATCATGAATCGTTTGTGGGATCAATGTTTGGATGATATTCCTTTTTGTAAGCTGTATAACTATGTGCCAAGTTTTAAACACATGAGGATTTTTGGACACTATGCAAATGTGTTATTGTCTGTAAAAGAAAAAAAACCAAAAACAATTGTTTCCGTGAGATGTGTTTCTTTGGCTATCATAGAGATTGTCTAAAGTTTTTAAGTTCGCCACAAACAATTAAATATGCTAGGGTGGCATATTTTCCAAAATTGAGAGACTGGCAGGACATACACATCAAGACACAGAATTTACACGGTTTGCCTAAGATAAAAGAGGAGAGAACAGTTACACCAGGTGTAGAGATTGAACAGAAAAAGAAACAGGAGTCAGAACCACATATACATAGAAAGGAAGAGAAAACCGTTAAGCCATATACAAAAGTGAAGCAGAAAAAACAAGTGAAGTCAGAACAAGGTGCACATTCAAAGGAAAGAGAAGTCACACACAAGTCAGAGGTAGAATCACCAAAGAATAAGGGAGAAGACACCACACAAACACCTCAGAAGTCAGAGAAAACATTGCCAAAGAATACAGGCCAAGCTACCAAGACACCTGAAAAAAAGAGTGTACAAGTCAAGAAGGAACCTGTGTCGCCAAAAAAGGTGATAGTTACAGAGCAAGTTAGAGCAATGAGTGAGAGAGAGAAAATAAAATACACGGAGTACCCTAATTCGGCCACTGGCGGCGTTGAAAAAGTTACAGTAGGGAAAGATTACACGTTCTGGGATGATGGAGATTTCTAGTTTTCTTAAGGGTCAAGAGTGTTCTGAAATCATAGAATCATAGAATCAAAGAGTTGGAAGAGACCTCATGGGCCATCCAGTCCAACCCCATTCTGCCAAGAAGCAGGAATATTGCATTCAAATCACCCCTGACAGATGGCCATCCAGCCTCTGCTTAAAAGCTTCCTAAGAAGGAGACTCCACCACACTCCCTCCGGGGCAGAGAGTTCTACTGCTGAACGGCTCTCACAGTCAGGAAGTTCTTCCTCATGTTCAGGTGGAATCTCCTCTCTTGTAGTTTGAAGCCATTGTTCCATTGCGTCCTAGTCTCCAGGGAAGCAGAAAACAAGCTTGCTCCCTCCTCCTCCCTGTGGCTTCCTCTCACATATTTATACATGGCTATCATATCTCCTCTCAGCCTTCTCTTCTTCAGGCTAAACATGCCCAGTTCCTTAAGCCGCTCCTCATAGGGCTTGTTCTCCAGACTCTTGATCATTTTAGTCGCCCTCCTCTGGACACATTCCAGCTTGTCAATATCTCTCTTGAATTGTGGTGCCATTAACAAATCGATTCGTTATTGTTTCGGAAATCGATTCGTTAATTTTTTACCATTTACGAAATTTCGTAAATATCGAACTTTTTAAAAGGAAAATTTTGTAATTATTTTAAATATCGAAACAAAAAAAAAACCCAAATACAAATCGATTTTAGAAACAATTTTTTGCGTTGTTACCCAGGCCTATGGTCTAACCAAGGCGGATTAGAGCATGGGGAGCATGACTTCCCTAGATCTAGACACTATGCTCTTCTTGATGCAGGCCAACATCCCATTGGCTTTTTTTGCCGCCACATCACATTCCTGGCTCATGTTTAACTTCCTGTCCACGAGGACTCCAAGGTCTTTTTCACACGTACTGCTCTCGAGCCAGGCATTGTCCCCCATTCTGTATCTTTGCATTTCGTTTTTCTTGCCAAAGTGGAGTATCTTGCATTTGTCCCTGTTGAACTTCATTTTGCTAGTTTTGGCCCATCATCTCTCTAATCTGTCAAGATCTCTTTGAATCCTGCTCCTGTCCTCTGGACTATTGGCTATCCCTCCCAATTTGGTGTCGTCTGCAAACTTGATGATCATGCCTTCTAGCCCTTCATCTAAGTCGTTAATAAAGATGTTGAACAGGACTGGGCCCAGGACGGAACCCTGCGGCACTCCACTTGTCACTTTTTTCCAAGATGAGGAGGAAGCATTAGTGAGCACCCTCTGTGTTCGTCCACTTAACCAATTACAGATCCACCTCACCGTAGTTTTGCCTAGCCCACATTGGACTAGTTTCCTTGCCAGAAGGTCATGGGGGACCTTGTCCAAGAAGGCCTTCCTGAAATCCAGACACGCTACATCCACGGCATCATTCCCCGCATCTACCCAGCTTGTCACTCTATCGAAGAAAGAGATCAGATTAGTCTGGCATGACTTGTTTTTGATAAATCCATGTTGACTATTAGCGATGACTGCATTTGTTTCTAAGTGTTTGCAGACCGCTTCCTTAACAATCTTTTCCAAAATCTTGCCCGGTATCGACGTGAGGCTGACCGGACGGTAGTTGTTTGGGTCCTCCTTTTTTCCCTTCTTGAAGATTGGGACCACATTGGCCCTCCTCCAATCTGCTGGACCTTCTCCCGTTCTCCAAGAACTCTCAAAGATGGTTGCCAATGGTTCCGAAATGACTTCCTCTAGTTCCTTCAGTACTCTTCTTGGGTGTAGTTGATCTGGCCCTGGGGACTTGAACTCATTTAGAGCGGCCAGGTATTCCTGGACGACTTCTTTCCCAATTTGGGGTTGGATGTCCTCCAATCCCTCATCCACTCCATCTTGCTGAGGTTGAAGACTCTCTTTTTGTGAGAAGACCGAGGCAAAGAAGGCATTAAGGAGTTCTGCCTTTTCCCGATCCCCTGTCAGCATTGCCCCATCTTCTCCGCGAAGAGGTCCTATTGCCTCCTTGTTTTTCCTTTTTCTACTGACATAAGAATAGAAGCCCTTTTTATTGTTTTTAATGTCCCTGGCAAGCCTGAGCTCGTTTTGTGCTTTAGCCTTGCGGATCTTTTCCCTACAGGTGTTGGCTAATTGTTTGTGATTGTCTAAAGTTTTTAAGTTCGCCACAAACAATTAAATATGCTAGGGTGGCATATTTTCCAAAATTGAGAGACTGGCAGGACATACACATCAAGACACAGAATTTACATGGTTTGCCTAAGATAAAAGAGGAGAGAACAGTTACACCAGGTGTAGAGATTGAACAGAAAAAGAAACAGGAGTCAGAACCACATATACATAGAAAGGAAGAGAAAACCGTTAAGCCATATACAAAAGTGAAGCAGAAAAAACAAGTGAAGTCAGAACAAGGTGCACATTCAAAGGAAAGAGAAGTCACACACAAGTCAGAGGTAGAATCACCAAAGAATAAGGGAGAAGACACCACACAAACACCTCAGAAGTCAGAGAAAGCATTGCCAAAGAATACAGGCCAAGCTACCAAGACACCTGAAAAAAAGAGTGTACAAGTCAAGAAGGAACCTGTGTCGCCAAAAAAGGTGATCGTTACAGAGCAAGTTAGAGCAATGAGTGAGAGAGAGAAAATAAAATACGGCGTTGAAAAAGTTACAGTAGGGAAAGATTACACATTCTGGGATGATGGAGATTTCTAGTTTTCTTAAGGGTCAAGAGTGTTCTGAAATCATAGAATCATAGAATCAAAGAGTTGGAAGAGACCTCATGGGCCATCCAGTCCAACCCCATTCTGCCAAGAAGCAGGAATATTGCATTCAAATCACCCCTGACAGATGGACATCCAGCCTCTGCTTAAAAGCTTCCAAAGAAGGAGACTCCACCACACTCCCTCCGGGGCAGAGAGTTCCACTGCTGAACGGTTCTCACAGTCAGGAAGTTCTTCCTCATGTTCAGGTGGAATCTCCTCTCTTGGAGTTTGAAGCCATGGCTCCATTGCGTCCTAGTCTCCAAGGAAGCAGAAAACAAGCTTGCTCCCTCCTCCCTGTGGCTTCCTCTCACATATTTATACATGGCTATCATATCTCCTCTCAGCCTTCTCTTCTTCAGGCTAAACATGCCCAGTTCCTTAAGCCGCTCCTCATAGGGCTTGTTCTCCAGACTCTTGATCATTTTAGTCGCCCTCCTCTGGACACATTCCAGCTTGTCAATATCTCTCTTGAATTGTGGTGCCATTAACGAATCGATTCGTTATTGTTTCGGAAATCGATTCGTTAATTTTTTACCATTTACGAAATTTCGTAAATATCGAACTTTTTAAAAGGAAAATTTTGTAATTATTTTAAATATCGAAACAAAAAAACCCCCCAAATACAAATCGATTTTAGAAACAAATTTTTGCGTTGTTACCCAGGCCTATGGTCTAACCAAGGCGGAATAGAGCATGGGGAGCATGACTTCCCTAGATCTAGACACTATGCTCCTAATGATGCAGGCCAAAATCCCATTGGCTTTTTTTGCCGCCACATCACATTGTTGGCTCATGTTTAACTTCCTGTCCACAAGGACTCCAAGGTCTTTTTCACACGTACTGCTCTCGAGCCAGGCCTCATCGTCCCCCATTCTGTATCTTTGCATTTCGTTTTTCCTGCCAAAGTGGAGTATCTTGCATTTGTCCCTGTTGAACTTCATTTTGCTAGTTTTGGCCCATCATCTCTCTAATCTGTCAAGATCTCTTTGAATCCTGCTCCTGTCCTCTGGAGTATTGGCTGTCCCACCCAATTTGCTGTCGTCTGCAAACTCCAGGGCCGGAGCCGCAGCTTGATTGGCCCTCAGGATGATTGGCGTGAAAGCGCGGAGGGGAGGCCGGTGGGCGGGGCGACGCTGAGGGGAGAAGAAGCCGACACCATTTTGTGCCAGTCCCAGTCAGGGCTGAGGAGAAAAAGTAGGAGGAGAAGGGCGCGGCCTAGTGCTCCAAGGGGGGAGATCCAAAGGGAGGGAGGGAGGGGCTCCGCCTGTCTTCCCGCGTGATTGGCAGGCGAGGAGAGGCCGGGAGGGAGGGACGAAGAGAGGGCCTGGCCGGAGGGGGGGGGGTCCGGACTGCGCAGCCTGCTCCTCCTCTCCCTGCCAGAGGATCAGAGAGAGGATCAGAGAGAGAGAGAGAGAGTTCTTTATTTCGGGAAGAGACGCTTTGGGGGGAGTGTATGACCTTGTCCCAGAAGCATTCTCTCCTGACGTTTCGCCTGCACCTATGGCAGGCACCCTCAGAGGTTGTGAGGTGAGCATGCCTGCCCTAGATGCAGGCGAAACGTCAAGAGAGAATGCTTCTGGTACAGGGTGTATGACCTTGACCCAGAAGCACTCTCTCCTGATGTTTCACCTGCACCTATGGCAGGCATCCCCAGAAGTTGTGAGGTGAGCATGCCTGACCCAGAAGCATTCTCTCCTGATGTTTCACCTGCGTCTACGACAGGCATCCCCAGAAGTTGTGAGGTGAGCATGCCTGACCCAGAAGCATTCTCTCCTGATGTTTCACCTGCACCTATGGCAGGCATCCCCAGAGGTTGTGAGGTGAGTATGCCTGCCCTAGATGCAGGTGAAACATCAGGAGAAAATGTTTCTGGTACAGGGTGTTTGACCTTGACCCAGAAGCATTCTCTCCTGATGTTTCACCCGCACCTATGGCAGGCATCCCCAGAGGTTGTGAGGTGATCATGCCTGCCCAAGATGCAGGCGAAATGTCAGGAGAGAATGCTTTTGGAATGTGGCCCCCAGTGGGTGGATCTTGTTCACTGCCACACCGGCCCCCAGTGGGGAGGGGGCTCCATGTCCTCCCTCCCTCCCCAGGGAGAAGAAGAGGGGGCCATTGCTTCTCCAGTCACCCCACTTTCTATATATATATATATATACTAGCTTGGGGACCCGGTGATGCCCGTGGGTCGTAGGGGCTCTGTGTGCCAAGTGTGGTCCTGATCCGTCATTGGTGGAGGTTGCAGTGGTCCTAGGAAGTGAGTGAAGGTACTTCATGACCCATCATCCATGGACCATCCTCCCCCAGTCCACACCAGGACCTAAAGTTGGTCATGAGGGTTCTGTGTGCCAAATTTGGTTCAGGGCTGTCATGCGTGGGGGGGTCACAGTGGTCTCTGGAATTGAGTTAAGGTACTGCAAATCCCACCATTCATGATCTGTCCTCCCTAAAACCACACCAGAACATAAAGTGGGTGATGCGGGGGGGGGGTCTGTGTACCAAGTTTGAACCAGGTCCCTCATTCATGGGGGTCGCATTGGCCTGTGGAAGTGGCAGCCAATCAGAAAGCTGCCACATACGCACATACAAACACTGACTTTATTGTATTGTCGAAGGCTTTCATGGCCGAAATCACTGGGTTGATGTAGGTTTTTTCGGGCTATATGGCCATGGTCTAGAGCAGGGGTCAGGAACCTTCGGCTCTCCAGGTGTGGTGGACTTCAACTCCCACAATTCCTTGAGGCTCGGCATTCACCCCAAAGGCTTACCTTGGCCTCAAGGAATTGTGGGAGTTGAAGTCCACCACACCTGGAGAGCCGAAGGTTCCCCATGCCTGGTCTAGAGGCATTCTCTCCTGACGTTTCGCCTACATCTACGGCAGGCATCCCCAGAGGTTGTGAGGTCTGTTCGAACTAGGAAAACCGGGTTTATATATCTGTGGAATGATGACCACAGTGGGAGAAAGAACTCTTGTCTGTTGGAGCCAGGTGTGAATGTTTCAACTGACCACCTTGACGGCCTGGCAGTTGTTTGGTGTGGCTTGCTAGTGCCTGGGGGAATCATTTGTTGAGAGGTGATTAGCTGTCCCTGATTGTTCCCTCTCTGTTGCTTTGCTGTTGGAATTTTTTAATACTGGTCGCCAGATTTTGTTCATTTTCATAGTTTCTTCCTTTCTGTTGAGACTGTCCACATGCTTTCTGTGTAGAAAGGAAGAAACCATGACAATGAGCAAAATCTGGCGACCAGTATTTAAGAACCCAAAAATTGGTTGGTCCGACCAAGAGCGCATGGGGAGCAGGACTTCCCTGGATCGGGGCACTGGGCTCCTCTTGATCCAGGCCAACACCCCATTGGCTTTACTTGTTTATTTACTTATTTATTTACAACATTTGTATGCCGCCCTTCTCACCTGACGGGACTCAGAGCGGCTTACAAGGTATCTAATATATTAAGTTATTAGCATAGTACAACAGCAGTATTATATATTACTATACCGTAATACACCATTATATTGTAATATTAGTAGTAATATTACATGTATATACAGTATATTATATTGTTAGAAAAGCACAGGAGACAAGATGGAACTGTCTCCCAAACAGGGGATGAGCTGGAGGTGTCTCTGCCTTGGTCCTTTCACTATTGGCTGCTACTTCCCGGCGGATGTCAGGTGGTGCAATACCGGCTAAGCAGTGTAATTTCTCCAGTGATGTAGGGCGCAGACACCCCGTGATAATGCGGCATGTCTCATTAAGAGCCACATCCACTGTTTTAGTGTGGTGAGATGCGTTCCACACTGGGCATGCATACTCAGCAGCAGAGTAGCACAGCGCAAGGGCAGATGTCTTCACTGTATCTGGTTGTGATCCCCAAGTTGTGCCAGTCAGCTTTCGTATGATATTGTTTCTAGCACCCACTTTTTGCTTGATGTTCAGGCAGTGCTTCTTGTAGGTCAGGGCACGGTCCAGAGTGACTCCTCCCAGGTATTTGGATGTGCTGCAATGCTCCCGTGGGATTCCTTCCCAGGTAATAATCTTCAGAGCTCGGGATGCTTGTCTGTTCTTAAGGTGAAAGGCGCATGCCTGTGGGTTAGGGATCAGCTGGTTTTCCCTGCAATAGGCAGTGAGAGCACCTAGAGCTTTGGAGAGCTCCTGTTCTACCATCTCAAAGCTCCTTGCTTGAGTGGTGATGGCAAGGTCATCAGCATACATGAAGCTTTCCGTCCCTTTTGGCAGAGCAGAGGGATTTAATAAATAATATATTTAATATAATATTCCAATTATTATAATACTATATATTGCCATTTTTATTATATTGTTTTAGGTAATGGTTCTTAAGCCCTTTATTACGAGATGCTTCAAGTTTGACTTGAAAAAAATCTAATACAAATTAGAAATGAGGTTTTAAATATTTTTAAGTTTTAGTATTTTTAATATATTTATGTATATATATAATAAAATTAATAATTGTTTAGTATTTAATAAGTAGTAAATTTAATATAATATTCCAATAATTATAATATTATATATTGCATTTTTATTATTATATGTATGAGCCTAGCACCATATTAGTATTACTATTGTACTATACTGCAGTATTATTAGCAATATTATAATAGGTAAAGGTCAAGGTTTCCTCCTTGACATTAAGTCCAGTCGTGTCTAATTCTGGGACTCTGGTGCTCATCTCCATTACTAAGCCAAAGAACCGGCATTGTCCATAGACACCTCCAAGGTTGTGTGTCCAGCATGACTGCATGGAATGCGCCATTACCTTCTGTGTCTGGTTGTGATCCCCAGGTTGTGCCAGTCAGCCTTTGTATGATATTGTTTCTAGCGCCCACTTTTTGCTTGATGTTCAGGCAGTGCTTCTTGTAGGTCAGGGCACGGTCCAGGGTGACTCCTCCCAGGTACTTGGGTGCGCTGCAATGCTCCCGTGGGATTCCTTCCTTCCTTCGTAATAAGCCTCAGAGCTCGGGATGCTTGTCTGTTCTTAAGGTGAAAAGCACATGTCTGTGTTTTAGATGGATTAGGGATCAGTTGGTTTTCCCTGTAGTAGGCAGTAAGAGCACCTAGGGCTTCGGAGAGCTTCTGTTCTACCATCTCAAAGCTCCCTGCTTGTGCGGTGATGGCACGATTATCAGCATAGATGAAGTTCTCTGTCCCTTCTGGCAGTGGCGGGCCATTTGTGTAGACGTTGAACATGGATGGGGCAAGCACGCTCCCCTGAGGCAGGCCGTTCGTCTGTTTCCGCCGTCTGCTTCTCTGGCCCTGGAACTCAACAAAAAAGCTCCTGTTCTATAGCTGATTTCCTTGAGTAGTGATGGCACGATCATCAGCATAGATGAAGCACTCTGTCCCTTCTGGAAGTGGCTGGTCATTTGTGTAGACGTTGAACATGGATGGGGCAAGCACGCTCCCCTGAGGCAGGCCGTTCTTCTGTTTCCGCCGTCTGCTTCTCTGGCCCTGGACCTCAACAAAAAAGCTCCTGTTCTGTAGCTGATTTCCTTGAGTAGTGATGGCACGATCATCAGCATAGATGAAGCTCTCTGTCCCTTCTGGCAGTGGCTGGTCATTTGTGTAGACGTTGAACATGGATGGAGCAAGGGAACCACTGACTGCAGAGGTTTCAGGGCACGGTCCAGAGTGACTCCTCCCAGGGATTTGGGTGCAATGCTCCAGTGGGAAAGAATCCAGAAGCAACCAGAGACGATGGCGGCCTGAGGAGGAGGCCGAAGCCAGGCCCAGCGTGGAGGGGGCGGGGCCACCAGGGCAGAGCCGCGCCCTGATTGGCCCTCAGGAGGATGGGCGGGAAAGCGCTGAGGGAGAGGCGGTGGGCGGGGCCACGCTGAGGAGGCCGAAGCCAGGCCCAGCGTGGAGGGGGCGGGGCCACCAGGGCAGAGCCGCGCCCTGATTGGCCCTCAGGAGGATGGGCGGGAACGCGCTGAGGGAGAGGCGGTGGGCGGGGCCACGCTGAGGAGGCCGAAGCCAGGCCCAGCGTGGAGGGGGCGGGGCCACCAGGGCAGAGCCGCGCCCTGATTGGCCCTCAGGAGGATGGGCGGGAAAGCGCTGAGGGAGAGGCGGTGGGCGGGGCCACGCTGAGGAGGCCGAAGCCAGGCCCAGCGTGGAGGGGGCGGGGTCAGGGGTCAGTTTCCAGGGCAGAGCCGCGCCCTGATTGGCCCTCAGGAGGATGGGCGGGAAAGCGCGGAGGGAGAGGCGGTGGGCGGGGCCACGCTGAGGAGGCCGAAGCCAGGCCCAGCGTGGAGGGGGCGGAGCCACGGGCAGTCTCCAGGGCAGAGCCGCGCCCTGATTGGCCCTCAGGAGGATGGGCGGGAACGCGCTGAGGGAGAGGCGGTGGGCGGGGCCACGCTGAGGAGGCCGAAGCCAGGCTCAGCGCGGAGGGGGCGGGGTCAGGGGTCAGTTTCCAGGGCAGAGCCGCGCCCTGATTGGCCCTCAGGAGGATGGGCGGGAAAGCGCGGAGGGAGAGGCGGTGGGCGGGGCCACGCTGAGGGGAGAAGAAGAAGAAGGCCGGCGCCATTTTGTGCCAGGCCCAGTCAGGGGGAGGGAGGTGGGTTTGTCACCCGGTCCCGGCAACAACAACAGCAGCAGCAGCAGCAGCAGCAGCAGCAGCAGCGGGGGCCCTTCTGGAGCGGAGGGAGGGGGCCCCGTGGTGGGAGTCAGGCAGCCCGCCCCCCCCCTCCGCCTTCAGGCCTCCTCCTCCTCGCGCCCAGCAGGTGAGCCTGAGGGGCCGAGGGCTATTGATCTCCCTCCCCGTTTGTTTGTGTGTGTGTGTGTGGAGGGGGGGAAGGGAGGGAGATCCAAGTATGTCTTCCCGAGTGACTGGCAGGAGCTTGTGGGCCTGGCCAGAGGGGGGGGGGGCTCCCTCCCTCTCTCCTTCCTTCCTTCCTTCCGCGTGGCTGCTTGGGTGAGAAAAGGAAAGGAAAAGGTCAGGCGGGGGGGGGGGGGGCTTGGGAGCTGGCGAGGGGCGCCCCCCGGCCTTGCCTTGCCTGTCAAAGCCCCCTCCCAAGCCGAGCAGACGGGGCGGGTCTGAGGAGGAGGAGGAGGGGGGTCTGCTGCGGGGAGGGGGGGTGGCAGGCCTGGCCTTGCATTCTGGGCGTGGCAGGACAACCAAGCCAGGCCCTTCCCTCTCTCTCTGAATAGGAGGAAGGACTTCCTGACTGAGAGAGAGCCGTTCAGCAGTGGAACTCTCTGCCCCTTGTACAGTGTGGTGGAGGCTCCTTCTTTGGAAGCTTTTAAGCAGGGGCTGGATGACCATCTGTAGGGGTGCTTTGAATGCAATATTCCTGCTTCTTGGCAGAATGGGGCTGGACTGAAGGATGGCCCACCAGGTCTCTTCCAACTCTACGATTCTAGGATTCTATAAGAGCTGTTCAGCAGTGGAACTCTCTGTACCTCGTAGAGTGTGGTGGAGGTTCCTTCTTGGGAAGCTTTTAAACAGGCTGGCTGGCCATCTGTCAGGGGTGCTTTGAATGCAATACTCCTGCTTCTTGGCAGAAAGGGGTTGGACTGGATGGTGGCCCACCAGGTCTCTTCCAACTCTACAATTCTAGGATTCTATGAAAGCGTAAACAACACTTATAGAAGATAAAAGGAGGTCTCTTCCAACTCTACGATTCTAGGATCCTCTCCTGCCACCATTTCTCTGTATGCGAGTGAACTACAACTCCCTAAAATCAAGGCCTCTTCCCTCCCAAACCCCCCAGTATGCCCAATTGGTCAGGAGAGTTCTCTGTGCCCAGTTTAAGTCCAGTCCATTGGTGGGGGAGGGGGACAGGTCACAGTTTCTCTGGGTGTGGGTGAACTGCAACTCCCAAAATGAATGTCAATTCCCCCCAAATCCCTCCAGTATATTCAGCTGGTCATCAGGGGTCTATGCCCCAAGTCAGTCACATGTGGGGGGTTTGCAGTCTGTTGACGAAGGAGAAAGTACTGCAAGTCCTATCATCCATGTTCCGCCCTCCCCCAACGCTCAACCAGATGTAAAGTGGGTCATTGGGGGCCTGAGTCTGGGTCCATCAGTGGTGCGGTTTCAGTGGTCCCTGCAGGCAGGTGAAGGGGCTGCAAATCCCATTGTCCACTTTCCATCCTCCCCCAAAACCTCAGTATTGTGGGTAATGTGGGGCCTGTGACCCATGTTTGGTCCAGGTCCATCATTCGTGGGGGTTGCAGTGGTCTGTGGAGGCGGGGGCCAAAGCAGGTGGGGGTACTACAAAAACCATCATCCGTGATCCATCCTCCCTCCCAAACCTCACCTGAACATCACCGGCTTAACATAAAAGCACCAGCTTACAATTTATAATGTACCAATGTGCAAATATTACATGCAAACAAATCAAAGTACCCCTGACAGATGGCCCTCCAGCCTCTGATTCAAAGCCTCTGGGGTGGGAGAAAGAACTCTTGTGTGTTGGAGGCAAGTGTGTAGGCTGCAACTGGCCACCTTGACTAGCATTTAATGACCTAGCAGTTTTCAAGGCCTGGCTTCTTACTGCCTGGGGGAATCCTTTCTTGGGAGGTGATTAGCTGGCCCTGATTGTTTCGTCTGGAATTCCCGTTTTCAAGTGTTTTTCTTTATTGACTGTCCTGATTTTAGAGGATTTTTATGACTAGCCAGATTTTGTTCATTTTCATAGTCTCCTCCTTTCTGTTGAAATTGTCCACCTGCTTCTTGTGGATCTCAGTGGCTTCTCTCTGTCGCCTGACATGGTGGAGGTCAGAGTGATCCAGCATTTTTATGTTCTCAAATAATACGCTGTGTCCAGGTTGGTTCATTAAGTGCTCTGCTATGGCTGACTTCTCTGGTTGACGTAGTCTGCAGTGCCTCTCATGTTCCTTGACACGTGTTTGGGCAATTCCGCTGCATTTCGTGGTCCCTCTGTAGACTTGTCCACAGCTGCATGGTACACGGTAGACTCCTGCAGAGGCGAGAGGATCCCTCTTGTCCTTTGCTGAACGGAGCACTGGCTGGATTTCCTTGGTGGGTCTGCAGATAGTTTGTATGTTGTGTTTCCTCATCAGCTTCCCTCTGCCGTCAGTGGTTCCCTTGATGTGTGGCAAGAACCCTTTTCCTCTGGGTGGATCTTGGTCTTGACTCTCTTGGCTTGTTCTCGGTTGTCTTGCAGCTCTTCTGATGCCTGAGGTGGAGTCTCCTTTGGCCCCCAAAGCCCAGTTGAGGTTCTTCCGTTCTCCTTGGAGGAGGAGGGCTTTGCAGATTCTTTTTGCACGGTCTGCCTGGGCTTTCATGGTGCTTCTTTTTTGACTTGTGTGATGGTTGGAGTTTTGATGTCCGTATCTATCCGTGTGTGTATGTTCTCTGTAAACTCTGTGACCCAATGGTTGATCTGGTTTGCGGGTGACTGGGACATCTAGAGATGGCAGTTCTCCTTCGTTTTCTTTTTCCTTGGTGAATTGGATGTTCAAGCGGATGCTGTTCAGGAGGTTCAGGAATGTGTTGAGTTCTTCTCCTCCATGGCTCCTAATGGTGAAGGAGTCATCCACATATGTGAGCTTTTTTCCTCCCAGGGCCTGTTTTTCAAAGTGTAGAAGTTGGCAATGACGGGGCTGAGAGGGCTCCCTCCCTATGGCTACTCCCTCTTTCTGCTCATAGAAATCACTGTCCTCCTGGAAGGAGCTTGTGGTGAGGCAATGGTGGAAGAGGCTGTAATGTCTTCTGGGAACTTCAGGTTGATGAGCGTGGTGTCTGTGCCACAGTTTTTAAGGCTGGCTTTGAGCCCATCTTTAACTCTCTTTTCCTGTCCTCCGTTTTCGGGTCTTGAGTTCGGAGTAGAGCAACGGAGTTTTTGACGGAGTTTTTGGCGGAGGAGCAGCACTTCAGTGCTGGTGGTCTTTGCTTCTTCCAACATGCTGGCATTGGCCGCATGTCTTCCCAAGAGATTTGCAAGATTTTTTGGAGGCAGCGCTGGTGGAACTTGTATGGGAAGGTGGTGGGTTTACTTACTTAGGCGATCCCTCGTAGCTCAAGGATGAGGGTCTTCCAGATGTGGTGTCTTGACGGTGGGTCTGCAGATGGCTGTGCAGCCCTAGTCTTGACCCACATGTTCTCCCGCATTGAGGACACCGGTTTCCATGATCTTCACTGCACAGATTTGAATACCGGTGGGGTTGGGGGGGGATCGACTTTGACATTTGGGAGTTATAGTTGCTGGGATTTATACTTCACCTTCAATCAAAGAGCATTCTGAACTTCAACAACAATGGAGTTGCCCCAAATGTGGCACGCATAACTCCAATGACCAACAGCAAATACTGGAAGGGTTTGGTAGGCATTGACCTTGAGTTTTGGAGTTGTAGTTCACCTACATCCAGAGAGGACTGTGGACTCAGGCTATGATGGATCTGGACCAAACTTGGTACTCATCCTCAGTATACCCAAATGTGAACACTGGTGGAGTTTGGGGAGAATAGAGCTTGGCATTTGGGAGTTGTAGTTACTGGGATTCACCTACAAACAAAGAGCACTCTGAACCCAGCCCACAATGGATCTGCACCAAACTTGTCACACTACCTACATGGCCAACATGGAATACTGGTGGGGTTGGGGGGCTGTTTTTGAATTCTGGAAGTAGTAGTTCACAAACACCAAAAAGGAGGAGAAGAACAGGCGAAGAGATCTTTGAAAGGGTTCCTAAGATCATCAGAAATATGTGTTTTACGATGGTCTTTGGCGACCCCTCTGAAAGCCCCCTTGCTGCCCCCCAAGGGTCCCGCCACCTGGGTTGAGAAACACTGCCTTATATGGACCTGCCTGGGCACTGAGACCTTTAAGTGAGGCCATTCCCTTGGTCCCACTTCCATCTCAAGCTTGGTTGGTGGGAATGAGAGAGAGGGCCTTCTCGGTGTCTGCCCCTCGACTCTGGAACTCCCTCCTCAAGGAAGCCAAAATGGCCCCCTCCTTGCTGTTTTCCTTACTGCAGAAGGCTAAAACTTTTTTATTCGGGCAGGCTTTTAAAGAAGAAGATTTTAACGATCAATTCAAGGGGTCTTGTGGTTTTTAACCTTGAATATGTTTTAACGGCTTTTATCTGGGAATTCTTAAATACCGTTTATATTTAATTCTATTTTAATGTCTGCATATTTTTATGTTTTAAATTGTATGCTGATGTTTTATGTTCAGCTGCTTTGCGTATCCATGAGGGGAGATAAAGCAGGCTATAAATCAATATAATAATGATGATACTACTACTACTATTACTACTACTAATAATAATAATAATATAAATCTTTCACTTCTTTTCTAAGCAGGTAAATGAGGATTCATTGGAGCCACCTCTTGAATGCAGTAAAGAAAGCAATATGTCAAGGTGATGATCTTGCAGAATTCTTGACCTCACAGATAAGAAAGAAAAAAGGAGTCAAGTATCTGTATTGCAATTAAACACCCTTATTACTTTTGATATGGCGGATAAACCCTATACATGCTTAGCGTGTGGACAGAACTTCACCCACAGTTCAGGTCTACGTTCACATCAAAAGACTCACACTGCAGAGAAACCCTTTAAATGCCTGGAGTGTGGACAGAGTTTCACTCAGAATTCACGTCTACGTTCACATCAGAGGACTCACACTGGGGAGAAACCTTATAAATGCCTGGAGTGTGGAAAGAGTTTCTCTCAGAGTGAACATCTACGTTCACATCAAAGGATTCACACTGGGGAGAAACCATTTAAATGCATGGAGTGTAGAAAGTGTTTCACTCAGAGTGGACATCTACGTTCACATCAAAGTATTCACACTGGAGAGAAACCCTTTAAATGCCTGGAGTGTGGACAGAGCTTTGCTAAGAATTCAAACCTACGTTCACATCAAAGGACTCACACTGGGGAGAAACCCTACACATGCCTGGAGTGTGGAAAGAGTTTTGCTTGCAGTAACAACCTACATAGACATCAAAAGACTCACACTGGGGAGAAACCGTATAAACGCTTAGAGTGTGGACAGAGCTTCACTCAGAATTCACATCTACGTTCACATCAGCTGACTCACACTGAGAAGAAACCCTTTAAATGCCTGGAGTGTGGAAAGAACTTCTCTCAGAATTCAAATCTACGTTCACATCAAAAGACTCACACTGGCGAGAAACCCTATAAATGCCTGGAGTGTGGAAAGAGCTTCTCTCAGAATGGACATCTACGTTCACATCAAAAGACTCACACTGGGGAGAAACCCTATAAATGCCTGGAGTGTGTACAGACCTTCTCTCGGAATGGACATCTACGTTCACATCAAAGGACTCACACTGGGGAGAAACCCTTTAAATGCTTAGCGTGTGGACAGAGCTTCACTCAGAATTCACATCTACGTTCACATCAGCAGACTCACACTGGGGAGAAACCATATAAATGCCTAGAATGTGGACAGAGCTTCACTCACAGTTCAAGTCTACGTAGACATCAAAGGACTCACACTGGGGAGAAACCTTTTAAATGCCTGGAGTGTGGAAAGAGTTTTGCTTGCAGTAACAACCTACATAGACATCAAAAGACTCACACTGAGGAGAAACCCTTTAAATGCCTGGAGTGTGGAAAGAGCTTCTCTCAGAATGTACATGTACGTTCACATCAAAAGACTCACACTGGGGAGAAACCTTATAAATGCCTGGAGTGTGGAAAGAGCTTCTCTCGGAATGGACATCTACGTTCACATCAGCAGACTCACACTGGGGAGAAACCATATAAATGCCTAGAATGTGGACATAGCTTCACTCACAGTTCAAGTCTACGATCGCATCAAAGGACTCACACTGGGGAGAAACCCTATACATGCCTGGAGTGTGGAAAGAGTTTCGCTTGGAGTTCACATCTACGTAGACATCAGAAGACTCACACTGGGGAGAAACCCTATAAATGCCTGGAGTGTGGACAGAGCTTCACTCAGAGTGGAAATCTACGTAGACATCAAAGGACTCACACTGGGGAGAAACCCTTTAAATGTCTATAGTGTAGAAAGTGTTTAACTGAGAATAGAACTCTACATACACATCAAAGAATTCACACAGGGGAGAAACCCTATAAATTCCTGCAGTGTGGAAAGAGTTTTGCTCTGAGTGATATATAATATAATTATATATATAAATCTTTATTTATAGACCGCCGTCTCTCCCCAAGGGGACCCAGGGCGGTCTATACACACACACACACACACACAAAATCAAACATTTAATGCCCAATGTGAATATTAAGATCTTTAAAATAATATAAAATAAGAACATATAACAAAAGAAAAAAATAACATCAAAATAAAATCTGAGTAATCAAATAAACATAATTATACTCCTAACATAATAAACAATTAAGACATAGATGCTGAGAAAACAAAGTACAAATACATTGGGCTATACATGCCTGGAGTGTGGTCAGAGCTTCACTGAGACTGGAAATCTACATAGACATCAAAGGATTCATACTGGGTAGAAACCCTAGACATCCTTAGAGTATGGACAGAGTTTCAGCTGCAGTTCAGGTCTATGTTCACATCAATGAACTCACGCTGGGGAGAAACCCTATAAACTCAAGGCATGTGAAAGAGCTGCTTGGAGAGTTGAACTCTACATCGACATAGAATACACATTGGAGAGAACAGTGGTTTCTGCCCCAGAGACACTCTCTTTGTTGTATCATTCGGTATTTTTGTGTCAGTAAAATAATAATAATAGCGCCTTCATTTTTGTTCCCTTCCTCCATCTCCCCAATGGGACTCGGGGCGGCTTGCATATGACATGAAGTGCCTAAAACAACGTATAAAATAAACATACAGGCCAATACAGAAAGTGAAACCAAGAGCATATGATACAGTAGTTCAAACTCTGAACAACGCCCAATAACATATGTTGACAACTGCGTAAAACATGGCCAAGCTGTAAACGAGAACGAGGGAATATTCGTGCAAATTGTAGCTAAGGAAAGAGGGCATGGGATGAAAGTTCAGTGCTGTCTAGTAGGCATGGGCAATCCATGGTTCTAAAGTAGTTACAAAACTAGGGGCCCTGGTGGTTTGCTTCTAAAGTGTTGCTAAACTTCTGGTGGTGAAAATTTCAGAACTCTAACAAAATTTTCAAAATCTCATTATTTTCTTATTGGCAATTTTTATGACAGAACCAATCAGGAACTGCAATTTATAACGAATTCTTAAAAGTTTTGTTAAAGTTCCAAAAATTTCCCCATCAAAACTTTAGCAACACAGCACCAGCACTCTCTAGTTTTGTAAGTACTTTAGGACCATTGAGAACCATGGATTGCCCATGCCTACTGTCTAGTTTCCTCTACAGCTGCTCCATGTGGCTCATCACAGACATCATTATCAACAGATTCTATTTTGGCTGCTATTAATACAGTAGAGACTCACTTATCCGACCTTCACTTATCCAACGGGTCTGCCTCCCACCCGGATCCACTGGTGAGGGAAGTGGAGTGTATGTTTACCTGTGGAATAACATCCAGGGTGAGAGAAAGAAAAAGAATTCTTGTCTGTTTTGGTGCTAAATTCGTAAATACAGTAATTACTATTTATTTAAAGTATATTCCGCCCTTCTCACCCTGAAGGGGACTCGCAACATTACTGTATATTGAATTTCTTTCTCTGTTGATTTGTTGTAAAACATGATGTTTTGGTGCATAATTTGTAAAGTTGTAATGCAATTTAATAGGCTTTTAGGACGTTTAATAGGCTTTTCCTTAATCCGTGTTATCCAAGATTTACGCATATCCAACATTTTGCCGGCCCATTTAGGTGGCAAACGCAAGACTCTCCTGTAGTAAAAAAAAAATAGAGTTTGAATAAGTTGATAAAATGAAAAGAAGGAATACTCACTCTGAGAATTTGGATGCTCTTTATGTCACTTGGATTTTAGTAGTGTCCATTTTAATTACTGTCGTTGAATATTTGAATATTGTTTTATCCCATTAAGTTGGGTTTTGTCTTCCGTAAGTGTTGTTTATGCTTTGATATTGTGCTATTACTAACATTGATATATCTTACTTGTATTTTACGTGTTTCACAGTACCAATATGTGCTGTTTTGTAAGACACCCTGAGTCCCTTTGGGAGATGGGGGCGGGGCATTGTGATGAATTGCCTACTTTTAGGCCAGGGAAAAGCTCAGGGTCTGAGGGTTGGCGAGACTGTTCTTATTATTTATTGTTTTAATGATTGCTTACGTACTGTCTATTTATTTATGTTTAATTGTGGTTGTTATGGTTTGGCATCGCGTCAGTGTCCAGTGTATGGCACTGAAGTTTTGTCAGTTATGTGTAAACCGCTTTGAGTCCCCCTAAGTAGGGGCGAGAAAAGCGGTATAGAAATACTGTAAATAAATATAAATGGATAAATAAATAAATAAAGAAGAAGAGGTTTTGAGTGTGTTAGGGAGAAGAGCAGTTATAGGAGCCAAAGTGGTCAGTTTTTAGGTAGAATAGCTGGCGTAGAGAATAGATAGACCCAAGAGAAAGGACTGCCTGGAGTTTTTAGGAATTCTAGTTAGAGGGAAGTCTGCTACTTTTTCCGGAGGGAGTGAAGAGTTGTTTTGAAACCAAGTATTGAACTGTTTTTAAAGTAACCATACGCTCCAATTTATTATTGCAACCGTTAAGCTTAAGTGCCTGTATTGTTGAAGTTCACACAAATAAACAACTTTGTTCTTCGTTAAACAACAACTGTCTCAAGAGTGCCTCTGTGTGAACTAGTCCCATTGCAGTTTGGAGAAACAGAATTTTAAGATTGGTGGCAGCGTTTATTTAAAGGAATCTCAGGTCAGAGCCCTGAGTGCAAATCCAGCACATGCAAGCTATTAAAAAGTTCTTGTCAAACCAAAAGCTAAATATTCCTTTAAAGTGTGGTAGCCAGTGATCACCAAATATTACCTCAGAATACAGAGTTTGGTGGCCAAGCTTAAACAGCCTCCATACAAATAATTGAATTTAAATAATCTTTTAGAATTTGTGAGCAGCGTTCGGGACTATGTATTGTCGAAGGCTTTCATGGCTGGAATCAATAGGTTCTTGTGGGTTTTTTCGGGCTAGATGGCCGTGTTCTCCTGACGTTTCGCCTACATCTATGGCAAGCATCCTCAGAGGTAGTGAGGTCACAAGAACCTAGTGTTTGGGACTGTTAGTAAGAATCCTTTTTACAGGCATCAATACAGTTATTATTTGGTTATTTAGAGAAAGAAGGGGCAATATAAAAAGTTAAAAGGAATCATCGACCTGGTGGGCCATCCAGTCCAACCCCATTCTGCCAAGAAGCAGGAAAATCGCATTGAAAGCACCCTCAACAGATGGCCATCCAGCCTCTGTTTAAAAGCTTCCAAAGAAGGAGCATCCATCACACTCCGGGGCAGAGAGTTCCACTGCTGAATGGGTCTCACAGTGAGGAAGTTCAGCCTTCTCTTCTTTAGGCTAAACATGCCCAGCTCTTTAAGCCGCTCCTCATAGGGCTTGTTCTCCAGACCTTTTATCATTTTAGTCGCTCTCCTCTGGACACATTCCAGCTTGTCAATATCTCTCAATAATTGTGATGCCAAGAATTGGACACAATATTCCAGGTGTGGTCTAACCAAAGCAAAATAGAGCATGGGGAGCATGACTTCTCTAGATCTAGACACTAGGCTCCTATTGATGCAGGCTATTGGCTTTTTTGCCACCATATCATATTGTGGGCTCATGTTTAACTTGTCCCAAGATCTTTTTCACACGTACTGCTCTTGAGCCATGAAACCGCTGGGAGAGGTAATCCTGAGTTTTGGAGTGCGGTGCCATCTCTACACAGATGACACCCAACTCCACTACTCTTTTCCATCTGACTCCAAGGAAGCCCCGAGGATACCGGACCAGTGCCTGGCTGCTGTACCGACTTGGATGAGGGAGAATAAGCTGAGGATCAATCCTGACAAGACAGAAGTCCTCCAGGTCAGTTGCTCGGCTGACCAGGGTATTGGGTGGCAACTTGTACTGGACGGGGTTGCACTCCCCCTGAAATCACAGGTCCGCAGTTTGGGGGTTTAATTCCGCTGCTGTTATGAATTGTAAGGTAAATATCTGATATGCAGGATGTGTTTTCATTCACTGGACCAAATTTGGCACAAATACCCGATATGCCCAAATTTACTTACTAATTAGGCAGTCCCTCGTGGCTCGAGGACGAGGGTCTTCCAGATGTGGTGTCTTGGCGGTGGGTCTGCAGATGGCTGTGGAGCCCTAGTCTTGACCCGCATGTTCTCCCGCATTGAGGACATCGGTTTCCACGTGGCAATGATCTTCACTGCCCAAATTTGAATACCAGTGGGGTTGGGGAGTTAATTTTGTCATTTGGGAGTTGTAGTTGCTGGGATTTATACTTCACCTCAAATCAAAGAGCATTCTGACCTCCACCAACGATTGAATTGAATCAAACTTGGCACAAATAACTCCCATAACTAACAGCAGATACTCAAAGGGTTTAGTAGGCATTGACCTTAAGTTTTGGAGTTGTAGTTCACCTACATCCAGAGAGGACTGTGGACTCAGGCTGTGATGGATCTGGACCAAACTTGGTACGCATACTCAGTGTAGCCAACTGTGAACACTGGCGGAATTTGGGGAGAATAGAGCTTGGCATTTGGGAGTTGTAGTTACTGGGATTCACCTACAATCAGAGAGCACTCTGAACCCAGCCCACAATGGATCTGCACCAAACTTGGCACACTACCTACATGGCCAACATGGAATACTGGTGGGGTTGGGGACTGTTTTTGAATTCTGGAAGTTGTAGTTCACCAACACTGAAAAGGAAGAGAAGGACAGGCAGAGAGATCTTCAAAAGGGTTCCTAAGACCATCAGAAATATGCGTTTTACGATGGTCTTTGGTGACCCCTCTGAAAGCCCCCTTGCTGCCCCCCAAGGGCCCCGCCCCCTAGGTTGGGAAACACTGCCTTATATCGACCTGCCTGGTCACCGAGATCTTCAAGAGAGGCCCTTCCCTTGATCCCACTTCCATCTCAAGCTTGGCTGGTGGGAATGAGGGAGAGGGCCTTCTCGGTGTCTGCCCCTCAACTCTGGAACTCCCTCCTCAAGGAAGCCAAAATGGCCCCCTCCTTGCTGTTGTCCTTATTGCAGAAGGCTAAAACCTTTTTTATTCAGGCAGGCTTTTAAAGAAGAAGATTTTAAAGATCAATTCAGGGGGTGTTGTGGTTTTTAACCTTGAGTATGTTTTAATGTTTATTAAAGTTTATTTATTGTTATTATTAATGGTTTTGATCTGGGAATTTTTAAATACCATTTATATTTAGTTCTGTTTTAATGTTTGCATCTTTTATGTTTTAAATTGTATGCTGATGTTTTATGTTCAGCTGCTTTGAGTATCCATGAGGGGAGATAAAGCAGGCTATGAATCAATATAATAATAATAATAATAATAATAATAATAATAATAATAATCTTTCACTTCTTTCTTAACCAGGTAAATGAGGATTCTATGGAGCCACCTCTTGAATGCAGTAAAGAAACCAATAACATAGGAAGAAGAAATCCTCTCAAGGTGATGATCTTGCAGAATTCTTGACCCAACAGATAAGAAAGAAAAGAGGAGTCAAGTATCTGTATTGCAATAAACACCCTTATTACTGTTGATATGGCGGAGAAATCCTATAAATGCCTGGAGTGTGGAAAGAGTTTTGCTTGGAGTTCACATCTACGTTCACATCAGAGGACTCACACTGGGGAGAAACCCTATAAATGCCTGGAGTGTAGAAAGAGTTTTGCTTGGAGTAAAGACCTACGTTCACATCAGAGGACGCACACTGGGGAGAAACCCTATACATGCCTGGAGTATGGACAGAGCTTCTCTCAGAATGGAAGTCTACGTTCACATCAAAGAATTCACACTGGGGAGAAACCATATAAATGCTTAGAATGTGGACAGAGCTTCACTCTCAGTTCAACTCTACGTAAACATCAAAGGACTCACACTGGGGAGAAACCCTATAAATGCCTGGAGTGTGGAATGAGCTTTACTGAGAATGGAACTCTACGTAGACATCAGAGGATTCACACTGGGGAGAAACCTTATAAATGCCTGGAGTGTGGACAGAGCTTCACTCATAGGGGAAATCTACATTTACATCAAAAGACTCACACTGGAGAGAAACCCTTTAAATGCTTGGAGTGTGGAATGAGCTTCACTGAGAATGGAAGTCTACGTTCACATCAGAGGATTCACACTGGGGAGAAACCCTATACATGCCTGGAGTGTGGACAGAGCTTCACTCAGAATTCACACCTACGTACACATCACAGGACTCACACTGGGCAGAAACCCTATAAATGCCTGGAGTGTGGAAAGAGCTTTACTGAGAATGGAACTCTACGTTCACATCAGAGGATTCACACTGGGGAGAAACCTTATAAATGCCTGGAGTGTGGAAAGAGTTTCACTGATAGGGGAAATCTACGTACACATCTAAGGACTCACACTGGGGAGAAGCCCTTTAAGTGCCTGGAGTGTGGAAAGAGCTTCACTCAGAGTGGAATTCTACGTAGACATCGAAGGACTCACACTGGGGAGAAACCCTTTAAATGCCTGGAGTGTGGACAGAGCTTCACTGAGAATGGAAATCTACGTACACATCAAAGGACGCACACTGGGGAGAAACCCTATACATGTCTACAGTGTGGACAGAGCTTCACTCACAGTGGAAATCTACGTAAACATCAAAGGACTCACACTGGAGAGAAGCCCTATAAATGCCTGGAGTGTGGACAGAGCTTCACTCGGAATGGAAGTCTACGTAGACATCAAAGGATTCACACTGGGGAGAAACCTTATAAATGCCTAGAGTGTAGCCAGTTCTTCAGTAGGAGTGAACATCTAAGTAAACATCAAAGGACTCACACTGGGGAGAAACCCTTTAAATGCCTGGAGTGTGGACAGAGCTTCACTGAGAATGGAAGTCTACGTAGACATCAAAGGACTCACACTGGGGAGAAACCTTATAAATGCCTGGAGTGTGGAAAGAGTTTCACTGATAACGGAAGTCTACGTTCACATCAAAGAATTCACACTGGGTAGAAACCCTTTAAATGCCTGGGGTGTGGAGAGAGCTTCACTGAGAATGGAAGTCTACGTAGACATCAAAGGACTCACACTGGGGAGAAACCCTTTAAATGCCTTGAGTGTGGAAAGAGCTTCTCTCTGAGCGGACATCTACGTTCACATCAAAGGACTCACACTGGGGAGAAACCCTTTAAATGCCTGGAGTGTGGGCAGAGCTTCTCTTAGAGGTCATCTCTACATAGACATCAAATGATTCACACTGGGGAGAAACCCTTTAAATGCCTGGAGTGTGGGCAGAGCTTCACTCACAGTTCAACTCTACATTCACATCAAAAGACTCACACTGGGGAGAAACCCTTTAAATGCCTGGAGTGTGGACAGAGCTTCTCTCAGAGGTCAACTCTACATAAACATCAAATGATTCACACTGGGGAGAAACTCTTTAAATGCCTGGAGTGTGGAAAGAGTTTTGCTTGGAGTAAAAACCTACATTCACATCAAAAGACTCACACTGGGGAGAAACCCTATAAATGCTTGGAGTGTGGGCAGAGCTTCACTGAAAGTTCAAATCTATGTAGACATCAAAGGACTCACATTGGGGGGAAATAATATATATACTATAATAATGCATTAAAACTTCTTTTATAGACCACCGTCTCTCCCCAAGGGGACTCAGGGCGGTTTACATAAAAACAAATAATCTAGCATTCAATGCCCTATGTGAATACTAGCATCTTAAAAATAAAACAAAATAATAACATAAACTTATAACAAAAGAAAATTTAAGATCAACATAAAAAAACAAAATATGAGTAATCCAATAAACATAATTATACTGATAACATAATTGACAATTAAGGCACAGACCCTGAGGAAACGATTAACATACCTAAAATGCTACCTTGGTTGTTCTTTCTCATGTACCATAGCAGCAGTGGAGTACAAATAAATTAGCCTATACATGCCTGGAGTGTGGGCAGAGCTTTGCCCTGAGTGGAGATCTACACACACATCCGAGGACTCACACTGGGGAGAAACCCTATGCATGCCTGGAGTGTGGACAGAGCTTCAGTGAGACTGGAAATCTACATATAGACATCAAAGGACTCACATTGGGGAGAAACCTGATAAATGCCTAGAGAGTGGACAGAGCTTCACTCAGAATGGAAGTATACATACACTTCAAAGGATTCACGTTGGGGAGAAACCCTAGACATGCCTGGAGTGTGGACAAAGCTTCAGCTGCAGATCAGGTCTAGGTTCACATCAGTGAACTCACCCTGGGGAGAAACCCTATGGCGTGTGAAAAGAGCTTCTTGGAGAGTTGAAGTCTACATAGACACGGAATTCACATTGGAGAGAACAGTGGTGTCTGGCCCCAGAGACACTCTCTAAGAGAGTTTTCCAAACTTTTCATGTTGCTGATACACTTTTTCGACATACATCGTTTTGTGACATGATAATGTCAGGATTATTGAAAGTATGCATGTATGTTTTTCAATGTGTTTCAATATGTTTAACAATGATGTTCATATGTATTCCAAATGGATTCAGTTATGTTCAGTTGTATGCTAGAATTGTTGTTGCTAGAGGCAGAAAGAGTAAAGACCTTGACAGAAGTGAGATAAGATTTTTTCCTGCCTGGGAAGAAAAAGGGAGGATCCAGCCAGGCTGAGAAATGAGATAAGCAGATGTCCTGAGAACGGTTGTGTGCTGTGCTTTGTAGTGTTCATGATGTAGTCCGCTTGAAGTCGACCTGTCTTAAGGTGTGCTAAGTAAACTTTGTTATTGTTGGAACTGAAATCTGCAGTTAGTCCTGTGTTGCGTCTGTGTGATCTGGTAACCTCAATTCCGCTGTGCATAGACCCCAAGGGTTTCACTCTGACAGATAATTCCGTTTAACTGGCATCCTGGAGGTTAAGATAAGGGTAACGGTCAAGGTTTTCTCCTGACATGAAGTCCAGTCGTGTCCGACTCTGGGACTCTGCGCTCATCTCCATTCCTGAGCTGAAGGGCAGGCGTGGTCTGTAGACAATTCCAAGGTCGGTTTAACCTGCTGTAAACCAACCCCATATAAGACATTCAAGATATGTATATAATCTATCTATATCTATATCTATATATCTATATATATATAATAAAGAAGAGTGTTTGTATGTGGAGGGAGGACGTAGGGCGGAAAAGTTTGTGGCAGCTTTCTGATTGGCTGCCACTATGCTGCTATTTGCATATGGTCTCTGATTGGGCAGCTTCAAGAGGAGCCCCTGGTGGAGAAGAGGGTTCATGGCAGAAACGGGGCATGACAGAAGGAAATTTGCATATGGTCTCTGATTGGCCAGCCTCAAATCCAACATTCCGAGATGAGAAAGAGAGGAAAGGAAAGGCCAAAGGGGGCTGGGTCACAACACTCCCAATGCAGACCGAAATAGGCACACAGAGCCCCCATCACCCACTCAACATCCTACTGCAGTTTGGAGGAGGATGAACCATGGATGATGGGACTTGCAGTACCACCACTCACATTCTGAGACCGCTGTTAACCTCATCCAATGACTGAACAGGACCAAACTTCGCACAGAGACCTCTCATGACCCACTTTATGTCCTGCTGTGGTTTGGCCGGGGATGGACCGTGGATTATGGGACTTGCAGTACCATTGCTCAATTCTTCAGACCACTGCAACCCTCATCCAATTACCAATAAATACCAAACTTGGCACACTGAGTCTCCATGACACACTCTACATCCAGGTGCAGTTTGAAGGAGGATGCACCATGGACGATGGGACTTGCAATACCTGCACTCCCTTCCTAACACCATTATAACTGCCAACAATGATGGATCAGGACCACAATTTACACAGAGAGCCCGCATAACTCACTCTACATCCTGGTACGGTTTGGAAGAATTTGACAATGGATGATGGGACTTGCAGTCACTTCACTCACTTCCTGAGACCACTGAGACCCTCGCCAATGACTCATCAAGACTAAACTTGGCACATGGAGCTTCAATGACCCACTCTACATCCTGGAGCAGTTTGGAGGACGACAGACCATGGATGATGGGACTTCAAGTACCTCCACTACCCAAGACTGCTGCAAAACTCATCTAATGACCAATCAAGACCAAAGTTGGCACACAGAGCCCCCATGACCCACTCTACATCCTGCTGCAGTTTTGGAGAAGGGTGGACCATGGATGATGGGACTTCAAGTACCTTCACTCACTTCCTGAAAATAATGCAGCCGTTATCCAAAGTCCAATAAAGACCAAACTTGGCATACAGAACCGCCATTACCCACTTTCTCTAATAACCCGGGCAACGCCGGGTCCCCAAGCTAGTATATAATAAAGAAGAGTGTTTGTTTGTATAGGACAGAGGGCGGACAGAGGGAGGGCGGTGTATGTGGCAGCGTTCTGATTGGCTGCCGCTGTGGTGCTATTTGCATATGGTCTCTGATTGGCCAGCTTCAATAGGAGCCCCTGGTGGAGAAGAGGGTTCATGGCAGAAACGGGGCATGACAGAAGGAAATTTGCATATGGTCTCTGATTGGCCAGCCTCATTTCCAACATTCCGAGATGACAAAGAGAGGAAAGGAAAGGCCAAAGGGGGCGGGGTCAGAACACTCCCAATACAGACCGAAATAGGCACACAGAGCCCCCATCACCCACTCTACATCCTACTGCAGTTTGGAGGAGGATGAACCATGGATGATGGGACTTGCAGTACCATCACTCACATTCTGAGACCGCTGTTAACCTTATCCAATGACTGATCAGGACCAAACTTCGCACAGAGACCTCTCATGACCCACTTTATGTCCTGCTGTGGTTTGGCCGGGGATGGACCGTGGATTATGGGACTTGCAGTACCATTGCTCATTCTTCAGACCACTGCAACCCTCATCCAATTACCGATAAAGATCAAACTTGGCACACTGAGTCTCCATGACCCACTCTACATCCTGGTGCGGCTTGGAGGAGGATGCACCATGGACGATGGGACTTGCAATACCTGCACTCTTTTCCTAAAACCATTATAACTGCCAACAATCTCAGCGGCTTTCGATACCATCGATCATGGTATCCTTCTGGGTCGCCTCTCTGGGATGGGCCTTGGGGGCACGGTTCTGTCGTGGCTCCAGTCCTTCCTGGAGGGACGAACCCAGATGGTGAAGCTGGGTGACGCCTGCTCGGACCCCTGGCCTTTGTCCTGTGGGGTCCCGCAAGGCTCTATTCTGTCTCCCATGCTTTTTAACATCTATATGAAACCGCTGGGAGAGGTCATCCGGAGTTTTGGAGTTGGGTGCCATCTCTATGCAGATGACACACAACTCTACTACTCCTTTCCACCTAACTCCAAGGAGGCTTCTCAGGTGCTAGACAAGTGCCTGGCCGCTGTGTCGATCTGGATGAGGAAGAATAAGCTGAAGATCAATCCCGATAAGACAGAGGTCCTCTTGGTCGACCGTAAGCCGGATCGGGGTATAGGGTGGTTACCTGTGTTGGACGGGGTTACACTCCCCCTGAAACCTCAGGTCCGCAGTTTGGGTGTCCTCCTGGATTCTTCGCTCACGCTTGAGGCTCAGGTGTCGGCGGTATCCGGGAGGGCTTTTGCGCAACTGAGACTCGTGCGCCAACTGCGACCATACCTCGTGAAGGCTGATCTGGCCGGGGTGGTCCATGCCTTGGTCACCTCTAGAATGGATTACTGTAATGCGCTCTACGTGGGGCTACCCTTGAAGACGGCTCGGAAACTGCAGCTGGTCCAACGTGCAGCAGCCAGGATGTTAACTGGAGCTCATTATCAAGAGAGGTCTGCCCCTCTGTTTAAGGAGCTCCACTGGCTGCCTTTCATCTTCCGAGCCCAATTCAAGGTGCAGGTGCTCACCTATAAAGCCCTAAACGGTTTGGGACCATCCTACCTGCGTGACCGTATCTCCATTTACGAACCTACACGCTCGCTTCGATCATCGGGGGAGGCCCTGCTCGTGATCCCGCCTACGTCGCAAGCGCGGTTGGTGGGGACGCGGGACAGGGCCTTCTCCGTGGCGGCCCCCCGACTCTGGAACGCCCTCCCAAAAGATCTCCGACAGGCCCCTACACTAGCAGTTTTCAGAAAGAACCTGAAAACTTGGCTGCTCCGTTGTGCCTTCCCGGATTAGGAACCCCATCCTAAGTCCTAATAGCACTTTAGCACAGTTAATATTGCTGCACACCGTACTTTAATCCCGACGCCCCTCCTACCATTTCAGCACTTTTAACCTTGTACCTCTCACTGGCCGAACCAGTTTTTAATATGTCCTGATGTATAGTTACTGTTGTTTTGCTAATTTTGATTTGATTTGATTTGTTTTGTTTTAATTTGCTTCGGTTATTGCTTGTTATGTTTTCTATTGTATTGTGTCTGTGGCTTCGGCCTGTGTAAGCCGCATCGAATCCTTCGGGAGATGCTCGCGGGGTACAAATAAAGTTAATAATAATAATAATAATAATAAACAATGATGGATCAGGACCACAATTTACACAGAGAGCCCGCATAACCCACTCTACATCCTGGTGCGGTTTGGAAGAATTTGACAATGGATGATGGGACTTGCAGTCACTTCACTCACTTCCTGAGACCACTGAGACCCTTGCCAATGACTGATCAAGACCAAACTTGGCACACAGAGTCCCCATGACCCACTCTACATCCTGGTGCACATTTGAGGAGAACAGACCATGGATGATGGGACTTGAAGTACCTCCACTCCCTTCCCAAGACAGCTACAACCCTCATCTAATGTCTGATCAAGATCAAACTTGGCACACAGAGCCCCCATGACCCACTCTGCATCCTGCTACAGTTTGA